>NC_041019.1:55635204-56336828 GCF_004193775.1 Glycine soja | reverse complement strand
CAGTAGAGAACAAACCAAGTTTGTTTGCACGATTATCAAAAGAGAGAGTGGAGAAGCTTTCAATTACCGACTTGGAGTCTGGTAATGGCAGGCCTCCACTCCCCGAGGAGAGAGATTCCAAATTGGAGCCATTGTTGTCTAAAGATCATTGAAGTCTACTTTGTATCATAAGGTAAAAAGTGTATTTAGCCATTCTTTCAGAAAAAATAAAACGAATAGGTTAAAGTTAAACCGGGTGTAATCAAGCCAACGTTAAAAAATAGCTTGTGTAATATTTGATTGGCCGGTTGTTGTAAAATTAAATGAATTTTTAAGAATGGTTTTATTATGTAAATCTCCTGTCAGCTGTGTATCTCTAATACGAAAATCTTGTTAAATTATGAAAGGTTTCTGACCAATTCAATCCTATTTCAATTCAAGATAAATCATCTCATTGATCCATCAAGTCCATTAATGTCATAAAAAAACAAACATAAAAGGCTAATTCTTCGACACCCTTACTAATATAATTTAGTTACAAAATTGGTGTCTATTACATAAACATATACAAATAATCTACATTGTCCAACTTACGTCCTTTACTTGAAACACTAACGATAACAAGAAAAGTACCATAGTAATTTATTCAGTAACAATACCGAATGCATCTTTTTATTTTTCTTTTCTTATCTTTTTCCTCATCTATTTAGTACTATTTTTTTTATTATTATGGAAAATATATCAACGTTTGCTAAAAATATGCATTGGCCATTGCATATATAATAAAATTAATCTAATCAATAAACAATTCCAAATATAATTGAACAATATAATATAAACCACAAGTCTACTGTGAAATATATTGAGTATCCAACATGATACATGTGGGGTAGTGACAAGGCAACCATATTAAGGGGTGACCAAATCAACTAAGAAATGAAAAAATCACGAGCTTACAATCCCTCCCTGTTACGGTGATTTGCTTATAATTTATATTTGAACGCAATCAGACAAAATGTTCAGTTGGATATTCATGTTCATCTCCGTTGTAGTCGTAGTACAACCTTTCCCCCTTTGTAATATCTCTATTGGCAATTAAAAGAACCCGACATTCACCTCCAACATCAAACCTCACGCATTTCAAGTTCTGCTTCTTTTTCCCTTCCCTACACTAGAGGCAAGAGCCTTCATTAATAGTTGTTTCCATCAAACAATCACATTACATCAACTGAGAATAATAATCTTTAAGTGACAGGAATCCTGTCAAATGGGTACACTCTTTCTATATTATAATTAGCCTATTCTTAATTTCAGACTTGCTTCTTTCAAAAAAAGACTCAAGATAGCAGAGAATAAAATCTGAGAATAACTTACGGTGTGTGATTATTGATGCCGTTAATGAAACGAGCTATGTTGCTTCGTTTGTCTGGACAGATGACAAGCGTCCGTGAAGGATCAGAAGCTGAGAGAAGTGTCATTATACTATCTCCATCATCATTTTCCCTATTCTTTAAAAAGTCTACATCTCCAACATATTCTGTTATTATGGTTAAATCTTTGATGGATCTATCTGCTTCTACAGTGAAGCTGCACAAAGAAATTTAAAAGTCAAGTGTTTTTCCATTGTGACATGAAAATTGGGATTGCTGTTGAATGCTTATATATTTGGTGGCACATAACATATTATGTGTCAATTGTTGAGCTATTGAGTACTACTACTATGTATTCGCTGCGTTTCTCAGCCAAATATTAAGGAGACAAGGACAATGCCAGTTTATGCTCCATATACATACCCTTCTAGAGGATCAAAAACAACCATGAGAGGCGGCCATTCTCCTCTTTCCATCATACTTTTGCACAGGTTTAAGGTCTCGGTGTCTTCTTTTGACAAGACCTGAGTCAAAAGATAAACAAGCATGAGTGAGTGGCCAAATCAAATGCAGAAAAATGGAGAAGGATCAGGAAACTACCACTGGTTCTAAATGCACATACTTATTCTTATTTTAATTTTGCCCCATTTTAGAAAAAGCTTGACTATTACGAAATACATTATTCTTACAAACATGTGCGTACAGATAACTAGACAAAACATCGTACATTGCAAAACCAAATGGACAAGTGCAGAAAAAAACCCCAACGTATCTTGAGGGAATTGCAATTTAAAATAAAGCTAATTACTTTATTTACTAAGAAACAATGATAATTTCACATTAGATGGGAGTCACTCCATTTATATTGCACAGTTTGCAAACTTTGAATTGTCTGTGCTCCTTAGACATCACCAATTAGTACTCTACTTCTGTTATAGCAACTGCACCACGGAACAGTCTTATATCAATAAGGATAGGTTTGGGAGCAAAACACCAATAGCTCAAAGTAACATCTTTTTTTCTTATTTAAATTCATCTTTTGCTCCTGCTTTTTCTACATAAACAAATGTTCATGATCCCTTTTATGCAATAGTGAATAAAAGATGCGTTTTGTATCAACCGGAAACATAAAATGCTCATTTCTTCGATAATTAAAAAAACTAGGCAGTGAGAAGTAAAAATATATACTAGCATATTACCCCTTGGATTGACAAAGGGGAGAAACAAAATTTTACCACATGTAAGCAAGCACACAAACTCTAAACACAATTTCTTTACTTGACCAACTCTAGCTTCTCAACATATGCAAAAATCTAAAGTTTAAAAGGTTATATGATAATACACTGATCTCTGCACAGAATGCTTCACTAAACCAATCAATCAACGTGTAAATCAAAAACCTTCTCAACTAATAGCATCACATTTTTTCTATCACCGTGATATTGGTGCGAAGTATTCACCAGTTTTGTTGATAACTGATTTTTGCCAGAAAACCCGACTAGCCACCTTTAGTGGAGTTTCCTATCTCAATCACGTTTTTTCCATTAAAAAAGCTTAAACTTAAGGACACCGAACCCAGGACCGCTTGGACCAGCGACTTGTTGGTACCAATAGCATCACATATCATTTCATTTAAGCACAGAATAATTAGAGTAAATAATTAGGTACCTGCATTCCACCGCGCTCAAGAGCAGGGCGATTAGCGGACCTTGGCGCCATTGCAGGCATGTAAGTAAGCTCATTGCTGAACTCCGTTTCAGTTGCGATCAACGCCGTCGCCAGCGACGCCATTTGCTCCAATCTCCTCTTCGGATCCTCGCTCGGCACGAACGCCAACAGCTTCCTCTTCTTCTTCGAAACCACCAAGCCCCCACCCCTCTTTCGCTTCTTCCGCGTGTCTAAAAACCACACACCAGATTCAAGTTCCAACCTTTAATCCAAATAATAATAACAACAATAATAATCTTGAAAATGGTTTCGCCTTACCTTGGTTCGCCAATGCCTCGGGCGAGCGTTGGATTCGAAAGAAGTCAATGATTTTGGTCTGCACAAGAGGGAAACCTGCAATTTGCAAAAGCACCAGAGCTTAATTAATAAATTGTATAGAGAACCCTAATTAAACCCTAAAAGCTAGCTCATGAATATTGAACACATTACTTTGAACGATTTGGGATCTGAATGAAAATGAAAGTGAAGCATGCAAAGAAAACATACACTTAGGTTTGTGATTGGAGCAAGAGGGGCAGAACCAAGAGCCTTTGGGGACAGAGGGAAGAATGGGACGGAGGCAGAAGAGGTGGTAGCCACGGTCGCATTTGTCGCAGAGAAGAAGCTTCGAAGGAGAGTGGCCTCCGCCGCATTCCTCGCAGGAAACGTCGTCGTTTAGGGTGGAGGAAGATTTGGGAGCGTGGGTTCTTCTTCGACCCAGTGAAGAAGCCATGGATGCAGAAATGTGTGTAGTGTCAGAATCTTTCAACTATTATAATAATAATAATAATAATAATAATAAAGAAGAAGCTCTTCGCGCCATAATTTCGATTCGCGCCACGTTGCGCCATAGTTTTGGGTCTACATTCATAGAGGCCAGGCCCAACATATATATATATATATATATATATATATATATATATATATATATATATATATATATATATATATAACTAGTAGTCTTTATAGCATTCGAGAATAACAATCACACCAATGTATAGTGTAATTTAAAATTTATGAAAAAATATTTTACAACCTATTATTTTGTTAAATTATTTTTTAAAATTTAACTTAATTTATGGATGAAAAATTATAATGAAATATTTATAAATTTATTATCTGTGTGAGTATTCTTTTTACACGTTGCAAATAATTTAGATTGGACTAAAAACAATAAAATTTAAAATTTTGACATAAAAAAATAAATTTAATCATTCTTAAACTTATTTATTATAAAAATAATTATTATTATCTTGTTAAAAATAAATATTTTCTAAAAAATAATTAATATGTTAGTGATGACTGTTTTGTATTTACTTAAAAACTCCTTTAAGTTAAAAGTTGTTTGCTGATTTTTTATAGAAAATTTTTAGTTTTATTTAAAATTTGTTATATCGTTCAATGAAAAAATATTGTGTAAAACTAATTTGATTTATATGTCCTTATATGATATAAAGTGAAATTTTGTTTAATAAGTTTCACTGTTAGATTAAGACCACCACCACTGAGTCACCAAGTCAATTCTAAATTTTGTTTAAAAGCTTCGCTATTAGACTAAAATGACCTCCGAGTCAGCGAGTCAATTCTAAATGTTGTTTAATAAAACTATAGAAGTAACCTATTAGAACAAGACCACTCCATTTAGTCAATTTATTTTATTTAAAAGCCTTGCTATTCAGAATAAATTCGTCAGTCACTCCCAAATTTTGTTTAATAAAAGCTTTAGTTAGAATAAGACTACCAGTTCCAAATTTTGTTTAAAAGCTTCACTATATCACCAAGTTACTCGTAAATCTTAAGATATGTTTTCATTTGAAACATTATATATAGTCATTAAATTACAATATATTTTAAATGAGATCACATCTTAAAATAAGAAATGGAAACTACTAATAATAGCCAATAAATTATAATAAAATAATTAACAGTTGAGATTAAGATTTGTATGATATTTTAATTAATTTTTAATATTTTTTAATAGTTGAAAAATTATTTGGTAAATAATTTTGAGTAATTTTTAACTTTTTTCAAATATTACTTGAAATAATATATTTTTTAAAACGTTATCTTTTAGTTTTTATTTTTTTTATATTTTTATATTTTTATCTTTAATATATTAAACTAATTTTGTAATTATCTTTTTTAAAATAAATCATAATTTTATTATTTTCTTATCATTTTATATTTTTCAGTTACTTTAATAACTAGTTTTTATCAAATACTTATAGTTTAATAAATCAACTTTTTAACTTTTGGTTAGCAATTAGTTTTACAACTTTAAACAAATTTTTCAGATAATTTTACAAGAGATAACATAAAAGTTATCTTTAAGTAAGTCACTCAAATCAACTAACTATTCGTTGATAAATAATAACTACATTTTTTTACCTATATAGTGTCACTCATCTATTATATTATGTTGGTTTCTCTTTCAACTTAATCTCAAATCTTGCGACATCAAAATTAATATCAAGTAGCACACACAAAAATATAGAAGTGTAAAAAATAGTAAAAGTTTGATTGTGTACTTCATTAGTTAATTTCAGACCTCAATGGTAAATAGTAATTTATTCTACCGCTAGAACTTGAACATATTTAACATGAGGAATTAAGTTTGTAAGTTTGCACACCCACAAAAGCAGTGGTGTCGCTGAATTCTACTCTGATGTGTGTTTTTGGTACATCCAAAAATGACCAAATTAATATTCAAAATTCGTGTGTTCGAATTCCAACAGCAGCTACCCGAGAGTAGATAGTCCATCAAGTACTACCTACCCACATCGTAAATTGGCAATTTTACTACTAATCCCACCTACCCACATCGTAAATTCTCATTATAAAAACGAGCTATGCTCACCCTTTTGTTTACATCACCATCACCAACAAGTTAATAGCATTCCGCAAAATGGCTGCCACCACCTTAGTCTCTGAAGTCACTCTCCCCTCCTCCTCCGGCCAGCGGAAGATGCCGCTGATGGGCCTCGGCACCGCGCCGGAAGCAACCAGCGCGGTTACCACAAAAGATGCTGTTCTTGAGGCCATCAAGCAGGGCTACAGGCACTTTGATGCTGCTTCTGCTTATGGTGTGGAACAGTCTGTGGGAGAAGCCATAGCTGAAGCACTTAAGCAAGGACTAATTGCATCCAGAGATCAACTCTTCATCACTACCAAATTGTGGGTCACTGATAACCATGCCCATACTATTCTTCCTGCCCTGCAGAAATCTCTCAGGTCATTGCTAATCTGCTAATAATTAATATTTACTTATGTAATAATTTCTCTGACTATATTTGTGTTAACTTTGCGTTGAAATTCACCATATGCAGGACACTTCAACTAGAATACATAGATCTCTTTCTCATCCACTGGCCCATTGCTACTAAGCCTGGAAAAGTTGTGTACCCCATTGAAGTATCAGAGATAGTGGAATTTGACATGAAGGGTGTGTGGGGATCCATGGAGGAGTGCCAGAGACTTGGCCTCACCAAAGCCATTGGAGTCAGCAACTTCTCCATCAAGAAGCTTGAAAAATTGCTCTCTTTTGCTACCATCCCTCCCGCAGTGAATCAAGTAATTAGTTAATAATTAAGTTAATCACACATTAGTTTAATTACGTGACTGATCCACTGATCAAAATCACTGATCGAACTAAACCTTAATCAATCCTTAACAGGTAGAAGTTAACCTTGGGTGGCAACAACAGAAGCTTAGAGATTTCTGCAAGGAAAAGGGTATTACTGTAACTGCCTTCTCACCCCTGAGGAAGGGTGCTAGTAGGGGTGCTAATTTTGTGCTGGACAATGATGTAATCAAAGAATTGGCAGATGCTCATGGCAAGACTGCAGCCCAGGTATATACTATATACTAATTAATTTCTGATTATTTTTATTTATATATTTGAAGTACTGTGTTTTCATGTTCAGAAAATTAATCAAATTTTTTTGCAGATTTGTCTTCGATGGCTATATGAACAAGGGTTGACTTTTGTGGTCAAGAGCTATGACAAAGAGAGGATGAAGCAAAACTTGGGAATTTTTGATTGGTCACTGACTGAGGATGATTACAAGAAAATAAGTGAAATCCACCAAGAGAGGCTCATCAAAGGACCAACCAAGCCTCTTCTTGATGATCTATGGGATGAAGAATGAGCAGTCACCTAAATTTCACAGTTTGAGTGTTTTCTGGTTACTCTTGAGAGAATAAAGCAAAGTGTCACCATTCTGTTGGTGCCAGATATTGCTCGAGAATTTTAATTAAATAACCCTTGCGAATGTTGATTATAGTGACACTACGCTATTTTCCATGTGATGTGGACGCAATCCAAATTCCAATTTAATTTCACTGAATCTTCTTACTTTTCTTACATTATACAATCAAGTAATTAAAAACTTTCAACTCTTGACAATTACAGATAACTTATTGAATCAAAATAAGTAGAATATCTATATATCCTACTTACCAACTTAGAAAAAAAATAAAAAAATTGTCAGTCCTAAGTCCAAACTGGTGTGCTGTATTTCAATGCAAACAAGTAGAATGAGTCCATTGAATTATCGAATTATAAAAATAATTGCCACGCCAAACCGCTACTCACTACGCTATTTTCAATATCAACCACTGTCACCTTGTGGGACACGTCGCTTCTAGCCAGCCCAAATTTTGCACAATATTTCAATTGAATAATTATCAACTTTATAAAATAATGGCTACAAATACAAAACGAAGTATCGTACTATAGTGTGGTTCTACAAACTGTTTAAAGAAAGTCACATGAAAAATATATTTAAACTTGAAATCCGTCTACCACAGCTTACATCAATTATTATTTATGATGTTTATCTTTTAAATAAAGTAATATGGCTGGTTTTTTTTATAGGAACCTTGATTATCTCACATTATTTTTCATCATACCTACTTCTACATCTGTTGAAAAAGAATCTCTGTATTTTTTTTTTCTTTTATGTCTTTGTTAAATAATTTGATGTATTAAAAAATATTTATAAGGAGTGTGAATATTTGGTTAGACGAATGTTGTAAAATTAATTTTGAAACAATGTAATTTATATTTCGATATTTTTGTTCTAAAAGGAAGTTAATAAAAAAAATTATTCAACATAAAATTATTTAAAATTATTTCAACTTCTTAACATAAAAACCCAATAATGTAAAGGCACTTGAAAGATTATTAACTTCTACTTAAGAATTGGGCCAAAATTAGTATTAGGACTTGAGAGAAAGTTGTTATAAACAATACCTACTACCTAGTACCTAGTTGCATAAAAGATCAAGATGTCAGCAAATCTAACGGAGAAAGTTGATATAGACAATAAATATCAATTTGTGTAAAACATAAGATGTCATCAAATCTAACACAATCACACATAAAATGTTATTTATCATCAACACCTTGATAGAACTTTTTGATATCATTCTCTAATTGCATCAGAATTTTTTACTTCAACTCCATTTCATTCCTAGTCTATACTTCTGATTAGTCAAATCTCTATTTTGTATAATTCCAAAAGCATGACATTTTTAAAATCTAGAGGGTAAATTGTCTTTATGTTCGCCCAATATAATCTTTAAACCATTAATAAAGACTCAAAAAAGAAAAAGGCAAATGTGGAAAAGGCTAAAGGAATGAGTTAGAAGAGGTAACTCGAGAAAGACTATGAGTTAACACTGGAAGATGGGAGGAAGGAGTAAACACTTGAGATATTTAACATCAATGAGTCATGAGCAAATATATAAGGGAACCTGACACCACACTTTAATCAAAAACCTTAAGGCTCAAGTTTATGAGTTTTCTCCTCACTTATATGATGCTCAACTTTTTCACTTCTACTTGATGTAAGACTTCACCCCACACTTGTACTCCAACAAATAGCAGTTTGCGAAAAACCCAATAATGTGAAGGCACTTGAAATATTATTAACTTCTACTTAAGAACTGGGCCAAAATTAGCGTTAGGACTTGGGAGAAAGTTGTTATAAATAATACCTTCTACCTAGTACCTACTTGCATAAAAAATCAAGATGTCAACAATGAGCCGATCACCAAGTCGAACCATCGACTCCGATACCAGTTGTTGGGGAAGAGGAGTAAACAACTGAGATATTTACATCAATGAATCATGAGCAACCATATAAGGGAAACTGACACCACAATTTAATCATATAAGTGAAAAATTGTTTACATCAATGAGTCAGTCACCAAGTTGAACCATCGATTATGATACCAGTTGTTGGGGAACTAAGGATGGTAACCACTTGGGATATTTAAATCAATGAGTCGTGACAAATATAATCTTTAAACCATTAATCAAGACTGAAAAAAGAAAAAGACAACTGTGGAAAAAGGCTTAAGGAACAAGTTAGAAGAGGTAACTGGAGAAAGACTATGAGTTAACACTGGAAGATGGGAGGAGGTTGACAAATGGGTATAATAGGTAGACAAGGAAACAAATGACCATAAGACAGGTTGACAAGTCCCTTTTGAGGATGAAAAAATAAGTTATTGAAACTTTGCTTCAACATTTTAAGAGGGTGATTTGTTTCAATGTTTGACACCTTTTCCTTTTAATTGTTTATGGCTAACTAATGGATACATATTCAACTGAAATCCAATAATGCAACATGAAAGCAAAAGCTGACCATTGGTATATTGCACCTCCCAATATGAATCTTACACCTCCCAAAAAGCCTCAATGATAAAAAAAATATCTTCAGCATTAACACCTCCTCTCCCTCTTCCATTGGCTCGAACTCCCCTCCACCACCCTTTTCGCCTGCCCCTAGTACTCCGTCAACCATCTCCTCCCCGATGACCACCAAATCATCATTGACTACACCAAAAATGTTATCGTTCAAACCTTCCTTGCCATTCCACATGGCGACCCCAAGTTGACGAAATAAGGTGGTGCATGGTGGTGTGAAGGTGAATACGCGACACACAGTGACATGACTGCTTAGCAACACATGTTTGAGTTTGAAGAAAGGAAAGGGGGGGGTCTCCTGCCACCTATTCTAGAACGACTATTCTGCTATAAGATATGTTTATGGGATAACTATTTTGAAATATAAAAACCTATGTTTCAGAATAAAAAAACCATATTTTAAAATAATTATTATGAAATATAATAAGTACTTCTTAAACCTACCCTGAAATAGGTATTTTGGAATATGAAAAACCATATTCCGCAATAGCTATTTTGGAAGAATATCTTATTCCAAGATAATCATTTCGGAATGAAAGTGTCTGGTAAATAAGTATTTTTGTATGCTGGAATTTTTTTGGGAGGTGCAGGATGCAAAATAAATGCCCAAAAGCTCATGCTCAAGCAGTCGATAAGGGGCCCAACCAAGTATCTAACGTAAGCCCAACATCTAGTAATTAAATAGATGGAAACTAGCTACAAACAAAGTGATCGGTGGAAGCCAGTCACAGCACTCGTAAAGTGCAAGAATCATTTGAAAAAATTATTAAGATTATTCAATAATTTCTAATTATCGAACCAAAATCATCCCAGTGATCCCACTCTAAAATCCGCTATCTGGTAATAACCACTGTACTTAGATGTGAGTCTTTATTAACTCCAGTTCTGTAATTCTTCATAAAAAAAAGGTTCAATTAAAATCTCAATTCGTTCCATTTTTGGTTTATGGGTCATGTTCTAGTTAACTACATTTTAATCATTATGTTTGTATTAACACGAGACTTCTATATTACCGAAATTCTAATGATTAACATTTTAAAATTATAAATGTAAAAATGATTTGTTAATTGAATAAGTATAACTTGTTTTATTATAAAGATAACAAAATAAACAGCATAAAAGAATGTTATATTCAGCTATATGAATTAACGCCTATCAGAACTACCTTAAGATTGATTTGATATCAGTGCTAGGCATCGTGTAATAGTATTAGGATATATTGTATTTAGTTCATTGTCACAAAAAAAGCTCAAAAAGGCAATACATTATTGGCTTATCTAGTTTCATTGATGATTTGTATTATTCACATTCTCTTTCAAACTTATGTCTAATATGTGACATCGGAATTAGGTGCCGATTAACGTAGGCATGTTAATAAAACTCGTATGTGTAGGTATCTGTCTAAATCCGTTTCAATTTTGATGGAAAATATTTGAGTTAATTGGGTATGAGTTCAGGTTCGAGAATTATCCAACGTTTTTAATCGAGTTCGGGGTCGAGGACGAGGATATCAATATCTGTCTCATACCTATTCCCATACCGGTTCAGATGAATAATTATTAAAATTTTATTAATTATTTATTAATTTTTTTTATAATTTTTTTAAAATAAAATGTGTAACAATCAATTTTTTTAATCAGATTTTCAATATAATTTTTTTTAATTTTTTTTTTTACAAATATGAATCGGGATAACCAAAGGAGAATGAGATAATATATTTTAACTCGTCAGGGGAAAACGGGGTACGAGTATATGTTGAGACGGATCAGAGATTAGGAAGATAATACTCATTCTCACCCGACAGATACTAGTATATGTTGGGACGTCAGAATCAGAAACTAGGGAGACAATACTCATTCCCACTCCGCCCAGTTGCTATGTCTAGATTACCGGAAAGTAAAATTCTTTATGTTTGATGTACAAAGATAACAATAAAGATTACTGACCGTTAGATTGATGATCTTTATATTAAACCATTGGATTTGGTCTCTCCAACCTTTTACATCAATTAATTAATTTTTGATAATGATGGATTATTTTACTTTTATACCCTTATTTATTATTAATTATTTTATTACAAAATGTTGACCGACATGTTATTGTCTTAGTTTCCTTTGGTTAAGAATTTTTTTAATTTTATTTAATTATGATTTGTTGAGGCCCACAAGAATGACATCAAATAGGCGAAGAGACACGCGACACTTCCACCAAACTCGTAAGGGATGGATCCATAATTTCTGATGAACCAGAGGTACGTCAGGAAGCATAACAAGAAGAGCGGTGAAACAGCCACGGAAGAAGACTAAAGTGTCACTCTCAAGATTTACTATTATAATTATTTTTATGAGTTAATTTAATTTAGAGAATGCAGTACTTACTCTCATACTATCCTTGTTGGTTTTGTTTAAGATGCCTGAAATTCTATCAATGGATTATTTATTATTCAGTTGTTTATGCTTTAAAAAAAATGGCAAAATTGTCTTTTTCTGTTGACTTAAATAAAATATTCAAATATTTAAAAACCCTAGAACTTACCATATTCGGTTATTCATCTTTGTGCACCAAACACACAGAAATATATTTCCCCACCATAGCCTGCGCTTCGGAACTAATATCAAATAAACATATACAAAAATTTAAAAGTGTAAAAAGAGCCAAAATTGATCACGTACGTTTTCTGGTTCATTTTTTTTTTCTGCGGTTCATTTTAAACTTGTGCAATAGTAATTTATTCTACTGCTGGAAATAGCAATATTTCAATTAACTTCAAGAGACTGATCGTACGGGGAAAAGGGAAAAAAACGATCCGAATAGGAAACGGTCGATTTTTTTTATTTAAATGGGATGCTTAATAGTTTACTAAAAAGACGATATATATCTTTTAGCACACAATATTGATTTTCGCACATCTCTTGAAAATGGTTATTAGTAATTACAAAATTAGTTTCTACATGTGAGACCTATAACTTTCCAAAAATATCAATGCAACTATCCTTTTATAATATTCAAAATTCACCTCACCAAAAAAATATATCCAAAAATCAAATTCTAAAAACCTTTTAATAACAAACTCTTACAATATACTAATAAATTAAACAACTCCAATAACTTTTATGTTTTAACTGTCAATTCGTAGATACTAGCAGAATTTTTATTCAATTGGATGCTCAATCAATTAACTTATTAGATAGCAAAACTTCAATGAACATGAGAATTATATTCATACGTACGCACAAAATAGCTCACACATCACACATTAATTAGTGCAAGTTTTAATTACATTGAAAATTAAAGTACCCTAACATCATTAACTTATACCCTTTTTCATGTACACATTATCTTAATTATTTGAAGATTAACCACAAATGAAAATGAGCTGATATGAACCAAAGGGCAATGGGTGAATCCGATGCGAAGGCATGGGCAAGTTTTGGATGGTGGAAAGAGAAAGCATAGGTGTAGAATGATCAAGTTAAAGATGTTGCTGCTATAAGCACTATACATGTTAAATAGCTGGAAAGGCTAGTTAGCTTATTATGTTGCTGAAAATGCTGCAGGAAAATTGTGGCATCAATTGACGATCTGAGTTTCTGTTTGAGGTAATTCTATCTGGGGATGTCCCACAAATCACATGGAGGTCTCCTATATTGGCAGTTGCACAAGACAAAGGAGTGGTGGTCATTTACAATCTTCTCTAATCCCTTCTCAGCCAATTATCATCTATCTCTCACGTGGGCCCCACCTTACTACCCTCTCATAATATAATTCTCTTCTTTAAATTCTTCATATCACATACATTTGCACCTTCTCTATAAGTAATTCTCTCTTGTGACACTGCTGCTTTCACTTATCATACTTGCACATATATAGTTTCCTGAAGTGAGCTAGCACATATAGCTAGTTTTAATTAGTATCATTGATCATGGGAGAGTCTTCTAATTCTTCTTCTGCTTCATACATTCATATGGTAAGAGAGCAGCTAGCTTCAACTTCAGCTTTAATTATCTTCAATTTTTATTTTTTGTGTTGATCATATGTACCCTTTCATGATCGTTGTGACATGTTTTGATACAATTAGGTGCACCACCTGATTGAGAAGTGTTTGACCTTTCACATGTCAAAGGAAGAGTGCATGGAAGCTCTCTCCAAGCATGCAAATATTAAGCCTGTCATAACATCCACTGGTATGTTCTCTTCTCTTTCATTCTAACCTATCCCTGTTTATAAAATAACACACTCCTTATAAACAACACGTACACACATAAACCTCTCTCATGTTAAAATTAATTCAACTAAGCTTCTCCCATTAGTTAAATTAACTGGATTAAGTTTTTTCCACAAGTTAAAATTAACTAATGCATAAGCTAAAGTCAACTATTAGAGAATTTAAATAAGAAACTTCTATCAACTAGCTTAATTAAATGTAAAATTTAACTTATAAAACTAATGTCATTTATCCTTTTTTTTTTTCTGTTCTAAGTGGTTATATTAAGAAATATATCCTAACAATATCATACTTGCTGATATTAATTATTATGATTACTTAATGTGAAATTTTAATTTAAATGATGGACACATCTAAAATTGAAAGACTCAGGGTTTGTTAGAATAAAAAAATTCTAAACACCTCAAAGGATATAAAATTAGAAAAAATAATAAAATAACTTTTACTGTAAATTAAAATTAACTTATGAAAAAACTTATTTTATTTTTTATGTTTATTTTTTTCTTATAGAAGTACTTACGAAGAAGTATATCTAAACATACCCCAAAACTATTATAGATTAATGTAACACACGTGTAAGATTCAACTACAATTTCCATTACACGTTATAATCTCTCAAAATTAAGATAAGTAAATACAAATATGTTTTCATTTCCGATGCTTTAATTTTCACGCACCAAACCAAACAATCCAAACAGAAGCATGCACGTGGAAAAATCAGGGTCACGTTTCTAAGAAGCACACAACATGTATATATCCGTACGTTGAATGCATATACTGTGTACCAGATTTAATAAATATCTGTGCAGTGTGGAACGAGCTAGAGAAAGAAAACAAGGAGTTTTTCGAGGAGTATGCCAAAGGTAAGAGTAAAGAAGACCGAATGTCGGAGGAAGAGACAACCCAAATGTTACAGAAGATGATCTCAGATTCCTCTAAAGGTGCTGCCAAGGACTAATCGATCAGCCATTGAAAACGATTTCACCTCTCTGTGTGTGTGTTTTTGCTAGCTACCTTCCACTACCATGCATGCGTGTGGTTCATTTTCCTCACACTTCCATTTGCAATAAGCCAAAACACACAAACATATGTACACCTTCTCTTTCTCTCTAGCTACGTACGCTACTATCGAATGTGGTCCTTAATTAAGTTTCCAATTAATGCACATGGATATTTCTTATTAATTATTCTTAAATTAATATATGTTGTTAAATAGTACTATAATATATATATATATATTCAGTCATGTTCTCATACGGAAGGAGCACGGAGACTAGACTACTAGCGTGGTCCATACGAGTTATGAACAAAAATTCAAGTCTCTCCCTATCTTTCAGTTAAATGCTATTGCTAGAGGATCTTTGAGTTAGCCAATAACAGTGTGCCATATCAGCAGCTGAAAGATTTGATATGGGATAAAGTTATATGATTAATATTATGATATATTAATAGATGTGGTTGATGTGGCCAATACTGATAAATATGTGTCTGTGTTGTAAACATACGATAATCAGAAAACTCAGTGTAACGTGAAGATTATATAACAGGCGTATCTCGTTGTTGTGAACATTCCCAGCCCTAAGAGCATGATGAGTGCAACCAGCCTAAGAAAACACAGGAGTGTTAGGTCCAGCCTAAGAAATGAGTGCAACCATAGCAAAATGGTTGAAATGTCTTTCACTCATGTTAAAGTTCAAAGTTATTGCAAGTGAGTGATAAAAATAATTGCACCGAATTGAAAACATGCATATATATGCTACCATAATGTTTGATGGATTCACGTTTTATATAATATATATATATCACCATAAATTACAACAATGTTTACTGTAATTTTAGGCTATTTTTTAAAAAATAATAAATTAAACTTCATTTAATTCCAATTACATGAGAGAATACAAATTGAAATATAATCAAACACATGATTGCTATCATAAAATAATCTTGAAGTCCTTGCAAGAATGAGTTACATGATTTGCTTGTAATGAAACTCACCATTGAATTTTGTAAAACAGCTCTCTACACTTAGCTAAAATAACATGAGATTCAGTAGAGCCTATGGAGTTTGAAGAAAAAGCATCAACCACACCCTTACAATCAAAGCTCAATATCTACATTTTGGATTCCCAACTCAGCCATCAGTGCATGATAGAGACCATATGCCTCAGCTTCTCTAGGTCCAGGGGTACCATTATTTAGTGGCAATTTTAACAAACCAACTGCCACTATTTTACTATTTAGTACAAACTTTTGTGGTTAATAGATATTAGCCGGCAAGAAGTCACTATTGGTTAAGATACTTTCAATGACAATTTTTATATACATATATTACTACTGTTCTGAAACAGTTTTTAATTAAAAGCATCTTAGAAGGGTATTTTTAACTCAAAATTATCTTAGAAGGATGTTATTTTTTGACGGTTCTTAACTTAAAATAATAATATTTAGTTTTCTAATTAAAGACTCTTTATTAACATTCGATATAAATGTTGATAATATTTTAACATTGAATATATTCGTCTGTTGTTTTTTTAGGTGGAGTATGACTGTTAAAAGAACATATTAATGGCCTTTAAAAGTCAACTTTGCTGTAATATGAGTTTTGGAGGTGAAAAAAAATGCACCTAGCAGCAGCAGAAAAACAAAGCTTCATGTGTAAATTGAGAGGTCCTGAGCCTGAGAGAGAAAATAGTGAGTGCATAATGAGAGCTTAACAAAAATATCAGGCTGGGTTTCATCTTTGTTACTCTTTAAAGCTGTAAAATTGTATTAATATTATTTGAAAAGGAGTTGTTTGATTGAGATCGACACACGATACTTTACATCTTCTGTGTAAAAAAAGTGTGGAGAAGATATTATATCCATTAATATAATAGTAATATTTTTGAAAGATCTGTCTCATAGTCTTCTCTTATATAATACTTATGGACCATTTAATTTTATCCAAACTTATATAACTGATAAAGGGAGAGACATGAAGTTTTTTTTTTTATGATATATTAGATTCACATAAAATAAGTCAAATTGAACTTGTTATAAATTGAAATCAAATTCTTGTATTACTCATTTTAAACGATCTTATCTGAGTCACATTGAACAAGTAACAGGTGAGAGTTAAGAATCGAACAAACAACAAAAGTTTTAAATAAGTTTAAAAGTTACATAAAGTTTTTAAATTATGTGCATCGTGACCAGCTCACTAAGGCCATCACTATGGACAAGATCCCACTGTGAAAGCCATGCTGTTTTAACAATTTTCTCTAGTAACTACGATTTTTCGAGTTTCAATTCATATGGTTTTGGATCTATTCAATCATTTTACGTAATGTTAACTTCTCTCGTTTTCATGCAATGAAGATGAAATTTAAAATCCTTTTCCTTGGTGTGGCAAATGCTGATTGGTTTCTTACGTGTATGTGTATATTTAATTTTTCTTGTATTGATAAAAAACGACAAACGTAGGTCTATCTGATCGAATCCGTGAGGTGCACGGCCTAAGCATGGACATTTGTCTTATTGCATGAATACTACACATAGTAATAATATCACCATCGGTGTCCAACATTAACAAACAACAACGTTGTCATTTATTTATTTCTGACACTTTGACCACTTGTATAACTAACAACAAAATGGCTTGAGACGTTGTCACGTCAGCTAACTTTCCATTTTCAAGTGTCACCCCAAGCTGAACTTTAGGTAAAATTTCCAGTTGGGCGTGCTGTGATACATTATTGTCGGTCCTTTTTCTACACACAGAATTGCAGTTGGTTGTGCTATGAAAAATATAATTCAAGAATCTAATACGAATACTTGTTGTGTCCAAAAATTAAAAATGATGAAATTTCATAGTTAAATTAGATTTTTAAGTCTTTCTCACTTTTACTTAACTTGTTTATTTATATTGAATGTAAGGTTTCATTTTTACACCTACATTCTAACACATATAGTTTATAAGAACAAGCTTAGAGCTTGGCAAAATTTAGCCATCAAACACCCCTCCTGATACTTATAGAATGGATCAACTGATACAATAGAGATTTTTTTTAATTTAACAAAATTTCGAGTTTTAGTTCTTTGGATATATAGTCACACAAATACTCAAAGGAACAACTTAATCACACATAGCAATCTTACTCTAGCTAATATATAATTCAGTTCAAATAGAATTATATATCGTCGATCTAATAAAGGATACTTGTAATTTATACCTAAAACACCACTCCCGACAAAGATTCTAAGAAGAACTAGAATCTTCTGCTAAACTCAATCAGCTAAACATTAGCCCACCGTAACAAATCCTTAACATGTCATGAAGTAAAAGATTTTCCCAAGAGGTGGGGTTAATTCAACTTTGGTCTCGTTCATAACCTTAAAAGGATGGTGGGGGCCTACGGCCATAAGTAGAGAGGTGAGGAAAGATTCCCTTGATTAACTATGGGACTCCTTCAAATTCTCAATATAAGACCTAGGCCAAGGGTTGCCTGGAGTGGACTGAAAGCATACAAAATAATATCTTGAACGAATAAATGACATCAACTGACATGCAGAAATACGACACATGAAATCGAAAACGACGAAGAGGGTCTTGAAATAACGTGAAATGTATTTTAGGGTCTTCTAGCTACTACATTCATATTCATATATGTAGAAAGCTAGATATTCCTCTCCTCTTGCAGTTTGTCTCATTGCTCAACTACAACATGTAGTGGCAGCCAGCCCTAGCTAGTTGAAATCTGGCAAATTGGCAATCATAATTTTGGCTATCCATGGATTATATTGTTATATCTGGAACCAATGGCTTTTTCTAGTATTTTCTTTGTCGATAGAGAGAAAGAATACCCATGGATCATGTTATTTTCATTTATCAATTTATTAATACCAGTGGGAGTTTAATCAAAGCCATATTACGTGAGTATGGACAATAAACCAATCAATGCAACAATTATATATTTGCATTCTATCTAAAGAAATACAAGTCTTTAATTATAACGTCCTTTCTCTACAGAGTACGTCAACAAATGCAAAAAATCTTTGTCAATTCTCAGCAAATAAGGCAAAATCATCCGATGTAATTCACTGTATAGGTTGTCTATCATATATAGTTTGATTGTTTTCCCTGTTTCGGAAAACAATACAATAGTTTCAACTCGTCACGCAATATTTTTATGCAATAAAATGAATATTTTCAAACAATAAAACATAAATTTGAGAATTGACATAATGCTAGGCGTTAGGGAATCCGACAGTAGTTCAAACATTAAAACATAACTTTGAAATTGACACGAATTTCTTAAACGCTTAAAGAATAAGAGGGAAGTAAAATACCTATCAATGATTTACAAATCAAATACTTATCATAATTTACAGATGAAATAGAATTATAAGGTTAATTTAATGATAAAAATAAATAAACCGTAGATTCATATATATTTTTTTCTGACAAAAAAATAATTATTAAAATTGATAATAAAAAAAAAGATAAATAATCTACAAATCAACCATACAAATAAAACTGATATCATATTAACCTTCGAGATATTAAGTTCATCGCATGAGTTCTTCTCACTTTACTCCACTTGTCAATTTCTACTAGTTGCACTCAAACAGCTAGTACTGAACATAAATATTTCGACACAACAATGTCTCTGGGTCAGCCTGTTCCCTGATTATTGGCTACGAAAAATGTCTTCATGACAGCCAAACCCTTGGCATTCACACATTTTCCTGTCCCATCAATAATATTAAAAAAAAAACTTGGAGCATCTCCAACATCAACACACATTGTTGGCCATGCCAACAGCAGTATTTGTGAGATTCTGAATTAAGAATATAATTGGTTTTTAAATTTAAGAATCGGTTCTTATTCATAATCATTATTTGAGGAAACTACATGACTTCTAAATGCAAGAGTCAGTTTTACATAAACAATCAATTCTTATTATTAAAAAGTCATTTTATTAAGTAGTATATATACGAGACATTTGAAGTTCTTAAATAATTGTATATAAGCTTTAGAAAGTTTTTAAAGCTCTTAAATCTATATAAGATGATAGGACCTGTTAAAAATAAGTTAAGAACCTTCACCGTTAAATATAGTTTATTTTGTTTTCTTTCTTTCCACAATCTCCAACTTTCCGGCTACTGTCAAATTTTGTTTTTGCTTGGCTAGTTTTTTTTTCCTCATGTTTCTTATGTGCTGGCCTCTTTCTAGTGATTTTTCAAAATGTAAAAAATTGTGCCGTACGTACTATGACTGCGATTTAAAATCATAATAATAATAATTTTTTAACATAAATTATTCTTTCTAACTTTGAATCTAGAACCGCCAATGAGTTGCATACTTACAGGGATAGAGAGTCATAAATTGATTTGATGGTTGGGGGAGTGACTTTAAGGGTTGGAGGTACAAGGAGATCTGAGTTTGAATCTTTTCAATAATATAACATATTATTTATTAAAATTTATCGAAAAAAATATATATAGGGATGCCGTGGAAGTGGAACAAAAATTTCGCCATTATGTTTAAATCGACTGTGGTCTCTGGATACATTTATCATTGGAGTTAGTCTTGTAATACCTGCACAACTGTAAAGTCACTTTATTTTGGTGAATGCGAAATGAATCATGCATTAGAATTCCTATGGTGCCGAAGATATTTTTTATTGAATCTCATGTGTTTACTGTTTTACTTTTACATGCCTGAAGGAAATTACTGAAGCAGTACAATAATTGAAGGTAATAAATCACTTCATAAAATTTTCAGTATGCTACAACTGAAAAATCTCTCGTACAGTCACTTTTTTCCACAAAGCTCAGTACCATGAATACAGATGAGCATCTCTAGTATGTCCAAAATACCGCGAGGTGCTAAATTAAATATCAAGTTGTCACCAAATTTCGCACGTGCATGAATAAATGCACTTTCACTTTACATGGCTTTTTGGGATCATTCCCACATTGGTTTTTTTAGTACATGGGATTGAAATTCTCACTTTGTTTGGTAGAAGAAAAATGGAAAAATGATAAGGACCAAAGAATTGTGAGATAAAATCTCAAATAGAATAAAAAAAAATTGAGTATGATGTGAGGAAAAAATTATGGTATTTTTAAAAATAATTATCTTTATTCAAAATCAATTGTTCACACTTCACCGTATATATAACAAAAAATAACCAATTTTCATCCTCCATAATCGATATTCATCAACAATGCAATAAAGAAGATCGAATTTCAGTTTCTAACATCAATTGGAGGGATTATAGGCCCGTAGTGTGTTGACGCTGCTTTACTTTGCTAAACTCTCATAGGCAGGTCTCCCAATCGCAAACCCCACTAATTAGTTTTTTATTCTTACAAATAGAAAAAGGATATTAAGAAATTTACAACTTATCTTAATTAATTGAGTTAGACATATTTAATAAGACCCACTAATTTGATTAAGTTAATGAAAAAAGTTTAAAAAATATTATTTATCCAAAAACATAAACAATTTATGCACCTTAACTTCATTTAATACGTAATTCATTATATGTGCCATGTAGTAATTTGCTGTTTTTTTAACTCTTCAAAATGCAATAAAATAAATAAATATTTTTCAAGCATTGATAATTTTCCTGAATTTCTTAAAAGCAATTGAGTAATGTGTAACATTACACATTGGACTCGAACAACATGACGCAAAATTAGGATTCTCTCCTGCAAAATTTGCTCTGATTATTTGACAGGAAAATTTCAAGCAAATTAGGATCCTCATGTTGATTATTGGCTATGTGGTTTCCGACAGCTAAACCCTTGGCATTCACATATTTTCCCGTCCCACCAATGATGACTAATTAAGAATGTTATTTTCCCGTCTCACCAATGATGACTAATTAAGACTGAAGAGGCAGTGTCCGAAAGATTATAGTCTGCAGTCTGCTCAACTATCATGTCACCCTGGAACATGTAAAGTTACTTTGTTTGATGAATCTGAGGTCAGAGACTCAGAGGAGCATCTGTGGACACGTGTGTGTATATAAAGGACAGTCTTAATGACATAGGAGTTGATAAAATGGATTTAGTTATAAGTTATGACTGAAATTTCAATACATGTTTGGATTCCAGTTTACAAACTTAAGTTTGCTAAAATATCCTGTTGTTTTTTAGCCTCAAACATGCTTTTGAGGAGAAATCAAACATGACGTTAAACTCATTTTTTTCTTCAAATTGAGTTTGAAACTCACTCACTGGCAAACCAAACATAGCCTACTTCATTACTGGTGTTTCTGATTAATTCTTAACCAGAAAGTGCTTTAACTAAAGTGGATAAAAATGGAATAGTTTGGTTAGAGACAGAGAGGTTTAGGTCACCCAAGTTATTTGGCTAAGAAGCCTGTCACTGTTATCATATTTAAATGGGAATTCATTTTTTCTTTTCTTTTTCTTGCTTAGGTAAAAATTGGGGGCAATTGACTTTGACAGTTTGACTGAGTGTGGTCAAGCCAAAGCAGAAAGTTGATTCTTGAATGAATGAGTTTTGTTTTCTGATCTCAGTAAATATACCTGGAGGTGTGTTTTCTGTTGTGAGCAATGATTTCTTAACAGAATATTCACTTTAATTATTACTGCTTGTTAAACCATTAATCAACCAGACTAATATATAAATGCAGATAGGGAATCTATCATGTGAGAGTTTGAGAGGTGAATATAATCATGACCATTAAATCTTACATGTATGCCACCATATGTGTGTGTGTAGCAAAACCAATATTTAATTTCCTCTTATGATTTAACTGTTTTACATTTGCATACCATTGATTCAACATTTAATGTTTTGTGTTATGCTTTCTTTGTGGGCATAGAAATCCGAAGTCTGTTGATACAGTAACCTTATAATGCTAAACTTGATACACTTATTCGTCGTGCCATGAAACAAAAAGGTTCTCATATTCAAATATGTTACACTGGATTGTGCTATACATTTGTGTTGTGTGGCTGCAGTTGATTGAGCTTAAAGAAGCAGAGAAATATTCCTCCTGAAGGGAATCTGTTTGGTAAAGGAAATTGCAAAAATACAGGAGCTGAAGGTAATAGAAATGGCCTCAAAGATTTTTCTGTTTGGTACAATTTAAAAGTCTCTCGTACTTTCTCTTTTTTCCACAGAAAAAAGCTTAGTACCATGAAGGCAGAAGAAGAGTACTTTCCCAAGTATCCCAGCTTATATTATTATTCCTCTAGTATGCCCAAAAGTCATTTATGCTGCAGAATTTTATACCTAAGAGGATCCAAATAACTGAAGGCAGCAGAATGATTACTAACCTTCTGTTTCAAAACTGAGCCAAACTTGTGTTGGGAGAAAGTTGTTATAAACAATAAATTCCAAGCTGTGTAAAAAATCAAGTTGTCACCAAATTCAAGTGCATGCATGACACTTCTACTTTTTTTAATCAATTGAGAAAGCTTTTTGGTATCATTTGGTGGCTATAGTCGGAAACTATAAGACTAATCTTATGAGACGTAGATATTATTAAAGTGAATTTTACTTCTCTTAATCAATAAAGTCTTTTTCATACATGGTCAGGAACTCTCTTAGCCTGCTTAAGAAATTCAGTTACTACCAATTGTGCTTTAATCCTCTCCTATATCTTGTCTTTTCATTCTCCTATGTTTCGTGTCTTTCAAAGTGACTACTTCCCACTTCCATTTGCTTGGCATTATACCAGTGGAGAAAAATGTATCCTTATTGATTCTTCGAAGTGTACTTTTTCCTTGTTGATTCCAATATACAATAACACTAGTTTAAGGTCTTTCTTGTCCATTTGTGAAATTTCCAATCTGTTGGAATTTAAGCTGAGTTTAACTGTGAGCAATGATTAATTATATGTTGTTATGCATGAGCAACGGCAGATAAGGACACTGCTACCACCATCTAAATTCGCAAGGAAATTGTTTGCCATATTCAAAATTACTTCCTTCCATTCCATCAAAATCATGATATTGATATCTTAATCTAAAATGTGATCATGATTCAAGGTGCACGGAATCATTTAACAAAAGCTGATGTGAGAGGCTTGGATTTAATGGTCTTTTCATGTTACACAAGTATATAATCTTTAAGCCAGTAACCAAGACTTAGAAGAGAGGATGGCATTTGATGAAAGACATTCCAGACATAACGAATAAAAACGACAAAAAGAAAAAGAGACCCACATCGACTGGAAGCGAGGTATCGACCCAACATGTAGTAAATAAATATGACGAAAGCAGCTACATTCAAACTTGCCTTAAACTAATGAGTAAGGAAAACAAAGCAAGCAGTGGGAGCTGCTTGCAGCACTCATTGTGATGTGCAAGTAGTTTTTGGAGGGGTTATAGGCTGGCCGTGAGTTGACGCTGCTTACTTTGCAGAACTCTCATGGGCGGGCCTCCCAAACCCAAACCCAAAAGACAACAATAATTTTAGTCCAAAATGACATTTTTTAAGCTGCTTTAAAACTAAAACCTAAAGTTAACTATGATTAGTCTAATATCCGCCAGTGTAGTGTGTGTGTAGAGTCACCAAGTTTGCTTTGTGTCTGTGCTGTTCATATTTTAGAAACATCGGAACCAAAGTGCGTTTAGCTTCGTTAACAACAAAGGGCCTTAAGAATTTGAATGCCCAATCTTTGGAATGCTTAAGGGTTGGTATATGGTAATGTCCTGATTGCCAAGATAAAAATGGCCTAGGCTTACCTTCAAAACTATAATCTCGTCTCAGCCGAAAGGTGAGTCTGGATTAATATCTATTGAAGAATCTGAACTATCATATTCTCTGAGTTCATTCCTTGTAGAAACCCCCTATATTGTAAAATTGAGGGGTAAAAGTGAGTCATGACAGAGAAAGGGAGATGGGACGTGTAGTTTACGGTAAACTAAAGATGCTGGTATGAAAAGGGGAGACCAAAAAAGTGTATCGTCATATATATTGTTATGGCAAACAACTTCAAGGATGCTGTGATGATCGAATCCTTTAATTCAATAGGAGCTTGAAGAAGTTTTCTTTGGGGTTTTGAACACTCAATTCATTAGTTGGTGTGAAATTAAACCTATAATCTTGATTCCACTTGTAGTAACTGATGCTGGAACGCAAATTCTTCCGACGTTAGACGTAGTTCCACTTTAGACAAAACACAAATCAAGTTCAGAGACTATTTTACTGTACGTAGCCTTTGAAGTACTCTGCTTAAATAAATCCCACATCGAAAAGATTTGCTAGAGTAACAAAGAGAATACACTATAAAACTGAGATGTGTAACCCATTGCAACATACTTACCTGGACGGGGTCAATGGATGATCAATAAGGTCCATGGCCTAGGGAAGTAACCTCCATTGCACTTAGGAGGGGTGCTTTCCTAAGGTCTGCCCAAGTGGCAGAGCCTACGTCATAATTTGTGGTAGTGGGGGCTTGCGTTCGCGCAGCCCCTTCCAATTTTAGTTTTGAAGTTTTTTATTTTAGGAGTTAGATAGGCATGTTTCCTGTATTGTTGATTAAAGTATCCGTTTGATTTGGTTGAATGATGTGAGGCTAAGATAAGCTTATTTTAAAACAAAGAGAAATAGTCATAGAATCTTAATGTGTTGCTGGAGAAGGAAGGGATTTTTTGAATTTGCTTTTCTTCTGGCCGGTAGATTAATCTTCACTTTTTTTGAAGCATCGTTCTATGCTCCAATAATTTTAACTTATTTCAGAACACAATTTTTATGTTCTAAGATTTTCACTAGTCTAAAAAATGTCATTTTCAGTTTTGTGACAACGCTTATTATTTTCCTTTTTAAAATGTTTTGAATAGATCTTTTTGTAAGTTTCGTATTTTTTTTTGTAATACATAAAGATAGTAATTAATACGATTTTTAAGCTGTAAAAATCTTAAATTTAGGCTAAAATTTACATTTTTTTTCATGTCTCATCCTTAAAAATCTTCAATAGTCTTTCTCTCAATTTGAAGTTAATTGTTTTCAAATTAGAGTTCTATTCTAATATCAATGTCAATACTCTTTCAGAATATTTCTGTTACTGCTAAAATATTTATAATTTTTTTTAGAATTTAAAGATCTTTTATTTCTCTCAATTTATTGATATTATAAGTTATATTACATTAGTTATTTTTTTTATCTGTTTTACTACTAACAATACATAAAAATATTCTAGTTAGACAACAGAATTAATATAATCAATTTTTATTGTCTGTTTTACTACTAACAATATATCATTACAGGTGGAGTATTTTATTTATTGATTTCTGTCTTATTTCTCAGTACTGAATCTTTGCATTTATTCATTTCGTTATAAGGAAAAAGTGACTGCTCTACCAGGAAAGATAACAAAATCTAAATTGTAATATCTAAAAAATTGTTTACTAAAAGGTTGTTAACATCAAGTAATAGGCAAAGATAAATAAAAATTGTAAGACATCTGCATTCTAAAATACAAATGAAGTTTGCTTCAAATGCAATGAGATGCATAAAATCATCACAGCAAATACAACAAATCAACAAGCAGATTCTTCTATTTTGGATACAAATGAAATACAATATTTGCCCCACATGAAAGAATAGTGAACCTACTATACCTATATGCTATTTCAAACTCTTGAAATGCCTATGTCCTAATTCAAACTCTCAAAAATTGACTCAAAAACCAACCTCCCAAAATCGACTCAATCAAGCTGTACACCAATTGCTTGTAACATAAAAAATGCTATAGTCGCACACAAAACTACAATCTTTCAAAAATTCTCCAAGCTAACTATCTCGTTTGTGAGCTCCTCTATTAACAACTTCACTATCTCTCTAACAATATCTTCAACATCTTCAACTAGTTCTATCCACCTAATCTCCCCTTCGAGCATACTGTCTGCTAACCCTTTACTAGCTTTCTTTTCCTGTGCAACAAGCAACCCCCACATCTCCTCCTCAATCATGTCCTGGCTTGGTTCAGTATTCAACCTTCTTGACATGGGCTTTTCCCACACCGGGATGTACAAATATGGCTGCAGAATCTCTAGCAGCCCTAGGTTAATGCAATCAAAGAGAAGTTTCCTTTCAGATCTCTTCCAAAGTTGCTGCTCGCCAAATTTTTTTTCCAGGATTTTGAAGACAGAAGGGCTAATAGGACATTCTGCAGAGTGCCATGTTGAAAAGTCTGTAAACAAGCTCCTATTACTTATACCTGCCTCGGTTAAGACCTCAACAATATACGAGAAATCCCTACTTTCTTCAGCTCTAAATAATCCTGCTACATCTTTCTTTTCTTCGGAGTCACCTACAGATTCATTCTCACAATCTTCATCACTTGAAACATTCAAACCATATTCTTCATCATCCACTTCAGAGGAATCTGAAATGAACAAATGACGTCACATTTATAATTAATACCAAAATAAAAGAAGGGGGACTAGGAAATGGAGCATTGACTTCAAATGAAGTGGATGATATGAAGAACAAATGACTCAACATACTCATTACATACCATATACATGATTGCCACATTTAGAGCTGTCTTCACCAAATAAGGGATCCAAAACTGAAATTGGACTAGGTTCGTATGCCTCCTCAAAGCTACCTATGGAATCTGGATCAGCCTCAGAGCAAAGTGAATGAACGGAATCTTCTTGAAAGTCTGATGTATCCTGTAACTTAACAACAATAAAAAGCAACATCATGATCAGCAATTAAACCTGAAGAGAAAACTTAACATCACTGAAATAACAACAACTACAAAGAAATTCAAAAGATTATCTATGTTACATGCAATGATATAAAGAGAAAAGTCAACTAAAAAAGTTAAATACGAGTTGTCTATAACTATTTGGTATCCAATAAAAAAAATATATTTAATGTAACTAAGGACATTTCAAGATGTTACTCAAGGAAAACAATGATGCAGCAACATTAACTTCTAAAATTAAACTTCACCAAAATTGACATGATAACTAGAACTCGGCAATCAAACTTTTATGCTCAATGCCTCTGATACAGTAACGCATAAGTTTTATGTACTACCTGAGATTAACAGTTTAATGATTTCAATATTTTTTGCACCGAACTAGCTAGAAAACTTAAATGCTCATTCATTCAGTCCATCCAAAACATGAGATATTTCTATTGAAATGCAAAAGAAAATAATCAGCAACTTTACTGTTGTGCCAAGCTCACCCTTTATATTTTGACTTCAATATACCCAAGACAAAAATATCAGAAGTCAGAACTCAAAACAAAAGAAGACCGCGAAGTTAGCCATTCAGTAACAAGTCAGCATTCCTGAAACTACTATTACTTACTATAATTTTCCACATTGGTTTTGATATGGTGGTAGGTAGTGGAACTTTGAGCAGGTCTCAGAACAATTAGCAATACTCTTGAGTGTATAAATTACAAGTAGAAAAAAGAACACAAAAAAGTGATGGTCCCGTGTAAAAGCAAAGAGGGTTTTTACACTTCTAGAATTTATGACTGTTAGGTCATAAGGCAACAATAAAACTACCTTCAACAGGTAATCTGTTAATAATCAATGAGGTAATACAAATTATAACATTTCTTATGCATTTAAGGATTAAATCTCAACAAACCACATGGATCTTTCTATGGTATGTCCATTCATGGGTAAACTGAAAATATAAAGCACACCTAAAACAATAATATTACTCCATTATGGAACATTCATGTATGTTTCCATCAAATATACAAATTATGACACCTAATATCATTTCAGGATACAAGTGTTATAAAAGTTCAATATCTGCCTTGTACCCACTCTCACCATTAAAAAAATTATTGAAAAAATATGAACATTCCTAACAATTGTGTAAAAGAAAAAAAAACCTGTTTCTTTGAAGCATATGTGTGACTCAGAGAATCAATTTCTTGTGACAAAATGAAGGCTGCTGACTTGTATTGACGCTTGGTTGGATTATTATGTGACCTGCCAACAACCTCATTTGTTGCATCAGATGCCAAGAATTCAACTGATGAATCAGGAGACACAACATGTTGCTTAGACATACTGCTGTCTTCATATGTTTTGTTCCTCACTTCATCATTTGCTGAGCATCTCTCTTGCAAGATCTGACAGTCTATCAAGGCGGAAGAAGGACTAGAACTTGACAATTGAGGAGGCATAGTTACCTTATCAGACAAATTGCTCCCATAACGTCTCTTCTCTGATGTATGGCCTGTAGAATTCTCTTCAGTGTGATTACTATTGAAATAAGAGGAAAGAGAAGGGAATTTCTCATGGCCAGGACTGAGGTTCACATCTTCCAAACATTCTTTCTGGTTAATATTTTGATTCTTTGACTTCCATGATAATCGATTTGCAGATGCATTCTTTCTCAAACCCCAATATCTCTGAAACAAGATATCCTGATTCATAGTTCCACAGTTATCAGCAATAACTGAAGCTGTACAAAGAGGTATTGCCACTCTTCTGGAAAAGCTATAGTTAACACCAGCCTTGAATCTAATGTTCCTTATAATTTTATCATAGCTATAACCACTTCGACGATTCAAATTTCCTGCTCTATTTCCATGTTCAGAAATCATAGGCAACTGGTTATGTATACAGTCTTGACCACACCGTCCAAGTTCTTGCAATTTTTCAGTCGCATCCCCCTGTGCCAAAGTGTTGGTCCTGGTATCAGAACAGAGGAAAGGGGAATTGCATTGGATCTCATTAACTGAAATATTTGAAGCAGGCTTCAGCATATTATCATTGGAAAATGCTTCATTCCCTCTGAAAAACGAACTTGAAGCAGTACCTAAAACTCCATTTGCAACATTTCCCGATGGCATAGAAATCTCCTCTGAAATTTTACTCAAAGGCCTTGAACTCTGCTTATCAGAATTCATGTGATATGATATTTTCTTTCTCTCCCTCATTTCAGGATATGGTTTCATGCTTTTAGGATAAAACATCTCTTGGAGCAGCCCATCAGGGAAATGAGAATTTTTGCAAGAACTAGGATTCTCTTTCCCATTTCCCTTTGATGGGTTATGTTGCTTACCTCGCCTTAGTGCTTTAACCACTTTCAAAACATCCTCCGATTCATCCTTTTCATTAGTATTCATTCCAGAGGAATGATGCTGATAAGATGAACGCTTCTTTCTGACACCAATAGAGGCAACTTTCTGCAGGTAATTCTCAGAGAGCACTTTCTGTTTATCTCTAACGGGATGTTGGGTAGGTACTTTATCAAGACCCATCAAGTTTAAAATAACACTTGATGCTTCTTGTTTGGACTCCATTGGACAATGATTACTCTACAAGATCAAGCTGATACACTGGAACTCAAGCACTCCCTAAAAATCAATGAAACTGTCTGCAATAAATCACAATGACTGTTACAAGGAAAAAAAGGTGATCAGTACACGCTGATAAACATAATCTATTTGACCATTTTTTTTCCTTTACAGCTATCGTAGTAAACAACTTATCAAAACAGTGAAGTTAAAGCAAGCAGAATAACAAACCAACCTCATATATTACATCTCATCTGTTGCCAAAAGGAATAACAAGATAGGGGCTGAGGAATCTAGAGCTTCCTATGCTTCAACACTTCCTGGAAATGATTTTAATGCTCTATTAGCACAAGAGACCTAAAAAAAGAAAGGGGAAAAAGGCATTAAAGCAAGTTCAATTTCGGCAAAAAAGAAAAACAAAAAAAATAAATCTCATATATGAGACATCATACCCTAAACCATATTCATCATTATAAAATTGTTCAACGAAATGAATATAGCAAAACAGAAGAAAAATTAAACAACCAGCAGCAAATGGATAGATTCGTCTAAATTTGAATCATCCATTGAGTTGAAACCTTGTAGTTAACTCTTCCAATTTAGTAGCAAAACAAACATAATAAAAATATTACAATAATATTTATATAAAAGCATAAAGGAGGAAGAAACCATCAAATCAACATGTCAATGAATCTGACTCAACTGTGTGCAATCACTGACAGCGAAGAAACAGTGTAAAGTGCTCAGGTAATTGAAACAAGTTGGAAAAAGGCCAAAACAAGAAATGATAAGGTTCTTCAATTCATAGAAACACAAGAAGGAGACAAAATCATTCTGATCCCACTAGAAACAAAAATAATAAAATAGAAACTTTGACAAAAACACAAGCAAATCAAGATCCCAACAAGATCACGATTTTCCAAACCTGACCCTTATAGATCATCACCATCGTCATCAAGAAGAAGAAGATGAAGAAACTCAAGAAGAATTTACTAAAAAACAAATGAAGAGGGGGTGGAAGAAAGAACCTTCTCTGACAATTCTCCCAAAAGAAAAGTAAGACCTTTTTGGTTTATGCGGGGTGCCCATAATCCAAAATCTCCATTACATGCAACAAAACCAATCAGGGTCGCTTCCTTTTGCGAGAAAGCAAATTGGGGTAATGAATTCATGAATTGTTGCAACCGAATTTTTGTTATTCCACGAAGTTAAAGGACACAGCCGACATGAACATCAATTGGGTCAAAACAGATTTGGATTTTTTTTCGCTTAAAGGGACACGTAACTACTATTTCTCCTGGAAACAACTCTGATAAGTAAAATATTGGTTTTTGTTTTGGTATTTGATTTCAACCAATGAATATGAACTATGAAGTGGGCTCGTAGTGCGTATTGCTTTCTATTATTTTATTTTCTTTGTTGATTGATTTTAGTTTGTTTTGTAGTGTGTGGATTTACGCACCAACTGCAATTGTTTTGTTTGCGTATTTGGCGCCATAAAGTTATCGTTGATTAATGGTCAGTGACTGGTTCACTAATCATTTTACTTGCTCTGTTCTATGCATAAAAATAATATGTATTCCAAACAGTGTAATGTATATATCTATATATTTTTAATTCAAGTATATCTAGCTTATAAGTTATAGTTTTTCTAGACAGGTGTTACATCCATATTTTTATATATTTTAAAAATGTATTTTTTATTATGTATCAATTTGTTTTTCATGTGTTCTATATCCAAGACTAACTATAGTTTATGGAACAATTTTTCAAACCAAGTCCGTTCCCGAAATTCAAAACATATGAGAAAGTCTAAAATTAGTATACTAATTACTTATTAAGCTTTTAGAGATCAAATGACTCGGAAGCCAAAATTAGTATATTAATTACTTATTAAGGTTATAGAATTCCGTTGAGGAAGTCTAATTCATATAATTGAACAAAATGTATGAATTATTATAAATTTGATAAAAATCTGTTAAGAAAGTTTAACTCAAATAATTGAATACATGTATGAACTATTATAAATTTTATAGAAATTTATTAAGGGAGTCTAGGTCAAATAATTAAACGGGTAAGTAAATTATTGTAAATTTTGATACTGTTTATGATTTTTACGGATAAAAAAAACAAAAAACTTATAGACATCTAATGATTCAAATGTCTGCTAGTTTATACCGTAGGTGTTTTGTAATTCTGTTTGTTTAGTTTTCTAAAGCATAAAAATAAATTGAAATATTACAATCTTCCATAATGGACACTTCTCTTTTGCTTTTGCTTTTGGGGCCTTGTGTGTCAATTGGTTGCTGCTTATGTTATGCAACTTTCATAACATAAACATAACAAGCCCGCGGGTCTTTTGCTTTGGCTATTTTTATTTGTTTCAACTTTCATGGAGCTACCTAACGTACATGCATGCTGTCTTTACCTATTCGTCGTTTTAATGTACTTGTATAATCTAAATTTATAGTTTTGGAGAAATTGCATGAAAAACCTTATTTTTACCTTGTAAATTAAAGTGCTTTATGATTTAATTATATCTTCTTTTTAATTTGTTTTGGTAAATTTTATTGTAAGATATGAAAATGATTTTTAATTAATATAAAAATATGATAGCCTTATTAAATGAATACATAATTGATTAAAGTAACTATCCAAGTATACTTGTTATTCTCTCCATCATGAATCTATATTTTCAACATAGTAATAATTAGTGTATGAGACCACTGTTACCATGCTTGTTAATTTCTTAAATATTATATAGATTTTCATAATGACATGTGATATAATGAAGAGGGTAACACTTATCATTGAGGCTCTAGGCATGCGATCCCTCTAATCCTAGTCCCATAGCGTGTTTAGCTGTAGTTAACTCAAGTGGATGATGGAAGCAAAACAATATTTATTTATTTTAGGATACATGTTGTATTGTAAAATTAATGATTAAACTAATTTAAATACATTTTATCGTCACATTCAAAAAATTAAAGTGAAAAGTATAATGTGATATAAGAGTATTTTTATTGTTGTAAAAAAAAAAACTTAACTTTTTTTTATCCAAAAACGGGCAAAACATAAAAATACATTCGAACTCATGTCACATTCCTTCCTTTTTCTCCTATTACCAAGTGAGAATGGTATATTAGCTTCCCCTTCTGTCCTCAATCCGTCTCCTTATATATCTGCAAAACAAAGCGTTTAAGCCATTTATGTCTATTACAATATTTGAGTTATTTTTGCTTTGACAATTATATAGTTTTCTTTTCTTAAGCGTGTACGTAATTAAATAGTTCATTTAGTTGGAAGAAATAGTTTTGAATAATTTGTCCATTGAGTTATCTGTATTTATTTTTAATTTGCTTCTTTCACTTATTTATTTATTTTTATACAGTGGGGACAATAAAATTAAAATCTCAAGCTCTATACAAAGTCTATAATCTATAATTAGGCGGATACTAGAGTAGTGCATATTTGCTTCTCTGATTTTATTTTCCTTTGTTTCCTCCTAAAAATCAAAAACCTTAGGCATCATGTATCCATGTATTAGTGGTTGAATAAATAAGGTGTTTAATGATTATGTACAGTGTCCTTTAATTATAATTTATTGTTAACATAATTTTTAAAATAATTATCATAAAAATCAACTAATTTATCATACATAAAAGATTATAATTAAATGATGATATGAATTTTTACACCCTAGTATAATTTTTTTTTTCATAAATAAATTGGAGCACGACTCATGTTGGTTGCATATTGAATAATGCATGTTAGGACCCCACGCACTACGGAGCGAGGGTGAAAGCGCGCGCAGCCTCCCATCTTTGACTTTCTTTTTTTTTCCCCAAAGAAATTGAAAATATCGGTTGCCGTCAATTTATAATTAATTGAGTTTTTTTTTTCATAAATTTATTCTAGATAACATGATTTCCAATTTAATGTTTTTCCCCTATGCATAGGTGTGGAACGAGGCAATTTATAATTTATTTGACTGGGATGCTTTTTAATCAATCAGCTCATGAAAATAGTGAATAGGGGGTTCCTTCGGATTAGGAAAACATGTTTTTGAAATATAATTTGAAGCACTATAAATTAATATAAATGACATAATAACCTTGGAGATGAGATTTGTAATTTTTTTAAAATCTTGTAATTTATTTCCGTCTTGTAAATGAGTACTTGATTTTGAGGATAAAACTCCCACTCTTTCAATTAACTCATTATTTTAATATTCTACCAATTTCTTAGGCGTCCACAAAAGAAGAAAAAATGATTAATTTGTTAAAATTTAGGAACTAAAAATTATTTTAAAATTTTATAGTCTTAAAAAACAAATACTCCAAATGCAAGGACTAAAACAACATACAACTAATAAGAATTATGTGCAGTTTTTAGTTTAAACTAATCTCTTAATTGTAATAGACATTTATGAACGAGATTTGTAGGACAATTTTTTGTTTCCAATGTCATATATAACTTTTGCTTTCTTTCAAAAAATATTCATATAAATGTTATATTCACAAAATGTAAGCAAACCCATACAACTAATGGGAATTATATGTAGTTTTTGGTTTAAACGAATTTCTTAATTGTAGTAAACATTTATGAACGAGATTTATAGCACAAAATTATTTGTTTCCAATGTCATTAACGATTAGTTTTTGAACAAATGTGCCATTATTAACTTTACAGTTTCTTCTAATTTTTTTTTTGCAGTTTTAAAATATAAAATAATATTTTTTTACAACCAAAAATATAAAATAAAATATTAAACATCCATATTAAACTTTGTGACTTGATTTACAAATCATATTTTTTTTTCTTATCACTTTAGACAAATTGCCCCAAAGCGGTCTAAAATGATATAGTTTGGACTAGACCACTAAAGAAAAAATGTAGCTCTATATTTTAACTTTCCATAGACGTTGAAATTATGCAAAAATTCAATTTATAGCCAAAATAATGATTGTTGCTCAAAGTCTTCTAAGTCCTAACAACATCTTTATTAATCGTAAGTTTAGGGCCAAATTCACCTTTGAATCTTCAAAATGGGTAAAGTCTCATTTTTTACAAAAATTGCAGATTTTTCTCCTAATTTTCTTACAATAAAAAATAAAATAAAAAAAAACAAAGATTTGCAGCTCAAGTTATTTACAAAATATAAAAGTGAGGCTAAAATTCCGCCCAAAAAAAATAGTATAATCAAAATGCTAAAAAGCCTAATTAACGTAGCCTAATAAATTAATTTAATGCTAAAACCACCCAATTAAGTTCAAAACTATTACAATAATAACTCTCACTCATTTATTCCCATGATAGGACTTGTGCTATATGATGGAGGATGGCTTATTTGAATGCACAATGAAAAGAGAAAACAACAATAAAATTTGAATTAATAACTAAAAAGAAAGAGAGAATTTTATTTTTAAAGCCAGGTTTCTATTTTCTCATTAATTAAAAAAATGTTTTTGTTTGTATTTATTTTTTCCCCCTTAGTTAGTCATATATAATGTAATGTTTTCATTAAAAAATTTATTCAATAATTAATGAAAATGTAATGAATGTGTGAGGTAGTGCTAATTTGTATATATTGACAAATGGAAATTATATAAACTATTTGAATCAAATTTAAAAAAAGCGCAAATAAAAGTGTGGATTCCAGGCATTAATTTTTTTTAGTAAATAATAAATGTACTGAATGTCATTTTTTTTTATTAAGGGGAATATAACAACAGAAAGATTTAAAAATTACAAATGCCTTGGTAAAACTACTCCTATAGCATTTGGATGAGTCTGATTCACAAACCAGAGAGTTGATATCAAAATTTCAGGCTAGCTTTTAAGTCATGCCAAATAGCCAACAACTTTGCATTGAGACATTGTACTGAATGTCATTTAATTACAAATAATATAAGTTTTAAGATTTTTATAATAATTATTGTATACTTCATATTTTTTTTATTTTTTATGATTGATATTATTAAAATTTCCATACACCAATATTACTTTTTATTAAATAAATTGTAAAAAGAAATGAAAATATTGAAAATTAATAAGCCAGAATTACATGAAAAATTAAACTATTGAAGTATGCAAACCAAAAAAATAAATTAAGGTATAAGAGAAAAGAAATCATATTTTTTGTAAAAGAAGAAAAAAAAAGTGCAGATAGAGAATTAATTTTAAGAATAAATTTATTTTCAATAATACTTTCTCTACTTTGATTGGAAATTCAAAATTCAAAATCACAAAATTATCCCTTAAGCCCTTACAAAGGAACCGCTTCTTCTTCTCTTCATCTGTCTCACTCTCACTTTTGATTTTTTGCCCTAAAACCCTCGCTGCCGTCGTGGTGGCCGCCCAAGGTAAGTCTTCGTCTTCTCTGAACTGCATCGCTGCTATTGTCTTCTAAATTTCTGCATTATTATATTAATTTGTGCAAAAGAAAATTTTCTCACTTTTTTTTCTCTCTATATTGCTTCACAGAAAAGAGAATAGAGAGCGCAAACGAGTCTTCATCTTCGACTCACCATGAAGCTCGTCAGGTTTTTCTCTGCTCTATCTCTCTCTTTGTTTTTTTTTTTTTTTTTTTTTGTTGCGTTGGTAAATTGATCTGTTTATGTGCTGCTATGTATTTTATTTTTTTTTATTTTCTGGGATCAAAGTCTAATAATATACGAACACTGCATGAGCAGGTTTTTAATGAAGTTGAACAATGAAACCGTGTCAATTGAGCTCAAGAATGGCACTATTGTTCATGGCACCATTACAGGTTTCTTTTCTTCTTCTTGTAGAGCCGTTTACAAACATCATGTTAGTGTTGGATTCAGTTGGGTTATTAGTTTTGAACTTGATCGTGAGGCATTTAATTATTTGCAAGGGTTTTCTTTACTCTTTAGGTGATTATTGATCGTGAGGCATTTAATTTTAGAGCATTTTATTGGTCTGGTATGGGTAAACATATAAAAGACCATCTCATTGGGTGGGGGATTTCTTCTAGCCTGAAAGTGGAGAGGGATTGGGGATTTAGCTTCCAAAATTGATTTTCTCTGGCGGCTGAATAACTGCAAATCTTTCCTTTACAGAGTAGTTCATTGTGGGGGTAATTTGGAGTATAATTAGACTGTGCTCTGTAGGATGATAATTTAAAGATACTGCAATTTCTTGTAGTTCTTATAGTGGTTTGAGACAAGCTGCCTCTGTGGGCTTTGGATGATGGTTGATTCTTGTATTAAGTTTTTGGGGGATAATTTGTGGGGAAATGATCCTTTCCTGGAAGATCTCAGGAACTTAATGTCTTCTAAGCTTATCACTTGACCGATTTCTCTTCTCATGGCTCAGTATTTTCTTGAAATTTCAACTTTCAGAGGAACTTGCATGATAGTGAAACTACTGAACTAGACTTCCTGACCACCTTACGCTTTTACAGTGTTACTTGATTCTAGTAATATCTTCCCAGTTCAAATAGAACAATGTGGATTTCCCACCCACACTCTAAGACGTATCTTTACCATTGTCTGATTAAAATTATTGCAACATCTTCCATGAAATTTCCTATTGGACATCCATCTGATTTGAGTTTGATCCAGCCATTTGGGTGTGTAGATAATAAATCTTTGATTTAGTGAGTCCTCTTACTATATTGCTGCTTCCTAGTTGAACTACACCAACAACTTTAAGACAGGAAGTCTTAGCTTACTGATTCTGGGATTTTTGCCACAGGTGTTGATATCAGTATGAACACACATTTGAAAACAGTTAAACTAACTCTGAAAGGGAAAAATCCAGTGACTCTGGATCATCTCAGTGTGAGGGGTAACAACATCCGTTACTACATTCTTCCTGACAGCTTGAATCTCGAGACCCTGCTTGTGGAAGAGACACCTAAGATCAAACCCAAGAAGCCAACTGCTGGTACTGTATATAGTTTAACTACAAAATTTACATCCATGCTCAATTCATTCTAATTGTTTCTTGGTGAGTTCCTCAGGTTTAATTTTTAACATATTTTCATCGCATTTCCAGGGAAACCTTTGGGACGTGGACGAGGAAGGGGCCGTGGGCGTGGGCGTGGACGTGGTGGTCGTTGAGTTGCACCTTTCTTCATTTTTGTGGCATGTGGTTATAAGCTATGCAGCAAGAATTTCTGGGTGGTTTTAGGAACTTCTGAGGAGCATATTATTTATTCCTGCTATTTTCTTGCAAGAGCTGAAACTGATGTAACCTGAATTACCTATCTGCTATTGCCTTATAGTTGTTAATGGGGAATCCATTGAGCAGTATGACAAATGGCCCACGACTTATTGGTTATACATAACACAGTAAATAGGCCCAAGAGTTGCCTAATGAGTTTGAACTAGATGATGGGTTTCCTGATGACACAGATTGTTATGTTTATTTACATGTATGAACGGTATTTCTTAAACGGCTTTTTTTTGTTTGCTTCTATTGTGTCACTAACTTACTGTCATATACACATTTTAAGTTAATGTATTTTTTTTTAGTATACCAGGGATATACTAGTTGGATGCACTTGCTACTGGCACCTTTGGGACAGGTCGGAGGGTACAAGTTGGTGCCTTTTGTTACAATACACATTTTGTTATGCTAACTTGCGAAGGAAGGATATTTACTTTAACATTTAGTTAATATAATGCCGCTCCTCCACGATTTTTTTAAAGTGCTAAATCGTTGCAGCGACTCTGTTCATTATACTATATATATTGGTTTCTCTCTGTCTTTGCCCATAAGCTTTGAGATACGTGGCTTCATTTTCAATAGAATCTGGATTGCAACTTCCTCGTGTTGTGGTTGTGAGCGTGTGATTCACATTAATCTAAATGGTCGAATAGAAATGTTGCTAATGATAGCTTCATTCCTTTCGGATTTGTAATAAGAATGTATGCCCCTTAGTTTTGTTCGACAGATCGTGATCTGTCTGTCCATAACTATTCGGCTCTAGTAATATTTATTATTAATATAGAAGTATGTTATCGTTTGGTATTTGATGGAATTTGAGCTCTGTTGAGATTTACTCTTTACATGGCTACGATGCCAATGTGGGGTGATTCAATTGGTTTAATCGACAACACTTGTCATTTCTGATATGCTCCACATAGTATGCTGCTTATTAGAGACCCTGCTAAATAGCCTGACTAGAATGAAGCCTTGTATAGAAATTCACCCAGTAATAATTAATATTATAAATAATGTAAAAAAAAAATGTGTTTTTAACTTTCTTAAACAATAACATAATATGCACGAAATAAAGCATAATATAATGCATTCATCAATAACATTTGTTCCTCATCCAGGCAACTTCCTGGACTGAAAAACAGCAAATTTGGAAAGTTTGGAATAAGAATAATTGATTCCATTCCCCTGAAGAAACTCCTCAAGCAATCTCTTGTGTCTCTCTGGGTCGTCACTCTCACATTCTAACTCGTAGTTTGTCCCGAAATCATAGTTGGTCTCATCAAGTTCCAGTTTCAAGCCTTTCCACTGATGCACAGCCCTCACATTCCTAAACCCACCTAAGCACACCACCCCATTTTCTCCAACACGGTACTCATCCCTCACCCTCTTGAGTATCTCTGAGGACTCCACGGATAAGAGCCTCCATGGCTCAGCAATGCATGCACGGCCAAGTGCGACGTCGAACGGCTCCTCGTGCTCCTCCATGCGGCTTATACCGGCCGAGATCACTGGCTTGGCCTTCAAGGAAAGGACGCAGTGTTCCAAGTCGTAGAAGCGGATTCGGAGAACGGCGAGGTTTGAAGTGAGCTCTTTGTTCATGCCATCGAAGAAGATGTTTTCTTGGATTAAGGTTTTGGTGTGGAAAGGTGCAAGCAAGTTGGATAGTTTCTGGTGAGTGGCTGAGTCTGGGAGACGAAGCTTGATCTCTACTTCCATTATTCAGTTTTTCCAAGCATCACAGAACAAGAAGGAATCAAGGTGGCATGGATTGGGAAATTCACGAGTGGTTTTAGCATTCGACTTTTTTCTGCCTCTAGAAATGGATAAGAGTTTAGAACGTTGCCCCTCATTCTTACTTTGCCAAGTGATAGACTTTCATTAACTTTTTGTTTTATACATATATACTCCTTTTTCTATGAGAAATATAATCATTTAATTATAACCTATCATCATAAATTTATTGATTTTTAAAAATTATTTAAAGTAATTCAAAATCAATGCATAAATATTAATTTTTTTATATAAAAATTCACATAATGTAAGAGATTTTTTTTAGTCCAGAACTATAATGTGTTTATGGTCTGATGACTAGTTTATCGTGATATGTATTTAAATTTTTCAATTTGGAAAAAATAATTAATAGCACTCCAGTGACTCAACTATGTATCATATAGTATAGATTAGTGAGAATGGTAATTGTTTTAGACTATCTAATAATTTCTCCTGACAAAAAGTAAAAAAAAAAAAGAATTATGTAATGTAATTATCATAAATATGTAATACATGTGTATTACTATTCTGCTCATTATTATTTTTCACTCTAAATTTTGTACTTCAGTTTCGTATTTTATTTTATTTTTCACCTTGAGGATATGTTTTTAGGGTAAGCACACAAATATTATGATAAAAGATAGGCAGGTTAATATTTCTTTTACAAATTAATAACCTAAAAAATACTGTCTGATTTATATTTAGCACAAATTTTGCCATGTCAATTATTTAATTAACCATGCCACATGACATGTAGCATTTTAATATAAATAAATATCAACGAAAACTAATATTTCCACTAAGAACTGCCATGTGGCACAATTCGCTAACATGGCAAAACTACCTTAAATAATACGTTTATTAACGATATTTGGTGCATTCTAGAGGATGTTTGAAAAGGGAAGCTGTTTCCTTCTTCAAAGACCTTTTTTGTGCAAACTCCCGAAGCAACTCAGATAATTAATCTCTAGAGTGAGTTCCCAAAATTGACAATCAAGCTTATTTTCTTAAGCGACTTAGGTAATTAAGCAGGAAGAAATTTACAGCTCTAAGCTCTATGGATTCCTAGAAAGCCTCAGGTCCTTATGGTTATCAATGACTATTTTCTTCAAATCCAGTTAGGATATTGTGGAAGATGAGGTGTTTAAAGCAGTGCACAAAGCCTTTGAGACAGGTACCATTGATAAAAATATTGCAGAAACACATTGCTCTTATTCTTATAAGTTATTATTATAAAGGTCGATACTCCTGTTCAGCTAAATGAGCTTAGGTCAACAACTTTATACAATGACATTTTTGGAGGAATCTACATTGCCCAAGTCATTGCAATGTCCACATCACCTGATAAGAAAATTTGACACCACACTTAGATGTTGTCTCTTCTTTTTTTTACAACGTCATGTCAAAGTGATCAAATATGATGATTTTTTTCTTCAAAATTGATCTAATTCAATTAGCGAAAACTCCTATTGCAAAATCCTACACCGTTTAACTCACATTTAACATGAGATTTAGTTAGATCATGAAGCAGCAACTACAAAAGAAAATTTGATAGCACACTTTAACCGAAAATCTTAAGACTCAATTTTATGGGGCTTTTTCTCACTTAGTGTTCAACTTTTTCACTTTTACTCATATTGGATTTCACCTCATACTTGTACTTCGACAATTAGTCCATGGAAGCTTGAAATGAATACAGTTTCACAGTTGTAAGAATCAGAACACATTAGTCCATGATGTCGGCCAGATATATGGAGATCAAGACAGTTGATAAACAACCAAGACTAATGTGCTGGATATGGTGGTGTCATTAGAAATACAATAGATGAATAGAATATGGGCCCAATCTAGCGTGGGAAAGGGGGACTTAGATAGATTATTTGCTGTAGTGATTCTACAATTGCAACTACTCTCGTATCAAATAGAGTTTAAAATAAGATGCATTATTAATTTATGCGGGTATCATCATTCATCAGTAACATCAGCAAATGATTTGGCCGAGACTGTTCATTGTTGGACTATCAATTTAGAGCACACTAAAAGGGAAGCTAATTAATTAATATGCATATTGGCTTGCAAAGGTTCCAAAAATACTGTGACTTTCAGGATTTGGAAATTAAGTCCTCCTCTTCTAAGTAAAGATCATGCATGCTATCTGATGCGATGTGTGTTTCCTATCTCAGGGCTACTTGTTCTATCCTTCTGAAGCATAAAAAAAATAATCATATACATACAACTTAAACTTAACTGCTTATAAAAAAAGTAAGTTTATTAACTTAATTAAATGACTTTATTACAATGTAAACTTTCAAGTTAGTACAAAGTTTGAAAAGTGTTGGGTTAAATAATATTGAATGAAATGTAATATACTGTGAATTGCTATTCTTTTAAATGAATAAGAAAAATATAAAATAAGATTTAACAGAAAATACGCTTGTGTGATTCTAACAAATATGATTTAGTAACTATCAGCATTTTCCTTTTAAAAATTGTTTATTGAATTGATGGAATTGATTGAGAGACTTATCGAGTGTTTTGTAGTTTTATCATAATTGCAATACAGAATAATTAAATGCATTTTTTAAATACAATCTAACAATGCATATTCAACATAGAGTATATACCACGCAAGTTAAAATCCTGCATTGAAGAGTCATGAAAGCTCCCGAACATAAAAAATGAAGAAGGAACCTTTCTTAGCCCCTTGCTGTGTCACTTCAGGTTCACATCTCATGCCTAGGGCAGTTCTTAAAATTTGGGGTTTAAAATCTGAGGAGGCCCATTACAACTTAATATGCGTTACATATACAAGTTCTACATAAATCTTGGCACGTGAGAATCTCATACAATTAACTCAACATTGCAATTTTAAAAGAAAACCTCAATCCATCATAATGTATTTTATTATTCGTGACGCTTTAATATTTCATGAGACCACACTAAGCACAAAACAATATGCACATCACAGCTTTTCCCAAAAGGATTTGGTGAAATCTAACCTGCCCCCTCAGTATCAGCTAAAAGTTATATAAATTAAGAAAATTTCAATCGTCACTCTACATATATTAATTATATATACCGACTAATATTTTTTTTATGACGACCACATTATAATTAATCTGTGAGAGAATCTTATTGATAATTTTTAGTGGATTATCTCTTTCAATTAAGTATTTTTTTTTATCCATATGTAAGGTTTCAATCTAAAATATTACTTAAAGAAATTAAATTCAAGAACTATTTGGATCAATAACTTATTGATAAACTCATTAATATTAAATTCAATAATAAATATTTTTTAAACAACACAGAATCTATATACAACAACAAAAAAACTTTATCCTACTAGGTGAATTGGTTACATGAATCAATACAACTTTATTTAATTAAGTTAAAAACTAAAATTTTAAAAATATTAGTATTTGCCTTGAGATCTATTTTAATTATATTTTTCTCTATTTTTTTCTTCTTCTCTTCATCTCTTCATCAGACTTAAAAATCACCTAATTTACTTTTTTTCTCACCTGTGTCTCTTAAAATAAAATTCACTAGCTTGTGCCTCTTAGATTTTTTTTTTTTTTTGTATAAATATCAAAACCATCTTGATATGATATTTTCTTGAATACTTTATATATCCTATCATAAATTCATAAACTTGTTCTTATCGTGTTTATTAAATTTCACTCAGTTCAAGAGCATTATGCAGCCTATGAAAAAATACTCTTAAAATGCATGTAAAATATACGTTTATAAATTATACATTATCAACCGTACTAATAATTTAATGGTAGTAATTGATTTAAATCACTTTCTATAAAAAAATTACTACAGTCTTTTAACAGTACAAATACTAGGAGCCACATATATAAATAATAACAATATTCTCATAATTTTTTCACACCTTTCCACTGCAAAGCCAAACAAAACAATACGGGAAGAAAATTATTTTCCCACTTTTCACACTTCATTTCTTATTAATTTGTGACACAAAGATAATGTTGAATGGCAGAGAAAAAATATCCCTTCTTGTACTTTCACTATTCTTTAGTGCACTTATGGTTTGTTTCTGCTTCATCCTAGTGATCCATTTCGTAATGGAATTGTCATCTGTCATGAATAATAGAGCTCGAAAAAATCAAGAAGTGCTGTGGGCAGGATTTGGCATTGCTCTTTTCTTAATATTTTGCTTTGCTTTTGTTGTCTTTGCTATATTTTCTGGTTGTCATATGGTTTATATAATGAATAGTAGCATCAAGATTGCACCTGCACCCACTCCTGAAGAAGCAGAACAGCAGCCACCCATGGTTTAACACTTGCATTGAGATCTTCATGATCAAAGTTCATTACTTGAGTTAGGAAGGATTTGATTAACAGTATAGTAGGTGGTTTATTCCCCCCTCTTTTTAATTTTAATTTTACTGAACCTTTTTGCCCGCAAATGCTTGTAATTAAAATTATATGTGAAATGTACATGTTTTTGGGCTACATAGTAAGTAGGGACACTTTCTCGTTCTCAAAAGCTCAAACCCCGCACAAGATAGGGACTTTAGTGGCACTTGATAATCACGCACTACAATGCTTCAAGAGTCTCTTTGGTTTCACTGTGGGAAGTATGACAATTATTTTTGCCTCATGTCAAAAATAGTCTTAATGAAGATACAAATGTTTGGTTATTATTAGGTGAGGCTAATTTTGTTTCTAAGTTAATTTTGTTTTGATACGTGATAAAAAATAATTTTTATCTTTAAGTTGAAATTTTTTTTCTCCAAGTACGTAATTTAAGGAGTTGGTCGAATTATGAAAATAAAGTTTAGTACCTTAGATATGTCAAGTTTGAAAATTATGAAACTCTATCTTTATAATTCGATCAAATCCTTAAATTACATATTTAAGGAGTTTGTTGAAGATAAAGTTTTGTACCTAATTTAAGGAGTTGGTTGAATTATGAAGATAAATGATCTCCTCACCAGGAATTGAAGTTTTGTCATCTCTGTAACCATGCCAAGTTTGGAAATGCTCCCTGCATAGTTTGGGAATTGCTCCTGGAATTGACAATAAATTTGGTAAAACTTCAGCTTCTTGTTTCTTTTGTATAACCTAGCTTTTATATTGTCTAAGTTTTTGTTGGGGGGAAAAGATCCATTAATACTGGGATCTTATGTGTCTTCCATGCCTTGCACTATTGCAAGGACCTGACACACCCCAACTAAATCTAGTTAAAATATTTTATTGATAATCACGAATTTTAGATCGGATATATTTGCAAGTTGCAAAGGGTGTGGTACTGAACCTTTGTTACTTGATAAATTTGTAATTATTTTTACCATATATTTAATTTTCTTCTATCATTCGATTATATGTTGATAGATAATGTTACTCTAAGAAATTTAAAATCGCCAACCTAGCTTAAGATGCGAATTCAGTGAGCAAATCTTGATTATAAATTCAGGAATTACAGACTGCATCAATCTGATTTAATTGATGTATTCTTTAAAGAGTGTGCAACCCGATTGATGTATTTTTAATTGTCTCTTAGTACGTACATGGAAATAAGCAAAGTTTTAATCCATCCGGTTTTGCTAAAATCCCTTGCAGTCTTGCATATATTAAATATATAAAATGGCTGCTACAGTATACATTGTGTGATGAAAAATGGTAGGATGTTGCAAGAGTTGTAGTAATCACGATGTTGAACCCCATGCATCGGATTTGTGAACTAACTCCATTTTTCATGCATCCAATCTAATTAAGCTACTTTAATTAATTTTGTTAGGCTGTAAAAGAAAGGTTTGCTGAACTTTATTATTATGCCACTTTACCAAGACAAGTTACATTGAAACACTTTATTGTTCCTTATATTATATATAAGGTTTTGGTCATTAATTAGATCTTCATGAAGAAGAAAAATAAAACATTATGCCTACAGAGAAGACGTGGCATGGTGACAAGCATATCGAGCTCAAGCTGAGATTGTTAATTAATGTGATGCATTGGAGACAGAAACCCCCTTGTAATAGCTAGCAAGTCTAAAAGATTAGTAGCTAACAAACAGAACAAAGTACATAAGCACACCAAAGTTGATGTGTTTGCACTAATGAGCGAACATAGAAGAGGATCCACCAATTACCGTGACAGTATATATATTCATATGGTTTTTGGACTAGAGGCACAATATTTTATACATATGAAAATATAGCCAAAAGAAGAGGGGGTGATGTGGTGTACCTAAATGCAATATCATAGAAAAACTAAAGCACTGGTTATTACTCATTGAGAAATGATATCAGCTTATAAAAGACTTTATTTCCATAAACTTGGCATTTGGCAATGGCAGCAAAATGAAACCTCAAAAGTACCAGTTATAAAAATAAGTCAAACCTTGTATTTCAAAGTCATCCTCGGTTGAGCAAATGAGGAATTGAAATTTCACAATCTCTGTTGCCATGTCAAGTTTGGAAACGCTCCTGGATTATATAGTTCGGGAATTGTTCCCTAGAATTTGGAATCTGATTTTGTGAAATTTCAGCTTCTTGTTTCATGATTTGGTCAGATTGATGAATCACCTAATTTTTATTTTGTGGAAATTAATTTTTGTTGGGACATGCATGGAACGACAACATCATATAGAAAGACTAAAACACTGGTTAATACTCATTGAGCAATGATATCATCTTATAAAAAACTTTATATTCATAAACTTGGAAATGGTAAAAGTATGGGTGGTTAATTTTACACTTTTACTCATCTCGACCCTGGCTATATATCCCTTTGATCAAAACATCAGTCTTGCGAGAGCAAATTTAAAACCTACATCCTTTCTTAGATCGCTTATTTTAGTTCAAATGATTTTTGTTTTTTCGTTCACTTTTTTTTAGCTTCATTTTAATTATATCCTTCCTCTATTTCTATCTCTCTTTTATTCTTTGATTAATCTCACACCCCACAAGTACGGAAAAAGACATTATGATTAATAAAAGAAGAAAACCCGCATTGCAAAATACGATGTGTCTCACTCTTTATTCTTTTACAGAAATGTGTGTATATATATATATATATCATAGAGACTTTGTACCGGTCAATGATCATGCTCTCTTCCCTTAATTCCATGTAGCAAAGTTAATTAGATGGATAAAAATTAGACCACACACACAAACACTCTTTCACTTCATTCGTTGAAGATGTTCTCCAAAGAGTAAACAGCTAGGTTCATGTGATATATAGTTAAATTATTAATTAACTTTTCCCAAAAATTGAAAAACTCGCTGCGTGTCACCAGGAGATTGACTAGAACTATGGATATGTTGTGATCTTCTACCATATATATGTAGGAGCACATTTATACCGATATATATATATATATAAGAAATTAAAGTTGAGGAAAGAGTTTCAGCAGAACTTCTTGTTCATTCATTTCCATTAAACATGTGCTTCTTTATACAAGCTAAACAACACGTACACACGAACTACAAAAGCAAAAGAAAATTGAGAGAAAACAATTTCTTACAACAGATAAAGCTTGTTAGAAGTGAAAAGGCTCTAATTAGCTTTTTTCCTACTTTTTTTTTTGTTTCTTTGGAGGAAAACTAGCTAGCTAGTTAGCTAATACTCATGATAAAATCTCAAGTATGGATAATATAATAGTAATACGGTTGCTCCCGGAGACAACAAGCAAAGCAATGTCTAAAAAAAAAAAAACAAATGAAGACAATAGACAGTGCTTTGTTTTAATTACTCTAATTAATCAGTTTCAAAGCCACAAGGCACCAGCTTGTTTGAGAAGAGGAACAAGGGTGCCACTGATGTGGAAAGCCAAAACCCTGTCCATGGAGCCAACAAGTTTCCCTCCAATGAAGACCACAGGAACAGCAGCAGAAGCAGTGGAGTTGATTCCATTTCCAATTCCAATTCCAAGGAGTCTCATAAGTGCACTCTCCATGTCTTTCCCTTTGGGATCTTGGTCAAGCTCATGCACTGTGGGGTTAACCCCCATTCCACAGAAGAGCCTCTTCATTGCATGGCACATGCAACAGCTACTCACACTGAATATCACCACTGCACTCTGTGAGGCCAGTCTTGCCACTCTCTCCATCTGGTCCTCTTCCATGCTCCTCCGAACCCTCATGTAGTAGCTCCATGCAGGCTCCACTTGGTAATGCATTATGTTCTCTTGCCTCATAGTACTAACTACTAAACAAAACCAACTATCAAAGTGTGTTAATTAGAAGGAATGTGTGTGTATGTGGCTCGGAGTGTTTGTGGTGAGAAAAAGGGTGAAGAGAAGGCATGGTTTTATAAGGGTGAAAGTGGAAGAACTGAACTGAATTGAATTGAATTGCTTTATTTGTCTGTTGTTGTCGCAGGGCGTGTCTCTGGTTCAGAGGGGGTGTTGTCTGTGTTGTGTCTACATACTGTGCTTTGATTTATACATCCAGCCGTAATGCTTGCTTACTCGAGGAGAGCAATGCATGCATGTTTGTCACACTTCGATTATTTTGTTTTTTTTTTTTACTAATTAGTGTTGATTAAAAATTTAAAAGAAAAAAATATTTATCGGAAATATCTGTAAAAAAAACCATGAAAAATATAATTTTATATATTTCAATAAAAAAATCTTTTTAATTTATTAATCGCTACCATTGGTTAGGCCTAGGATTTGTCAAAAAAGAAAGAAAAAAAAGCATGTCACAGAAAAACCAAAAAAGCAAATGGTTAATCTACGTAGCAGGATTTCTGAGCCAGCAATAGAGCCGGATGGATGTTTGTCCAAGATTGAGTGAGACCCAAAGAAAGTAAAAGTGGAAACATTAAAATATTTAGATATATATATATAAAATGTATTTAAAAATTAACTTTCTTCGCAAAACATATATCATTCATCTAATAAATGAATATAATATTTTTTTACATTATTATATCTCTTTTGTCATTGACATTATTAAGCAATGTTAGATTAGAAGAAATGTAGTATTTAAAAAGGCATTAATCTTCTAAAACTAAACAATATGGGACTTAAGAATGTGGAGATGGGTTAGTTTAAGATGCACTATATATTAAAAAGCAGCTAGGTTAGGCATGACGTGAGATTGTAGAAGCGGTTGATATTATTTAGTATGATTTTATTTTATATATTTATGAATGTATGAAATAAAAAGGGATATGATCGAAATTGAAACAAGATTTGTATTGAAGGTTAGAGACATAAGAAGCAGGCCTTTTTCTGGGAAAAGTGGAATTAGGATGTTGTAGTGCAGGCAGAGAGCGGGGTGCGTCCTTGTTGTCGACCAACCATTTACCATTACCACACTCCCTTTTTGTTTCTTCCTTCTGACATTTCCCATTCACTTATGTTTCTGCCTTTCCAAAATCCCAATTAAGATCACCACACTTCAGAGTCAACACATGCTTGCTTCATTCCACTTCGTTTTATCACCATCATGCCTTCACTAATATTCATATCCTTATATATGTACTAGTACTAATCTTCCTCCATGTAAAATGATTACTTTATTATTTGCCGCTAAAGTAAACGCCTAGCTACTAATTAATTAAATGAAAATTATCTCAAGAAACAAAATAAGAGGTGCAATTTCTTTCTTTCTTTTAATTAAGAAAGAAAAATGTATATATGCATATCATTTAACCAACATGCATGATATTTAAAACAAATTACTACATAATCCATAATCCAGGAACAACAGGATCTCAATCAGTTCTTACGTAATACATAATTGAATTTCATTCTTTCTTTTTCATAAATAAAAAATCTTGTTATGCATCACATAAAAAATTGTGGAAACTACAGATAAGTAGTAAATAATCCCAAGTCATAAAATAATTTTTTGTTATTTGTAGAGTGGAATGGCAACTTATAAAACACATGTAATTAAATTATTTAGTATTTTTTTATCACATCAACCATCATATTTCATACTATTTTGAAAGTTTTATTTTTGTTTCTCTTATTTATGTAAATGTATTGCATGCATGTAATTTTTGTGTGGGATTGAAAAGTTAAAATATGTGCAAAATATATGAGTATAGAGTAGTAGTAGAGTGGAGGGATGTTCACCTAAAGCAGTGACAAAGTGGCAGTTGGTGTTGAAAACACGATAGAGGTAGGCGTGGGGTGGGTGTTGTTCAACCGCATGCTGCTGAATCGGGCGGCGGAACCATACTGACGTGGCCACACTTTTGGATGAATTGTCGTTTTGGAATAAGTACTAGTATATGCATTGGAAATCACACAACTTAATTAGTTTCCTCTCTCATCCTTTGTCATCAATCACACATTTCGCCTTCAAACTTTTTCTCCTCTTTTTTTACACCACTTCCAAGTTTAATTTGTTGAATCTATGTTTTAAGCTTCTTTTTCTTTTTCTTTAATGTGACCATTTCAGTTTTATAAATAAAAAATTATTAAATTTTTATTAATAAATTATCATTTAAATTATATAAGTGAGCTTGATATTTTATTTAATTTAAAATTTTAAAATTTAAATTTATAAATTCTTTTAATTTATATAATATTCGACTTTCTTATTTTTATTTGGTATAAAATTTCACTTTATATTTATACTCCAAAAAATATATTCATTATCATTAAATTTAAATTAGATGATATTGAATATAGTTTGTTTTCTTTTAGTATAAAATATGATTTCAAATACCCAAAGTTAATTAAAAAAACTGACAAACCTTGTTAGTCTATTTAGATTAGAAATGAATATAAAAATAGAAAATAAATAAAGAATAAAAAGTTTGGATGCATTAATATTAGAAATAAATAAAAGAACTTTCCTCACTTATTTTGGATATATATATATGAAAAAAGGTGAAAAATAAATATTATTATATAAAAATATATTTATAACAATTAAAAATAGAAGTTTTTTCTGTGATACCTTTTCATAAGACTAAATTATTTATTGATTTTTTAAAAAATATATTATAAAAATCATTTGATTAATCTAATTAAGTATTGGCCGGAATGCGACACATGCTGAAGTCAAGCAACCCAATGAGATCGACCAACAAATCTTTTAATATATTATTATTATTATTACATAAGTTGCACTAAATTTTTTTATTATCAATCAAAACTTAAATTCTATAATAACTACCTATTTGAATCAATTTGATCAAAACTTATTATATCATTTTTTATTTGAAAGAAAAATTATTATATATATAAATAATAATTTGTTAAAAACATATATTATTATAATCATTAATAATTAGTAAATTTAAAATACTATTTGTACAAATTAAATCGTATAAGTAAAATTCTTAAATCATGTGGTGTTTAATTTTGATCTCATAATTAAATTATGTACATTCACATTCATATCCACATCCTCACACACACTTTATACTTTGGCTCTCCCTTTGGCTCTCCCTTTACCACTGTAGGTCATGGTGGTTGGAGTCGATGTCTCACCCCTTGCCATTCTGGCACTTGCATCAAGGCCAAAACAACCTCAACCTTCGTCGAGGCGCACCAACCTCACCTCCTGCATCGTGGTTACCATCTTCCCAATTTCCATCGTCATCATCATCGTCATTCTCATTGTGTACTATATCGTCTTCAAACTCTACGCCATCAAAATCATCATTAACGTCACCTAGCTCCTCTTTCTCCGTCGCTAATGACACTATTAACTTTACTTTCTCTCCATGCGCCTCTATTAGAAACCCTAATCACTCCATGTTTTCCCACTATGATAGTTCCCTCCACTCATCTACTTTAGTAGCCAGATTAGTTACATGTTAATCCTTTTATTTTAGAAAATTCATAATTTTAGTTCCCATATTTTAAAATATATACATTTTTGAATCAACCTTTATTTTTGTCTACATTTTATTTCTTTTATTGCAATTAATTAAATTATTTTGTGATGATACATTAAATGAATATGTAAGGTCTAGGATTCAATTGGATAAAAAAGGTAAAATTGTATTTTTGGTCCCCCTAGTTGTCTCCAATTTTGATTTTGATTCCCCTTTAAAATTATTGACGAATTTTGTCCTCCTATTTTATCAAAACACGCAATCTTCGTCCCCCAGTTTAGAATTGGACGTTGACCGTTACAAATGAATGTTGACTGTCACATGTCACGTGTCATGTTTTGATTGGCCATTGACAACAACAATGCATTTCATCTTCCATGGAGTTGGGGGACAAGATTGTGTGATTGAATAAAATAGGAGGATAAAATTCGTTAATAATTTTAAAGGGAGACCAAAATCGAAATGAAAGACAAATTGAGAGACCAAAAATACAATTTTGTCTAAAAAAGGATAAAATTGAGGTTCGACTAGAATGACAAACTTTTTAAAATAAGACGATCAAATATTTTCATTTTAAAATAGGAGACTAAAATCACGTTTTTTTAAGATAAAAGGATCAAATGTTTTAATTTTAAAATGAAAAAATTAAAATTACATCAAACAAAATAAGATTTAAACCTAATTTTTACTTTATTGAAATCAAACAGTGAAATAGTCATTTGAGATATATCTACATAAGTTTTTCTTAGCTCATATTCCTCCATGTGATTCACGGTTAATTTGATTATAAATTAAAAATAAGCAATAAATAGTGATTCTGTAGTGGCTGTGAAGCTCAACCGTGGGCCTGTCCTTGGTAATCACCAGTATGTCTCCATGGTTAATCAGACTAAAGCTTGGCTCAAGAAGGACTGGTAAGTAGAAGGCCACCATACTCTTAGAGCAAGCAACTCCATGGCAGACCATTTAGCGGCTAAGGGCAATACTTTATCTATTAGCTTACACGTCTATTCACACTCTTATTACTGACTGTAATCTCCAAATGTGGAGTGATTGTATAGGGGTTACTCTACCTAGAAACGTTCCTGCGTAATGGCTTTTAGCCTCCTTTGAATAACAATAAAATTGTGCAAAATTTTATTAAAAATATTTCTGTGAATTTTTATTTTTATAACTTGAACCATGCATACCACTTATACAAACTCCACGTGATTCGCCTTATTGATGCATACAATAAAATTGTTATGAAACTCATTCAACTAACAAAAGTCACGTGCATTAATGCTAATTCTTTTTGAGGAAATGCATTAATGTTAATTAAAAATATATTTTCAATTTAATGGTTAATATTAATTATTTATTATTATCTTTAGATTTCAAAGAAAAATAAATAATGAAAATATTAAAATTATTCATGCAGTAAATTAATTTTTCCTATTTTTATTACAATAATTAAAAAATATCTTTGTAAGTACGTTATAAAATGTAAAAACTGGTGGCATGGAAGAATACAGAAAATTTATCTGGATTCTTCGGTTCATTATTTGGAACAAAGTCCGCGGGAATTTTCAAGAAGAATCGACGGTTATCTAGAAAGAGAAGAACTCATGCCACGTAAGCCAGCAACAGTTAATTCATCTTCTCTTGAAACTTCTCGAACTTTCATTCTTTCCTTGTCTTCTATTATAAATCTCCTCGTCTGTTACCTTATTCTTCGCAAACAAAAACAAAAACCTTAAAATTCTTGAAAGTGACACGATCCGAATGATGCAGATGAAGAACACCCCTTTGTACAGAACAACTCCTTGGGGGGGTATGGCTGAGCCTTGTTTTCGCAAAGCACCCTCTAAGGTGGTTTCCATCCCTGTTCACTTCGTGGGGTCAGAGCGCACCAGAACAAATTCTGATTCTGCCACAGAGATCCAGAGGGTGCTGAGAGGATTTCTGGTGAGGAACACCTTGAGGAAAATCACTGCCATGAGGGTGGAGTTGGAGCGGATTGAGAGCGAGATAAGTGTGGAAGTGATGAAATTGAAGAGGGAACAAAGGGAGAGGGTGAGGGTAAGCGAGACCATCATGAACTTGCTTCTCAAGTTGGATTCTGTTAGGGTGTTGCACTACTCTGGCCTCAGAGAGTGCAGAAAGTCTCTCATCAACAAAGCTATTGCCCTTCAAGAAATGCTAGATCAAATGGCTGTCACTCATTCTGATGAGATGGAAGAGAAGGAAAGTGAGTGTGTGGAAGCAAAGAATTGTTTGGTGGAGGAAGAGGAAGAGGAAGGGGAAGGGGAAGGCAGTGGAATGGAAACTTTGAAGAATGGGGAGATAGAAATGGAGGAGGAGGAGGGAAAGGTGAAATGGGTTAGAGAAGATAATTGTTTGGTGAAGGAAGAGGAAGATAATGGAATAGAAACTTTGAGGAGTGGGGAGGTAGAACGGCAAAAGGAGGAGAGTGGTTGCATGGAAGAAGAAAGTATTGGGTTGGGAAAAAGTTTGGTTGTAGAAAAGGAGGGAGAAATTGAATGCGAGGAGGAGCAAGAGGAAGGTGAAGAAATTGAAGCTTTGAGGAATGAGGAGGTGGAAGACAAAGAGGGTGTGGGAACAAGTTCGGTTGCGGAGAATTGTTTGATGAAAGAGGAAGGAGGGGATTATGAAAGAGCGGAAGGAGATGGGAAGAAGAAGGACTTGTTGGAGAAGATGGTGGAGGACAATCAGAAGATGGTGGAGATGATGACACAACTGTTTCAGAGGAATGAGATGCAGACTACACTTCTCACCTCTCTCTCGCAAAGGGTGGAACAGCTTGAGAGAGCCTTGGCTTGTGAGAAGTTGAGGAGGAAGAAAAAGAGAAAGGCTGATGCCAAAATTAAACGAAATAATCCTAAAAATGGCTTCATCTGACTTTTGCCATACTCAAAAGGATCCTCCATCTTTGTGATTTTGATTTTTCTTTTCTTTTCTTGAAACTAGTTTTGATGTTGATGTCGGTTTTTATTTGTGATTAATCAATGTGATGCTATCCAATGAAGTGAATTGCTTTTACGAATTTTGCCTCTTATTAGTTATGATTATTTCCTCTATATGAATAGAAATCCGATTTTATGATACAATTTGATGCTTTTATAATTTCCATTCCTTCTACACTCCAACTACTTCGACAAATTATATGTAGAAGAATGTAACAAAGTCAAATGCTTATTCAATGCTGGTTATTCACCTAGAACAGCAGGGCAACCAACAAAAATATTGGTGTACGAATTTACCAAAGACAAGAACAAATGTCATCAGTGCAGAGACAATTTTACATGTTACATTCAACATATAATTTAAGAATACAACATGTGAAAGTGCTTTATAAGACTCAATCTGAGAGACATCACTCCCGCTCTCTATGAAAACCTTGCTTAGCATCAGTCCATTGGTTTGGGAAGAGTTGTGCAACAGTTCTCCCCATGATCCACTCTAAATCAGACGGAGGCAAAGAGATCTGGTTGGCAATAAGAAGCACTGCTTCTTTGGCTTCTTTGTAGCCACATTCAGCAGCAGCATATGGAAAATCACTTCCACAGCATGATTCAAGGAAGTTAATATGATTGTTATAAATAAAGTTGTCTCACCCTCTTTTCCCATTTTATTTGAAAACATATATGATAGGAAGTTACCTGCCCCACATAACACGGTTAGCACCAAAGCTAGCGACAACTTGGGACAAAAGAGGAGCCAAATCCAGATAAGGAAACTTCTCTCTTGACACTTGAAAAAGAGAACTAAATTTCACATATACCTGTCAAAAATTCAATACTTTAGTATTCCATTCCTCATGTTGGAGACTTCACTAATTACGGGGACAAAAAGACTGACAATTATTTTGATAGAACATATCAAAAAGCTAAATGGATTCAAAGAATCGTATCCATATATAGGATATAATCTATAGTTGATTGAAACCTTTTACTACTTTACTCATTTAAATTGACATGAGAATGAAGACAGAATAAGCATCTACATCAGTTATAAATTTGTGTTTCTGTCAAGGTCTTCAGCAATAAAGCAAAAACGTAACTAGTAAAACAATTAGGTATGCTTTGTTTCCTTGATGTTCTTGTCACAAGGAAAGAATCCAGCACTTACTTTTGGGAATCTAGATAGATTCAAAAGCTGAGAAAAGACAAGACCTTCTTCTTCATTCCTGCAATACAATGCTCATATAAAGGTGCATTTCTTTACCTTTGAAACAATGATATAATATAGCTTACAATGGTGGTTTGATGAAGCCCAAGTGATCAATCAATACAACTGTTGATGGAAATTCTGTGCACAACTGCTCAATCTCAGACATATATAGACCAATCCCCTGAAATCACTCGACTCAGTAATTCTTTTTTTCATTAACTTCATGCATAAAAAAATATGCCCCTTACTGTGTAGAAGGGTAGCAATACCATAGGCGGCACATAGAAATATTTTGACAACCTAAGGTTCTATTGGGAGGAGAAGAAACTTTACAAGATAGTTCTTTTATATATACAAGCAAATAAAAAAAAATACCTTCATGCACAAGAATCCCACTGGTACATTCAGTTCTCCAGCCCTTTGGAAAATTGCCTTCCCAACTTTATTTGTCATCTGCAATGAGATCATTTTCAGATATTACCCAGAAAAAATACTTTGATTTGATAAACAACTAAAACAAAACAAGCATTTTTGGTCACTAGGTGATGTAGGTTACATTGATGAAATGATGCCGTTGTATTCTGTCCGAAACCACAATTTTGGTTCAATATAATGTAGTTGTGCACTAATAACTATTAGTGAAACATACAAAGCCACCTATTAAAAAAGCAGTTCAAATCTTTTACTCAAAGTGAAAACTGTATTTACTTAACTCTACAATGATATGACACTTTCTTGTTTAACCAATTTTATTTTATTTTTGTCTCTGACAGTATATAGTGATATCACATTAGTTCCCCCTGAAACTAAGAAAATTCCAAATAAATATTTGAAGGTGTAATTCGTCAATCACATCAGTCCAAAATTAAAAAAATGTATAACTTAAATGATAATATTAGCATATGTTTAGAATTAAATGTAAGTAAATAGTTAAGCTTAGGGACTTAGATGAAACAATTGGAAATTTCAGACATTTATTTGAATATTCCTAAGTTTTAGGGCTATACACTTTCAGAAATAAAAACCGTGGTTTACTCAATATAGAAAACTAAGGAGGAATAGAAAATGGTTCAAGTGTATCTCTTTAGCTTACATGGTGAATAGACACTACATAGATACTGTGAAAAAGAAATAGGGTTGCCTACCTTTTCCCCAGCTGGCCACAATTCTGGGTTGAATCGAACAGCACGATAACCATCCTAACACAAGCAAACACAAAACTCCAATTGCATTCCAAAAAGAAAATAATCTATCTTGATAAAAAGAAATTATCCATTAAACCTTTAAGACAAGATCTTCAAACTGCTTCAGTCCACTTCCATCATCAGTTGGATTAGCAAGGCAACAACCAACAAATTTGGTCGGGTATTTCTTCAAAGCACTGTCCAATGAACAAATTGACATATGAAATATCATACAATAAATTGAGACTTTATATGAACCTCTAATTTCCTTTGGTACAGAAACTGTAGACAGAACTCCATATAAGAGTGAATAGATATAGTTGACAGATCAGGCTTTTTAAACAGTTGGATTCTGTGTTTATGTAAATTTCACCTTATCTATGGTTTATAATTTATTTTTCTGACAATTTGGGAGACCTTTTTTACAAGTACAAAAGCGATAGTTTTCCACTTTTACATAAAGGTCGTCCAATCATAACTAGCATTTTGCATTTACAAAATCTCTCTCGATCCTTCAGTTCAATCTGTACCTTATTCTCTTATCCCTAGCAAGTCCAGCATGGAAAACAGGTCAAATGCTGAGATCATATATTACCACTACATCTTCCATAGACACCAACTGCCATTTCAGTATTTCTTGCATAAACTGGGGCAAAATGTGAAACAAACCTTGTGACATAACTATGATCAAATTTATGAAATATTGGCTGCACAATGAGAACGCCATCTACTCCTGCCTCCTCCATATTCTATGGAAAGAAAAAAGAGTATCAGCATCAATGATATAAACACAAACAAAAATAAGCTTCTATGCAATTAATTTCAAGCAGCCATTAATTAAGACTTGTATGAAAACAGCAGATATGCAGGCAGTATCAATTCTATATATACGAATCGGTCAAGATTTGCAGGAAATACAAGAATAAGGTGTCTACATTTAAACAAATATGCAATATTAATGTGGGTGCCGTGGGGGATTCAACACATATACTAATCCGAAGGTAAACATAGGTTGATAGATAGATACTATAATATACCTGGAGCAAAAAATGAAGATTTCCTGGTACAGGGGGCTCTTGTCCGGGAGCATAAGGGAATTCCGAAGCCTACATTTCCAATCTTAAAAGTTAGTTAGCAGATGAATATCCGTAGGCAGAAAAGTTTTGATGAATTAGAGTAAATTAGTATAAGAATTTTAGTAATTATAGTAAAGCATTGAGGTTTGGAATAAACAATAAATAGAGGGTAGTTAGTATGATACAGAACCTCTTGAGGAGAAGCCCAGATATGGAGATGGGAGTCAATGATTTTGGAGGTTGAAAGGTTATGAGTGAAGGGGGAGATCATTTTAAGTTTAACTGTAACACAGAATAGAACCACCACTTGTTTATTAAACATCAAAATCCAATGAAAGAAACTAACTATAAGAGAAACTTACGAATGTTATGATGCTGCGGCGAGCAACTTCCAGGAAACAAAGCAACGCCGGAGAAGAGGACCCAAAGGGACACCAGGCTGGCAGCGGCCATGGCAGTGTAGTAAAAGAAAAGTACTCATACTTCAATATACACCTGTTATGTGATGATGTCTCCTTAATTACATTACATACCCACTTCCTCCTGCTAGGGACGAGTGTATATTTGAATTAGCATCCACAAAATTGATTTTAAATAAAACTAATTTAAAAGTAAAATTTAATATAAAATTTTGGATCCTTCATTAAAATTGTTTTAATTTAAAATTAATTCTGAATTTTTTTAATATAAAATCAAAATATATAAAAATGTATTTCAAATTATTTATGAATTCAAAAATAATTTTGCCAACACTAAACTAAACAAGCACTTATTTCAATTTTACAACTTTTGTCAAGTCCTGTTTATACCGTGTATTTCTTTAGTGACGGCCAAATCATTTGGATCATATTCTTATATTCGAAGACTCTTAATTTTTTTTGTGTTTAACCTTTCAGTAAATTAGGAAAAAAAGATTTTGATAATTTGAAATTCAATTCAAAAGTAAATTAAATTTGATCAATAATTATTTTTATCAAAAATTAAATAAATGATTCAATTTTAATTTGAACACACTTATACTTAATAAGTTGATTTACTCTATGACTCTATTGTTTTTTTAATCATATAAATTCAAGCTATTTACTTTTAATTTGGATAGATATTAGAAACAAACGATAAAATTGTGCAAAATTTTATAACTTGAACAATGCATACAACTTGTATCAACTCCCTGTGATTCTTTGGTTAGAGATTAGAAACAAGGCGAAGGCTATGGTGCTTAACTTAAACTCATTACGCATCGTACAAAAGATTTTTTTTTTATCTGTTAGATATATTGGGATTAAAATTAACAATTGATATAAATACGAACTACAGTGAAATTTCCTATATCATATAAAATTAAAAAAAAAGTATTTTCATTTTTTCTTTGGTATCAAAACTTTTTCCTTCACAGTCTACAATCACTCCTTCCTACAAATTGACCAAGGCTCCTTTTAGAAACTTATTTCTAAAAGAGTCTGATTTGAAACTTATTCTTAAAAGGAGTTGCTTTGAAACTTTTTTAGGAGGTTTGTGGGGGACTCGGCAATGGAGTTGACGAGTTTGACACGTAGCGGGTCCCACCATTTGTATTGACAAAATGTTTTTATACGGAATTTTTTTTTTAACTTTAAACGGGTGTAATTTTTTATAGGAATGTCCGTTCGAGGCCCATAATATGTCAAAATGCTCGAAATTAAATGAAGAATCCATTGGCAAATTTTCAAAGGAGATTTGGTCAACTCATTTTCAAATCTGATGGAGGTTCTTGTTGTTTTCTTTACCTCATATCTGATTATTTCTCTCAGACACACATTTTTAGTAGCCACAAAACATAACCTTAGATCTGAAATGCAACTTCAACATTTGCGCGTTTGTGAAGGATTTCATCGTCGCCGCACTCAAGTCACAAATAGAACGCATCACTAACCTCAAATTCGAAAAAGAAAAAAACAAGCTCATATTTGCAACACATCACCATGTTTAGATCTGAAACAAAAGTAAGAAACGCAGATCTGGAATGTGACCTCGGCATTTAGGGCGTTCATAGAGGAATTATTCGTCATCGGGTTTAATGTGCGAAGGAAACCATAATGGTTGTCACGCTTGAGATGACGACTAAATGTAGACAGAATTTTTTTTTTAATTTGCATTGAGAGAATTTTTTTTTTCTTTTAATTTGATCAAGTGTGTGCACTCCTACAATAGTCCTCTAATTATTATTTTTTTGTTTACGCACACTAGACTTCATCTAGAAACAAACAACAAAATTGTGCAAATTTTTATAACTTCAACCATGCATACACCTTGTATCAACTCCATGTGATTCTCTTTAAACAGAGAAGTGAAAAAAGAAACCTTTCATTCTCAATATCACAATCATTGTCTAGCTAGAATCAACTCATTTCTTTTATACAACTAACCAATTGAGCTAATAACTTAATTATATTATAAAAAAATATTATTATATATAACACTAAAATTTCTAATGTATATTTAATGTGCATGTAAATTTAAATAATAAATTTTATGATAATTAATTTTGATATAATTCATACGAAATATTTAATTTATATATTATTTTATAAATAAAAAATATTTACTATTAAAAAAATTAATTTATTAATTTTTTTTAAAAAAATACTTACGAATTACGTATTTTGTACGAGTCATATAAATTACGTAATCCATATAATTTATATGGATTATGTAATCTGCATGAGTTAATCCATGTGATTCATATGGATTACATATGAATTATATTAATCATGTAATCCATAAAACAAAAAACACTTAAAGGTGTTTTTAAAATTTTGTTTCAATGCTGGGTGCCCAAGCAATGTCTGGTGCACCTAGCAAAGCCCAATCAGTTTACTGAAGCAAGTCCAATAACAACTTATAAAGCCCGATTTACTAATGTACTTTCAACATGTCATGTGTTATCTAACTAAGAGGTCATAAATGGAATTTCATACATCTAGAACTTTCATGTATGTTTAGTAGAATCATCATGGAACTCATCCACCTAACAAAAGTGGCGTGCATTGATTTTAATTAAAAAAAATATAAAAAAATGATGACGTGGTATAAGAGAATATCTAGAAACAAAATCCACGAGAACATACAAGAAATATCGACAGTTATCTAGAAAGAGAGCATAACTCCAGCTCTCCTGATACTTCTCGAACTTTCATTCTTTCCTTGTCTTCTATTATAAATCTCCTCGTCTGTTACCTTATTCTTCGCAAACAAAAACAATAACCTTAAAACTCTCGAAAGTGACACGATCCGAATGATGCAGATGAAGAACACCCCTTTGTACAGAACAACTCCCTTGGGGGTCATGGCTGACCCTTGTTATCGCAAAGCACCCTCTAAGGTGGTTTCCATTCCTGTTCACTTCGTGGGCTCTGAGCGCACCAGAACGAATTCTGATTCCGCCACAAAGATCCAGAGGGTGCTGAGAGGATTTCTCGTGAGGAGCACCTTGAGGAAAATCGCTGCCATGAGGGTGGAGTTGGAGCGGATTGAGAGCGAGGTAAGGGTGGAAGTGATGAAATTGAAGAGGGAACAAAGGGAGAGGGTGAGGGTGAGCGAGACCATCATGAACTTGCTTCTCAAGTTGGATTCTGTTAGTGTGTTGCACTACTCTGGCCTCAGAGAGTGCAGAAAGTCTCTCATCAACAAAGCTATTGCCCTTCAAGAAATGCTGGATCAAATGGCAGTCCCTAATTCTGATGAGTGTGTGGGAGAAGAGAATTATTTGGTGAAGGAAGAGGAAGGTAATGGAATAGAAACTTTGAGGAATGGGGAGGTAGAAAAGGAGAAGGATATGTGCATGGAAGAAGAAAACATAGGGTTGGGAACAAGTTTTGTTGTGGAAAAGGAGGGTGAAATTAAATGTGAGGAGCAAGAAGAAGGTGAGGAAATTGAAGCTTTGAATAATGAAGACGTGGAAGAGGAGGATAGTGAGGGAGGAAGGGGATTTGTTGGGGAGAATTGTTTGGTGAAAGAGGAGGAGGGGGATTGTGAAAGAGAGGAAGGAGATGGGAAGAAGGACTTGTTGGAGAAGATGGTGGAGGACAACCAGAAGATGATGGAGATGATGGCACAACTGTTTCAGAGGAATGAGATGCAGACTACACTTCTTACCTCTCTCACACAAAGGGTGGAGCAGCTTGAGAGAGCCTTGGCTTGTGAGAGGTTGAGGAGGAAGAAAAACAGAAAGGATGGTTCCAAAAAAAAGCAAAATCATCCTAAGAATGGCTTCATCTGACTTGTGCAATACTCAAAAGGATTACTCCATCTTTGTGTGATTTTGGCCCCTCTTTTCTTCCCTTGTAACTAGCTTTGTCTTTGAAGTTGGTGTTCTTTGTGATCATTGTAATTCATTTTTGCCTAATGCCATACAATTTTCTCATGATTTTGGAAACTGCATTGCCTCTTGTTAGTTATGAATCTTTCTTCTATACGGATAGAAATCAAAATTTACGATACAATTCAAGGCTTTTCCATTCCTTTGATTTGACTATGCAGAAGAATGTAACTCAGTCAAATGACATGTTGTCATCACAAGATATTGTTTTGCCCTCTATTTAACGCACATCTATGTCATGAAGAAGCCCCCAGTGAACTCTACAGCAGGACAAATATACTCTGTCATCATTGCTGACACGAATTGTACATGCTTACATTCAACATATCATTTCTGTAATACAAGTATACAACATCTGAAAGTGTTTTATTAGACTCAATCTGAGAGACATCATTCCCACTCTCAATTAGAACCTTGATCAGCAGTAGCAGACTAGCAGCAGTTCATTCATTGATTTGGGAAGAGTTGTGTAACCGTTCTTCCCATCATCCACTCTAAATCAGTCGAAGGCAAAGAGATCTGGTCGGCAAGAAGATGCAATGCTTCATTGGCTTCATTGTAGCCACATTCAGGAACAACATATGGAAAATCACTGCCACAACATGATTCAAGAAAGTTAATATGATTGTTTTGAATAAAGTTCTCTCACCCTTTCTAAACATTCTGCTGTTTCCTCACAAAACTGTTCAATTTTAGTTGAAAACATATATGATGGGAACTTACGTGCCCCACATAAGACGGTTAGCACCAAAGCTAGAGACAACTTGGGACAAGAGAGGAGACAAATCCAGATGAGAAAACTGCCCTCTTGACAACCTGAAAAGGCCACTAAATTTCACAAATACCTGTCAAAAATTCGAAATTTAGTATTCCTCAAGCTGAAGCATTTACTAATAAAAACATTTAAGCATGCTCCTCTTAGGAGGAAAGAATCAGGCACTTGTGGGAATCTAGATAGATTCAAAAACTGAGAAAAGACAAGACCTTCCTCTTCATTTCTGCAATACAATAATTCATATAATGGCAGAAGGGCACATTTCTTTACCTTTAAAACAATGTTTACAATAAAGCTTACGATGGTGGTTTGCAGAAGGCCAAGTGATCTAGCAATACAACTGTTGATGGAAATTCTGTGCACAACTGGACTATTTCAGAAATATATGGACCAAGCCCCTGCAATCATTCAACTCAGTAATTCTTAATTCCATTAAAATAACAAAAAAAAATGTCCCTCAACTATTAGAAGGATAGAAATAATACAATAGGCCACAAGTAGAAATATTCTGACAACCTAAGGTTGTATTCATGGGGTGGGAAGCTCTAAAAGATAGTTCTTTTACATTTACAAGGAAAATTGCCTTCCCAATTTCATTTGTCATCTGCATGAGATCATTTCAAATATAATTTAGCAAGCAAAAATTGATTCAATAAAAAACTTCAACAATAAAAGCTTTTTTCAACTAAGATGAAATGATGCCATTGTATTTTGTCCGAAACCTTAATTTTGATCCAATACAATGTAAAAGTTGTACATTAATGGTGAAACATATGATGCCCCCTATTTAAAAAGCAGGGCAAATCTTTCCCTGAAAATGAAAAAAACGTATTTACTTCAATCTTAATGCATACCTTGGAGAAGAATGGATTTCTTATTAACTACTACCCTATTGATTAATCAAAGTGATTATTGACTAATCAAAGTGATATAGAAGAGTAAGGGGAAAAAGAGATTGGCTTATTTGTATCTCTTCAACTTATACCACGTATAGACAGATGGTCACAATTCTGGGTTGAATCGAACAGCACGATAACCATCATAACACAAACAAACACAGAACTTCAATAGTATTCTGAAAAAATAAGCTATCTTGGTAATATATATATAGGACATATCATATGAGAATAATTAATCTCAACTATTAGATTAATATGAAAGATTAAGATTGAAATATTTTAAACTTAAAATAAAATCTTATTTAACCATAAAGTTTCTATAAATTTATCAAACAAAAAATCAAATATCTTAAAGGTTAATACAATGTGCGTGCTAAACTTGTGTTGTTGTAGTTTGGATGGCATGCAAGATGGGAGGTGGATTCAGGCTGCTTGACTTAGTTAGACCGTTTCTCCCCTTTGTTCCAGAAGTTGAGACTGCTGACAGGAAAGTGGCATTTAGAGAGAATGTGATATACACTGTCATCTCTCTCTTCGTTTTCCTTGCTTCCAACCACGGAACTGTTATGGAGCTTGGAATCACCCCCATTGTCATGTCAGGGATGATAATGCAGTTTTTTTGCTGCCTCAAACATCCTTGTGTAAAACAGTTTAAAAATACAATTCTTGTGATATGCATGTTTTACATATTTCTTAAGGAGGTTTTGTGGTGTCATGTATAAAATAGAATACTGTTTTCTTGGATACTAAGGAACACTCACTTCTCCCTTACCTTCACAGGATAAATGATAAATCCCATTACCTTTCGAGGATGTGCCCCCTTCTCCTAGCTAGGGTGGTTTTATTATTATTATTTCATTTTCCATTTTGTTGTCACTTTACTTTTTTACATTATCTTTGATCTATATCACGGTCAATATTATGCAGCGGGCATCTTGTATTTCTCATTTAGTAAAAAAGACAATAGAAAGATGCTATTCTACAATAGATAAAAAAAATTATAATTTTTTTTCTAAAATAAAAGATATTATGTTCACCAGTCTTCATTCTATAAGTTCTAACAAAAGGGGATAATACTTGCTATAAGGACAATCTTACGAAAAGTGTCATGAACACAGTACAAAATCATTATTTTTGCAATTTGCATAGAAACTTCTGGATAGGATTAGCAAAAGTTTTTATGAATTAGAGTAAATTTAATAGTTAAGAATTTTTGTAATTACAAAGTGGTGTCTATAATCTATACTCTATAGTGAGGTTTGGAATAAACAATAACAGAGGCTAATGTGGGAGACATGGAGATGGGAACCTGACTTTGGAGATTCTAAGTTCTAACTGACAACTGTAACAGGAGGAGCCCCGCTTGTGATTCAATGTGTAATGAAAACAAACTAAAAGGAGAGTCCCCACTATACTTCAATTTTTTTTACATATTTTGCACGTGGTACGGTGTTTGAAAGAAAATCATTTTTTTTATATCGATAAATGTTAGTTTATTCGTTTTATTAGAAATATCAGTTAGGATGTTTCCAACCCATGATTTCTCTCTTTCTCTTATATTTTCACCTTTTTTTAATCACAGAACTAATCTTATATCTCTCCCGAAGAAAATCATCTTAATTTATTTTATGTGAAAATAATAGATTTATAATTGTCTCGATGTACAACATTAATATTCAACTATTAGGTACCCCTTTGGATATGCCAAAGCTCGGGTAAAATATTAATTGTAGTAAAGTTGTACACAGTTGAACGGGAGCAAGAGAAATTGTCTCCAACAATTAAATTATGTGTAAATTACACTCATTTCGTGAGGTTTTGTCAAATTTCTCTTGACATCCTTCATTTTTCTACCTCTACAGGCTACACTCACATTCCTTAATTTTTTTGAAAAACATCAGGCTAACATTTCCTTGTATATACCACTCATAATGTGTACTTTATAAAGGAGGCTTCTATAAACAAAAAAAAAAAAAATGGAATGTGTGCAATCTCAAGAAATCAGAGGAGTCTGTAAGATACTCTTAAATTATCAGCAACAAATGATTTATTTCGCACAAAAGAACCAAATTAACCTCTAATTCAAGAGAAGACAACAATATTTACATCGTGTATTATGATTCTACTCCACATTCTTATTCATTTTTGTTTACTTTTCACTAAGATCTTTTTTAAAAAGAAAAAAGTTGTAAAGATGTTCTTTTATGTCACAGCGTTACCAAAAACAAGAAGAGCTCAGTCAGACAACTAAAATACGTCTTCAATGCTGTCAGAATTGTAAATTTATATTCAAGTATTCAACATCTAATTTCCACTATAACAGCTAAAAACTTTTTATACAACTCAAACAGCATCCCCACTCTCAACTATTGACTGGAGTCAATTGGTTTTGGAAGAGTTGTGTAGCTGTCCTCCCCATGATCCACTCTAAATCTGATAAAGGCAAAGAGATCTCACTGGCAATAAGATGCACTGCTTCTTTGGCTCCTTTGTAACCACATTCAGCAACAACAAATGGAAAATCGCTGTAGCAGCATGGTGGGAAAAGGAAAAAGAAAAAGTTAATTTGGTTGTTTATGGATAAGATTCTCTTACCCCTTTCCCTATTCTACTGTTTACTCACAAAGTTGAGTTCTATTTTAGCTGAACACATCATATTTATCAAATTTTGGTTGGCCTTCCAAAAAAAAATTAGCTGAACACATGTATGATTGGAAGTTACCTGCCCCACATTACACGGTTAGCACCAAAGTGAGAGACAACTTGGGAAAAGAGAGGAGACAAATCTAGATAAGGAAACTGTGCTCTTGACACTCTGAAAAGGGCACTAAATTTCACATGTACCTGTCAAAAAATTGAAATTTAGTACCACATCCTGGAGGTTTCAATAATTTAGGAAACAAAGACTAACAGTTATTTTTTATAAAGGACTTCGGAAAGTTAAAGGAATCTAGATAATTATATCAATATCATAGATTTAATATTTTTGTGAATTCACATCTTTTATCATTTTACTCATTTAATTAACAAGATAATACTTCCGTTGATGTCTGGTATTAGCAAAAAAAGAATAAGCATCTACAAGACTACAACAGTTACAAATTTGTGCTTCTCTCAAGGACTTCAGCAGTATAGCGAAAATGCAATAAATGAAAATATTATGCATGCTTTGCTTTCTTGAAGTTTTGTCATGAGGAAAGAATCAAACACTTACTTGTGGGAATCTAGACAGATTTAAAAGTTGAGAAAAGACAAGACCTTCCTCATCATTTCTGCAACACAATATTCATATAAGGGAACATATCTGGGCCTCTAAGACCATTGTTTTACATAAGATATGGCTTACATTGGTGGTTTGCAAAAGCCCAAGTGATCAAGCAATACAACTGTTGATGGGAATTCTGTGCACAATTGCTCAATTTCAGAAATATGCAGATCAAGCCCCTGAAATTATTCAACTCAGTCATTCTTAATTTTGTCAACTTGATATAAAAAAGTGTGCCAACAACTGCATAGAAGGGTAGCAATACATAAGCCACAAGTAGGAATGTCATAGCAAACTAAAATTGTCTTTCTGGGAGGGGAAGAAACTTTACAAGATAGTTCTTCTATATACACAATAAAAGGAAATGAAGTTAAAGCACCTTCATACACATGAAGCCCACTGGCACATTGAGTTCTCCAGCCCTTTGGAAAATTTCCTTCCCAACTTTATTTGTCATCTGCAAGAATAAAATAGAAAGAAACAGACCTTCTAACAAATTTTGCTGAAATCCAGTGTTATTCAAATTTAGTGTTTCTTGCCAAACATATTTATAGCCTTTATTTAGGATATCCTGTTTTAATCATTCATAGACTTGTCAATAATATAATTATGATTTACTTTAAAAGGTCAGCTGAAAACATAAGGATCTTCCCTTGCTTGATATCCTTCCATCTGCCCTTAACCACAAGAAATTAAAATAACAAGTTCCAATCTCTCAGCCCAACAATTAAGTCAGTCCTATAAACTTTCCTCCTAGTATATAATACTGGCTGTTGGATACATTCACCACTGAATATTCAATACACGTTTGAGAGAAGGAAGGCTTCTTTATTAATTACTACCTTCTTCACTAAACACAGTGATATAGAAGAGTAAGGGCAAAAGAGAATGACTCGATTGTATCTCTTCACCCTAAATCATGAACAGACAAGACAGACATGTGAGAAAGAAAAGGGGATGCCTACCTTTTCTCCAGGTGGCCACAAATATGGGTTGAATCGAACAGCACGATAACCGTCCTAACACAGATAAAAAGGAAAAATCAATTGATTTCTAATAAAATAATCTATCTTGATAAAAAAAAATAATCCATTAAACCTTCAAAACAAGATCTTCAAACTGCCTAAGCCCACTTCCATCATCTGCTGGATTAGCAAGGCAACAACCAACAAATTTCGTTGGGTATTTATTCAAAACGCTGTCCAATGAACAAATTGACATGAGTAATATAATATAATAACACTAAAAAAAATTAAAAGAACTCCAAATTAAGTTCAGGTGAAAGTTTCTCCTCTAATATACGGCCATCCAACTCACAGTCCAACAAATATTAAGATAGCAACTAATAAATCAAATAAAGCTAATCACAACAACAATAGTCTTATCTCACTAGGTATGGTTGGCTACATGAACCATAGCCATACAATGTCATTGGGCTCAGTCAAAAACCAAATTTCCAGGGTTATTATTCATTATAGGATCCCTTTCAATAATTTCCTCCAATTTTCTCCAATCAGATGAAGCATATAGTTAAGCATATATCACATTCTCAAATACGGTTGTTATTCACCTGCATCTGAAAAATCTGAGATTACAAAAAAAACCTCAGAAGGGAGAAAAATATAATTTACTAAGGAGGAAGACTCCTTAATATGCACATGTATGTGCAAACACGCAAGCACAAATAAATAAGGAGGCCCCCTTTCTTCAAGCAATTAAGCAAATAGAATAGAAATGATGGCTAGTATGAAGCCATTATTCTGGATATATAGGATCAGTATTTGGAGATCTAATGAGAAGAAATTCTAATTGTCAGGACTTTGGGATTAGACTTTCCTAAGATTCCTTCAGTGTCAGGCACTGTATTTCCTATTAAAACTACTTTTCAGAAAATTACTACGAATAAAACTATCTCTCCATGCCACACAAAATGCAGTCTTTTTCCCATTTCCAGTAAACCAGAAACACTGCTTGAATCAAAATGTGGTCATCAAAGCCCAGAAAGTTCATGTTAACCTTATCTTTGATGGATCATTAAGACATAGGCATGTCTTGTTAAGTTCTGCACATTAAGAAACAAAAACTTTGATACACACAACAAGCATTTCTTCACATTTGCAAAAAAGTTAAGTGTGCCAACATTACATTCTGTGTTTATGTAATTTAACAGTCCACAGTTTATATAGTTTAATTTTCCAAGAATTTTGGAGATCTTTTGTTCCTTTTTTTCTATTACAAAAGGGCAGTTCTCTATTTTTACATAAAGGTCTTTTTGTAACAGAATGTCCAATCTATCAAGCATTGCCATTATTGCATTGTTAAAACCTCTCCCTATCCTTCTCTCTGTACCCTATTCCCTTCCTTCCGTAGCAATTCCAGCATTGTAAAACACTTCAAATGCAGAGATCATATTGCCACTAGATATTCCATCCATACAAACTCTCATTTCAGTATTGTTTAACATAAAAGTGCTGAATAACTGAGCTCTTACATCAAATGTGTAAAAAAATTGTTGAACATACCTTGTGACATAACTATGATCAAATTTATGATTAATTGGCTGCACAATGAGTGCACCATCTACTCCTGCCTCCTCCATACACTGGAAAACGTGAGCATCAGCATCAATGATATATACACAAACACAAATCCAATCACATTCAGTTTCCATGTAATTAGCCTCAGGCCATTAGGATTTGTGAGAAAAAGAAGATAGGGAAACTGCATCAAATTCTAAATGAATTATTCAAGATTTGCAGGAAATACAAGAATATAAGGCATCTACAAACTGTTTACACAATATTCAAAAAGTATATACACAATTGCTAAGTTACTGACCAAGGGGATAATCATAGGTAGAAAGATGGTAAACTAAATGCATACCTGGAGCAAAAACTCGGCATTTCCTGGTAAAGTAGGTTCTTGTCCAAGAGAATAAGGGAATCTGCCAGCCTTCATTTCCAACAAAAAATAATAATATTTACTATATGAACAACCTAATAAAAAGATAACAAAAGTGCAAAATCATTATTTTGCACACAAGTCTCTGCATAGGATTATGCAGAATAGGTTTTAGCTTTGATGAATTAATTAAAAGTAAATTTAATGGTTAACAAATATGTAAGAACTTCTGTGATTACTATAAAGTATTGTTTATTAATACTACATAAAATAAAAACAAACAGTGGTAATAATATTTATTAACGTTAATAATATACAAATAGATAAAGGTGAAGAAGTGGAGTATGTTTTCTGTTACCTCTTGAGGTGAAGCCCACACGTGGAGATGGGAATCAATTACCTTGGAGGTTGCACTGAAGGCCATGTTTCTAACTGTGGCAGCAACACTTCTGATTCTGAACCTAAACCTGGGTTTCCCCGAATGACCAACACTTGAAACAACAGTAGTCAGCCTCAGCGCCATTTCAATTTTCGTGTCAAGGATAAATTGCTTGCTTGGCATGGAATTTCTTCATTTTTATTGCTTATAATAATTATGTGTAAGTAAATTATCTTTTCTTACTTTAAAGACAAATTATTATTTTACTTAATATTATTTATTGAAAATATTAAATATAAAAAACAAAAAAATGATTATTTTAATTTTTTTTTTAAATGTAAATGAATTTAGTTCATGATTGATGTCTCAAACTTTTGTTTTTCACCTGCAATGTGCAACTTCTAAGATCTTGCCACTTATGAAGGCAGAATCATGTGCATTTTGATGTTCTTCCGTTATATCAAAAGAAATATGTTAGTAATATATTTTTTTAAAATATTTCTTTTATTATTAGTTAAAGTTTATTAAAAACATAAAATTATGTAATTTTGTTTCTCATTTAATAAGTCTTTTGCTCAAAATTGTTTAATTTGAATAAATTTTAAATAAAAAAAATGTGTAAAGGCAAATATATTAAAAAGTGTATTAGTAATGAGTGAGTCTCATTTTTCATTTATGATATTTTTACTCTTAATTTAAAAGTAGAATTCACTGGAATAGGAGATTTCAATAAATTTTAACAGCCAGTGTAAAAGAAAGAGTCCCATTAGCATTCCTAAATGTTATGCCCTTGGAAGTCCAGCAAAAGGGAATTTTATTTCCTTTTGTAAATTGTAGCTATATTGAGAAGCCAAATTCACATTGATATTTGTACTTTTTTACCATATGTGATGGTTTGTGTCCAAATCAAACAAGCTGTAAATCTTGCGCGTACAGCTACATAAGTAACAAAATGTGCATGAATCTAGAGTGATGTATATGCAAAGGATGGACAACTTTCATAACTCAATCTATATTATCTGTCTCTGGATTATATGTCAGAGCTATAAGGTAAAATGAGTGATTCTAGTTGAACCTGCACAGTTTTCCACAAAAGAAAAGTGTAGTCTTCCCTCTTCAACCAGCGTGTGGTGGCTATAAGAATTAAGAAACGTCTCAATCTGGCAGCCACTACTATATCAAAAATTACACGACCTCTTGTACAATGTACAAGACACGTGCTACTACCACTACATTAGTGTGCCACATAACATCCTCTTTCCAGATTTTTTTCCCTCACGTATCATTTCTAATTATATAGATTATTATGTGTAAATTGTTGTAGCTGTGTTTAACGTGATGTGTTCTTGTTACAAAATTTACAGCAAGTATTTATTTTACTGTTAGAGTATAAATACGAGGTAAAGTCCTTTTTTGAATTGCACATCATCTGTATTTTAATACATATATGTTTAGAAATAATTTTTATTAGATTTATTTTAAAATTAATTTACAATAAGTGAAGTTGTCCAACAGATATATAAGTTGTGCACTTCAAGGATTAAGACAATTGATGTGAGACTTGAGTATTTCTTAATAGTTTTGAACTTGACGTAACATGAATTTTTAGAAGCAATCAGTATTGGCTTATGCATGGATGTTAAGATTTTGACATGGAAATTGAAGGATGTGCGTTTATAAAGCCCTTCCAAACATGCATTTAATACATGTGTGTTTGGAGATACATTTCTCATTCAATAATAACATGAAGCTAGAGTGTCTGTTTAGTTTAACTTCTCACATTCCAATGCACGTTGAACGCAATTCACTGAGAAGAAGCTTTCATGTTCAACATACTTAACGTCTAAACAAACACAGCAAGTACTAGTAGCCTTTCGCGTGAAAATTGTGTATCCCATGATACGTTACTAACGGTGTGTTTGGACACGCTTTTAACACACACCTATGTTATTTTTAACGTTAAATTTATAAGAGATATAGAAGTCCCTTCTGAATTGACGCGGTAAGAGAATATTGATTCATGTTAACAAATAGTTTCCAAACACACGCATGCATGCTAAACGCAATGACCGGTTAAAGTTGGATTGGTGTTCAACATGCCTTAAAATGTGGAAACCACTTAACCCAATTACCCAAATTTGCTGTAAATGAATGGACAAGTTTGTTTGGGAAAGTGATCGATCAGTTGAAGCAGAGCAGAAGAAACTGCCATTCAAACAATTAAATTATCAGCTACCGATGATTTTTTCTTCTTTGTACAAAATAACCAAATCATCCCCCATTTCAAGAAAAGACAACATATACACCCTGTATTATTGTTCTACTCCAGAATGCTTGAGACTAGAAGAATGTAACAAAGGCATATTAATATACAATTCACCAAGAAACATGCCTAGATCAAACTCTACAGCTTGACATCTAATTAGAGTCTGAGAAGAATGTAACAAAGGCATATTAATATACAATTCACTTAGAAACATGCCTAGATCAAACTCTAGAATCTGACATCTAATTACAACTTACACCAAATCTAGAAAGATCTACCGTAAAGCATTGCAATGGGATTCAAAGCAGACTACCTAGGCTAAACTAAGATCTACTGTTTACAAATTAAAGCATTACATATAGCTCCTAATTATGGAAATACTCTAGGTTCAAGAATAAGACTTCATCAAACCCAAGTTGTAGAGAAATTTCTCAGAGCTTGACCGAAAGAGATTAGACAGAGAGAATTTTCCACTCTCTTGCGGTGGAGGTTTAGAGCAGACATCATCTTTTACCTGCAGTATGGTCAAGCCAATCTCTTTTCGAACTGTTTCAATTGTTTCACTCTTAACTGGATTTCCAGATACATCAGTCACATAGAAAACATTCATGGCTTGGCTGCCCCTGGTTGTAACTTCAGCACGGTTGACTGAAAGACCATTTTCTCTAAAGATGCGAGTTACATCAGACAGAAGGCCAACCCTGTCTTCCCCACATAATTCTAGCTTTATACCCTACAATATCAAATACAAAATAACAGTATCACTAATAAATATTTGGTAAAAAATTGTGAATTAGCATCCAAATCATGTGTGGTAGTAGTACCTCAGAAGTTCGTCTCCTAACAGCAGCCTCCAAACAATGAATCACTCTTTGCCTTTCTGCTTCAGAACTGATAGGACTTCCATCCACATGCCTTATATAATATTCCTGTAAAAGAAGGCAAAACATATATATTAGGGAAGTTTAATGGTATAGTTAGTATCTTGAGTGATGAATTTCAATAGCAACCACGTAGAAAGGAGTTGTACAGATTGGCTTTTGATTTTCCACTCAAGTAACATGGCGTGACATGTAATAGAACCAAGTATGATGTACAAGTCTAAGCTGGTAAGATGTGCAGGTACTAATTGAATGTCAATTCCAAGAACATCAACAACAAACCTGATATGCCTCTGGTCCTTCAGCAATGACAGTTCCATGGTACACAACATACTGCATGTCTGTGAGTGTGCACACGGTATCAAACAGTAACTTTGGTCTGTCTGGACACCTCAAGTTCACAACAGTGTATCCCTTATCTATGCAATCATCAACAGTTACTAGGAGCTTGTTCCTGTCACTTGTTGACCCAGAATCCCCATCATCTACGTCATAATCACGGTCGGCATACATCAACTGATGCAGCCTCCTATCCTTGTGAGTAGAACCAACAGAAACAGCAGTGTTAGCCCTCTTCTTATCTATGTCTCCTTTCAGCACATACAGTAGAAGCTGCTTAATCTTGGCAAGGCGATCCGGATCGTCAATGGACAATCCCGTCGCCTCGTCTGTGATGTAAACAACAGATGCCATTCTTGAATTGTGGGTCCAGACTTCTGCTGCTACCACATTGCATTTGAGGTCTGCAAGAACAGCAAACACTTCTGAAAGCAATCCTGGCCTGTCTCTTCCAGTTAATTCAATGGTTGTATGTTCTGCTTCAGCTTGGACCCCAACAGACCTTCTCAAGGATCGAAAACTAGAGGCTCTTGGACCCAGTGACTGCAACAAGAAAAATGAATTATCAGCATGAATTGAGTAATTCAGATGGATCCATAGACAGTAATGACAAGCAAGAGTAAAATTGCAGATTCAAGTTTCAAAATGAAAAGAAACTAGTCCTTCTTGTTTTGTCTGGGCTTTTTTCAATCTAGTTGTTAATTTGATTTGTCGAAAAGAAATATCATAAACAGAATCATGATTTATTTCCTTTCTTGGAGTTGTCTGCAGACCAAAAAATCACAAGCCGACTACTCCTTTTCCCTTTGTTTTCCATCTCCTATTCCATTCAAAGATAACGACAAATAGTTGAATAGCAGATTTTCAAGGTCATGAATTCACACAGCTCTAAGCCGAAATTTGAAAAATTGAGCAGCATAAAGGTGTTAAGAAACCACGATAACTCATAATTGAGTGTTGTTATTAGGGGGATAAAAAGAAAAATATAAAATAAACTTCATCCTAATTTCAATGCCAAATTATACAGGAAATGAACAACCATAAAAAATGTCAAAGTAAATATGGTCTGAGATTGGTTTTGCAGATCTACTACCTGTTGAATGCGGTCAGCAACATCATCTTGCATAAACTTTTTCCCATTTTGATCCGTGACATGAAAAACTAGCCAGTGAGCAAAAAAACAAGATTACACAAGAACAGGAAAAAAAAGAATTCACCAAAGCCATGGTAGAAGGAAAATTGAGAAGCGTGAAGGGAACCGTACCATCCATGAACCATTCTCCATCAGAGGAAATATAAGCTCTTCTAACACTGAGATTCATATCAGTGAGAACCTGAACCACCTCCAACAAGCTCCCACGCTTGTTCGCGCTATCAACCTGCAACAACACACACGGAAAATTGGTCACACAAAGAGAAAAAGGACCCTTTGGCAATGCAGAAAAGACAAAGCCAACGAAAGGTGAATTTGGAACCTTTATGACAGTGTCTGTTCCGCTTGAAATGTTATCCACAGCAACTCTGCAAAAACATAACATGAAGCACACTATTCAGCTGCATAAAAAAATAAAAAAAAATAAAAAAACTAGAAAGGAGGAAGAAGGAAAATGGTTGGAAAGTTTAGAGTTTGACCTTGGGGGGTTCATTCGAATGACAAGCTTCTCGAATTCATCATGGAGAGGGTGAGGAGAGTACCAACAATCCATGGGGGGGTGTGGTGGGAAACAGAACAGAGCAGAACAGAACAGAACAGAACAGAGTAATGGTGTGTGTGGATAACGGAGAGTGAGTGTGTGTTGTGTTTGTGTTGTGTGTCTGATTTGATTCGTGTGTTGGACTTTCGTTGTACACTAAGTTCGGAATTGTGATGTGTGTTGTGTAAATTGTGATGTGTTGGGGCTTTGAAATGTGATCGGGTGATGGATTGGTGGGATGGCTCCAAAGCTAGACCAAGAGTTCCCCCCTCCCAACGACACACCACACAACACCAACACAACACACCCTATCGATTTTACACTCATCATAAATAAGGGGCTTTGTTTTTGTTTTTGTTTTTTCATGGGGCTAAATATTATTTATTATCACAATTGATGATCAATAAATGTTTAATTAATTACTCAAGATGTCTGTCCAAAAACTAACTTTGACTTTCGTATGGTAACAATAACAACTCTTTACCTTATAAGGGACATATCAAATTTTATATTAAGAAAGGTATAATTATATTTATAGTTTATGAAATTTAGAACAAAATTTTAGTCTTTACAATTTTAAAAATACAACTTATATTAACAAAGGTGGTGAAAAATGACGATGCTACGTTATCACTTTAGGGGCCAATTTTTTTTTTCTCTCGAAATAATAGGGATTGCAATTTTTTTCTTAAGAAAAAACTTGGTGAATAAATATAATTAAGCCAAATAAATATTACTCAATTTAAACATTTAAGACATTAGTTTAAAAATTTTCACTTTATATTTCATTAAATTGAAAAAGGTTGTGACTTTTTGGATATAATTCGTCTGAAGTGATAAATGTATTACCTCTAGTCTTGTATATCAACCTCTTTTTAATTACTTCACAACAACTAGGATAATTAGTTAATAATATTAAATTTATTAATATTTTATATTGTTTTTTTAAAAAAAATCTTACAATTATTGGGAACTCTTTTGTCACTTGATTAATTGATGTATATTCACCCAAGTAACGACCTTTTGACTGGTGATTATCCTCGTGAAAGAGAAGAAGAAAATATCCAAAGAATTAATGCCCTGCTTTTATTACTTTTTTACCAAAAAAATTTATTAAGTAATTAAGAAAAAAATTATTAAAAAAATAATACAGTAAACAATTTGACCGAGGTATAAGGATGGTAAAATGGATCTGGAACCAAAGTGGCTGCAAAAAAATATCCGTAAATAGGAAGAATAATTATTTATTTATTGGGACTGGGATGGAAGTGTGTATGTAATCGTATTTTTGTGTGAGAATAGAGCAGGTATGACCCCATATATATAATTAAAATATGTTATTTAATTAAATAATTTATTTTATTCATATACTCTTTTATAAAAAAATTATATTTTTTTAATTCTATGATTAACAATATCAACCTATCAGAGAATATATATATATATATATATATATATATATATATATATTTCACATTTTAAGAATATTATATTATTATTTATTTTTATTTATAAATTTATGAATTTGTTGACAAGTTATTTTAAGATTATCTTTCTATTTAATAATAAAAAACTTTATAAAAAAATTATAATTCAAATTTTAGCAGTTTGATAATTTTATACATATGAATTTAATTAGAACATATTAATAGTATAAAAAATCATATTTTAATCCAAATACGAATTATCTTATATAGTAAATTTTTTAATATATAACAATTACTTTAAAAATATTTCTAAAATGTTTTTTATTAATGGATTTTATATGTTGTTTTTAGAAAAGTACGTAAAAGCTAAACATGCACATATATGCGTATATTTTATCATGATTTCAGTAGCTACTTTTATAATTAACCGTTATGATTATACTTAATATTTTTTTTATACACCATTTTAAGGCTTTGCGGTTAAAGTGAAAGACTAAAGTGTTTTAGCTTTTAATTTGTTGAGAAAGATGAAAAATAAAAAAAATTAGAGTTATGTGGTTGGTGGCGACTGAAACATGTGTATGTTGGATTGCATCATGATAAGATGTCCTTTCTCATAACAAACCGCTTAGGAATGAGCTGGCATCTCTACTCTTAGTCTTAGCCTTGCCTTCCATGGAATCAATAAACCGCTTAAGAATGAGTTGGCATCCATCTTCACTTAACCAACTATAATTTCACCTCCACTCATAAATAAAAATTATTCATTTTATAATATTCAAATTATTTAACCCTTTTTATCTCAAATAAAAAATAAGATTATGTAACTCTTTTATTACCACTAAAATTTTTAATTATTATGAATGATAAGTTAAATAATTATGATGGTAATAGATATCCAAGTATATATATTCATGACATTTAATCATTTGATTTTTATTTTCTAAATTTAGAAAAGAGTATCCATATGCATGTCCACAAAGATGGCAATTCTTTAGAAGTGATTTTCTTAATTATTTCTCAAAATGATATTGTTGGAAATATCACAATGACAAATGATATCTTTATAGAAATCGATAAACATGCTCAGTTAGCATTTAATGATATTTTAATTTTAATCATGAAAAAATAATTTTTAAAATGAAGTAGACATGCAAAGTTAATTAAGGAATGAAGAAGTAAGATATTCATCTCTCATCATGAGAAATTAATAAACCGCAAGGAAAGATGGATATGTAATCTTCTTATAAAATAATAATTCTAAAAATTATTCTTTTAAAACCTATACTAAGCATGAAAGTGATATATATATATATATATATATATATATATATATATATATATATATATATATATATATATATATATATATATATATATGGATTCTCACTTTTCTAGACATGATTTTTGACTCCTTAAAACAAACACATTGTTTATTAGGTTTTGTTAAATAATTAAAAAAAATATATTTTATAGGACACAAGTGAAGATATTTAATTTAACATCGGAACACCCCCCTCCCTCCCCCTTTCCGACCGTGATTATTTTTTGTTTGATTAAAAAATGATACGTATGTTTCATGCGGGAAAGACTTTCTAACAGATTACTATAAGTCTATAACAATTGTTTTATAATTAGATTATAAATATGAATGAATTAATAGCAAAAATGGCTCAATAATATTTTGAAAGTAGCATATTTAGATTCAAAAAATATTTTATAATCTTCTCATAAATTTTTATAGATAAATTTATCAAAAAAATATTTACTAGTATGATTTATTTTAGTAAGTTTTACGCTAAACTTTATGAATGCATTTTTATTTGTTAAATATTGTTTAGCTAATGGAAACAGCTTAAACTGTGAAAAACAGTGTTCTGAAACAGCTATATATACAAGCATCATGTTACTGGATGCATGAAGCTAATGAGTGTTGCACCTTGGATGATAGGAGTTTAATTAATAATTAATTGATACTAGTAGTATATAACGTATCCAAGTAATACGGAACACACAGAATCTTTTATGATAACGACTATCTGAATGATTTTTTTTTATTTGTGAAAATCAAAAGATAAAATTTATAAATTCTTATACTTTATTTAATCAATTGAGATAGGTTTTCTGGAGAATTAAATAATCTTTCTAATAGAGTTGTTTAGGTTGTTTCTTAAGGTTAAATAAATTTGAGCTGTAAAAAATTAAATAATATTGAAAATATTATTAGAGCAAATGATTTTTTATATAGTTTTTATACAAGGAACTATTATCAAGGTTGTTGAAGATTGTGTTAAGAAATTAGTGTAAAATAAGAATTATTGTGGGAGTATAGAGATAAGATGAGACTCACTAAAAATAAGTTAACAACTTAAATTAAGTTATGCTACCATTAAAGTAAAAATTATGAAAGACTAGTAATGTATACAAAGTATGATATCGTGAGAAAATTAAGGGTGAAAAGCATGTGTATCATAGAATTAAAAAAAGCATTAAATCATAAACTCCCAAGCAATGAGAGGAGTTCAACTTCAACATAAGACTGCGACAACAACATGTTGATTGAAGAAGGAGCCGACAGCATAGTCACCTTAAGAATCAATTAATATTGACATGAATGTATATGCATTATATATGTTAAATTATAAAGCAATTAAAAATTGTAAATAAATTAAAGGTGGGCCTAGGGTCAGTTTCTTTTCCCGACCTTGTCTCATCTCCAACACAAGTATTTATTTTCAATGTCACAAGAAAATCAGTCATCAATGTCTATGCCATTAATAATTAAAAACGGTAAAATATTACATAAAAATGTCAAATATTATCAAATATTTAAAAGCTATAATCTTATCACAATACCACTTGATAAAATGTCAAATATTGTTAATAAAAAAAATTAAGGCATCAAATATTTTTTATTTCTTTTCGTATCTATATATTAGTAGACTTTAATTTCAAATATAAGAATTAAAATTCTGCACTCTATATCTACGTAAAATACAAATATGAGTACTACATATTGTGATGGAGTTATTGTAGAAGATTTTGCTAGCTGCACAAACTCATTCGCAGTGTTTTAACTTTCAACCTTTGATAATTTGTTTTGTGTTTTCTGAGATACATGGTTATGCAATAAGGAAAACTTGAAAGCAAAAGTGTCGTATAGTTGGAACTCATTGTGGACCATATCATGCCTCTCTAAATATTAAAGTCTGCATTATCAATTAAGAGTGTCAACAAAACGAAATGAGGGTGGATAGTGCTTCTCCTACCCTTGTCCTATCTCTATCGCATAGATTCATTTCCTATCCACAGGACAAGTGCATGATATTTAAGGTTATTTAATAAATATAAATAAAATTTTAAAAATCATGAAAATAAATATAAATTTGTTTAATGATTTAAAATACTTATTAAATGAATACAAAAAAAAAACAACTATAGTTCAACTAATTAAATTCTCCAATTAATGATGAATTTATAACAAAAAAAAATTGTCGACAAGTTTTATCAAGAAGAAGCATCTATTAAGAAACTCATTGTAAAATAATAAAATATAAGTCCTCATTTCATAAGAGTGGAAAATCATAATGAATGCAAAAGGTTAAAAAAAGAAGAAGTTAAATATATGTCACGAACATGTGTGGGATGCATGAGATGAGTATTATATTATGATTTTTACCACATTCATGTTTACTAACTGGGTCAAGTCCTCTATTTTACTTATAGTAATCTCTGAAGATCTTTGTGGACACATATATTTTGTCGTTCCTATAGTGATATTTGGTTGGGACACGCAAGAAACAGTGAGCAAAATTTTGTAAGTATATAAGTTTGGTTTTATATAACATCACTCGTAAAACATTGCCAACTAAAAAATAATTAGGAGGACAATAAGTGTCCTGTTATAAAAATCAACAACCAATAAATAAATACCCAATAATATCTTAAAAAATAATACTGGATACTATATATCCCACATGCATAAAAAAATAATTATTGTCGATTCAATTCTTCAGGATTGAAGTATAATAACAAGAAGAAGATCTATCCCTCTCCATTACAAAATAATAAATTGTACTCGATCTCCTCTATTGCATTAGAAATGTATGATAAATAAATTGCTGTAAAGCATAAGGCATGGGTCATGGGGCTGCAAAATCCTGGGTTTGTCGTAAGGTGGTCTTTTTTATTGATTGAGTCCCCATGCATATAAGATTGTGTCTAATATGTAGAATCAGTGAAACAAAGAATTTCTCTTCTTTTCATCCAAATGCAACATGATCACATGGATGCTTCCTTTTCCTTTCGTTCCCTTCATCGCTTTCAATCTCTCTTATGAAATCCTTTATTAGAGTTTGAGTTTTATTAGAATTAGAATTGCGCCATTATAGTATGAAATCTTTGATTCAGGTATATACTTTTATTTCTCGTGCTCTCACATGAGTTTAATCTTCCTTCTTTTGTTTTATATTTTTAGGGTAAATAATTTATGCATCTGATAATTTAAATTTTTTACATTATTATTTATTAATAAATTATGAATAGTAAGTTTATTTTTTATAATAATTATTTCATAAAAATTAAACGTGACAATTTTTTATACGTGCATAGAAATTTGGTTGATTATAGATTTTTTTCTTCGTATTTTTAAATTGATGCAAAAACTTATCTTGTCAAATTCATATTAACGTGACAGTCTTCCTCGACGCATCATATAAGGCAATGTGTTCTCAAAAAATAAGGTTATGTTTCAACATATTATTTCAGTCAATCTCTAACTTTAATTTTATCAGCTAAAAAATTACTTCGAACAGTGTTTTTTTTAAATATTAATTTTTAACTTTTTAAAATTTTTTTATAACTTTTTTATTATTGAAAGATTTTTTAAAAAAAATTCCTTTTACTATTTTTTATATAAGGTAAGATTTATTTATTTTTTCTCTTCTTCCACTTATAATTAAAATAGGGTTTTATTACTTTTACCCTCCTGTTAATGAATTATTGATAATGATAAATAATATTTTTTATTTATTTTTTTGTATGCTTTTATATTACATTATTTATTTTAATTGTTATACTATTTATAATATTTATTTTATTATTCAACATTATATTTCAAGATATTGATAGATTATGTGTTTATTTTATTATTTCTAACATTATATACTTCAAGAGATATTTAAACTACTACACTAATAAACTTAATAGAAGTAAGATATCTACTCGAGTGTATGTTATTTTTACTTTATTTTAAACACGTTTAAAATATTTTAATATATAATATAATATTAATGGTAAAATATACATAGAAAAAATATAATAATTCATCTATAAATAAAAAATTATAAAAAAATTAAAATTATAAATATTTCAAAATTTATTTCGTTAATAAAATAGCATTAAAAATGATATAAATATGTTTTTTTTTATTTTACATTTATTAATAATTTTATCGATTACTTCTAATTTAATAAGTTATTTGTGAACTTTCAAACTATCAATTACTAGTTAGGGTTTTAATTTCTCCCAAATTTTTCAACTGCTTTGATTAAAAATAGTCCAAATTTATTAGTGCTATACTTTCTTTTATTAAGTTTATACAAATGAATATAATAAAACTGTACCAAATAAGTAAAAATATAACATCAACTTGAACAAGGCTAAAATTATGTTGTATACCAGAAAATTAACATAATTCTATTTATCTTCACTGCTCCAAGTGAAATTCACTGCAAAAAATAAAATTATTAGAATAGTGTGGCAGACAGAGTACTGACATGTACGGTAACTAAGTGTATTGCCACATCATTATTTTCTTTTGTCTCTCCTTACTTTTTTCTGTCTCATCCAAACCAAGTAGTGCAGTGCAGTGTCACACGAGGTCTGCACCATTCACACGTATGTATCTGCCATTGCCAAAGATAACCGCACTTGCATTGCATTTGGTTAGTCAGAAAAGCAAGGGAAGGGATAGAAGAATTCTTTTCACACAAGCCTATATTTAAATGAACTTATATAGTTATATTTGTAACATGTATAATGGATATACTTTCAAAACATGTAAAATCTCCGTTAAAACTGTAAACAATATATTTACACACTCATATTAATCATTAATACACGTCTAAAAGTGAATGATGAATCACATGGGGTGGATCCTACTAATGAAATGTTTCTTGAATATTTAACTGGTAAAGGGATCACTTATTATGCAGCTGTAATCTTCTCAAACTAAAATTAAGGTTTCTTGTAAATTGATATTATTTAATTCAAATGTTACTTTTCTTTATAAATCATTCAATTTCATTTTGATAATTCTTTCTTTATTTTGACATATATTACTCCATGATACGGAGGAACAACCTGTTTGTTTATCATCGCTCTCATAGTGGAAGGAAAAAATTGGTTCGCACACACTTGCTATTTTCTAATGCTATTTTTTTTTGTTTTTAATCTGTGTACCAAACTTACAAACACTTAATCTTTAATTTGTTTATCATTAAATCATTACCAACATTACTTGCCGGTAGAAATGATAAAATGGATCAAATTAGTCGGACAGATCTGCCTAAAAAAATATGGTTTAAATTTAATTTTTTTTAATCCAAATCAAATATAAATTTTTAGTCCGATCCAATTATGATTCAAAAGCCCGCAAAAATCCATTAAAAACCCAAAAAATGGTTTTTGTAAGATTTAGACGTATTTTTTAGCCCAAATTAAATATGTACTTTTTGTCTTATTCATTATAGCCCGCAGCCCATCTATACTTGGTGGTGATGGATCTTTTATATTGAATCTTTCTAAATTATTTATCTCTTTAAGCAAAAGTCATACTTTAATATAATTCATGGTAACCAAAAAATAAGGTAATAATTTCTTTCCCTCGTTTGTTCTTCTCTGCACCCTACATTAGAACTTCTCTCTTCTCTTCTTTAAATCACTTTGTTTCTTTCCCATTGATAAAAAAAGTGTTAAGCAAATTGGTATATATAAACCTACATTTAAATGACCTTATATTTATAATGTTTGGATATACTTTCGGAACATGTAGAATTACCGTTAAAATTGTATGCATGGTTTAAAATATGTGCTAACATGTTTAGTATTTTATGGAAATATTAATTTTACGACATTTATATTGTCCAACTACAAAAACAATATTTTGTAACTTATGCGATAAAGGAAACTTCAGTTGAATATGAACTGATAAAAATATCCTCGTTGTTTAATAGTAGTAATACCATCAAAGTAACAAGAGAGTGACTTGAATGGGTTGAGATTCATACCAACTTGCTAACTTTCTTCATTTTCTCTTTAATTGTGTTTCACAAAATGCAAAATGCAAAATCAAAATACATCACCTAACTAGATCGATTGGCAACTAAATGAAATATTTGCTCTTGTCCAAACTGTCCCAAATAGCAACAAAAACTAAAAAAAAAAAATCAATGATCTAAGAGCTTTATTACTGGACTTTGAAATTTGATGCTTTTATTGCTTTGTATGATTTTCGTGTGTGCCTGGTACCTGTCTTCCACCAGAGAAGTAACCATGCTGCTGATGAGAAAAGAAACTGCATGCCAAGAAGAAACCACAAAATAGCATGCATAATAGCTAACATCTTAGGCCGATCAGAAGTGCAACAAAATGCGAGGGTTAATGGTCTACGTCTGTCCCAAGGTCACCCCATCGCACGTTGTGTCTGGCTGCAAGATAGTGAGCACCAACAGGACCCCTACTACCATAAGGATAGTACTCTGGAATTATCTTCTTCTCTTCAAGATCCTTCAGTACAGGTGTAAAGAGTGACCAAGCAGCATCCAGTTCATCACTACGAATGAAGAGTCTTCTTTCTCCTTCAATGGCATCCAGAAGTAACCTTTCATATGCATCTGGAATCTCCTTTGAATATCTGAAGTAAAAATGAAAATGTTAGCTTATGTGATCATAGAATATGTCATCTATAAATGGCACTTTACTATCTGTCAAAATTCCCAATTTCATTTATGGGGCAAGATATACTGCAATTATAGAGTCGCAAACATGCCACAGGCCCATAAAGATTATATGTACATTAGATCAATGTCACATCTTGCTACCAGTTTAAGAAGATAAGAAACTAAGAATGAGGTAAATTTGTGAGTTAATAATCCAATGAAGAGTGTATTTCAGGGGTCCCATGAAGTTGATTTTTAGAGTAAAAGGAAAATACCTTGCAGCGTAGTGAAGATTGAGATTACTGCGATCCAACTTCATTCCCAGACCCGGAACTTTGTTGTTTATCTTCAGATAAATAGCCTCATCAGGCTGAACTCTTATAACAAGTTCATTTGTAGCCCGATCAAGATCAGTACCGAAATTCCGATTGTACAGATTACCTGGCACATGCCTGAACTGTACCCGTATCTCAGCTCTGAACCAAAAACAACACAGCAGTTAAATATATCTAAAAGGGGGTGTGGATACCTAGAAAGTATAAATAGGTGGCATCAAACCATCATGATATATAAAGTAAAATTTATTTCCTCCACTTACCTTTTGTTGTGTAATGCTTTCCCAGCCTTCATCAGAAAAGGTACCCCATCCCATCTTGCATTATCTATGAAGAGGGCAGCTGCAGCAAATGTTGGAGTTAAGCTGCCGCTTGGTACAGTTTTATCATCAACGTATGCTGGATATGTAACTCCTCCTCTAGTGTGGCTCTTATACTGACCTATAACCACATCCTCAAGTCGTAGGGGTCTCATCGAACGAAGAACCTTGACCTGACATCCATCAGGTAATTGAAATTCTGGTAAAAAAAAAACATGACTATTTAGAACAGTTGAGTTCAAGGTATATAATCATGTGAGACCTTTTCATTTCTAATATCCTCTGCATCCAAACTAACAGGGGTTTCCATCGCAAAGAGTGCTAGTATTTGAAGTAAATGATTCTGCATAATGTCTCTTATGATACCATAATGGTCAAAGTACCTAAACATGGTACAGATATGAAAATGGATAAGAATCCCATATATAAGAACAGAAAGTGTTAAAGCTGTTACGGAATAAAGGTTACCCGCCACGTCCTTCAGTGCCAAAATCTTCTGAGAATATCAACTGTACATTTCTTATATACTGCCTTGACCATAATGGTTCAAAGATGAGATTTGAGAATCGGAGAACAGAGAGATTTTCCACAAGCTCTTTCCCAAGATAGTGGTCAATCCTGTATAATACTTCCCATTTTATAAAATGTATTTTACAATCTTAAAGTTGAAAATGATCAGTTTTAGTTCGAAACCTGAAAATTTGATCCTCTGTCAGATACTGCTTGAGTGATTTTGTTAATGCAGCCGAAGATTCTGAATCACGGCCAAAAGGCTTTTCAACAATGACCCTGGTCCAACCATTACCAGAAGAAGCTGACAAGCTTGCACATTTAACAGCATCTATGAATATATTAGGAGGAATTGAAAGATAAAACAGGCGATTAGAAGTTCTCCCACCCTACAAAAACAATTTTCATATTCAAACAGAATGGTTAAATTATAAAAATGCTCAGATTAGCTTCAACTATGCAGACAAAAAAAAAAATAGAAGAGTAAGTTCCTTTAACTGTTAAAATATAGGACTTGGTGCAAATTAAAATATCATGCAAAAAAAGAGGTGCAGAGTGGGGGAAAAAAAAAGAAGTGATTTTGCTTTCAATTGAGAAATTGTATTTAGTTCCCATTAATAAAATACTACTGTTTCAAAAAACTAAATTTAAAACAGTGCTTGCTTCTTAGTTCTTACAGGAGGAATCTGAACTACATTAAGTTATAGACTAGAGTCATTTCAGATCATCCCTTTTTCAACTACCTCATGTTCCTTCAGCTTCTTGTCTCGTGCTGCAAAGTTTTCCTGAGAATCATATTGACCAGAATGGTAGAAACATCTTTTTAGAAATTGGTCCATCTTCTCATTGCAGTTCTCTCTGAAATTCCACGACATGAGTTTCCAAACATTAAAGATGTCCCCTAACTCTAAGCATAATGAAAAGGGAGATATAACGATTACCTCTTATCAATTCTACAAGTGAGGGTCTTGCTAACCATATTTCTCAGTTCTGCATCAGTCATCTTACTTCGTGCATAACCATAGATGGTGAAGTGCTGCCATAAACCAAAGCATCAGTTCAATCCAAACAACACAAATAAAAAAGAAAACTATCCATCCAAATTCAACCTTAGGGAGACAATCCTCATAGTAAAGCGCAAAGAGAGCTGGAAATATCTTCTTCTTAGCAAGGTCTCCAGAGGCTCCAACAACAGTAATACTAACACTGGACTCATTTTCATCCTTTTCAAAACCGTCTTCAGACTCATCTGGGGACTTAAGAGACAATAAGTCAGCCTTCAACTGCTTGTGAGAAGTGCCATTTTCAACAGGGGTCACAGCAGCTGTCACTGTACCTACATTCACGAGCCATATGCATACTATCACTAATGATTTCCCGAACCATATATTATAAGAATAAATAATATATGCAATAGCAGTGTAAATTTTTACACGATCTGACAATTGCAAACAGCCATATAAGGCAAGTCAGGAATAAACCCTCAATTTCATCCTTAAAGTATTAGTCTCTCCTAAATTGCCCCTAAAGGAAGAAAATTATATAAGTAATCCCCATGTATTAGAAATCATAATAAGTAGTCCTCCAAGCATTGGAAAATCCATCAAATTGGTCACTGAATGTTAGTAAAATATACCAACTTAGAGACTAAGCTGATGGATATTCAATAATTGAGTTTAAAGGCTATCTAGGAGAGATGGCAAAACTTCGGGGACTAAATTGATGGTTTATTCAGTAAGTTTTTTAATTTTATAATATCTACTATTCTACTTAAAAGTATGATTTTTGATTGTGTGACAGGGTAAAATTTTAAGCTGACATATGCCTATTAAACTCATATTATGTCATAAACACACAATTCCAATTCTCCCTAACACATCCCAAAGGTTTCACTCTCACAACGTAAAATCCGAATTTCATGTGCAGTACAGCATAAAAAGAATGGAAAGTGCCCACAAGAAAAGATTAAAAATTTAAGCGAAACGAACAAAAGGGTATAAGAAAAGTCAAAGAAGAAGAACGAACCTTCCGGCTGCTGGGTGTGAACGGGAATCTGATACGGTTGGGGTTGAGATTTGAGAGAGACCTTGGAGGCGAGAAAGCGCTGTGAGAAGGTGACGCGTTGAGGGTAAGCGAGGTTAGACGACAGAGGGCAGGGTTGCAACGACGAGGAAGAGGAGGAAGAAGTAGCCAGTGAACGACAAGGCGTTGAATAAAGCGTGGTGGCCATGAGGGAATGAATAATTGGGGAGGGAAGAGAGAAGAAAAGGAGCAAATAAGAAGACAAAGTGAGAGTTCGGAGAGAACGAGGGAAAGGCCCTTGAGATCTCCGAAGGGCTGTTTGTCCCTTTCCCTAGCTCTTGCTCTTCAACTCTCCGCTCTATTAGGTTTCTCTTTTTCTTTTTTTGTTGTTAGGCATGCAAATTGTGTATACAGTAATATTAGTTCAGTTGATAACACGCAAAATGATATTATGAATTCGATCCCATAAGATACATTGTTTAAAAGGAGTGACATTAAATGTAATTAAGTCTCGTATTAATGAGTGAGCTTAAATGTAATTAAGTTTCATATCAATAGTTATATGATTACTTATATAATTCGTCCAAAAAATCAAAACATAAAAAATATTCGAAGTTGCATGAGAACCATAGGCCATAGTCACTCGTAATTGAAAAAAAGCGTTTTGCCTCTGCTTTGTATCGCGTCGCAGTGCACCTTACCAAATTTTTGAATTCTTCTCAATTTAATAACAATTTCCAATAAACAAAATTCAAACTTGTACAGTCGTACTGCATGTCTGCGTCTGCATCATGAAAAGTGCCTCACATGCGTCATCATATTAACAGTCAACAATAAACAAATTAAAGTCAGAGAAAAATAAGGTTATGCAAAATTAAAAGAAAAAATTATACAAATATTATTAATAATATAAAATAATTTACATTATTATCATTTAATGACAAATCAACATATATAATAAATTTATTAATTTTTAAATAATTATCTTAAAAAATATAACAACAATAATTTATAATATATAATAATTAAATTATTTTATATTATCGTTACATGGTCATTAAATTCATATTAGAGTTATGTATTTATTAACTCTATGAAGTCTCAAGTAACAAACATCATTCCATGCAATGTTATCTCCATTAATATTAATATATTTTATATGTATACCAATTACTCTTTTTATGATTTATTTGTGAATTGGTCCCTGGCGTGAAGAGACAAATATATGCCAAAAAATCGAAGGTCAGGTGTAGTGAAATTCTATTGAATTAGATTGGATTGAGCTTAGGATTTTGTCTTGTAAATGAAATCAATTTTGCATGCATGCATGCCTTTGTTTCTTTTGTCAAACTGTGGTTTTGTTTGTTGTGATCTGAGTGGCATTGAGTTCAATTTGATGGTTAGATGTTGTTTGCACTTTAAATGCTCCTTTATTATATCAGTGGTTAGTTTTGGTTTTTGTGTTTTTGGAATTGCAAAATTTTGAGACGGGAGAATTTGAATCAGTCTATGCCATTTTGGTTACAAGGCTCAGTTAGTTTGTTCTGTTATCTTGAATTATATTACAATGACTAAATGGAAGAGAAAACTAGGTAAAATTAGACAGGAATGGGATAATTATGGAAACCGAGTTTTTAAAGGATTCAATGTCCTTCACTTCATATCTTCCTCGGATGGAATATCACCTCAGAATTAGATATCTCATATTTTTTTTGTACTTTTAGTTTGGTATCCTCTTAAAATTCGGATGTGAAAAAAAAGGTCCATGATTGTTTTTTCATAAGAAATTTGTTGCTTTACCTTCAACCTTAGGGTCAGTTTGACATGGGGGTAAAAATGTAGAATTCATGAATAAGTTTCATCATCAAAAATTGTATTGAGAACTAATCAATGAATTTGGGGTCGACAAGGTGAAGAAACCACTTTGGTTCTCCACTAAATAACATTATTTGTCAAATCCAAACACAGTTCAATTTGTGACATTATTCTTGTTCCTCAAGTGGTAGATGAATGCTAGGATTAGTTCTGGACTTGGGTGCCAAAATAACATTGGAGATTTTTTCTTACAAACAGGGTTACTCTTTTGTTCTTGGTTAATATATGGACCATCTAGGTGTACACTTTTGAGTGTCTTAACTAATTGCGGCTTTCTTTAAAGTTTAAACCATGGATTGTCAATGGTGACTGGTTTTCTTATTAATCAGATCATTGAGCTCACAGGTTGTGGATAAGTTGCAATCTGATAGAAAATCTAAAAGAGAAGGGTGGAAAACTGAGTTGCCAAGCACAGGAAATTAGAGAGGAGAAAACTCTTTTCTCTTTTCCATCTTGGACTTTGGTATCAACCTCTAACCAAGATGCAAAGTGTTGGGGGATAAAAACCACATAATAATAATTCGAACACCTGTGCATGCATATTGCAACTACTTTTTTCTCTTGTACACTTGATCGATGGTGATGATTCGGATGCTAAGAAGGTATAAACGGCATAAATGAATTGTGCCATATATATTAGGCCATTACCATAGTCCTATCATCCTTTATTCTTTTGTCAAAAAGAATAGTCCTTTCATCCTGATTTTTTAAGCAAAGCAAACTTGCCATCCAATGAACATTTCTTTGAACACCAAAGTAAAAGCAAAGCCATTTGTGACATTCGTATAAGAGGCAAACAAATATATACTTGAAATTATTTACAATAGCATACATCTAAATCTGTTGTATATTTTGGTTAGATATTTCAAAAGGTTAACATATCATTTAATTACCTTTTTAATTTTATTAATTAGTCATTATTTCTTATTAATTACTATGAATACATACATCGAAGAAGGTTTAGAGAGTCAAGCATCAGATCTATTCCTCTCTCTTTGTGTGAGTTCCTTGGTTTTTTTCAAAAATAAAAAAAAAAGTTTGCTAGTTCTATTATCCTAAATTCATATTGGAAATTGGAAAGAAGCTGTTATATCATGGAAAACTTGCATATATTATTAGGCAGATAAGTCCTTGAGGACAATGCAATTTTACACATACAAACTTTACTTTGTTTATATATATATATATATATATATAAAATTTATTCATAAATTATGGTTCGTGATTACACGCAATATGGACAATAAAACCTTGGTATAAGGATATCACCTCAAGGAAGAGTAAACTAAGATGAAGTGTGTAAGCTGTCACTTACTATGTGCCATAATCTTAAGATGTTGCTAGTGCTGAGTGCATGAATGAGGAGGGTTGCGGATGGAGCAAAGGATGTTTATGGAGTGGACGCAGTGAGCAAGAAGCTTTCAAGACTGTTTTGAACCTGAACGACACTGCCACCATGGGTGAGTGAGCAAGAAGCTTTGCTAACAACAACTTGAATCAGATCAAAGCAGCAGTGGAAAATGCTTGTGCCGGCGTGGCACAAACCAAAGAATGAGAGTGTCATCCCTAAATCAAGACATTCCTTCATAACTGATCATTCTTAAAGCTTCACATTAATTTTCTAAGATGGAGGTCAAGAATAATTTTTGGAGGTATGGGAACAAGGAAAGGCGTATTTAACATGCATTGCACACAGAAGAAGAAGAGAAGAGAAGAAAGATGTTGGTGGTGAACAGAGCACCGAAACAGGGGAGGGGCAGAGCAACAACAACCAAGGAAGCAGAGAGAAGAGTGGTGGGCGTGGGAATGAATGAAACTCAAGTGTTGATGGGTGACTCTATTTATAGACAAGCGCCAAACACAAACAGAATGAGAATTCATTTCATTTTCAATGCATTGGTAGTGAGTTCAATTAGCACCAAATTAAATCTCACCCTTCAAACAGAACCTTCCCCATCAAGTAGTGTTGCTGATTCACGCTATGCTATTTTTGCTCAGACAGCTCCATCTCATCATGCGCACTGTTTTTCATAATGTTGGGCAAATATGCAAGTCATTCGACAATGCAACATTACAATCCATAATCAAAAGATATTGGTTAAAAAAACACAAGGTACAAGTCACAAGAAAAAAAGAAAATCACCAGCTACATACTTGCATGGCGTTAGATTATGTAAAAAAAAATGCTTATTTATTTTTACGTGTGTTTTGGATAACTCCAGGCTAATAATAAATTATTCATTTATGTATATTTATTTAAGGCAGAAATAACTTATACCATATCCTCTAGTTAACGGAGGGTGTGAAATGCTTTTTCTAAAATTCAAGAGACTCATTAGTTGCCAAAGATGTTCTAATGGAGAGAAGACAAATGTTCTGCAAGCCTACAAATTGTAGCTACAATTTTGGATGTAATTAAACTGTCCTGCAATTATTTCCCATCCTCGTACTCGTAGTGGACAACTATGACCAATTATTCATGCCATGGTCTTGTAATATACCACCCTCTCCCTTGAAATTCACTAGGATCTGATATTGGAATACTATATATAAGATCTTACTTAGGTTTTAACTTTGTTGTTATCATTGTATATAAAAAAAAACTAAGAATGAAATTGGTCGTGAAAGTAGCTAGTGTGGTCCAAAAGTGAATGGGAGCAGAATTAATTAATTGCAATAAGCCAATAATAGTCATACTTTGACATTGTCTAGCCAATTTCATTAGCTTGCATTTCCTTTGATCTTTGGAGAATAATGAACATTTAATTGCTATTACATTCATGCACGGCCTAACTTTCCTCATTGCTGATTCAGCATCTGCTAATTTTGCTCATACACCGATTGCTCCTCCTATTATCATGATGCCCTCGTTTTTGATATAAAGTCTTAATTAACATTAATGATTAAATAAACACAATTCAGATATAAAACTAATGCAGATATTTACCCTAGTTATATATATATATATATATATATATATATATATATATATATAAAAGATCATAAGTTTTGTATCCTAAAAACTTTAAAAATAGTAGATTAAACAGAATAGCATTTTCACAATACTTGCAACTGTCTTTACACGTCACAAATCTGTATCCTTAATTAAAGTAAATAATATGGAATGCTTCAGATTTGCTTGTGTTTTGTAAACAACTATTCGTTACCAACTGAAAAATAAGGCTAAGGTTTACAAGACAAATTTATAAAGAACAGGCAACCATATATTATTGATTCTTCATCTCTCCATCATCCCACTGCTTACTTAATTTTCATTTTTCCGATGACTGATTTCCATTTAAATTATCTTCGTCCTCTAGGCATAGGATGGGGATTAATTAAGCTAAACATGCATGATATAAAAGTATAAAACTAAATTGCATAATAATTGGGTAATCTCACCTCGCCGAAAAGAAAAACAGGAGCATTGAATGAAGCAAAAGCGCATAAATAATTTGCTATTTTAAGGGAAACACTATCTGCTGCATCTTTAACTAGTACTGGAAAATGGTGACAAGAAATTGTGGGGGACCAAATGAAAAAAAAGAAAAGAAAAGAGTTGAATGAATAGCACAAATATGAGGTGATGGTACCTCGGGTATTTAACATGTCCACATTGTAATCTAATGCAGAAAAAAAAAATGTTAACTGGTATTTTTGAGATATTAGTTAAAGAATTAAAGGAAAAAAATTATTAAAATATGTAAAATTATGTATTCATGACTTTTTAACGTTTCCTTGTTATCTTTACAATAATTACTTTTTCATTTTAGTTTTTTTATTCAAAGTTGAAAAGACACTGGTTAGCATCTCCTAATAAAGTGTATTACATGGTATCCTTTGGATCACTTTGCATGCATTAACTTGACTATCAATTATCAAACACAACAGGTTACTACTTGTCAATGTTAAGTAAAAAAATTCCCCACTAAAATAATGACTACTTTAGTCATTTAATTTTGCTTAATTGTATTATATATTGGATTACACAAAGTCATTTTTATACATGTGACATTTAGTAATATTTTTTTTCTACACTTAGTAAAAATGTTAATAAAAACTTCTAATAACTTTTAAAATTACCATCAAATATGAATAAATGTTATTAATATATTTTATGATATTTTGTTAAATATAATCTATAATCATGTTATTATATTAGTAATATTATTTTATTCATATTTTACAATATTTTTAAAAATATTATTGAAAGTTTTTAGTAAATTTTGCTAAAGATCACATGTGATAATGAGTTTATTGTACTATATATATTCAATTTTTATAATAATATAAGATATGTAATGATAAAACTAAAGCATCATTAATTGACTCGAATGTAAATTTTGTTCAAAATATTTAATATATTAGCATGTATACATTTGTTATTATTTGCTTATCAATCAAGCATCACCTATTTTACCTACACAATGTGCGAGTCCATATACAGTTAATTCATTGAGCTCATTTATTTGTTTTTCATTTCTTTCAAATCCACAATAAAAGACCACAAATTCTTCTATGCTATTAATTTTTTTTAGCGTAAAGTCAATATGTATCTTTTACTATCGGCAAAAGATAATACTTGTTGTTTTCTCTTCAAAATAATTTGTTAACATAATTCACGAATCCTTTTTCTGCCGCTGGTTTTGCACATTACTAGACTTTCAGTTTTTATACATGTACCCTTCGAATTCACTTCAATTTATTTATAAATAGAATGATAATTATATTTAAATACATGCGCTGTAAATTTGCCTAAATTAATTTTTAGTAATTTCATAAATAAAAATTTCTGCTAATTGATATTTAAAATATGACTTATGAGATTGAATTTTTATATAAAAAATCAATTTAATCTGATCTTTTGATATAGTATATACGATAGTCTTAAAATTTTTAATTTATTAATACATAATAAATATTTGGAAATTTAATTTATTGAATATATTTTTATTACATGATAGTAATCTTTGATCAATTACAGTCATTTTCACATATCAAGGGAGAAATTTTCATAGTAATCTTTAATATTCGATATATATATATATATATAAGGTATACCTATATATAGGCATAATTTAGAAATTAATTCGTGAGTTAGAGATGATGGTCAAGTAAAGTCATTGCCACAATATAACAATTCTTGAGGTTCTAATCGTAATAATAAAAGTAAAGTTCGTGTCAAGTAATTCACTTCCATTATAATTAGACGCGTTTAGGTAGGTAATATTATCGAAATAAAAATTTTGTATTTGATAAAAGTAATTTTATAGACATAATTATGCAACTAATGGTCAGTTAATATACTTTGTGGAGTAACAAACTTTGACCTCTTAGAGTCTTGATTGAAAATATTTCTGTGACGCGTTCTCATATATTAGTCTCTGAAACTAGAAAAAAAATTAAATAAGTTTTTGAATTTTTTTATTTTTCCATTTAAGTATTTTAACTTAACTACTTACAATCATTTTAATGCTTAAATATATAAGAACGCGTACAATAATTTATTTATTTGGAATAAAAAATTTATTTGGAATTTCTTTAATTAATTTTAGAAATTAATGTAATAACGCTGTACACTTTCATGAACGAAAATAATGGTTTACTCTTATCTTAATTAAAGTCATATGTCCATTTTCATTGCAATGAGTCATTGTATAGATAATATAGTAAATAACCAATTTCTCTCAGAAAGTATATAACATTGTCATGTTACTCTTTGAAATGAATATCTTATTAAAAATATGTATTCTAAGAATAATTTTAGTTTGACACCATATATAATTTTCTGCCTAATCTGATTCTTGAGCTATATATTAAGAACCTAAATATTACTACTTGGTTAGAGTTAGACCCAATAACTGTCATGATTGATGCATAACTGAAATTCTTAAAGCATTCCCAATCTTCATTTCATTTCGATGATGGGAATGCTTTAAGAATTTTCAGTTAGGAATCAAGACAGGGAAGGTAGAGTGAACTCTTTTCTAAGAAGGTGTATCGAGTGGAGAACAGAGCACCGAAACAAGAGGGAAACGAGGGTGAGAGCATCAACAACGCAAAGAGAAAAGAAAAGAGAATGAGTGAATGAATTATACGGAAACTGATCGAGGTTGTGGCATTTTATAGACAAGGTCAAGGAGGGCCCAATGGGAAATTCACACTGAAAAAAAAATAAATTAAATAGATGGGCAAAGCAACGAGATTGTAGAGAAAGGAGTGAATACGTAATACGTACTTCATTCTATGAATCTGCATGGACATTTAGGGCAAAATGACGTACGTGGTGCATTGTATGTGGGTGGAAATACATTACTGTGCTACTAATTAATTAATTGATTAATAATGATCATGATTGAAGGCCATTTCATGTAATAATAGTACGGCTATTTGTTATTCAATTCCATGTGTGGTGCTTGTTGCTTTATAATTTGTAAAATGGGACTTTCACACTGAATAATTGAACCACGCCTAGATTAGTAAATTACCCCACATGCAGTGACACATTAGCCAAAACAATAGTCAACAATTCACTCGTTAAATGTTCTTCTCCTTCTACTTTTCTAACCTCTTCTTGCAACTAATTAATTGCACTAAGCCAAAATAAACCAATAAATAAAATAGTCAAGTTATTTTCATAGGTTCTTCCTTTTGAAAATAATGAATATCTAGTTGCTATTAGATACATGCACAGTGTAACTTTTCTGTTCAAGTGCGTGCATAATTCAGGTAAGAATCTCCTATTCACAAGCTAAAGCATCAATAAATTTATTCAATTATTTTCTGATAATTTGCCCAGCTAGCAAAACCAGACTGTCAACCATTCAATTATTATATATTTAAGTTATCATCTTGTTGCTAAATATCTATAATTCACCTCAGGGTAAATTATTTGAATTAGGCAAAGAAAATTAGAATTATAATATGTCGTGCCAACCAGATTGTCCAGCAAACCACACCGTTGGCCACCTCCATCTCCATTTGGTGTATCCTCCATTGTTTATAAGCTCATTCCATTCTCTTAGTTCATGTTGTAATATAGAATTAAAACCCCAACATCTCCATTTCATTTCATACTTTGATGTGATATTCTGCACCAAAATAAAAAGGTGTTTCTCTTCCTTGCTCTACATCCTTCACAATGCACCGCATCTGTGTCTACTATATTTCCATGTACAAGGTTTTTAAAATTGAGTATAATTTATCATGTTTAATTATTATAAATTTTAATTATATAAAAATAAATATTTATCATATCATATACATAATCTTAAATAAATACTAGATAATAACTGGATTGACTTTACTCTAATGTCTTGTCTCTCTTTTCCCACGAGACAACTGTTAATCTATTAAAATCTTTAGCAATTTATAGCCACACTTCTTTTTACTTTTAAGGTAGACCTTGGTTTTTTATTTTAAAATTATTCTAATTTTATTATTTAATAACTTTTACTTATATAATATTTATAGAGATTAATGTTTATATACCGAAAGTGTAAAATGATTTTATACTATAATCTAATCATATAACATTGTTTAAATTATTTTAAAATAATAAACAAATTTATTATACATAATCAATAAGTTTTTTACTGCATAATCTTTTTAATGTCATTTCTATTAATATTTTAAGTTCACTAAAATTCTCTAAATATAATCTTATATAGAGTTAACCAATTTTGTTGGTGTAAAGTAAACTGCTCAGATTTTTATCACGGTAATTGGTGATTGTATTAGTTTCATGGCTACAATTGATAATTGTTTGTCTTCTATAAGAAACCAAGTTGTATGGCCTCAATTGACTAAATTGTTAATTGGTTATATGTGAGCGTATAGTAATTTGGATATTTCAATTTACCGTGATTTCATCCAAGTCTTTGTCTTGTCCCTCTTTTATGTGGTTGTTCTTGTATATAGAATTTGTGAGACTGCATGGTGCTCAGTCAATTGGAAGCCTAAAACCTTGGTCGATAACATTAGTTTGTTCAATTAATGTTGAAACAAATGTGGATTTGGATTTACCAAGGCAGAACAGAGAGCAAATAAATCTGAATTCGTATCCACGAAAAAGAAAATTGAACATTGAAACATACAGTATCATCGAAGATTTTATGATTTAATAGATCTTTCATATCACAAGTGCTTCAACGTAACGGATGGAATTCATGACACAAAACAAATCAAATCAATAGACATAAGTAAACAATGTTGCAATAATTGTTATTAGGTTTTGGAACAATGAAGGTGAAGCAAACGAGAATAATTTATATTTTTCTGAATTTCGTGAATTAAGAGAAAAAATCAAGATGTATTAATATGAATCATTTAATCCTATGCACTTTACCATTAAAGAGTAGGTAGCACTTTAGAGGAACCTGATCCCTACATGTATTGCTTTATCATGTTTATATTACATGCATGCAGGTTTCGTTTAAATGAGCAATTAACAAAACTTCGAAGTATACATTCTGCATGCCCAACGAAGATAGCAACATCAAAGCTTTCAGTAGTACCCACTCTTCTCCTTCTGCCTCTAAAATCAGTTCGAGTAGCAACAACTCTTCCATGGTGATCTCAGACACACACCCCAGCTCCTGTCAAGTTAGCGTCCACATTGCACGTAAGGCTACCAACTGAAGGAGGACTCCATCTCTCAGCTGTGCTTCCTTCACTACCTCTCCCTATTCTCCCCCGCTGCTTTTTTAACAAAATGGGTTAAAAACAAAAACTAATTACCATAATGGGTTGATCAAAATCAGTGCATGAACTCACATCATTTATCAAGTCCTCCACTACCCAACCAAGATGAAGCTTTTCCCAGCATCCCGAGTTCACCAAGCAGGTCACAACGGTATAGAATGAGTTTTCTATCTGCGACTCACAAAGAGGGCCCGAGCTCTCAGATTAGACCTCGTAGGTAAGCATTCCCGACAAAGCTTCCATAGGAACAGTTTTTCTCGAGGTAGAATTTCAAGGTTCCAGGAAACTGTTCATTATGAAATGATACACACTTCTAACTGTATAAGCCCCACTACTATGAAACCTCCACACTCTATCATCCTCAAGGTTTGGCTCAAAGATAGGCATCTTCAGAATTGCCTGTACATCCCTCGGACAGAATAACTGCTGGATAAGAGCAGAATTCCAACCATCACTCTATCTGTCAATAATATCACTCACTCTCAAGTGTTGAAGTCTATCAGTAATAGGAGACTCTAAGAAAAGATTGTTCTCCAACCTCAACCAAGGCTCGTTTCACAATCCAATCTTTGTGTCATTACCCAACTTCCATCTATAATATGATAGACTAAAATTTGAAGTCCTTCAATAATATGATAGACTAAACTTTATTAAAAATTCTTAATTTTGATGAATTCAAATTCTTAATCGAGAGATAAATATTGAATGAAAAGCAAAAATGCAAAATCACCAAAATTAGTAATTTTCAACCATAAAGGTGGTGTTAAAAATATAGTTTCAATGAGAATGTCACTAGCATAGGAATCAAAGAAGAACTCATATCTTTGTTCAACCAAATAAGTTAAATTCCATTGTCACAACATTTAAATTGCTTTGCTCTAAAGTATGCTTTCCTTGATTTTTTTTATTTTCTTATTTATATTTATTAAATTTCCCCTCTTATTCATCACCAAAATCAAGTTTAATCAAGCTTAGTTCCTATTACCTTGTCCAAAGCCATGAAAGTCCAGAAAAATTATAATATTATTTTTTAATTTATCATTTATAAAAAATTGGTAGATAAATCATTTTTTGAATATAAAGTGTACCGGATACTAATAAATTTTAAAAAGATAACATATTCAAACACCCATTTATTGTAAACACTCCATCAATTCCTCTTATTTTTGTCTCTCTACCTATTTTTCTTTATAACTTTTCACTCTCTCACTAGGTATCAATTAGCACTTTTGAGTGTCCAAGTATAATTTTCCATTTTAAAAATAGTAGTCACGTCACCGATACATGCGTTCCCCTTTCCTGAAGTAGCCCATTCGAATAAAAGATTACTTAAATTGCATTATAGATATGATTAATCACACATTAAAGCAGCGCAGAAACACAGAAAAAGAAGCAGCTTATGAGATACCGAGAAGGGAGACATTATCCACTAGGCAGTGAAGAGTGGATAACATGTCACGTTCTGGAATGCAATGTAAAATGACACACATGCAGATGCCCAGAAAATAAGATAAAGCCACATCATTAATATGTGATGCAACTCAACTCTTCCAATTTGAACAACACACTACCCTCTAATTAACTCAACAACAGGAACAACAAAACAGAAGCCGGTGAAACTAATACAATAATACTCTAGGGTTGCTCAAACAGCAGGCAACGGCAATGGCAAACCTGCTTGTCCAATGTCAAGAGAGTCAAAGATGATTGATTCTAAATGTCAGTAACAAAACAAATGGCTACCCGATTAGGTGGTGGTTTCTCCCTTGGGACGGAGAAGAACCACAATGCAGGAGGCCAAACAGTTGAGAGTGGCCCATAAAATAGGGTGAAGAAAATTCTAAAACTACTCGATCTCTACTCCACAAAATTGCAGGCCGCGAAACCTCACAGTACCACAGCAACCTTTTCTTGGGAAACAAAGGCGGAAGGATGAGCAATGAGGGGCTCATAGTGGTCAGCTCCAGCACCGCACCAACCTGTATGTGGAAATTTGCTTAGAAATTTCATTATAAAATGACAATGAAAAAGTTAACCAGACTGAAAACAGACACTACTGTTGAAAGTTTGAACAGAAATGGCCACATCTATTTAAATATTTTGTTCTCCATTACCTGTTCCTTTCATGAAAAGGAAAAATGGAGGTTCAGTAATTCGGCTCCTTGGACGATGTGGAAGGAAGAAAACACAATTTTCTTCATCGACCATGGCATCTGAACCATGTGCTTGCACCTGAAAATGATGACCAAATTCAGATGGAAGCATGGTGACCGACAATTACCCACATGTACAAAAACTAAACAGCACAAAAAGATTAATTTTTGCCTCTGCACCCATTATATTATGGGTAAATTATATCAGGAGAAATCACAATCAATACCCATATCAAAAAGTGGGAAAACAAGAACTCGGATGATTATAAAAGAATTCCCAATTATAAAAGACTCGTAAGAATGACTTAAAAGTCATAATCAAACCTGTACAGCAAGCCACACAGTACTACTATGCACAGAAACAAATAAATAATTGAATGTGTCACACGGATATATCTGCAGATGCAGGCCATAACTGAATAGTTCATTTAAAGTGGCTCTTAAGGTCCCATCAATCTGCCAATTAGTTCCTGGAATGCAATTGAAGAAAACGCCCGACACAAATATATTATGAAAACCTCTTAATAATAAAGTTTATTTTTCTTCAAAAAAAAGTTTATTCAATTTCAATTTACTTCTACTAGAAGAGAACTGCCATACAGAAGCACAAAGAAGTTAAGCTTTTCTCTACTATATACACTGCACAGCTAAAACAAGTAGGAGCTTAAAGATTGTCATCAAATAATAATGTTTTTTTTTAAACACCAAATTGAAAGAATAAAAACAAACACCAAAAGCAACTCAAGTTTCCACTGAAAGCTCCGGGATTTTGTTACTTACCACATATATCTCTCGCTTGAACTCTGTAGCAAGGCATTCAATTGCAATATCATCACCGAAAGCTGCAGCACGACCCTCTCTATTCTCATCTACAGATAATAAACCCTCCTCAGTATATTGCAAAGTGATGATATCATATTCATCATCAGGAGAACCAGAGATCAACATGTATTTGGCCCAACTTGGACCATCATTCACCGAAACACATCTCTCTTTGTAAATAGACTCCGCCGCCATTTCTCTTCAATCACAAAAACAACACATAGTAAAGAAAACAACCAAAACCAATCGCAACAACAGCAGTCATGGAACTTTCATGCCCCATCTCAACACTTCTCACATCAAATAAGTTAAAATCTCATAAATCTCTTTAGCAAAGAAAAAGAAATCCAGCTCAGAAACACATCAAAACAATACAACTTTCATTCTTTAATTTCTTTCGTCTTCTTTATAATTGTAGCTGTGAATCTTCTAGTGTAACTAACAAAGTAAAGTTCCACGCCTATTTTCTCAACTTTTATCAAACCCTAAAAAAGAGAAAACGAATCGATTAATTCAAAATGTTATGAAATGAAACAATTAAAACGGAGAAGAACTTATTCTTGCATTTCTTCCTTTCAATTCAAACAAATAAAATTAAACTTTATATGAAATCAATGAATGAAACTCCTAACGATTCAAAAGCAAATAAAAACTACGAATGAAACTTGTAGCGATTCAATACCTTTGCATGCCGAGGTGAACAAGCTCTTCGATAGCCGAATCAAGAGCAAATCGATCCTCCTTCTTCGCCAACAATTTCACCTCCTGAACGACATGAATCCCCCAACCGTTCTTCAGATCCGGCGAGTACATGTGCCGAATCGCGTTGTCGATCGCTTCTCTCTCCTCAAAACTCACAGATCCGAGATCCTCCAAGAACCGCGCCACCGTCCGCCGCCGCAGCTCGCGCGCGTCAACGTCCTCGCCGCCCATTGCCTTCCGCGACGCTGTGAACAGGCAGTTTCCGTCGGCGGAGACCTCACCGCCGTGAGAGAGCCGGAAGACAACAGATCTGAGGGCGGAGGACGACAGCGGAGACGACGAATCCTCCTCCTCCGGCGGTGGCTTCCAGAGCACTCCCTTCGCGTGGAGCCTCTGGAGGTGGCGCCGCTGCTGCTCCTCCAAACCGACGACGTCTTCCCACCCACCGCCGGCGAACGGCGCGCCACCGACGTTGGCCGGAACGACGAGATCTACGGTTCCTATAGGTTCTGGTTTGGGTTCCCGCCACGGAAGCGTGGCCGGCGGCGAACCTTGGAATGGTTCGGCGACGGAGGTTGAGTCACAGAGAAGCTTCCCCATTATGATAAATGAATGAATGTGTGTGAATAAAGTTTTCTCTTTTTTTTTTTCAAAATTTTCTTGATTATTCGGAACGAGAGAATTTGGTGGGTTTTCTTGTGCCTGTGTGTGTTCAACGGGAAAGAGCTGCGGAAGAGAGAGAGAGAGAGAGAGAAGAGAGAGAGTAGGGTTAACGGATAGATGGACGGAGCGGGAGAATTAGACACGTGGATAAATGTGAACGTTAACGTTATTATGACCTTTCTCGGCCATATAAATACAAGGGAAATATATATTTTTAATTTTTAATTTTTCAAGTTTTTTTAAATTACTAATGCTCTTAATAAATAAAAAATTTATTTGAAGTCACGGTAAAGAGTGAATTATCAAGTATGAGAGGAGTGCTGAGATGTACTCTTTATTACAAGTTACATATTCTCTATAATACACTTTCACCATAGCTTAAAATTTAATAAAAATAATGAAATCATGAAAAAAAATCTTAAATGAGGAATGAGATTTATATAATTTATGATTTAACAAGAGATTTGATAAAGTAAATCCACTTATTTTTTTTAGAAGAATACCTTAGTAAATTGCATCCGAATGCATTTTAAGATTAGTTGTAATTGTCAATTATTAACGTGCACCTTTTAACTTTTTTAATAATTAGTTGGCATTTTAATAAATTTTAAGCAATTACATTAAAAATATATATTTTAAGTAATAATAAAAAATATGTTTAAAACAATATATTAAATAATGCCTGAGAATATATATTTGTTAATATTTCTCATAATTATGATGAGAAAATATTACTAATACTTTTAATAATAATTTTTACTTTTAAAAATTAATTTAAATGAGAATTAAAAAGGAAATAAGGATATCATATTTACTTTTCATTTATTTTTTTAAAAAAATTTCATATTGACCACTAACGCGGTTGTTGAGAGGAAAATCACAAAAGAAAATAGGGAGAATTGAATTGCTGAGAATTAGATTCATATTTTACAAAAATACAAGTTTAAATTTCATTTTTGATGAAATAATTATATTGATAAATGATCTATAAATATATTTGTAAGTGTTTTGTGAGGTCAGCATATCCGATATTTTCAATAAATTCCTTTGAAATCCAACTCATAAGTTTTTCTTTCAAGAAAAAAAAAACAATGCAACATTGGTGGTCGAACCCAAAAGCTAATTATTGATTATTTATTGTATGTGACTTATGGAATATTCCAAAAGGATTTCGACAACTCATCTCCTCTGGTTGATTTCAACATTAACTTCAAATAAAATAATTCCATACCTCAAATAAAATAATGACATTTCATTAGTTAATTTGAAAATATTGTCATTTTCATTTGTATTAAAAGTATCACCAATTCGACGGCTAAAAAAAAACTCACCAACCAACTCCAATTTTGACTACTTTGGAGTCTACACCACCTGCACCCACTACTCATATTTTGATTCTAATTAACGGCAAAATTCTAAATCAATAAATTAATTTTTTAAATTAATAATAACATAAACTGAGAGTTTTACCACTTAAATAAATTTCTTTTTATATGTAATTATAAAACCTAATTCAAATCAGTATATTTATATAATAAAGTCATAGAGAGCGTTAGCACAGTATTTAAACTTAAACATGCACTAATACATTTTTTCTAACATTAGTATTCAAAATTAATTTTAACATTTGTATTTTATCTATTTTATTTTCATTAAAATAATTTTATGTCAAGTAAATTTATTTTACACAGTATTTTTATTTTATGTCAAGTAACTAGTTTTAAAACTAAAGTTTTTAACTTATAAGAAATTTTAAAGTTAAAAAATAAAATTGACAAACAATTTCTATTTTTGAGTTTTTATCTATAGCTTTAATTTAAAAGTATTTTTTTAAATAGAATAAAAAAATAAGTCCAACACCTCTCAAAACAAAACAAAAAATAATAATAAAAAGTCTAACATATCCTAAATCTTCTCTCGTCTTTATTCTCTATTGTTGGGAAGTTACTGATTAAGAACTGAAGTAAGAAAAGTTACTAATTAAGAAATTTATGTAACTCAATAAGGCAAAACATACAACTTTGGATAAAGAAGTCCACGAGTTGAAATGAATTATTAGATGAGTAACGATCCATAAACATCTTATTATTTTAAATATTTTTTAATATCTTTTATTTTTTTATTTCTTTTTCTATCATATCATAAATAGAATTGTATTTATAATTTTATTTTTTTCCTCTATAGATGTTAAATAGTATAATGGGTGACCTTTTTCACTACTACTATTATACACGTTTTTACTCAAAAACATTATAAAATTATTTATGCACTTTATTAATAATTTAACGCGAAAACATAAAATATGCGTCCGTTAAAAACGTTTCTTCAAGTCCAAACCAAACATGCGTATACATATTTTGAAAAAATGTGGGTTAAATGAGAAGCTGCATAAATTTGTCTTGATGGATAATTTACAAGTTTCCCTCGTAATTAATGATTCTTCCCAATTGAAGCTGCCTAAGGAGCAAATTAAAATGCTCATGTGTTGTTAGGGATGCAAAATTTGTATCGAGAAGCAAAAGAGACATTTTCCTTTTAACTCAATAACAACGTAAAGTAAGCATCTTTCAAAAAAAACGTAATTAAAGTAAGCAAATCACGAAACAAGAACCACAAACGTTAAGAAGTAAGAGATTTAATTAAATACTACTAGTAATTAAAGTATACGAAAAATAACAGATCTCAAGCAATGCATGTTCCGAGTATCACCAGCATTGATGAATATCATAAGAATTAATGAAATTATATCAACTTAAGCTTAAGTGTTACTACGGATATCTTAGCCACCGGAATAATAATATGCCATAAGAAAATGAAAAAAAGTGATGAAGAGGAAAAATTTGAAAGATTCTGTAAAAAGAAAAGAAAAAACAAGTAAGGAAAAGTTTGAAAGATAGCAATGGAAGAGTTTAAATATTATACTAGCCCTATATTCCTTTTATCCTTACTTATTCGTTCGATCAAGACTAATTTGGGTTATCCGAAACCAGTTCTTTTTTTGACAGATAAAATAACTTTTTTGTATTATTTTGCTTTTATAGTATATAATTCACTAATTAATTTTATTATGTGCTCGGGTCCTCTACACAATTTTTTCCTCCAACCATCATCTTTCAGCATCCCAATCTTTGATTTGATTAATCATTATATAACAAGCCAATTGTCTTCGTTTTTGGAGCAAAGAAAACCTTAATTACCTGGAGAAGATTTGGCATGTGAGTTACAGGAGAAGTGAGTTTGAAAAGAAATAGAAAAGAGTGTAATTATAATAAGTGATATCATGTGTTAATATGATAGAGAGAAATATAAATAAGATAGTAGTATTAAATTAGTGTTTCTAGTTTATGAATATGAATGTCCATATAGTAAATATTTACTCGTTATTAAAAATGTTTTTTTTAATAATGGGCTTGTTTCTATATTTATAAAGATCAAGGAGAAGAAAAAAATCCCCCTTAATGTGGTAGAAGATTCATTTTTTTCTTGAATAAATTAATGTGAAATAACTCATAGCAAGAACATCTCAACTATGTTAACATTCAATAACTAACAAAAACCCACCAAATAACATTAATAAAAAAGAGTTGGAAAAACATATAGGGAGACTAAATCAAAACCCATAATAAACAAAGTCAAATGAACCTATAAGAAGGGAGAATAATATAATTACAAAGAGATTCACTCCTAACAAAACGTGGGGCATGATCCCATATCAATAAAAAAACTGTCCTAGAGGAAACTCCATGATTAGCAAGGAGGTTAGCACAGGTATTTTTTTTCTCTAAAAATGTGTGAAAACAACAAAATTATATCTTTACAAGCATATAGACATGCAAATTTTCCATCTCCTATATGAAGGCACAAGGAACAGGGTGAGCAAAAGCATTGAAAACTAATTTAAGGTAGAAGATTAATTAGAAAGTAGATGAGGAATTTAAAAAAATTATGTTGTGAACCACTAATCAGATATTAATATAAGTATACCTCTTAAAATAATTATTATAAAATTCAACAAATTTATGAATATGATAATTTATGATTTAATAATAACTGACTTAAATATAAAAAAAAATAGTGTTAAATCTCTTCACATTTGTTAATACATAAATTATTTAATCTTAAAAATGGATGTGAGATAATCAAATCCCCATATGAAATGAAATTATAAGAGAATATTTATGAAAAATTATTTAACAACTTTCATTGATGACAATGCGATAATTAAAAGCAATAATACTTTACAAGCACCAATCAACTTTTCCCATCTTGGTTTGCTTACCCATTATCTTTGTGCATCATTATTGAAGGGTGAATGGATGAGGATGATGGAGATTAAAATAAAAAAGGTGCATGATTAGGTGAATAATTAGGCAAATAATATAGGGTGATTAATAAATATGAAAGATAAGTCCTTCGATCTTTATTATTGACTTTAGGATAAAAGTCCTATGTGTTTATATCTCAGAGTCATGCATGATTTGAGTCATATCCAAGAATTAATTATGACAAGATAGAGGGGTATCTCAATGTTTGGAAACATTTTCTCAATGAAAGATATTCTACAAACGGGCGTTCAATGAGATGTTAACTATAGCTTTCAACTCGACCACCTAGTCTCTAGGCTTGATATCCTCGTTATTTCACATAGGTATCCTATCCACGTGGTTCTGGTAGAAACTATGAACCTATGTCGTTCAATAGCAAAAATCAAAGTAACTGCTTGGTTTAGACCACAATCAACATGACAGGACAATCTACACCTAAAATTTATATTGCTCTTCATTTGATTTGCTTTTTTTAAGTGTATTTTGTCTAAAGAAAATGTAGCTTTCTTTCCTTTAAAAGTTTGTTTGGAGAATACTTAAAAAGAAAAAGAAAAAAGTATGTATTAATAGTGTAATTTTTTTATATATTATCATTAAACTATAAATCATCATGTATATTAAATTAATTGATTTTTATCATAATTAATTTATAAGTCATACTAAAAATGAATTTAAGTTCATCTAATTTTTTCTTACCAGCGATTAAATTTCATATTGAGAACTGAACAAGTTTGCCTGCATAATTTTCACACCGCCGACACTTTATTCTTAAGTTCATCTAAAAGGTTGGGTGCAGGTTCATCATCTTCAAAAACTAATGCACTGCTCGGATGCAAAAAGATGAAAAGGAAAATAAAAATTAAAGAATAAAAAAATAGAAATCTATATTAACTTCAGTCTTCAAAGCTTTACTTAATTCCTTTTGTTCACTAACTACGTACTAAGCTTAATTAAGTTTAAACGCACACTTCATTACATACATATAATAAGTTCAAAATTATATATTTGGCTCATTTGTGTGTGTATATTTTTAGATATGAAGGCATATTGATAATATTAATTATTTATTGTAATTCTATCTAGAGATTTGTGATTTTCATAGGCAATCTAATTTTTTTTTCATTTTATAGAATGAAGATATCTATATTAAGTTAATAAATTAAAAAATACTTCTAAACAGATTTTTTTTTAAAAAATATAATTTTTTAAATAAGTTGGATATATAAACGGAACTTCAACTTCATATTTTTTAATAAGTCAGGTGCCAGGGTTTAGATTTTACTCTTTTAAATAAAAGAATGAAGATTGAGTAACTAAACTTTATTATATATAGAAAATAGGAACATTATATTAGATTTAGCTGACGGGTTTATTCTTGTCGATGGCTTTTCTTAGAAAGCTTGGGGTGCATTGTGTGACAGGGAAACGAATCTTTTATGTTTTAGTTAAGGATAGGGAAACCATTAAATGATTTTAATGTTTCCTTAATCTGACAAATTTATCCTAGAATTATCTTTTGGTTCTTTTTCCGGCCCTACATGCAAATATTAATGGGCGAATCACTTATTGAAGGATTTTGATGCTTATCCCAAAATATCAATATAAAGTACTTAATTATAAAGAATTTAAAATTTTGGAATTTTAAAAAATTAAAAGTCTGAAATTTTAATTTTCTTCTAAAAGGTGAGAAATTGAAATTCTCTTCTTACGGTCGTTTTCTTCAAGAAACACCATCGTCTGAGCATAGAGGAACATGTATCGTGCATCAACCATATTTTCTCTCTTTTTTTATTCATTTTTTCATCCTCATAATTTTAATTTTTTTATCCAAACATAAAATTTTAAAAATAAAAGAATTTTAATTGAAGTATTTAAAATTTTTAGAATTTAAAATTTCTCAGAATTATAAATTTCTCCATCCAAACACACTTAAGAATTTTAATTATCAAATTTTTTTATTTTTAAAATTTTGTGTTTGGATTAAAAAAATTAAAATTTCAAGGATAAAAGAAGATGAGTCACGAGTTCGAAAACAAAAACTTTTAAGTGGAAGAGAGGATGAATGTTAAAAAAAATACGAAAATGTTTTGAAAAGTTTTATTTATCAAGAAGAGAATTTTAATTTCTCATTTTTAAAAGGAAATTAAAATTTCACATTTTTAGTTGTTTGAAATTCTGTTTTAAAATTTAAAAAATTTAAATTCTTCATAAAAAAAGCATTCAAAGAATTCTAGATTAAAGAAATTTTTTTCATCCAAACGCACTCTAATTTAAAAAAAAATGCTTTTAGTCTGAATCATCAAATCAGGTTAACAAAAATGATGATAAGTGCTGACACAACATTGTTAGCATTTGAAATGTGTCCACTTCCTTTCACCATTTTTGTTAAGATTGTCCAACTCCAATGACTAAAACTGTATTTTTTAAAAATTTGGGAAACTTTTTTTTTTTTTTTCAATTTGGGGTAACCAAAATAAATTTACCCCAAATTTTAGGCACTACAAATATAATCAGGCCTAAAAAAATCAGTCATCTCATTTAACATAATTTAATAAGAATTTTTAAAAATGTGAAATTATTTTATTTCTTTCTAATCAATAAAATAATAAAAAAAGGGGAATGAAGCAAACAAATTCCTACAAAAGAAAAAAGGAATATAAGGCTATATTTGAGCTTTGAAATATTTTTATTTCTATTGATAATTATTAAATCATAATATTATCTTTTTATTTTTAAAAAATTATTTATACACAAAAAAGAATATCCTTGATGTCTCCTTTTCGTTTTTATGTTAATAACTAACTAGAAAAAAGAATAATTTTAATTTATTTTATTGTAGAATGTCATGTTAACTAAAGCTTAGAAATATATTTAAAAAACAAACTTGTAAAAGAATTAATTGAAGTTAATTACATATTTTTCTAATTTTATTTTATTGTGTTATTGATTGAAAGGTAATAAAAATAAGAATGAATTATACTAACCTTGTCTGTTACACAAACTTACATTGCTTTTTTAAGTTTTAACCATTACAGAAACTTCTCTTGCAAGGGAGCCAGCGCAATGTTTTTAAACAATAAGGGCAGTGCTGTTAAAAAAATTGAATTGGACTGGTGTTTAATTCAACTGTTCTGTAATTTAGTTTTTAAAGTTGAACTGCTCCAAAACTGAATTTATGAGATTAAAAATGTGAAAATTTTGCTTCAAAGTAAGATATTTAATGAGAACAATTTAAAGTAGTTCGGGAATAATTCAGATAATTTGGAGCAATTCAGAGCAATTCCATTCAATTTAATTCACCTAAATTATTATGCAGTTTATTTGAGTACTCACCCCTAATTACAGGAGGTTAGTGTAACGTATAAGAGGGTCAATGTATATTTTTAAAAAACTAAGGAAATTAGTGTAGAAGTAGATAAAAGTAGAAGATTTCCGGGTAATTTCATAAAACTTCAAGGTAAATTAGTGTAAACTAATTGTCTTTTCCTTGATCCAGAATTCAATTAAGTTAAATTTTGTTATAAGTTTTAACAAAACCTTTATCCAACATGACTGAATGTGTGATATTTACGATTTAATTACTCTTTTGGATCTATAGTTACAATAATTTTTCATTGTGATCCCTTTGAAACATTCCAATTTAGTTCATATGGTTGCAATTTTTTTGATGTTTAGTTCTCCCTGTCTAAAATCGCCCAATGCAATTACATCCATATCTTTTAAAATTGTTACAGAAATTGGAACTGATGGTGAAAAAACATCAAAAATTTAGATAATTTCAATTTTGTAACGATTTTAAAGTATCTAACAATTTTAGGTGATTTAAGACCCCGAGGACTATAAGGGTTAAAAAAAAAATCTATTATGTGAAATAAAATGAGATATTTTAATCTATAGTGACTAAAACGAAAGGTTGTGGTAACTATTGAGAGAGAAAAAAAAAGATAATCAAACCTTTTATCAAAATAGCCACAGTCACAATTTAAACATATCTTGTCACGTATATATCCACATCCACCCCCATAAACTAGTTCCAGTATTTATTCATTATGCTAGCATACATCGATGATTTGACGGTGGATTCTGTGATTATAATTTATACCCAATTTATATTGTCAACTAAATAGCTATGATTTATATTTTTCTTCTTTTATTATTACTAGACAAATCTTACATTTCACACTGACCACCATGAGGTAGACACTGAAACTACCTCAATTATTCGTTTTATATATAAGTTTTCACAGTACAAACACAATATTAGGTATTACTAATAGAGGATGACAGCTTATAAACAGCACAATTTCTTCTCCGTCTTTCACAGCTCTAGAACTAAGTCTGCAATGCACAGAGAAAAAGAAAACTGAGTCAGGGTAGAAGAAGCAACACATAAGACTGAAACTGAAAATAGAGATGCTACAAATGATTTGCTATGTTACAATCACTTGCTGCTTTCATCAACAGAATTATGAAATTCTATAATGGGCCTATGAAAAATTTAAATACATAGCATAGGTTAAACTGTGAAATAGGCCAATGAAAAATCTTTGTATACTTACAATCTGCATCTGTTTTGATCCAGTACTCCCTGTTGACAGATGAATCTTCCTCTGGATGCACCAGGTCACTTTTGTTGTAGCCTCCTTCATTGATTGTTTTCTTCTTCTTCTGGTTCTTGTGGTGTTTAGCAGATTTTTGTGCAGCTGTTGAACTTTCAGGGTGAACTTTCTTGCGGAACATATGGAGAATCTAAAAACCACAAACATAGCTACAGTCATAACCAGAATAATACTACATGTCAAGACTAAGACCATAAATAAATAATATGCTATTTAAGGCAAAAAGAAAAGAACATTAAAATGCAAAGCTATAAAAATCAACACGAAGAATGCTGGTTACTTTATGTAATAGTCCTTATTCAATATATTTTTATACAATTTTAATGTAACACGTTGATAATCATTACTCATACTAAAGATTATGGTAATGCATAGTAGTTATACAGAAACAAGTGCAAATAGAAAGTTATAGAACCTATTTGTGTACCTTATTCAGTTTTGTCTCAGCAGAAGCAGAATCAATAGGCCCACCATTTATTGAAGTAGAATTCTTAGAATAAGCATGGAGCATTCTTTTCTTCAGCTTTTCTTTCATCAGGTTCATGGCAGACTTGTCCACTTCCTTCTCAGCTCTTTTGTCCTCCTTTTCACATTTTGCACTGAAATTCTCCTCAGCTGATTTGCTTCTCTGAAACAGCTCCCCGAGCGAAGTCCTATGTTCTTTCTTTGCTGCTGCTGCAGTTGTTTCAGACAGTTCAATAGCTGTTCCAAAGAGATATCCCTGGAGTGGACAAATTGCAGCACCATTTCCATTTGGTTCTGTGCCTTCTATTGGCTTTCCACTGAGTGTTATTATGCTGACATGGCTGCTTCTCCCAGTGCTGACATGGCTGCTTCTCCCAGTGCTAACATGGCTAGTCCTCCTTGAGGAGTCAATGCTAACATCATCCTTGGTTTCAGCTCCTAGAACTTTCTCTAGCTCATCATTGATGAGCTTCAGATCATTCTCAGTGACTTCATCTTCTTTTTCAGTTATGCTCTCAACAGAAATGGGAAATGATGGTGTTGTTGAGGGGTCAGATACTCGTTCTGAACCAAGAGTTCCAATTGCAAGGAAGCCAGGGAAGTATTCTCCCTCATAGTCTTCATCTACTCTTGCTGCTTCTAGGCCAGCAAAAGAGTTTCTAAGGTTGTTGTGACCTTTCTGAGCATGTTTGGAAAGTCTGATCCCAAGGTTTGGTTTCTGATAGACTTGTTCATCATCAAGTGGTGCCTGCCCTGAAAGACAATTGCAAGAATTCCCTGAAACAAACAAATTTAAAGGAACTATGGTAATTGAGAGGCATAACATGAGAAGTGGAATTCCATGATAGCATTCGGCTAGACTCTTCCCAATTCCGATCTTATGCTAGTAGAGATTTTATGGATCTTATTACTCTTAACAGCTTTTTAAACAGTCTACTTTTTATGTTCCAATTTTCAATTCTAGCCAGTCATTCCACTTTATTTTCATAATACCTCAAATTTAATCATAGCCTTTCAATTTCAATGTTTGTACCTAGGTGGTTAATACTGTGTCTTCATCATGGGCCTATATTTGTGGTCATAAGTGTTTGCAAGAGAATATTTGAATTCTCCTTAACTTACAGTTCAAAGGTCATCATCAGAAATCAAGTTATCTATTGTCTAGTATGGTAAATTTTGCTTTAATGTAGCGCCACTGGTTTTTTACTAATTTCATGGCCATCACATAGTTAATGCATGTATGGAAGAACATAAATATGTAGCTTGCTAACGGCATATGACTTACCAATGACCAAGTCCTTGAATGGTTCACTACTATTCTGGCGAAGTTTCCTGTGCATCCAGCCTAGTAACTGCAGCAAAAAATTAAAAAAAATAAATGAGGAAACCAACTTAGAAGAGTATGTACAGTGAATATTTTGTTCTGCAAGGCATGATTGATAAAGGATCTCACCTTCATCTTTGATATTCAACAAAAATCTTTGGAGTTTTGGTTGCCTAACTTGGGAAGATAAGGTAATTGGAGGGATTGTCTATCGTACTTAAATGATATCTTAAAAAGAACATATAAAATATTGGTGAGAATCAGTGATGTCTTATAGAGAGGATACAGCAAGAAAAACATAGAGAAACTTACAAACATTGTTTGCTGTTATATCTCAGCATTAAATCAAGTGGGTCCTAAACACGCTAATCTGATCATGTGCAAGGTCGACTAACAGTAAGGCTTATAATTTTTATGAATGATTTGGTATAGAAAATATTACTTATCAGTATTCTTTTGTCCATTGTTAAGAATTAAGATGCCATGCATCAACTGCCTCACACTTTCTGGTTTGTACTTGAACACGCATATTAACCATATGAAATAGTTTGGTACTCATGATGTACCACGACGTGTGTGTGCAACATAATGTGCCTCGTGCATCTCATTAATTAGTAGAGTTTGCGTTTGAGTAGTGATGAGCCATTGATTCTTGTGATTGGATAATCTCCAAATCATTGGTTGATGCCAATAGAGCATAAAACAATTGACAAACAATTGACCAACAAATGTATCTTTTCTCCTTCAGACAAGAAGTTAGAATAGTCTAGACCATAGAAGAATCCAGGGTCCCATCTCTTCAGCCTGAGGCAATAAAAAGTGTCTAGACACGTTAACAGTTTAGACCCTTGTAAATGATATGCCATGTTTCCTATTTCATTTTCAATTATTGTTTCCTAAGTGTTGCAATTTTGATGTTGGTTATTTAGTATTGTGATGTGGGTTGAGGCTAATTGTCCAAGGGACAATGTTGCACAACTGGAAAATTTTGACAAATTTTGGTTGGATAAGTGCTGATTAAACCATAATGGTGAGAATGGCACGTCTTATTTCTTGAAAAGAAAAATAAAAATGTATGTTTTAACATTTTTTTCCCATGTTCACCACAGTGAGTTGGGTTTGGTAGAGCACCAAGTTGATACACTTGGCAACCGTTTGAACTGTGTTATTCTGGAGCAGTGATAATAAATTCATTATTCATAAACTCTGAACCAAATAGTAGGTGAGGGGACCCTCTCCCCCCGTAAAAGGAATATGGTATGTTTTATATGTCGTTAGCAATGTTGCCATATGGTGTTTCAGACTCATTAGTCACTACGTACTCCTCTTTCCAGAAGAAAGTTAAATGTACTTTCCCATTCTTGTAAATATTGATCCACATCTTTGACTCTTTCTGCCAACATGGTTATAATGATTTGGTAACTATTGTTGCATCATTTGGATAAATAAAAATGAGAAAAGATAAAAAAGAAGTTCTATTTGTTAGATGAGAGAAAGAACAGTAGAAATAAAAAAAATGAATATAAAGACATTTTTTTTATTTGTGTGTGAATTGCAGTTTTATTGGTTCACTCAATGAAAACTCAACTTGTTGCTTGTTTATTAGTAGATATTGCACACTTTAATAAAATAATTTTTTTTATTAGTAACCTTCCAAGGAAGTTCCCAATTCGGGATGCAGAAAAATTAAGGGCAAATTGATATTCAAATGTATTTCATTAAAGTTATGTTTAAATATTTTTTCTATAAATATTTATATGAAAAGATAATAAGAAGATAAAATATATTGAATTTTTTTATAAGTTAAAATTAACTTATGTATCTTAATTTTTTTTAAAATTAAATGAAAAGAATTTCTACAAATACTAAGAGCATAAGTTAATTTTAGTTTTTTTATGAATAAGAATAAAAGATAATATCAAAAAAATTATAATATCCTTGCATCATATTTAATCAATTAAATTAAACTCCTTTAGTAAGTTAATTTTAACTTATACAAGTGTTAATACCGCCATTTTTCAATTATATCAAAAATTGATATTTGGATCATTATTGAAAGACAAACATCAAAGTCTTCAACATTGAAAATTGAAGACAAAATTATCAACTGTATATATCAAAGTTCAAAGTTATGGATGGTGAAAATTAAAAATAAAGCAATCAATGATAAAGATTGAAGACCAAAGTCATCGATGGTGAAGATTTAGTGAAAGTTTGTAGTTATTAGGGATAGTTATAATTTGTGCTCTATAAATATAGAACTTGCATGTTATAATAAGGGTTAAAACATGTAACATCATCGTATCCTCTCGAGTTCACTTGACGTTTACGCATCAACAAGTTAGGTTAGGACAATATTTTCAACTAACATTTTAATTCCAATTTTTATTTTCCTCTAAACCCTTTATATTTTTCGATTTATATTTTTTCTTGAAATCTTTATTTTTTCCAATCTCCATTTCTTTTAAAGACTTTTACTATTCAATCCCTACTTCTTATTATTATCGAAATTATTATCAAAATTATTATTATAACTATTATCAAAATACTATTAGGATTATTATTGGAGTCAATATTATCGAAATTCATCACTCTTTTGTTTACAATTTGTTTTAATGACTGATCTTTGATATTGATAAAAGTTTAAAACACAAATCCATGGTGAAGGGCCTACCAAGAGGATAAAAGGCCTCCAAAAAAAGAATTATTGTCTTCCTCAAATGTACCTATGAAATGAAATTATGTTTATTATAAAAAATAAACACAAATGTCAGAAACTTAAATTATTTTATCTTCTTATTATTTTTTCTTATGAGTATTTATGAAAAGAATTATCTAAACGAGCCCTAAGTTGTCTCACAATAATTTCATATAGTCATTCAATATTTTTTTCACACCAATTCTATCTAAACAAATTGTGTTAGAATTGAGAAGCTTTAACTCAAATCCCTAAAATTAATCAAAAGTTAGTTTAAATAAATAGATATTTTTTTATGAAAGTTTAAATAAATATATCTAACTCTTCTAGAGATAGTTGTTCGTCAAGTAAAAGAAGTAAGTTTGACCATGAAAAAAATAATTAATGGATGATATTAGGTGATATGTATATTAAACCATAAGTATATTAGAATATTAATCATTGATTTCCTCATTTAACATTATTAACAATTAAGATAACATATTTGATCTTACTTAAAAAAAATTCCAAAGCAACAAATTTATTCAAGTCGTTGGAACTTGCACAAGGTATATTTTGAATTTTGATCAACTAATATAGCTAGCCAATGTAAAAATGTTAATAGTAACTTTTCTTATAAAAAAACAGGGCTATTGCTTTGGAGAGTATTGGAATTTGATTATTTGACCACCCACAGATTCAGTTGTAAGTTGTAAGTTGTAAGTGGAGAATGCAACTAGGGCATATATGTTGGCAGATTATGGCAGATCAAAACAGTGTCCCTAGTGTTCTTTGTGATTCTGTTGGATGAAATTATTAACCTTATGTATTTTTTAAGATTCGAATGAAACGATATTAACGATAGATATGTTTTGTGACGCGTGACAACCGTCCACGCGTCATGCAATAGTTAAAATTTGCCTCACTTGGACCCTTTTTTTTTCCTTCTAAAACTAACCAAAGCTGTCAATTTTTTTGATATATCATTTGACAGTGAGAGACAATAATTCCTCAACCGTGTCTAATTACTTTATGTAAACTCTTATTTCAAACGATGTTTGGCAATGGTCGTAAAAGTCGATGAGTAAAGATCAAAAGTGAAAAATGATATATTTTAGTTTTTTTTTCCTCTCACTTTATTCTTCTTCGATTGTTCCCACTTGCAAATACAATCACATCTCAAAGATATTAGCTGTAGTTCGTTTGAAACTCAAATCTATAATTCGATTTTATTTAATAAGATTTGGAAACTTGCTATGTATAATTTAAATATAATCATTTATTATATTTTAAAATTTTATAAGATTTATTGTATGAGTTGTTATATAAATATCATTTCTCATGAAAGAGTCTAATGATACTTGTTATGGTTAGTTGATTACAAATTATCGATAATATAATTTTTAAAGTAATTATCATAAAAATTAATAAATTTATTATATATAAAAGATTGTGATTAGACGATCGTACAAAATTATTTTGTTTTATGTTAAAATTGAAAATAACTAATTGTTGTTCATTTTTGTGATTATACCATAGTATAGTGCTGTTACGATGTCCTCCTTCAAGTTTAATGGTTGAGACTTGAGAAGTGTCAATGATAATTCTCTAACATTTTATCTTTATAATTATATAGAATAACTTTTTTATTTAATTAAATACATGTAACGGATGCGAACATGAGTATTTGAGTAAGGTATAGCGAAATTCGGAAAAAGAAAGGAAAAAAGGTAAGTTATAGAGACACATAAAGTTACTAAACGTGTAGATATAGATCAAGAAACATTCTTTTCTAAAAATACGAATAAGAAAATAAATACGTAATAATTGCATTTACTATTTTACATTATTACCAGTTCTGGGAGTTTCATGAGCAATGGTGAGATAATATTACTCGACCAGAAAGTTTCATATACATATTCTCGACTCTACAGTTAGCTTCTTTGATTATGCGATCATGGCAATTCCACGTGACACATGGCTACGGGGAGTGGGGGACAATATTGCTATTATCTAAGTAAATGATGCCAATGAAAATGTTTTTTTTTTTTTTATCGATAAAGCTTCATTGTTAATTATTAATTTTTTAGTGAAAAATCAAATTCATAATCTTTTTTTTATCATTAAATTAATCTTATAATTCCAAAGATTGAGAATAGTTGAGAGAAGATTTCAGCTAATTACATAGACAATGCTTAACTAAATGAACGAGGAGAGTAGAAGTCACACTTAGGCATTCTAATTTATAATACAAAAATAGATATTGTTGTTAAACAGAGAATAACACCAATTGAAACAAATATAATATTGCTTTTAAGGACCTTATTACTGGCAGGCCTTCCATCAATAAAAAATATGTCATCATACTACGATTTTTGCTGGGATTAATAGCTTTGTATGATTTTGTATTGAATAAACTACCAATTGTGTCCACAAATTAATACCCCTTAAATGGTTTTAAAGTAATAAAATTGTTTAAATAATCTCTTATGTGCAATGAGAAATTTAACGATCATAATTCATAAGTTAAATAATCTCTTATATGTTAAATATTCATCACGTAAGCTCATAAATTGACGTATTTTAGTAAAGTTTAATGATTAATTTGATTTTTTTAACATTTATGATTTCTAATATTTCAAGAACTTTATAATACATTTTTTGTTGCTTTATCGACCACTTAGGAAGTAAATACTTCAAGGATGAAATTAGTAGTTTACTCATTTTGTATTACAACAAATGAAAGTTTCTAGTCAGGTTTGACTAATGTAGAATTGCTCGAATTATCAGGTCAGTTCTAACTACTATAGGGTGCGATTGAAAATATTGGCAATCACGCTTAGCTATGAAAATCAAGGCAATTGTTGCCTTCTCCAACTTCTAGTACCTTAGGTCGATCAATTGCAATGACTTGTTGACAAAAAAATATATTTTGATTTTGATTTCAATATAATTTGTGACTATAGAAATACCGTTTAACAAGAAAAAAAAATACTCATAAAAGCCTAAATGTGTATCTTGTCACTAAAATATAGCATTTGCTAGTGGATGAGGATAAAGATTTGTGAGGAAGAGAAGGGTGCAAAAGAGGGAGGGAGTGGTATGTGGAAAAGAGATGCAGAAGAGAGGAGAAAAAGGAGAGACGTGTAGAAGAGAGAAATAAGGAAAGCTACAAAAAAGAGAGAACATACATGATACAACAAGTGCGAGGAGAGAGATACGTGTAAGAAAGAAAAAAGTTACAAAGAGAAGCAAGGGAAGAAAGGACAAAACTTAAGTACAATTCTCTAAATTAATACTACTATTCTCCAATTAGAATTAAAATTTTATTTTGATATTCTGTATAATAAACATTTGTATTAAATGTTATGTTCTCTAAGAAGAAATTAGAGTTTTACGTCAATAATCTATTTAATAAAAATTTACATAGATGTCAATATAAATCATCAAGATAAAACTTTAACACTAATTGGAGAACACTAACAAAGCTACCAAAAAAATTGCATCTAAAAATTGTCTAAAAGATTTGGAAATGAGACCCTCCAAAACTTTGAATGAGAGAGTTAACATAAAATTGAGAAATAGAGAATGATTTTTTAAACTTTCATTTTACTCAAAAAAAATCCTTATAAAATTCTCATCATTTTTAAAATTATTTGGACTATTCAAACAAATTTATTTGATTTATAATGCTACAGATCTACTTAAAAATTAAATTCTTCACTCAAAATTCATTTTGTAAATACACTATTCACAATTATTTATGTTCATTAAGAAGTTTATTCATATAAAATTAAAATAGACTAACGTATATAACACATTTATGTCTCACAAGAAAAACATTTTAAAATTAGAAAGGATGAGAATGTAATGTAATTACTCATCAAGGAGAACAAAGTCTGATTCCCTCCAAATTTTTTTATCATCACGACAAAAATACTGTTCCTATCCATGCCCAGCTCTTATTGTGGACTGATGGATAAGCATTACACTGGTCTGTAACCCTGATTTTCACCCTTATATTTATGATGATTATCAATCACACGTACATTTTGTTTTTGTACAATCAATCACATGTGCATTATTTTTGGTTATGGGGGTTTCAGAAATATTACTGTCCTCAATGTCAAGAGCAAGATTGTGAAATAGCAACGAACTCCCCCCCACCCATCCATGATAATAATGCTCAGATGTGAATCTAAAACAACGTGGCCTCTTAAACGTACAATGGCACACACACAAACAAACAAGGCCTTATTATTAGTCTTCAGTTTTCTCCCCAATATGAAAGAATGCACTATAAAATGGAATATTATCAAGTAAAGGTCCACTACAGTACATGTCGCCAGAAAAGTCTGGTAGAAATGTCGAACGCCATTAGCAGGTACCGTCCATATAATCTACCAGCAATTCCTGGACCATGCCTCTATCTGGCATCTTCCCTGCGGCGCCATATATAGGTGCTAGGCCTCCACTTATTGGACCTGGATTTGCTTTCACCTGAAATTGGAATGAAAGAAAAGAGTGAAACAGAAAATACCAATCGAATTAAGACAGTGGTATTGTATTATAACAAGTGAACTGTTACATCAACAGCCATACCCCTGCAACCACCCTCTGCTGGTGGCCTGGAAAGAGTATCTTAATTCTTAGTCCATAGTCACATAATAAATTATTCATTCATAACTAGGATTCCACATAAGTAAAGAACTTACAGTTTTCACAGATTCCTTCAGATCATTGAGAAAGTCTTCAACAATTGGCACATGTTGCAGTGTCACACAGATATGGATGCTGATTCAAGCACAAAGATTAAAATATCTTCAGTTTTTTAAAAGTGACCATGAAGTACACTTTAACCCAGAAAACACTGGACAGTGTCCCCCCCAATCTAAAAGCCCTACCTGTTGGGTCGCTGTAATGCATTCAAATGCCACCCTTTGGATGACATAACATCATTGACTTCGAATATATCTAGAACGTCGGATCCAAAAGCCACTATCGTCATGTCGGGTTTTCCAACAATAAACAACTCAGCAATCTCCTCTATGCTGCAGATATAACATGAGCATTACTTTCAAAAAAATTATACAAGGCACAACATTAGAGTAAGTACAGAAAGAAAGAGACACAGTATCTTACCCTTGCTGTATTCTTCTTGACCCTTCCATAATTTCTTTTGTATTTTTCAAGTAACCTGAAGAATAAACCAGGCCATAAATTGGCCGTACATCATACATTAGGCATCTGACTTAGCAGAAAGGGAAACCAAATTATTATTTCGAAGGCAAAACAGAAAGATCGTGGACAATAACCTTCTTTCCCTAGAGATATCATCGCTGCCCATGCACCGGCAATAAGACTTCCAGGCCTGCTTCCAGCTATGGTTGGAGATACATACAGCCCACCAGACCACTCGGTAACTGTGACATTGACACTAATTAGTTTACAAAAAGAAAAAGAAAACACCGTATCAGAATTATTACCAGTAAGAGACAAAACATTTCCTCCAAACAGATACATCACTGACTCCACTGTCTTGAACTAAAAATAAATAAAGACTAGCTCTTGTCTAAACTCTTAAAGTTTACTTCACTACCTATCATCTTCCCTTTCCTTGCAGATTGTCACATAAACCGCTCAGAGAAAGGAAACTAATAAGCCTGGACATTTTACAATATTGTTTAAACAAGATCATACACAGAAGATTTTTGGGTGGGGGGAGGACAAGATCAGATATGCATGCACAATATAAAAATAACCCCAATTACCCAAGACATAATAACATTTATCAAAAAAAAAAGTAAACTTACCAGCAACAAATTGATGCTGTAGAGTCCAGAAGACAGAAAGAAAATACATTAGTAATCAGCTGCAAGTAAATCAACAACCAATTTTCCAATAACAGAGAGGCATGTTGCAAGAAGGTAATCCATAAAATAGAAATGAAAGGGAGGGCAGGAGGAATACACATACAAGATAATTAGGATATACTGTTGGAATATCTTTTTTTAATAGAAAAAAATAGATAGAAAAGAGGAAAAATTTGACCAAGGGAAGAGGAAATTATCCATACAACAAATACAAAGGAACACAAGGGACAACACCTATAGAATGCACCAAGATTACCTAGTACCTAGTCTCTACGCTTTCTTAAGTAGTTTTTCACATTACATATTCAGAGAAACTGTCCAACACAAACAATATACTTCCTGTTAATCTGCTTTCCTATAAATGAAATTTCATATGTTTACAAGAGTTGTAAACTTGAAATTGTTTTTATTCCAATAAAATAATAAGAGTTGGATATGAGATGCACTGAGAAGGGTGATTTTAAGGAATATCCATGTAAAAAATGACGTACTTAAAATTTCAGACATTGATAACTGATTTAATGTTTGAGTTAAAGGACTTGCCATGTCATACAATTCATCCTCTATCTCCAGTCTCTATAAATGTATTAAGAAAAACAAAGTTTTTATCTCTAAGAATAGTATCCTACTATACTTAAGTAAGAAAATATGCAAGAATATTTCATCTACCAACTCTTCATGATTTACGAATAGAATGAGATGAAGAACTCTTGAACTGAGACCATTTGCATGTATGGCCTGGGATATCCATCATGCTATGTGCAAGAGCCAAGAGAAATAATAATCAAATTCTAGTAATGCAACATCTTATCTTTAAAATGACACTTTGACCAGAAAAAAAAAAAAACTGTTGAGTTATCAAGTAGAAACACCAGTAATCAAATATGATATGGTAAATTGTTACTTTCATGGCATTGGTGGATATCAACTCAAGGAAATAAAAAAAAAGGAGTATGAAAGAAAGTATACTTTCTGAAGATTAGAACATGTCATATTCTGTGAGATGTTTCCAAGAAGTAGCAAAAATGAATAGTACAAAAAATTATATAATCAATTTGGAATTCAGGTATAAACTAAAGACTGAAAATAATTCATCAGTTACAGCCAAAAACTTAGAGTAAATCATTGCCTTGCCTTTCTGATTTCATGGTTTCTGTAAAGAACTACGCTAGTTCCTTTGGGAGCTAAACCATATTTATGTACATCCACTGATATTGAAGAAACCCCTTTAACAGAAAAATCAAAAGGTGGAATGTGGTACCTGGGAAGAAAAAGGTTGAACATGAATTACTTCAATTGGTACTGACATTTAACAAAAAGTTACAACAAGAGCTACATGTAATTTCCAATATAACAGAGCCTCTTTTCCCATTGTGTGTGGGTAGGGCGATTGCATGTGTTATAAAATTATAATCATCAATAATCAAAACATTAACCCCAGTCCCAATAGAAGTTAAAGAGAATACTATGCTAGAACCATATTCCCAAAACAAACAATAAGACTTGCAGTTGCAAATAGAGATAAATTGAATAAATTCGAGTATTTTTTTTTTTTTAAGAAAATGGAATATATTATCAAAGAAAGAAGCAAAGTCTTAATATATTGATGGATTTGGTGCCAAAGATCAGAATATAAAAGTATAGCGCCTAAAACAATGAAAAAGGTAAAAAGCAAGGCCAAAAGAATAACTAAAAAGGCAACAGCACTGAATGATGGTTCAGTAATCAGTTATATAAAATAAGTCATTCCAAGTTGCCAACTATATACCCAAGCTCACGAGCAAATGGTAATACAAAGCCACCAAGGCAAAGGTCCACATGGAAACAAATACCAAAGCTTGATGCCAGATGACCAAGTTCCTACGGAAGAAATTGCCAAATTATCTGCATTATGGTAATACAGCAAGCAAGTTGAACTTATATTCTTTTTCAGCATAAGATGAAAAAAAATTGAAAAACTTACTTCAATGGGGTCAATTACTCCATGAGGAAACCCTGGAGCAGATCCAACAATCTGATTTATCACCACAGTCAATTTCATTTTGACAACAAGAATTCAAGTTATTAGCAGTTTGCATACATATAAAATCCTATGGCAAGATATTTGAATCTTTTAAAAGAATAAAAATAAATAAAACTTCATACCAAGATGGTATTTTTGTTAATATGACGTCGAATCGCTTTCACATCAGCTTGGAAATTCTTGTTAACTGGTACACGCCATAGTTTGATATTAAAATACTGTGCAGCCTTGTCATATGCCGAGTGCCCAGACTCGGGAATAATCCTATAATTTAATGGTTTGAAAATATATTAAAAAATATTTTACCAAATATATAATAATGAATTAATATAGGTGACATACATTTCAGGTCTTGTAATTCCTTTCTTAGATTTCATATAGTCACGAGACGACTTGACAGCTAATAATATACTTTCAGTCCCGCCTGACGTCATGTTGCCACATATTTGTCGTCCAGAACTCTTTTCCTTACTTCCAAGAAGTGCTGCTGTCATTGCAACCACTTCTGCCTCAAAGCGTGCAACACTCTTGAAAACATCCAAATGCAGGGGATTGGTATGAGCAAACCTGAAATCTCATCAATATGAATTGTTGTATACATGCAACAATATAGAGCAATATCAGCAACCCAGCTAATGAGCATGGCTATGACCTTAAACAATATCTCAAATCCCAATTGGATGTATTATTCTCTATACGGTCAGTCATTTCAGTGCCTCAACATTAATTGATACCAAAACTTAATTTTGAAACAGTTCTGTGAGACTCTGAAACATATAAAACTAGTCCAGATTATGACCTTTAATTAATAATCACGCAAAAGTTAGAGCGGCAAAGAGGTGTCACGTATGTTTCTGTTTGGAAAAACTGAAAGTCTTAACCATAGGCATGCTTTGAATATTTTCAAGTTCAAACAAATAGGAAAACTTCCAACAATGCCTTGATCAGAGTCAGAAGCCAGATTGATGTAGAGGAAAAATACATGATCTGATAATAGTACTCAGCGGTGGGATGCTCCCAGCTCCTAAAGCAAATGATCTAAGGTACATTTTAATCAGTTTCAAAACTACAAATCTATGCAAAAATCCATCTACAAGAATATTACAAAGTAAAATGACAATTGTTAATCAGTTAATATTAACAAAAACATAAAATAAAACTGAAAACTGTGTCATGTCTTACTAACATTGAACATGCCTCATTTATCAGAGAAAAATGTCCATCAGATTCACTTCCTCCAATGTAGCTGCAAGGCATAAACAATAAATACATTTAAAAAAAATACAGAACTCATTATCCCTAAGTAGCACACTCAAATGGATGGGGGCGAGGGGAGAAAAAAAAAAGCATCCCAAGTACAAATGATCAGAATTTAACATTTTTACAAAAATTACTAACATACACTGTACCAGAGCATTTGCCTTGCCAAACCGCATCATTTATTTTCTCCTCTCTCATTTTCTCAAGGACAGATGTCCCTAATCCTGTGCTTGGCAACTCAGTTTTCCAACCTTCTCTTTTAGATTTACCATCAGATTGCAACTTATCCACAACCTACATGCTCAGTGACCAGATTAATAAGCAAATTAGTCAGCATCAGTGATCTATGGTTTAAAGAAAGCAGAAAATTGTTAAAATTATGTGTACACCCTGATGACCCAGTTATTAACATGTTACAAAAAGGAATCCCCAATGTTATTTTTGACACTCAGGTCCAGAAACAAATCATAGCACTGATCTACCTCTTGAGGAACAAGAAGGATACCATGAATTGAACTCTTTTTGGAATTGACAAATAATGTTATTGGACAAATCCAAGAGGTTTCTTTACCTCGTGCACCCTTAATTCACTGATTAGTTCTCAATACAATGTTGCTAATGAAACTTATTCACAACTTTATTTCATTTCGATTTTTACCCTCATACCAAACTTACCCTAAGGATGAAGGTTAAGCAATGTGAAAAACCTATTTTTCACCCCAAACTTTAAGAGGATACCAAACAAAAGTCTGAGTTGATATTCCATCGCAGGAAAATATTGAGTGAGACTGTGAGAGCCAGTGAATCCTTTCAAAAACTTGGTTTTCATATTTGTCCTGTTCCTGTCTAATGTTACCTTGTCTCTTCTATTTAGTGATTGACTCATTGTAATGCAATAATACAATTCTAGATAACTGGGTCTTGTAACCAAAATAACATAGACTGGTTCAAGTTCTCTCATCTCAAAATTTCTGCAATTCCAAAAACCAAACTAACCACTATTTTAATAAAAGGAACATGCAAATTGCATATTCGATCTCCGAGGATCAAATCAAACTGATTGCCACCACTCAAATAAATAACAACAAACAAAATCAGAGCTCGATGAAAGAAACAAAGGCATGCATGCGAAGTTGACTCCATTCACGAGACAAAAAACCAAAGTTCAGTCGAATCTAATTCAACAGAGAATTACACTGAACCTGACCTTTTGTTTTTCGGCATCTATGTATCCCTTCACGCCAGGGACCAATCTGCGAATCGAAAAAGGGAGCAAAAATGAGTTAAGAAAACACATTGAAAAGAGCAGTTGGCATATAAAAAGATTGCATGGAGTGATGTGTTGTACTTGAGGGAGTTAATGAGAAACCCTAGGAGCGTGGCTTTGAGTCCGTTCTGGGAGAGGAGGTGGAAGAAGGAGCGGAGAGCGTGAGCGAAGAGGAGAGAGAGGAGAGGAGCGAGAAGCAGAGAGAGAGGTTCGTATTGGGAGAGGAAGGAATTCGCGGAGGTTCTGAAGTGAGAGATTGAAGCCATTGGAAGGAATGGAGATGGGAGAAGAAGGAATAAGGACAATATATGTATAGTATAGTATTTGGCGTGATAACGAAGAAACATTTGTCATCTTGCGTGGACGAAAGGTGTTACGTTGCGTGCGTAGCGTCTCGCCTGTGTCCAAATATGGAAATAAATGCATTTTTATTTTTATGGGTAAAACATCTTTTATAGTTAACCTTATCAACAAACAAGCTTAGAGAATAACAACGGTATTGCTGTAGCGGGCTGAATAAGGCTTTTTTTTTTTTTACGATATTGTAAACTAAAGTTTGATTTTGGATGAAAGAAATATTCAATGTCTGATTCTATCCCACTGATAATAAAAAATAAGGTTTATAGAATGAATAAAAAAATGTTAACATAATTTGGATAAGAGGTCTATTTTATCAAATTTGTTAGATATTATGAGCAAATTTATTGATTTAAAAATACAAACACTAACACTAAATTTGATAATAATTATTTTTATAAGAAATTTCAATTAATTTTTAATTTTTTTTATTATCTGAAAATTTTATTTAATTATTCAATAAATAAGTGTTTTTAGTCATTTTTTAAAATGTTATTCAAAGTAACTTTTTAAAATGTTAATTTCTTTTATTTTATTTTTAATATATTTATTATTTTCATTATTGTCATTTATAAGAAAATCACAATTTTATTAATTTTTTGTCATTTTATATTTTTTAATTATTTCAATAATTAATTTTATCGAATATTTATTATTTAATAAGTTAATTTTTTTAACTTTTAAGATATCATATCAACTTTATGCTAGATAATTTTTTTAGCTTTCAATTAACCTTTTAGTTAATTTCGTGAAATATAACCAAAATATAAAAGATATAAACACATTACTTTTTTTAAAAAAAAAAATAGTTTAAGGTATGTTATTTATTCTAAGTTTTTTTAAGTTTGACTTCAGCTTTTTAAAAGTATGATTTAAAAATACAAACACCAACACTAAATTTGATAATAATTATTTTTATAAGAAATTTCAATTAATTTTTAATTTTTTTTATTATCTGAAAATTTTATTTAATTATTCAATAAATAAGTGTTTTTAGTCATTTTTTAAAATGTTATTCAAAGTAGCTTTTTAAAATGTTAATTTCTTTTATTTTATTTTTAACATATTTATTATTTTCATTATTGTCATTTATAAGCAAATCACAATTTTATTAATTTTTTATCATTTTATATTTTTTAATTATTTCATAATTAATTTTATCGAATACTTATCAAAAGTTAATTTTTTTAACTTTAAGATATCATATCAACTTTCTAATGCTAGATAATTTTTTTAGCTTTCAATTAATCTTTTATCTTTCAATTAACCTTTTAGTTAAATTCCTGAAATATAACCAAAATATAAAAGATATAAAAACATTACTTTTTTTTAAAAAAATAGTTTAAGGTATGTTGTTTATTATAATTTTTTTTTTAAGTTTGACTTCATCTTTTTAAAAGTATGATTTAATTTTTTAGTCTAGCTGAAGATTTATTTCGTATTAAAAGCTTTTTAATATAGATTTAACTTCTCTCTTTTTTCTATTATTAAGGTTTGACATATCTCTAAATGCACTACGCGACTAATAAGTCAGTGAAAAGAAAAAGTATATGTAAAATAAATTATAAATTATGAAAGTGAAAATTATAATTAAAGTTACTCAAAACATGAAATAATGGTAAAAATACGTAGGTTAGATTTATAAGTGTCAAGCATAAATCTTTTATATGTTATAAGTTTAAGGTCTAATCTAACTTTTGTAGCAACTTATTTAAAAGTCTCTTTTACAATAGTGTAAACGTATTTTTAAAGGGGGGAAAAAACAAAGGCTAATGTATATATACTTGTTACAAACACACACTCTCTTCTCTAATAAGCAATATTGAGTCCAGCAAAGCATCAGTTTATCACAGTGCAAACATCTCAATCCAAAGCATACTCACATTTAATTAAAAAAACACTTTTTTTATTCGAAATAAATAAATAAAAACAGGCAATGATTAAACTTCTGCAGACGGTAACAGTATCATCTTATCCAATGAACTCTAATCATAATTAAAACTCATTTAAGCTAAGGAGGACTAAGAACAATTTTAATGTAAGATTTTAAATTAAAATCTTAGATTACTTATGTATCGTATGATATTACATAATATTGAATATCTTTTAAGATTTTTTTATTTTTATTTTTTGGTTTAATGATAAATCTCAGAGATTTTAGATAATTTTTTTAGAAATCACATGAATTTTACTTTTAAATATTTATTAAATTAAATAATTAAAGTTAATGAAATATGAAAGAATTTTTTTTACAAATATTAGAAATAGGAAAATGAATATAAATTTAATTAAAGTTAATAAATACGGTTTATTTTAAAAGGATTTTAGTTAAATTGATTTTGAAAGGAAAAAAAAAATCACCTAAGTGAACTTAGATCTCACCTAATGTCATTTTTTATTTTCGGTTAAAAAAGTATTTTTAAGACAAAAGATCATTATCTTTTATTTTACTTTTATTAGAAGAATTTTTATTAGACTGCTTACACACAACATGTTTAACTTCAATTCAAATATGTAGTTAGTCATTCTTGTACTTCTACTTGAGTGAACCAATACAACAAGAAAGAAAGAAAAGAAAACGTTATTAAGGAAGCTGTGCCTGATTAATACATTTGAGCAATTGCTATTGGCAATCCCTCGTTGCTATTTAAATCCCATCTTTTTGCTTCTAACTTTTTGACAAAAATAAGTCCAACCTCCATAGTATTGTGCAATTGCATTTATCAACAAAACTTAATATAAGAATACTTGTTTTGGAATATGGGATTTTTCTTAATTTTTTTTCAATATATTTTTTATGCTTATTTTTAAATTGTTCTTCAATATTTTTTTAAAAGCACTTACCAGTAAAAAAATAGCCTTTTTATCATAATATAATAAATAATTTATCATCAATCTAAAATATAATTTATACATTCAAAATTTTTATTCAAGATGAAGTTTAATTTTAATATAGTTTATATATTTAAAAATATTTATTTATTATAAATTTTAGTTACATAACTTAAATATTTATTTTGTACATTGCACATACTAATGTACTAGTAATTATAATTTTAAAAATCATATATTTTTTTTAAAAAAATAAGAAAAATAACTACAAAAATGAAAAATTATTTTTTGCTTAACATAATCAAAATTATATTTTTCTTTATATTTTGCAAAAACTAAAAAAGTAAGTTAAAAATTACTTTTTAGAAAAATAACTATAATTTTAACGAAGAATTAATTTTATCATTTGAACATAATTTATATTTCATCATATCATTATCTAATCTGTTATTTGATTTGCATGAACATTGGATAAAATAAAATAATATTTTGTCTTATTCTAATCCTATTCTCCTATCTTATCTTAAAAGTTAAAACGCATCCTTTTGGTTCAACTCTAATCCCTTTTCTGCTTTAATCGTTTTTTTCTGTATTCTGTCTCTGTTTCTCCTTATATTTATATTTTAATTTTAAAAAATAAAAATTGGGCTAACTGTAATTTTAGGTGTGGACTATTTGAGCCCAACTCTAAGCAAAACCCCTTCTTCTTCCTCTTGCTCCGGCGTTAGGGTTTCTTCCTCTTTCAAACTCCATCGCAGATTCTTCGCTCCTTTCCATTGATTCAAAACATGGCTACCAGTATGTTTACGTTTACGCTCCCTACATTCTCCACCAAATTAGGGTTTCTGTTTTATTTTTTCACACCATTGAATGATGTCTCGTTTTATTCGTGCAGCTCCTGCCAGATCTTTCCTCCAAGTCGCCGCAACGGAGGAGGCTGCGCCGCTTCTCAGAGTCGTCCAGATTGAAGGACTGGTATCAATTCTATGCTTTTCAAACTTCAATTGCTCCACTGTTTCATAATTTTACCTTTACACGGGATTAATTTTGAAGGGTCTATTGTTAAGCCTCAATTTGTTGTTGCATCTGTCTAATCTATACTTGTTTTCATCAATTATATAGGATTTTGAAATTGCAACATTTAAGTAACCCATAGTCTATTATGCTGATGTGGATCTGGTTGTAGCTAGGTTTCATGTTCTATGTGTACCTCTATGTTTGTTAACATTGGACCATAGATGTTTGTAAATTTATGCGGCAGGTCTCTGTATTGGAAGAGAATATTCAATGTTTGTTTTTGCATTGTGAAGAAAATACTGATACCAATCTGGTTGGTATTTGTCCCTTGGTTGAACAGGTTATCCTGAAGATAATTAAGCATTGTAAGGACCACTCGCCTTCTTTAGTCACTGGACAACTTCTTGGGTTGGATGTTGGCAGTGTTCTTGAAGTTACCAACTGCTTCCCCTTTCCAGTATGATATACTTTCTTTTCTTTTTCTCCATTTTTTAATCTGTAAACATTGCCCTCATAAAGTTATCATCGATTCTGTTACTAAAAATTGCAGATGAGGGAGGAGGATGAGGAAATTGAAGCTGATGGTGCCAATTATCAGCTTGAAATGATGAGATGCCTGAGGGAGGTTAATGTTGACAACAACACAGTTGGATGGTATGTAAGATGAAAATACCACTTTTCAAATGAATTTTAATGGTTTTATAACTGTGGTGGAATTTTGGCTCAATATGGGTTTTTTAATCATTTCTCCAACATGTGGCAAAATTCTCTAAATCTAGGTACCAGTCTACATTGCTTGGCTCCTTCCAGACTGTGGAGCTTATTGAAACCTTTATGAATTACCAGGTAATGAATGTCTGTCAATTTATTTATTTATTTTTCATAGTTTTTCTTAAGCTGGGGTTTCTTGGTTAGTACTTAGTATCTTGTCTAGTTATATGTTGTTATGCAAACCAGATGCTCCTATACTTTGATATTTATTGTAAATGCACTGAGCTTAATTGATTCAGGTTAAAACCAGTTTGATTAACCGAACTAGTTTGTAGAAACAACTCGGTTAACTGTATTGGTTTTGTATAACAACACAGTTATTTTTTGTTCAAACCAGTTTGGTTTCAGTTACAATTCGGTTTGTTCCAAACCGATTTTTTTGCACATCCCTAAGTTACATAATATGATAATAACTTGAAACTATAAATTGAGAATGCCCAACAGTCCATCACAGGATGTGGTCTGCACCACCAAGGATTTGAACTTGAAAATAGGCACCTATTATGAATTTATGATAATGAGGCAGTGTCATTCTTGATCAAGATTGTTAGATATTGGCATAATTTGTTGGATGGTTATCTGTTACAATTAACTGAGAATTTTACATGAGCTAAATTTAGAAACATGCTTGCTAAATTGCTTTGAAGTAGAAACAAGTGTTTGTAAATTAGGGGAAGTTGAGTAAACTAGGTAGAATGACAAACACAACTACATTTGTTAACCAGATGATTAGAATATACCATGATTTTTTCCATGGTCTAGGTTTTCTGTTGCTTTTGCTTAAAATTTACTATAGATTGCTGATGATGATTTCTGATATTTGAAACAGAAAAGTTCGTTATTGGATGCTTTCCTTTGTGCACTTTATTTTTGTTTTTTTGGCTGAAGACAACATTTTCATAAGTATCTAATCTGTTAAATGACCATTGGTTTCAAACTTGGCAATGCTTTTCAGGAGAATATTAGACGCTGTGTTTGCATAATATATGATCCATCAAGGTCTGATCAAGGTGTTCTAGCTCTGAAGGCATTGAAGCTTTCTGACTCATTCATGGAACTCTATCGCAGCAATAATTTTACTGGAGAGAAGTATGAATTTTATTTTGGATGTCTTGTTGTCTTTAAGTTGAACCACTTGATTTCTGATTTTTCTGTCTTGTGAGATAGATTGAGGGAGAAGAACTTATCATGGGTGGATATCTTTGAGGAAATACCAGTAAGCTTTCCTTAAATTTGCCTTTCTCGAGTGGTTTCACCAATTAGCCCCTTCATATAATGAATTCCTGTTTTTTTCCTCTAACATTTTTAATATGAATATCTATACTCACTAAATCATCTTAAAAGTAAGGTGATTGAAATTTTTGATATGATTGTTAAACACATCTTTCATGGTAAATTAGAATGATACTAGTCTTTGTCATATTAAGAATGAATTAGACATGCTATTGGATTTAAGATCAATAATTTTTTGGTAGATATTAATATATTTAATTGTATGGAAGTGTATTAATTAGCTTTGGATTATTTTTGTTAGTAGGTTTGTAATCAATGCTGATCTGCTTCATGTATATTTTTATATCAGATCAAAGTTTCAAATTCTGCCCTTATCAGTGCTTTTATGACAGAGCTGGAACCTGATACTCCAGTCACCCAGGTGATCTATGATCTTTAGTAGAGATTCTTTTGGTCATTTTAAATTTTAGTTTATCTTTACATATGTTGTTGTTCCATTGCAGTGTGATTATGATCGTTTGCAATTGTCAACCAGTTCATTGATGGAGAGGAATACCGAATTTTTGATTGAATGCATGGATGACTTGTCACTAGAACAACAAAAGGTTCTTTTAGGTCTTCATTTGTTTTGTGTGCTGTTTTAGAATGTATTTGACTGAAATTTCTTCTATTTTAGTTCCAATTCTATTATCGAAGCTTGTCTCGTCAACAAGCTCAGCAGCAAGCATGGCTTCAAAAGAGAAGGTATCATTCAGTTTGTATTTGAATTGTTTAAACTAATAACTACATTATGTTTTTGTTGTAAGATTGGAATGCATTGCTAACTAATTGTTCTGTTTTAGTTGAGATTCCATGTCTTTGAATACGGATTTTCTAATTGTTTTAGATTCTGGGTTTATTTTCTCATGGTTTCTTGAATAGTTTAGTTTGTAGAAGTATGGATATTTACCCATTTAGTCTGTTGTGTTAAGTTTATTACTTTGAACTATTGGTTCTTCATCTGATTTGGATTTTGTAATAATAGGACGGAGAACATGGCCCGTAAAGCTGCTGGAGAAGAACCTTTGCCAGAGGAAGATCCTTCAAATCCCATTTTCAAGCCGCTCCCAGAGCCTTCACGGTTGGAGAGCTTCCTCATAACAAATCAAATTTCCAACTACTGCAACCAAATCAATGGGTATGTGACTAAGGCTCTTTTTTCCATGTTTGAGGAGCACGATACTTAAGTTGCCAATTTAAAGTTTCTGATTTTCTTCGTTTTCCTATATCATCATGGGTATCTCTTCTCTAGCCAATAGAGTTTAATTATCCTTACATTTTCCGTTGCATGTTCTGCAGGGTGTCAGGGCAGAGCTTTAACAGACTCTATTTGATGAAGGCTTTGCATGAGGATTGATAAGGCAATTTTTGTTTGTCATTCTGATGGTTTGATCCAATTTCTTTTCCATATAGGATGAGAATTTTATGGCGAATTTGGTAGTATATTTGAGGATCACGCTTGTAAGGCGACGTAATTTTTGTTTATTTTATGAAACCCATCCAATTGTATTGAGTATAATCTGTTATTGAATATTTAGAGATACATGCAGTGCCACTTGCTGCTTTTTATCTATGTTACAAAATTTGGCATCCAGTTATATTAACCAACTACTTTAGTTAATTTCTGTGGAAAGTATTTATACCAATCACAATGCGAATAGTGAAACAATCACAACTAGAAGTTCTCGCTTCATCCTTTTTATTCGGAGCATCGTTTCAAACACGTTAGTTTTGCATTTTGCAATTTTTTTTTTAAATCAATAGGCTCTGTTCTGCTAAGGAATACGTGTTTAAGGAATAACTACCCGAGAACAAGCAAATCCCAAACAACTTGTATTAACTTCTGAATATTTTACGGGATGGTTTTTTTAGATGTAGATTTTGAGCATTCCTTGAGATGATATAAGATTGTGTTGGTTTAACCAATAATGGTTGATATAAGTGGTAGTTGTTTGTGTCTAGGGATGAGTATACATATTCAGGTCTACTAATCGGTGGGTGGATAATTTTTCTTAAGACCGTATAAATATATTGAATTTTTGAGTTCAATTCGTTAGGTCTACATATCTAGCTATATTTAAAATGTTGATATATTTTAGTCTAATAGATTTTAGTTTAAAAAATGAAGTCAATTTTTTTTTTAATTTTATATAGTTTTCACTTTTAAAAAAAATATTTATTTATAAAAAATATTTTTCAAATTAATAGTTGGATTTGTGGACTGATTCATTTATTCATGGGTTTTTATGGGTCGGATACGGATCTTGAAAAGAAAGTTCTTTTATTTCATGGATTGCACTTATCTGTGTGTTTGAAACGCAGACTTGGTGAGTCGTGCCTAAAACATGGTGGATAATACTCATCCCAGCTTGTGTATCTTATGTATGTTCACAATCTCTCTTGATGAAGATTTATCACTGCTTCCAACACAGAGAACTTTGTACCTATACTATGATCGGAAAAGAAAAAGATTTTGTGCTGATTTTTTAATATAAAATAATATTGATAAAACAATTTCTTGAATTCGATTTTGCTCACATGAAAACTTTCCTTCCCTAAAACTTTTTCTCACCCAAAAAATAATAACAACACAATTCTGTATTCATGCCTAAGATTTTTAGATTTGTTCATTCCAATGAATAATGTGACTACTTTTAATCATGTGGCTACATTGCTATAGTTTGTAAGTTGTAATATTATTAAAATTTGGTAAATACAATCGATAAACTGAAATCAGTAAAAGAGAAAACAAGAGTTGCGAATAACGGATTTATATGATAGTGATTTCCATTTATACGAGGAAAATCTACTTGGACATAAAACAAGAGTCTACATAAACCAAATAGCCAAGGAAATTAAAAAGGATACACAACATAAAGGAAAAAAGAAAAGAAAAAAATCTCATCAGTCACAGATTTTCTATATGTCAAGCTAGTTCAACAGAGAAGCATATCTCATCAAAATACTTCCATCCTTTGAGGAACTGGGGTTTTAATGACCTGCAGTATTTGCACCACTTCAGCCATAGTAGGCCTGCTAGAAGGAATTTGAGAGGTGCATACCATTGCTAGCTTCAGAACAGGCAATACCTCATCTTCAGGATACTCACTCATGCTTTGATCCACACACTCCAACACATTCCCTTGCTCAAGCAGCACCCTCACATGGTCATTCAGTATCAGCACATTGTCTTCTCCATACTCCACTGGTCTCCTACCTGTCACCAGCTCAAGGATCATCACCCCAAAACCATACACATCACATTTCTCATTGACCCTTAAGCTCTGGCATGCTAATTCTGGTGCCACATATCCTAGTGCACTCTGGAACCTGTTGCTCATCACATGCCGGTCAAGCTTTGTCAGAAGCCGAGCCAACCCAAAATCTGAGATCTTGGCGTTGTAATTTTCGTCAAGCAAAATGTTACTTGGCTTTATGTTGTAGTGGATGATCGGTGGACGGAAAGAGTGGTGCAAATGAGCAAGCCCCTTTGCTGTTCCAAGCAAGATTTTGAACCTTATAGCCCAAGAAAGAGGAGGACTTGAAGGAAGCCTTTCATGTAGCTTGGCTTGCAAGCTACCATTTGGTGCAAACTCAGTTACTAAAAGTTGTAGTTGAGGAGTCCAATAGTATCCTTTCAATGCTATTAGATTTGGGTGCCTTGCTTTCCCGAGGATTCTAACTTCCCTATCAAAGTCTTCAGGATATTGGATTATGTTTGTGGATATAAGCTTCTTGATTGCTACCATTCTACCTTGTGATCCCAATGGAACCTTGTAGAGTGTTCCAAAGACTCCTTCTCCAATCTCAGATGCCTTGTTGAGCAAGGACTCAGGATTGCTGATCCAATCAGGTGAGGACTGGGAATCAAACAGGATAAGCTTTCCTGTGGCTGGACTTCCCGATCTTGAAGAGCTCGAGCACATGCTTTCCAAAGCATTATCCAAAAATGTTAGCCTTCTCCTTACAGAAACATTAAGTAGGCTAACAGCAATCACTCCTAATACAATGACAAAGGATGCAGATATTGCTACAATAGCAGATACACTAAGGAACCTGTGGCGATGGACTGGGCCAGACTCAGATGATTCGTTTGTTTGCCTTTGAGGACTTATTTGGTTGTTATAGGCATTTGGGTCAAGCACTAGTGGTTTGGGGACATTCATCTTACATGGACCCTTCAACAAGGGTGAACAAAGACCCAGGTTTCCTTCCAAGGAACTTTTGTCCAAGTTCTGAAATATGCTACTTGTAGGAAGCCTTCCTGTGAGCCTGTTGTATGATATGTTTACAGCAAGAAGACTCTGAAGCATTCCAAGCTCCATTGGTATCTCTCCACTTAGTTCATTGAATTCCAGCTTGAGGATTTTGAGCTTGTTTAGCTTTGACATGGACTTTGGAATTGAACCAGTCAAATTATTGTGAGACAAACTCCTGCATAAAATAGATAGGAATTAGTATATCTTCCAAAAAGACGTGTTAAAAGAAATGACACTAGAGCTTGAGAAATAGGATGCATACAGCAAGTAAAGAGAGCTACAATTTCCAATCTCGGACGGAATATTCCCTTCAAATGAATTTCCATCAAGTTGGAGGACAGCTAAATTGCCTGAGTCACATATATCTGCTGGAATTGAACCGTGCAAGGCACTATTGCGAAGATCCAAAACTGCCAGGTTCTGAAGGAGGCCAAATTCTGGAGGCATCTGTGAATGAAGATCATTCCAAGACAGATTCAAATGTGTTAGTTTTGATAGAAGACCGGTTTCTGCAGGGATATTCCCTTGGAGATGGTTATCTGAAAGATCCAAGTGGGTGAGAGTTTCCAAGAGCCTGCTTGATCCGGGTGGAATTGAGCCACTCAATTCATTATGGGACAAGTCTATTTCCTCCAATCCTAGGCCAAACAAACCCTCTGGAATGGTGCCGTTGAAACCATTTCCTCTGAGCTGGACCACAGATAACTTTGTGCAGAAACTCAATGATGATGGAATAGTTCCAACAAGCATGTTATTTGAAATGCTCAGATGAGTCAGTGATCTCAGTTCCCCTATTGACTGTGGGATGCTTCCAGTGAACTGATTGTTTGAGAGCTCTAGGTACTCCAGACTGGTCATGTTACCAATCCATTGAGGGAATTCACTGTTGAAATGATTATTTGATGCCTTGAAATAGCTCAAAGAACTAAGCATCCCTAGTGACTCTGGCAGTTCTCCACTGAACTGATTATCACTGAAATCCAACCTATTCAGATGCAGGCAGAATCCAATATCAGTGGATAATGGACCTGAAAACTGGTTACCTTGTAATAAGATCTCTTTAAAGTTATGTATGGATGAAATTCCATTAGGTAAAGACCCTGATAAGGCATTGTTAGATAGATCCAAAGTCCTAAGCCTGTTCAATGACCAAATCCCACTAAAGTCCACATTACCGGAGAAATGATTATTGGAAAGATTAATGCTATTCAATGAGGAACATCTAGACAGTGAGCCAGGAACTGGTCCATCAAACATGTTCCTAGCTAGAGAAATGTGATGAAGGGAAGAACAGCTCTCAAAAAAACTCTCAGGCATTGGTCCTGAGAATGAGTTCTCAGAAAGATCAAGAAATTTTATTGAATTCATATTCACAAAAGAAGTAGGAATGGAACCAGAAAGAACATTGTGGCTAAGGTTCAGCCTCTCAAGACTATTGGAAAGAGTGAGTGATGGACTAATACTCCCACTCAAGTTGTTGTGAGAAAGGGACAATACCGTTAGATGCTGTAACTTCTCAAGACCCCTTCCAATCTTCCCAGATAATCCTAAGCCATCCAATGAGACCTCAGAAACTCTTCCACTCTCAGGATTGCACTGCACGAATTGCCATGAGCATGGATTGGCATCATCTTCATTCCATGAAGCAAGATAAGAAGAAGGGTCATTAAGGTCTGATTTGAACACAATCAGGCCAAGAACATCATCATTCAACTGGACAGGTATGTCATTGTTCCCCAAGCATGTCAGCAAATAGGAAACTGAAATCAGCAAACTCAAAACTCTCAAGTGAAACTGAAAACTAGTCATTCTTCTTCCTCTCCCTCTTTCTGAGGTTGATGGAGTTATGTTACTATCTTTAGTAGTTAACTATGTTAAAACTATGGCTTCTTTTTTTTTCTTTAGGGATAACATAGTATGTGAAAACTGTAATGACGGATAGATGTTACACTACCTTAGCGAACACAATATTACTTTTTTTTTTATATTTTTGTGGAAAATTTAGGTGAGCTGGATCCTGGATTCACCGAGGTCAAGACAGGGCTCAAGACTCAAAGAACGCTTATAAGGTACGTATAGATTACCTACCAACAAGGTCTTCATATCGATAACGAGGATCAAATCCACATCCTTAAGGGATATGAGTTCGTTTCTTATCAATTGGCTTAATCTTTGTTGGCAAAAATCATGTGTGCTCACCAGAAGGAGAGAAAGAGAAGAATATTTTACCAAAATGGGGTGAGAGATGGGTCATTGAGAAAGCCAATAATGGGTGAATATGGTATTGTTAGTGTAGTCCGTGATCAAACAGTTTTGGTCCAACAAACGTGGCTAAGCTACTGACAAATCTTTGCCACCCTTACAAGGTCTTTGTCGCGTCCTACAACCTCTACCTCCTTGTGCCTTCCTTTTCTCGTTTTCAAATGTTGAGTGAGTTAATATGCTCTTTTTTTTTTAATGTGGATTGGAGAATAATTTTGTGTGCATATGTATATGTGTTACTATTTCCTTGTGAGGTTTTTTGTAGTTTTACAATCATTCAAATGGGGAAGAGTATTTTATTGGTGAGAATATTGTTGTTGAATGCTATTGATGCTTCTATGAGTAGAAGCTGACAGTCTATTAACAAGGTCCCTTTTTTTTAGTTTAAATTACAGATACTATGATACTTCCAACTCTTGTCTCTGCATAATGTTATGTGGTTTATTTTTCTTTGGAGATTTTAAAATTGAGGAAAAAAAATAGTTGTCCTCCAATCTAGAGAAAAGAATTTTGATTCTGGTAGAATATTAGAGAGAGACTAATGTTGTTCAGATGAAAAATAATACTGTATTCCATTTGCTATGAATGCAAGAAAAAAATAATATACAATGGGTAGTACAACAATAAGGTGGGCGTAGAAAATGTCTATGTTGCTAAAGCAAAGTAAATAATAAAACTGAGAAGAATAAATTTATATACAAGATAATTAAATAATTCAACTACATCACATATAGAATTGTTTGATTCCTAATGTCGTTTAGCCTCAGTCATAATCACTCCATTATAATAATACTGCCTTGGTATATATCAATAGATCCTATATCAATAGGTGACAAAAATCATGTTGCTTTCTTGTGTAATGAAAATAAGAAAATGATTCGCTTTTCGGTATAATTTTTTTGAAAGTAAGGCGATTCATGACAACTACCACTTTTTCCATAGTTTAACTCTAGTAGGAAGAAATACTATCAGGGAGTTTTTACGTGAATATCTTCACTTTAGGTAGAATTTCCAGCTGTAAGGTAGCTTTCCAATTTTTCTTTTTTCTCTTTATTTTTGTGTGTGTGGATATGAATGTATCTATTATCTATATTGAGGATATTAATTATTGGCAACACTCTTCTTTCAACTTTCTCTTTGTTATACGTTAAAATTTATTAAAATTAAAGAATTACTGAGAGAAACTCAAAAAAAAATGTTACCCACAAAATTTTATTATTTCTAATAAATTTTAACTAATAATAAAAATACATTAAAAATAATATTATTAGTATTTCTCTTATCTATTATTATAATAATTTTTTTATTTGAATTTTAATTTATAAAATTTAAAGTGAAGACATAAAACTAACATGTTAGGCTAATCATTCTTTATTTTTATGACACATCAATCATTTTAAACTATTTTTAATTGCAATTTTGTAAATGGTTAAGAATTTAGAATTAATTATCATCTTCTCCAATCCATGATACTACGTCACTAAAATCTCATTTGATGGGCGTAAAACTGCTTGTGGATTATACATTACTTGTGCAATTATCTTTTGAATAATTTATTGTACAGAAATAACAAAATCTGCTTTTAACATCTCGTACCATTATAACCCTCTCATTTTCCTAAAATTATACTAATTCAATATCTGTACCCAAAAAAACTTATTCAATTTCTCTTCACAATAAGGTTAGTACACCTGTTAGTTAATGTGCCAATTTTTTCTTATGATCTTCTTTTATACTGCTTCTTAAGTTTCTATATATAAAAAATAAATACCTAATTTATTCATTAACACCAATAAAAATTATTAATTTGATTAACTATAATTAATACATAAATTTAAATTTTATTTTAATAATACTTATTAAATTAAATGATTTAAGTGACAATGATATTTAATGACATTATTAATTTTTTAATGGATAATTTTTTTCACCAATGAATATGACTTATTAGTAGTCTTTACAACAAATAAGGACATAGAAAGAAATTAGATTAATGCATGAAAAATGATCATAAATTTCATATATTTAGGAATAAAAAAATATTCTTATTTGTTTTTTATATATAGGAACGGATGTAGCATTATGTTACTACATATTTATAATCTTGTTAACTTGATGTTTGGTTTGAGTATTTTTTTTTTTGTTTTTATTTTTAAATAAAACAAAAAATAAGAGTGAAAACAAGTTTGTTTAAAATTTAGATAACATTTTTAAAAAAAAATATTCTCAAAAACATGCTAAAAACTGAAAATAATATATTGATGTTTTCAGTCATTTCTAAAAAAAGTAAAAATAGGATAACACCTTAAAGTACTTTCTAATTGATACATTTTTTTAAATCTTAAAATTTGAAAAAAAAATATACACTTAAAGCAAGCATCATCTAATATTCCATTTTAAACTTTTTTAAAGAAAACATTTTCAACTTGGTCATTTCAATTACTACTCCTTCAATTATTTCCAAGTCTCTACTCTTTGATAACAAATAATGATGTTATGGCAATGAATCAATTAGAATTTTAATTATTCTTCAAATAGCGCCAAAGCTAAGATAAGTCCTACTTTGACTCCCTTAAGTTGTTAGAACCTACCCTCGATGACTATAATAAGGTATATTCATTAACATTGTGATTTTTTTTCATTCCTTTTAGAGACTTTACAAGAATGAAATGCACATGTGAAATTTTTCAAAAGTTATTTACCTACAATTTTCAGTATTTTTTTTTCTTCAAAAGGCCAGGCCTACATTTTTCATTATCAATTTCAATGTGTTTCTATTTTATCCGGTGTTTTTTGTGTGCTGATTTTCAAGTTCAAAATTTAACATTTTAGTGACTACACTTGTAGTATGTTTCTTTTTTTTTTTTTGAATGCTAGTAGTATGTTCCTTAGATTTAGTACATTTGTTATTATTTGAATCTTTTAGACTTAGTGCAATGTCAGAAAGGTATAATGTGCAAATTTATATATCAAAAAATTAAAATACTATTATTATCATTATGAATTTATGATTCATATGCTCTAGGCAATTCCTGATATATCTATTTATTTATAATCATTTTAAAAGTTCGAAAATGGCAGTGCAATCATTGAATTGTGTACATCTCCTTTTTAATACGAATCCATCAGTACACAGCAAACTGGACCGTGGACTGTGTCAGGATTAAGCAAGTTGTGTATTAATTGTAGTTTGTACGTTTCTAGTGTAACTTGTTGATCGGGTTTCATTCAAGCTATGGCATGTTACTCTTAATTTTTTTTATACCTTTAACAAATCATTTTTTTTTGTTAGATATATAAAAATAAAATTTATTATTTACTCCAAATTTATCGTGAAAAAAAAAATACAAATACAAAGTTATTGAGTAAATATAAAGGTTAAATATATTTTTTATTCCGGTTAGTTAGTGCTTTTTTTTTATTTTGGTAAGTTTATTTTTTTAATTTTAGTGTTTATAAGTTTATATTTTTTAATTTTACTTTTTAAGATATTTTATTTATTTTTAATCTCTTTAAGTTTACTGATTTTTTTTTAAAATTTTGATCCATACAAACATAAATATATAGGGCTATAAATTAAAAAAAATTAAAATCTAAAGTGACTAAAATTGAGGGAAAAAAACATACTTAAGCAAAAATTCAAATACAGCCAACCATTGATGTCTAACTTGTATTGCACTCACACTCGCTGTTCTAACTTTTCTCATCAGTGACGAGTCTTCAAATTTGTTTCCTCGAAAGTTTGTTTGTACACTTCTTTTTTCAACCCCACGCGTTCCTTAGCCTTTATTATTTTATTTTGGTTTAGATATAATTTTCATCATTCTATTTTTTAAAATTTGTAGTTTTAGTTTTTTTAATTTAAAATACTAAAAATAAAGATATTTAATCCTTCAATTATATAAAATTTGTAATTTTAATCCTAGCTTTCATCAAATTTGAAACATTGACAAATGAATAGATCAACCTAATATGACCCAAGTTTATATAGTAATAGGTTATGATATTATTTGATTAATCAATATTGTAATTAATATTAATCTTTTAACAATCAAGTTTGACGGAAAGAATAAAATCACATATTATTTAAAAAATTGTGGGACTAAATATCTTTATTTTAAAAATAAAAGAAACAAAATTATAAGTTTTAAAAAAATATAGGAATTAAATATTTTATTTTAAAATAAAAAGATAAAAACTAGGAACTTTAAGAAAGAGAGAACAAAATTACATTTAAACCTTTTATTTTTATTTTCCTCTTCCCAGAAAATTTCTTTTTGTTTTGATTTTGTTCCACTGATTGGAAACTTGATAATTAAACGAAATAATTAACAGTTGTGGATTTAACAAAACATAAAAATAGTTTTCTTAAGTATGTCATCCAAGAATCAAATCATTGTAAACAATATCGATCAATGGTTCTAACTTAATAAATAGGTTGTGTAATTTATTATAAAATCTCTAGTATTTATCTTCAGTTTATACGGATACAAATAATAATTATAAACAATCCAATAAACCTTAAAACAAATGTCCCTTATTGTAAAACAAAATGAACCCATCAATGGGGTTGAGTTTAATGGAAGACATTAGTTCCTACAACATAGTAAATCAAATTTTAAATTTTTGTTGAGAGGAGTGTTGATATTTTATATTGATTTGACCGCATATATATTAAATAAAATTGTTTTTAGAAGAGGATTCTTGTGGAAAATTAAAAAAAAAAAAAAAAACATGTTGAAAAACATATCAAATAAAATTGCCCAATATAAGGCCAATGAATAACATATTATCATTGAGTTTGACTTTTTTACACATCGTGTTATCACAATGAGATAATAAAAATGTCTTCCACTATGAAAAACCACTATGAAAAATAATAGGAATACAAGAACAACAATGTCAATCTCATCGATACGGTGCCTTAATTAACACTCTTCAAAGGTTTTCTCTTTCCTACAAGTGGTTTAGTTATTTTTTCCTCAAAACTCTTAACTTGTAGCCAAATTTTTCATTTTCATTTTTTTTCACAATGAGATAATTTCAGACTGTTAGGGTTTCAAACTAACCATATATTCGCGCTTAGGTACACATCGTCCTGTTAGGAGCACACAGTGATCGACCAAACTATTCAACCCCATAATGTTGGTGATCTTAAACTGAGATTATGCAGTATAATATAATAAAAAAACACAAATCTTAGTCTTAAAACCTCGGGTAATAAGTAATAACTAAGAAAGCACAAATTCTTTAACCTTTGATCCCCATAGGTGTGCAACTAAGCTAGGTGAGTACTAAAGATAAGCTCTGATAAAGAGCCTAAATGCTACAATACAATAATAGAATAAAATTACAAGAATTTTATCACTTTCAACTCTATGCTTGTTAAATTAAAGGATTGAATTACTTGCTTTTGTAAATTGAACTCTGAATTTCCATTATGCGTATATCTAATAGGGTGTAAACCTTACAAACTTGAGCCTACCCAACCATCATCTAACACTGTGACAAAAGAGAAGAATGAGGAAAGTACCATTCCTTGAATACTTTTTATTTTTTTAAGATCATCATCACATAAAGGATATGGCAACTTAAACAAGCCGTTGTGGAAACTTTTTTTTTTAATTTAATAAAACCTCTTTTAATGGTCCGGCTGAGATAGAACAATTTTCCCCTTTCAACTTAAAAATTTATGATTAATTTTTTTCCTTGTTATTATATATATTAAGTGATTTTTTGGCTTCTTGATATCCATATTTCTATAAGCTTCCATCCTTTCATCAACTATAACACTAATCACATTTAAAGTTTTTTACTTCTTTCTAACAATATATTTTGCGGGAAACAAATTTAAGTTTTTTTTTCCAAAACCAGATGGGATGGGATTAACTAAGTTATACTCATTGGATTACTAAATTAAGTTATTAGTAAATAAAAACTAAAAAAAATAATGTAGTATTATTATTGTTCATGAAAGAAAATCAAATAATAATATTATTTTTTTCGTTTTTTAAATTTAAATGTTACTAACTAGTTTTCCTTAATTACCGCGGAAGAAATGAAGAATAGAGGACCACTGGGAAGCGATGTGGGACCCAAGGCAACACGGGCTGCGCGTGATGGGCACCGGCGGTGGTCACAACCGAACTCACTCAGAAGATCCAAATCTGATTCACGGGATTCTTTTGGGGCACTACCCTACACACATTAACTCTTCATATTTTGTTTCTTTGTCCCCATATTTCAACACAAGATCCAATTATGTGCATTAAATTTAGTTAGGCCTCTTCTCTTCTTTAGCCAAATTCCCATTTTAAGCAACTATACCTTGAAAGTGATTTTCAATTCCTCCCTTTTTGAAAGTTTAATCCATGTTTTGGTTAAAAACAAAATTAAAGAGCTAATCAAGTAGAACAAAACAAGATGCAAAGAGGATCTTGCATATAATAATTTGTAGGTTTGAGCCTCACTTGTCTCTTTATAATAAGATAAATGTATTTTTTTATATATAGTTTCTCTTCTTTGAACCGAGTCAACAGTAACATTATTCTCTTCTCTAAAATTTTCACTGTAAAAAGATGTGCTAATTGAATACTTAATACACATACTTAAAAAATATCAAAGTATTTTGGTTGGGTTTTAATTAAAAAAAATTAAATCTCATTTATATGAATATTGTCCTTTACTCGTCTCTTCTTTCACAATACCAATGCAAAGGGTATTAAGATATGCTTTTTGGGTCATGCTCATTTGGGTTGGGATTTCCTGAAACTCAACCTAGAAAATAAATAAACATACTCATCACAATTGTCACAAAATTTGACCTATCAAGTCATGTGCAAAAAAATTGAAAATTAAATTATTCAAAATCAAAATTTGAAAATATTCATGATTCTCAATTTTAAAAAACTATACTAAAACAACACAAGCTTTATATTTTACATTGAGCTTAAGTATTTTTATTTTTATTTTTGAAGGATTCGAAAAAGAAAAAGAAAACGTCTTGCTTATGGAAGAGTAAGGTTTTTTTTTTCGATGTGATACTTTAAGTATGTAGCACCTAGATGTTGCACTTGTTATTAATAATTTTTGTTTCATTAATTTAATATTAACAAATTGTTTTACTTGTTAGAATTAAGGTACACTAAATTAATTTATTTACTTATAACGTAAGTATTAAGTAATAAGTCCAAGTATAGACACATCATTGTGTATGGACATGAAGGCTAAACTTATTGTTCAGATGAAGTTTAAGGACAATTTCTTTTAATGCAGGAAGTATAACTACACATACTTTATTACCCTATCTAAATTCTACACATTGTGGTCCTTAGTCTTCCAAAAGAATCCATGTATGTTGATATCTGAATAAAGTCGATCGATCTTTCATTAATTGTGTGTGTTAACTCTTGAGTTGGTACTTTATGCTGGGAAATGGGATATTGTTAGTCACCTTCCTGCTACAAAACAAACATTCCTCATCTATCCTACGCAATCCAATCCCCTTAACGTAGATTTGTGATGCACCATTTTATATATATGTTTTCAAATCAAACCAATGCAATGATCACTCGGGCACTAACTCCTTATTCTTCTTTGCTAGAGTTCTATTCAAATTATATTATGAAATGGATTATCAAAATGACCCATCTAACTGTCTCTGTTATTTCACATTCTTTAGAATTTAGAAAAAAAAGGATGCTATATTGCTATATATGTTACGATTTTTTTTTAATGACCAAGTGTTACGAAATTATTAGTTAGAAATTTTAATAGAAAAAAGAAAAAAAAAAGGATAACGGCATTTGAGGGAATTAATCACGGAGAACCATTGATTTGAAGTTTATCTGCATCTTGTGCTAAATTGTTCGGTAAGATTTAGCAATGTTCATTTGATAAAATCATGGAGAGCCTTAGATTTTAAATTTTCATGAATTTTGGGGCTAAATTGTTTCGTACAGTTTAGCAACTTTCATTTGGAAAGAGTAATGTTATACTATGTTACGACATTATTCACCAGCTTCTCAAATAAGAAGATTAGCTCCTGGAAAATCATCCACATATAATTTAAAAATTGCTGCCACATGATTTCATGCACCTTATCCTCCGTGATATCTGCATGCCAACGCATTAAACCAGGAAACCTTCACTCTTTCCATTTTGTCTGTTGTTCCCTGATTCTTTCCATTAATTGGTACTCTAGCACTAGCATGCTTGTTAGAGTTTGAAAGGAAAATAATTTGAGAGTTGTGTTTCTCTTCAAGGTGGTTGTTACTTACTTTTGTCACATTATCTTTGTCGTATAAAAAAATTATTTTAAAATAATTATTATTTTAATTTTTTAATGTAACATTAATTTATTTATTTTTACTTATATTTCTTATATAATGATGATGAACTACAAAATTTAGAAATAAATTAATGATGATGAAGGTTAATTTTATAAAATTATCATTTATTTATTTTTTATCTGTATGAAATAACCTACAATTATTTTGGGACAATTTTGGGACAGAAGGGAGTAGTTTCAATTTCAAACCACTCTACGGGATATATTTCTTTTGAAGGCCTCCTTTATTTGGTAGCCAAGTAAATAATTTTAGCCAAGAATACCAAAACAAATTAGTTAAAATAAAATTCATGAAAATATTTAAAACAAATCATTATCATCACTATCCACTAAGGGCTGGCCAAGGTAAAACAAAGATAGGCTAAATTGCTCATAAAACTATTTTAAAATTACAAAGGAGATCATAGCTAACCAATTTAAACACTAGCATTTATCAAGATTTCAGAAGATTCTTTGAAGATGAAATCCCTAGATTTATACTCAAGCTTTTAAAAAAAACAAAACTCCTAAAAACTATTAGGTGCTAAGAATTCATTTTCTCAGTTTTTGAAATGTAAACATACCATAACAGCCAAAGTAGTAATTTTTGCAATGGATATAGCATCCGTTGTCTCAAAGCTATGAAGGTTGAGACCAGAATGAGTTTGATCATTAAGATGTAAGAATTAGGTTTGAAACGTAGAAGCTATAAATTATTAGCTTATGAAAATCACATCTAAAACGTAGAAAATCATTTATGAAACATAGAGCCAAACACGATAAAAATCCTAAAAGGATGCTTGAAAGAAGTATCGCTTTTATCTACAGCTTTTAACCACTTGTTTGATGAAATGAGTGGCATTCAAATGGTTTGAGATTCCTCTGCTTCTTTCTATTCATTTTTCTGTTTTCTTTCCATCTACTATGCACAAAGCAATGATGTTTCCATCAAAGATTACTTTAAAACTATGAAGAGAACGAGAGAAATGTCATTAAAAATTTAGCATACCATTCCCAAAATAATCTCTATTATTAGATAAATAAATTTCATATGCACTCCACTAATTAAATTGCACTCACTTTTTATTAGTGACATCTACATAAAACTTGTCTAATAATAAAGAATGTTACTAAAGTTTTTCAAAAGAATCATTTAAACACAATATCCAGGGAAAGAACATTTAGCATCCTATGCCAAGGCACAGTTACACCTTAGAAGTTAATTAACCGAGCACCATTTGCTTTCCGAATAAAAGTAAACCAAGCTATATTATTATCCATTGTAGGATGCACAGACATGAAGACAATGTAAATAATAACATTAATACCATGCAATTTGGGATTTGCAATAAAAGCTCAGAAATACAAGGAAGGTGAGGCATGATTTCATTGTGCAGGTATCTTATGATGCTGTGCTCTTGATTAATCAGACTGGCCTACATAAAGTACTGTGAAAAACAAATGGGGGAAGGATCTAGAATCTTAAACTGCTCTATAAATCAGCATGATATTCCTAAATCAGCTAGCAGGAATCAAGATCATCAGTATGCATCAAGATATTTATATTGGTGCTTCCTATTATACTGAAGCAAGCTTGCATAAGTCCGGTCCCAGATTCCAATATATATACACTCATCATCAGGGCTCAGAGAAACCCCAGAAATTTCCCCAAAGAAATCAATTTCTTGACGTTTTCTGTAGTCTGCCTTTGTGCTATAAACATGCACAAAATCTGCAGGCTCAGCAACCACCATATATTGACCATCAGAAGAAAACCGAATAGACCGGGTTGCCCCTAGGTTATTCTTGAGAATGGCAGTAGGAGATGATAAGTGTCTAACATCCCATACTCTGCAAGTCTTGTCTTGATTCCCCGTTGCAAAGGTACGTCCATCGGGATGCCATGCAGAAGCAAAAGAGTAATCTCGATGACCAACAAAAGTGGCAACAGTCTAAAAACTCAAACAAGTCTCAAAGATGTTAGTGGAAGTTTCTTCAGCACGGTATGCTGTTTTTTGGGAAAGTATAAAGCTATAAAGTAACCACGTAGTGCTTAATTTCATTGCATTCGTATTTTGAAACACTCCCATTCCCAACCCATTTCATATCTAGCATGCATTCACTATCCATTGGAGATGTTTAACAGTGAGTACCCATGTGGCCATATCATATAATATATGTTCAATGAAAGTTTTACTAGTTTCAAATTTTCTCCTTGTATGATCATTTAAACTAACGAAAGATAGACAGGCAACATGCACACAAACAAATTATGATAAGTACAAGGAATCAGTTTCAAATTGATAAAAATAATTCACAAAAAAATGATAACCCAAGGAATAAGGAACATCTAAAATGATTAGCCCTCCTGAATCTAAAGGCATGCTTCCAAAACTAACAGAGCTAGAGACTTGTTTTAATGGTTGGATAATACTGCAAAATATTTTCCAGCTTTCTACCAATAATGAAACGATAAACATTCTTTTTTCTCTAGCATTTACAATATCTACATACAACCCAAATAGGAAACTTTACCAGCTTCACAACCATATGTGTCATTCTCCACCACAAAAAGAATCATAGACATAAATTTAGGGGGAAAAAATTAAACGATTTGATCCTTTAACATATGCATGAACTAAATGAAAGACAGCAACATAATATTCACTGGGAAAAGGAGGAAAAAATGTACTTGAAAAGAAATTTCCAATAAAATGCATGATCAGAGGAACCATGTACCTTTCCATTTTGAGGATCCACTAGCAGTCCATCCAGGTTATCTCCAACAACAGTCATAAGCTTCCGGTCTGGACTGATTGATGTGTGCTGAATCAAGAGCAAATGGTTAGGACTTAGGAATCAAGGCAGAACATATAAAATATAAATTATAAGTTATTCTTAAAAAGTTAATTGAAATATAAATGAAGTTCATACAAATTGTGAATGTAATTGCCAAGCTCAAAAACAAGAAAATCAGTTTAAGACAATCAAACAGTACAAGAAATTTGAACAATAGAGAAACTAGTCAAATTCAATCCCTCTTTGCTTTACTTGATTGCGTTCCCTTTCCTTCTAATCAAGTTCTGGTATTTTTCAAATTTTCATGCAAATTTTCAATTTCTCATTTACTTTCCTACAAGGGAAAGCTTTCCCTAGATAAGTCATTTTTTTCTGGCTAGAAATGAATTTGTCCTAGTTGGTTGGATCATTTTCTTCATACCCACTTTCAAGGGTTTGGAAATAAGAATTAAGATGAAAATCAAAACAATATGGCCATGTGTGGTTTGTGAGGTGTGCAGTGTATGTGACTGGAAAGGAATGCTTCGATCTATAAGGGTGCATCATATCCTTTAAATTTGCTATAGATAGAAGTGTGTGTGGCTTCTCTTTGGTCTACAGCACATGTATTATTTCATGATATCAACATCTAAGATATACAAAGAGATTAGACAGCTTCTCTACACTAACTAATTTTATAGTATAGGACTTCAATTTTTGTGTTTCTGTTTTGGTTTTCTTTATCAGTTCCGAGAGTTCTATCCTGCATCTTTTTTATCTGTTTTCTCTTGCTATCTCTAATACAATTTTTTTTTCTAATCAACTACAGAAAGGGAAAAAACACAACAGTATATAAGAGAGCAAAGCTGAAATGAACCTGAATGGGAGAATAATTAGCTAGAAAGGAAAAGAAAATTAAAAATATACTGCATCAGTCAGATTGCATTGAGAGTGCTCACATTCACTGGCCAAGAGAACTGGAAGTTATTCAAAGGCTGAAACCTTTCTGTGTCATATTCTCTCACACCACAATCATTATTGGAGGCAATAATATGCGTTGCACCACTGCAAAAGTTTCCATGTCAAGCAAAGTTCATGTTCCAAACTAAGACAAATAAACTTGGTATAAAAAATACCTCAAGCTGTCATATATTTCAACTGCATTTGATATAGCATTATCATCATGTGTGGTCCGTGTACAAAAGCTTACTCCTTTCTTATTCAAACGCTGCATCCAATATAGACATTATAAGCTGCACCCAACATAATTCTAATAGGATAAACTAGTGAAACAGAGAGAAGTAGTAGGCTTGTGTAGCAGCAATAATTCCTACTACAGATCCAATAAAATGAATAAATTAATGTATTTACCAAGTATATATTGCCAAACCAGACAGAAGCGAGCCACAAGAGGAGAAAGAGAGGAAAAAACACCAAGATCACAGAATCATGAATATCTATTAAGGCAAGCCCTGTGAATTAAGGAAGGTTTGACCTCCAAAAGCAAGTGTGATTAACTATGAGTTAATCTTAGGTTATTAAGTGGAGCTTGATTGAGAAGTGACTGTGATAGAAACAGGAAGAGTAGAAATAAGGGAGACCAAGTTCCTCACAAGCAGAGGTACCCCATTTATTAAAGTGAAAACAAAGTGGTATTTTAAACCGAACCCTCCAGATCACTGATTCCATATTGATAACCTGCAATTCTTTTCATGAATGTGTAGCCTTCTATAATCGCCTTCCCTACATTTGCCATGGTAGAATTTGTTCACAGCAACCCACTCATTCAAGAAAATTCATCATCTCCCAATGGATGAATGTTCAAGCAACGCCACATATACACAATCTACAACCGCTCAAGTGATCACATTCTTCAGAAGTACAGCTATAAAGGAGTATCCCTTCCCAGGGAACAAGCATGGAAAAATAAAAAGTGGCATACCAGACTTTATTCCCTCATTTTAAATAATCATATTGGCAAGTAAGTGAAGCAACTACAATAGCAGTCCCCCTGCCCTCAAGAGAGAGATGTATCTGCATATGATAATGGGTAATCTCCCAATAGACAGATAAACTTACACATCATTCAATCAAGTATCAGAAGCCTAAAGAACATGTATATGATAAGGAACAAATCACGTAGACTCACCTTACAAGTAAGCTCTCCTTGGAAGCCACCAGCAACAAGAAGATTATCCTTGACAGCCAATGTGCTAATCTGTGTCTGAGAAAATCCTTCCAACAAATTTCCTGCATATCTCTACAAGACCAAAGAATGCATAGTTTAAGTGAAACAAAGAAATTATATATGTATACCTAAGTAAAGCATTATTGAAGCCATTTAAATTGTATTCTTGTATAAAATTAATCATAATTAGCACACTTAACTAAATTCTTTTCTCAAATGAACCATGTTATCTTCTCCAATTCACTGACCACACATGTATATTGAACAGCTAGTAGGTTTCTTATGATTTTAAAAAAAATGTAGGTTCCACATAAATCTTGCATTAATAAGCATGAAAAAACGCAAATAACACCATTCCTCTTTCTTTATAGATGAATAAGGTTGTTTAAGAGACTGCATTACCTCAGTAGGGGCCGGTGCCACATGCCCAGCAAAATTGATTATCTCAGACAAATTACCACTTAATGATGACCAGTGATTAACAGAGTAGTTGGAGATAAGGTAGACATCATGTTTTGAAGTTGCCCATACTAAGTTTCTCAGCTGCATCCCACAAACAAATATGATATTAGGCTAGATTTTTTTTCTTTCCGTAAAAGCCATTACATTAGGCTTAAAGTTAATTTTTGTAAGACAACAAACTATACAAAGAAACAGTACTGTTGTGTCCAATGCAAATGGGCAAATGCATGTTATATATATATATATATAATAAAACAACCTAAGTCCATCTTCTACAGTATAGTACATCAAATGATTAGAGTCTAGAGACACTAGTAAATTTGAAGATTCTCCAATCTTTTTTTCTCCATATCCACAAATAAAATCAATATATAAGAAGTACAGCCACACAACCCACAACATTTTGGCCAATTAACGAAGACATGCAACCACCAAAACAACATATATCCAAGCACACGCATAATAAGTTTCAACTTTCAAGCCATATTGTAGCAATTGCTTATTAGCCATTCAAATAGCAGGAAAATATTAGGTGAGGTGCATGCAGCACATGAAAAAGTCAACAAACCTGAAAATGAAGGATAGTAGGCTTAACCATTCTTGTATTATAGAAGAATTCATAGTAATTCCCACCCTTCTCGATTTGCTTGCACTCCTGGGACCCCCAATAGGGGAAAAAAAGAAGTAAACTTTGAACATCAAAACATTTGTCAAACAAATTCTGATTCCATTTCCCTGCTCCCAAACAACCCCAAACAAAAGGTCAAAAAAAGGAAACAGAAAAAGAAAAAACCTTGTCAACAGCATCCCCAGATTTAAGAATGTTCTCAAAATTCCTATATTGCTCAAGCCTTGTCAATCTATACCTCTCCCTAGATATGTTCAAACTTTCCCATGGAATTCCCTGAATGTCCTTTCCCTTTCTTGCTTGAGCAGCTGTTGTATCAGTCACCTTAGTAAGCTGTTCCAATCAAAGAGATCAAAAACCCAATTTTCTCCAAGTTCAATGAATACATGCATACATACATAAAACAACTAAAAAAAATGCAAATCTAAAAGGAGAAAAGGAAAAAGAAGGAAACAAACCATCTCATATTCATCAAGAGCAGCATCCCCAACACCCCTACCATGGTTTTGGTCATCAATTTCGTCAAAAAAATCGTCTTCGTCCATGTGATCAAAATGGTACATGTCATGGTCGGGCATGAAGGCTTTCCGTGCATCAAAGTTCAAAACTTTTTTCTAGATTGCAGTGTCTTCGTTCGTTCGTTGGTTCTAGGATTAGGAAAGTGAATGAACAAACACGGTTACCTCTTCTGCATCTTAATACATCAATAGAAAATTTCCTAGGGAAGGAACAAAAGAAAGCAACAATAAATGGGATAAAAGGGTTTCTTCTGTGTGCTTTGAAAAATTAAAAAATATCAATATAAATATTTAATATCTTGGTTTTTTAATATATTTAAAATCATTTATAAGAAAGCTATTATTGTTTTGTTTTTTAATGTGTAGATCCAAAAGAAACGTTATAAATCTTGTAAAAAAAAACTTTTAACGAAAATAATAACTTAATATTTACTTTAAGAAATTAAAAAATATATCGCATTTTTCTTAATTAATGCCATTGTTACGATACTATTTAATAAGATATTAAGATCTTAAAATAAATATGAATTATATGTGTTTTAACACACTTTTCTTATAATATAAATTTTATGGGTCTCATTAAATCATTTTATTCACTTTATATTGAATGGATGCATATAGAAATTAAAAACAAAATATAGTATTGGTTTATAAATCATATGATTCCAATATAAGCTATAATTAGCAAGGCAGGGAAACACAATGGGTATATTATTGCTTTGCGAATTGCGATGGGAATGTGGATGTGAATCGAGTAAAGGAGCATTGTGTGTTGTGTGTGGACGAAAAAGGAGATGATGACAACCTCGTGGGACACTTGAGATGTTTGCTTCTTCTTATACTTTATTATCTTCCACCGCACTACCCAATAGCTTGTCCCTACTACTCACATCACAAATCTATTATTTGCACTTAAAATAATGAATATTATTCTACTAATCAATCTTCTTCTCTAGTTTGTACATTAACTGTGCGGGATTTACATGTTTATCTTCTGTTTCTTAAAAGTTAAAACTGAATTGACAGAAAATCAAAGTTCTGTAATAAAGCATTTTGATAGAAAATAAGCTGATGTTATTTTTCAGTGTAACAAAATTATAGTTTTTTTTAGGAAAATTATAGTTGTTATTGAGAAAATTCCTTTGAAAAAAATGGAATTATTTCGAACATTTGTACAGTTACACCTTGATTAATTGTTAGAATAAATTAGCATTTTAGCTTGTGCACAAGATAAATATTTATTTGTATATAATTAAAATTAATAATAAATATATAAATAATATTATAATTAAATTTTATAATAAAAAAATATATTTAAATATATAAAATTTTATTTTATATTTATGATGAATTAAATTTTTTTATATAAGATTAATTTTAATTATTTATAAAATTTATTGACATTTGATTGAAAGGAATAGATGGTTAAGAAAATCAAGTATACCAGTAAAGATAAAAAAAATAGTTTGAGATTGTTGTTTTTTTTTTTTTGTTCTTTGCAGAATTAGGGTGAAATGCAAATATAAAAGAAAGAAAAATGAGAATGGTGAAAATGTATAATTAAGATAGCGGAGAGTTAAAATCCCACACTACATTGAGTATTTTTCTTTTTCTTTTCTTTATCATGTTATAGTTATGAAATAACTACTCCTTAGTCTTTTTTTTTTCTTATGAAAACTACATTTTAAATTTGTAAAAAAAATATTTAAACAAACTTTCTTGGCATTTACAATTATTATAATTTATTCCAAAATATGTTTTTTCTTTGAAAAAAAATTCTTAAAAAAATGCAAATAAACGAGCAGTAAATTATTGAGATAGTTATTGCACCAATCACAACCAGAATTTTGATGAAAACATTATTTGTTTTAATTTATCACTTTTCAGGTCCCGTAGCTTTTAGATTTTATTTTTAGTATATAAAATTTTTGGACGAAAGAGACATGCTCATTTAAAAAGTGGAGGCATGCTAAAAACCACAATCAAAAGTTTCCTATTAAATTCATCAACTACCTACTTTCGAAACGTCATCGGCAAAAAACCAAATCGAAGGAAAAAGCTTTTTGTTGACATAGTTTAATCTTAATAGTTACACCCTAATTAATAGCTTGTAGACTTTAATGGACACGAATGAGATGCATACTATTCTTCGTATTGATATAGGCCCCCATCAAATGGAAAAATCAACAACCCAGCTAAATATTAGAGCTGAAATGACATAGGTAAATGATGTTTACTGTAGCAATTGACTGGAATAGGTATCCTACACACTTTTGACAAAGACAAACGAGTTGAAAACGGTAACTTGTTCTAGATATATTACTTGTGCGATTGAGTCTGACATTACTATTCATTTTCATTTATGGACAAAGAAATTAATTTACACAAGATTAACCCTTAACATACAGAGAATTAAGACAACATAAGGAGACTAATTGGATGAAGAATCAGCAAGTGAAAGCATAACAGCATGAATGTGTTTTGATTTGGGCTCCAATACGTCATTAGTTCATTGACTCTATCGTCGTATACTTCTCTTCTGGCGGAGCTACTTTGGATCTAGAGTAGTTCATTCATGGTATAGAGCAGTTCCTCTTCTTTCCAAGAGTAATGCTCGTAAATGAATAACGAACATCAAAGTGAATTTCCTCTCGCGATGAAAAATTTGCCAGAGCAATAAACTTCAATGTCTAGTAATTTTAAGCAACTTGTAATGATTTGTGTAGATCTACAAAGGTTTCACTTTACAAACCTCAATCGTAAATCCATAATCCAAAAGCAGCAATAGCCATGCTCTCTGCTGCTCAGAGAGTCGGTCCCTGGGGCCTTTCACTTCAACAAGCTTGGCTTCACCACTGTATTCTCCATGGAAACGCCATAGCAGCAAATCCGGCATTCCACTAGACCAGCTCCGATAGTCTTGAGCCAGAAGTTTGCAGAGAGATGCCAAGCAAGTGCCCCCAACACAAGAAACAACAGCGCGAAGCTCATCTAAAGAATGGCAGCCCCAATTAACTCCTCTACATGCTGTTCCGATATGTGTTTCCCATGACTTAATAAGAAACTCCTCAGCCATGCCATCACGAATTTGCTGCAGATGGGATTCTATGCTACTCTTTCTTGCAGTATAAAAGTCATCAGTGCCGAAATCTAAAGGAGCATTCTGTAAATTCAAAGACTAATAAGTAAAATTACAATGTGTTTAAAAAAAACAGAAAAATTAAAATGAATGAATATAACTGGTTATATTCAAACACACAGAGTCTTCTATCAATAAAAGTATTTTTTTAACCCTATTAAGTAAAGTTAATCAACATAAAGAGCAGCTGATATAAAATGAAGACATCGGGCGAATGGTTTATATATGTAACATGCCCCCCCTCATACTAGAGGCCTTGGCTTGATTCCTGGACAATGCAAACGACTACTTGCCAAGTATTGAACCACAAGCATTGGTCAAAAAGACTTGCTACACAGGTAACGTAGAGGAACAATGGAAGGGGGACTAGGGTAAAAAAAAGGAAGAAAAAAAATTATCTTTGTCAACAATCTATACATGAAACTTAGAAAGTTTTATTTCATAACATCCCATGACATATACAGGAAATATATTAATGCAGCACAAAGTTGAAAGCTGAGAAAGATAGGAGGTTAATTACTCACTTAAAAATGTACCTGAAATCTAGTATAGAAGACATTTGGCACATCAGCATATATGACATCCCACATAAGAAGCCCAAAAATGGTTAACCATATGCCACTCTCTGCATGGACACCTTGCCATCCACCTCCATCCCCGGCATAGTAATGCAAAGCAATCTCTTCCACTCCACATTGTTTCCCCTCTTCATTGTAGTACCTATTCTTTTCTCCCAATTCAGAATTCAATGGTCTCCCTTGAACAAAAACCTGAATCAGCATGAGCCACAATGAGATGGCCATAATGTTAAAGAAAATCAGTAATATCAATTTGACAAGAAAACGACACGAGCTAATCAAAGTGAGAATCATGGAGACAATAAACAATAAAGCAATTTACCTCAGGGATCTTCCGCAACGCAGACCTAGAAAAACTAGGAACTTTCCAGCGCCTTGGTGGTTTCCCTAGGCGAAGAACCCGCCTTTGCAGTGCCATTCTTGAACCAGCACGTATCCATGGATCCAGCAACCCATTTTCAGCTACTTGAAGGCTCTCATCAATGTAGCCAAGGTGCTCCAAGTCAACTGATAACCTCAGTGTCCAATATCCTCTTCTTACATCGCAAGTGAAAACATTTAGCAACCATTGGAGTAAGTTAATAGCATCAATGTACCTGAGAAACAAATGTCACTTCTTCAATATCTGTAGTGCACAAGATAAAAAAACTAAAATGGTAATAACACACCCGTGTAAGCAAATATATAAGCTCCATCTATTTGTACATAAATAGAAACCAGGTAACTATGAGGTATGAGCACAAGTGATGCTGCTGCATCAGTGTATTTTATGAATGAAGAAATTTACTATTCATTCAAGAATCTGGACCACAAGTAATTGGATATCCCACTCCCACATCCATTTAAAGAAGCATATTAAAGACATACTTGCTTAACATCAAATATAGAATTATATTGGGCAAAATCTTTTGAGCTAGAGTTGTATGGAAGGATAACATCATCATTGAAGTTCATTTAGTTAGGAGCAGGATCTAGAGTTCATCTTTTATATGTGAAGCTATTTCACTAAGAATGGTAAATGAATCCACTAATGAGGTTGAGGGATGAAAAGGTGCAAGGACATGAGCTGTGTAGAACTGGAGTCAATAAATCAATGGCGTTATTTGTTTCGGCCAGGGTTGCAGTATAAGAGGGTGTGCCCTATACGTTTTGACGTCATTATGTATTCATTCAACCAAGATTTAAAGAAGTATATATACCACAAAATTCCATACCTGTGCTCCCGCTCAAGGAAGGAAATCCCTACTGTGACCACTTTGGAGTATACCCATGATGATGTAAATACATGACGAATTGAAGATACTGATTCAGAAGTTGAGCACTGGATGGGAAAATCAGTAGATACACAGGATTCAGCTATATTTATGCACCTTAATACCACGTCAATTTTGTTTGCATCAAGAGCTTCATCCGTAATTTGTGCAACTTCAATGGCCTGAAAACCTAATGTCACACATGGAGGGAGGAACAGAAGACTATTCAAATCTCTAAACTTAGACGCGTACCTCTTCGTATGAGAGCAGATTATTGCGATTTGAGAAAATTGGTTCTGATATTATGCAGTTGTAAGCTGGATACTTTATTTTTCCCATATCAACAAGTAGAAAGGACGAGAGATCCTGTTCTCCATTTAAGAAGAAAAGTCTCTGCAAAAGGAATATCATTTACATCAGATCTAACTACTACCAAATATGGCTGAATCCTTTAATCAACATAAGCAGTAAAAGTCAAAGAGCCACCTCAGTGCGCCACATAAGAGATTCAGCTTTTGAAGAAATCCTAATACAGGAACCAGTTCTATCCAAAATCATAGTTGATAGTTGTGGCCTGCATACAACATGAACCAAGTATTAAATAGAAGACTATTTGATTCCACAAATTATAAAAGTGCAACTAAAAATTCAATACCATGGTACACTATTATCTGTAGAAAGAATAGATGAAATCAGATGCTGCTTCTTCATCCCATGACCGCCACTCTAGAACATTAATAGAATATACTAAATTCAATAGCTAGCTCATAAGAGAATTGACAAGGACTCAAGGAGAGGCAAACACATGAAATGCATTACCATTGGTTTATGATTACTTTATTCACATCTATGTTTATATAGAGAAAGAAAAATAAGTTCAATTGTTTGGCCCGTATCTGTCCACACAGCATGTCTCTTACTATGTAGTCATCAGAAGCCAATCATTAATTTAGGAGCATCTACTATGGATACAACAAACTTTTAAAGGATCCATCCAAAATGCTCCACTCACTTATGATAGAAGGCACACATATGGCTAGTACACTCTCTCCTAAAAAAGGAAAACAAATTAAGAAAAAAAGTAAACCAAAAGAGACAAAAAGGGACGGGGATGCGTTATGCCTATATAAGTTCTAAAATATTGACACATAACTTAATTGACCAAATAAGTAAAAACCATCTATTTGACAACATTTTGCAATACACGATAAACTGTGCTGCTGATAAAATCAAATCAACATTCAACACAAATCAGATCATTCTCCATACACAGTACACACCAAAATTAATCATCCATCCAAAAAAACAAAAGCAAATCCTACAAAACATGTCTTTTTCTAAAACTAAAAGGCTATTATATAATATTCTGATGTTTTTCATTTATTTTAAAAAAGAACAAAAAAGAGTAATAACCTAATGGGTAGGCACTGAACATTAACTACTAATTTCATTGCCCAACTTGGCAACTTCAATAACTTATCTTGAAGCAAAGTAACAAACAATAAACTCATAGAACCTTCAACAGATAATAAATTTGTCCGTGATGATACATTCCACAACAAGTAAATTCATATCACTTCATGTGTACTAAAGGCAAAAAGTATTATATAATAACAAAAGGAAATTGATACCCAGGTTACAAACTCATGGAGCAAGCAACTTGTACACAAAGTAAGGTCAACTGCATTCTATGAAAAACTCTAAGAAAAACATTATTTGCATAACTAGTGCAATCCATTCATAATAAAGTTTCATATGAAAATATATACCACCCAAAAACTAGTAATTGATTCTAACCTTTTTAAGCAAAATGCACCAAATTTCACGCAACTCACAGACGCTGAGGATATTCAAGATATCATTCACATCACTCTCACATAGTTTATTTGCATCTTCAATAGAATGTATGTATTCTTTCTCTGCAATATGATCATACCAAAGCTACAGGTTACAAAGGTGGAATAAGGTTTAACATCAAGGAATCAAATTATATTTTCAGGGAAAGAAAAAATAAGCTTTACTAATTATATTGAATTACCAGCAAGTCCCTTGACTGCCTTTTGAGTATCCACTATTTCAGGATATGATATATTAGACATGCGAAACCAAGGTCCTTCATGAAAATCAAATGTGAAAAATATATCAACTCCAAAACAAGCAACAATTTAAAAGATTACTAGCTAGTCCAGTAAAATCAAAATTTTAACCAATAGACATTATAAGTTATAACCCTGACACACTATGATTTCTACTAGAATATAAATGGAATCATTTCTTTTAGACGCACAGATGCACTACAAATCAATCTTTCAGAGACAACTGGCACTGCCATGACATTAATAATCATGGTTCTACACTTGGGATGTAGGTAATATGGCACTGTACCAATTCTAGTGCCTCATGGCAGACAACTGGCATGAAAAATAAATTTGGCAACAAGATAAATTTCAAATAACCTTTTCTAGTGTATAGCCGGATAAAAAGCCTCTGACTATCATTTGAGAGTAAAGTGAATGATTCTGTCCAATCAAAACCATAGATAAGACATTGTTTGAAATATCTGATAAAAAATTAAAGAAAATTAATGTCACGAGTATTAATACCCATATAGGTTTTTTCATCTTCTGTTAGAAGGTGAATATTATTTCTTAACACTTCATGTAGCATAAGACCAAAATTCAGCTGATACTTTACAGATGAAGGAGGATTCCTGCTTGCAAATTCAACAACACGTTGAGCATTTTTCCATAAGCATTTAAAGATCTCATTGGCATATTTGCTTTCACCATCTGATGTTCTGTGGCACATAATCTGAATTGGAACAATATCAAGAGAATGTTTGGGAACAGAAGTAACATGTCCCTGGAACAAGTTCCAAATAAAAAAAATGATGAGGACCCTTACACATTTAAAAATGATGTTCTGTGTCTGTTCCACCTATTTTAACTGTTCATTTATCCTAAAAGACTGCAATCCTTACACATTAAATTGAAACCCTTTTGATGTCCTGCATCAATTCAACTTGATAAAGGCACATAAATGCATAAACTCATTATCAGACTAAACCTTTTCAATACCTGAAATCCAAAGCCATAGTTGTCAATTAGAGGTGATAGGTATTGTGCTAGCTCACGGGGGAGAAAACCTAATGACTTACCGCACACAGAATCCGCAGAAACAACCTGAACCAAGAGCAACAATGAGCTCCTTGAACTACATACAGAACATAAGATATAACTATTATAGAGGCAAAAAGAAACAAACCTTAATGGCATTGGGGTCCTTGACATTTTGAGGGTCCCTCAAAAAAGAGATGGCGGCACCAGCACACATTTCTTCTGGATTATCAGCATATTTCCTGCCAACGATGAATGTTTCAAACGTGGCACCAAGCACGTCCTCGGGTTTGGAATCATCAGGCACATCATTGTTCACGGACGAGGAAGATAAGGAAGTGGCGGCAATTGTAGAATCAAATTCGGCCTCATGATTTTCAGGGACTTCTTCTTCTTCTTCTTCTTTTTCAGACTCGTCGTTCTGGGGCAGTGGCACGGGAGAATTGTTACTGTCGTGAGTGAGATTCTGAAATTTGGGTTTGGAATTGGATAGGGTGAAGTTTAGCTGAAGGAGGGTGCGTTGGGAGAACTTTCGTTTTGTTGATGGTGTTGTTGGTTTTGGTTGAGAGAGACATGCATCTGAAAGTGTAAATTGAGATGAGAAAGAGCGAAGAAAGATTGAAACAAGAGAGAATATATAATATATATGTGAATCACGTTAAGTGCATACATACCGAGATGAGAGTTTATGTGGTCGTTGTCCCCGGGAAGGCTGCGGCCGCAAACAGGGCATTGTACGTCGTCGTTATTATCTGATTGCGGTGGCTCTTCAACAGCCTGAAAATGAAAATGAAGAGGCATCACTCGTGATATAAGTAACAAGGAAGAGATCAGAAGAAATGCGATGCGATACCTGGATAGGGTTAGGGTTAGGGTTAGGGTTAGGATCGGAGAGGATAGTGTGACGATTAGGAAGGAAGCGTCTCCGTTTACCGATTAATCGAATCAAGCTTTCTCTGCCAGTAAGTACCATTCGCATTGCCACTGCCACAAACTGGACAAAGGAAAAGAGAGGGAAATGATGAAACCCTCAAATCTCCCGCCACTTTCACCATTTTATGACTCGGTAAATGAAATTAAGTCGAAGATATCTCTTTTGTTTTTATTAGAAAAAGAAAAGGAGAGTAAAGTCCCAAATTCATAAATATTTAAAAATAGTATAAATAAATATATAGGCTAAATTATATTTTTGTCTTTCTATGATTTTCATTTTACGGCTTTAGTTTCTTAATTTTGCAAAATCTATAATTTTAGTCTGATTATTGAATGCCTAAATTATTAAGCCACTTAACTTTTTTGAATTATAATATAAACATTATATTATATATAACAAAAATTAATATATATTTTTTAAAATGCTTATTCAATGTTAAATTTAATTTAAAAATAATAAGTTTATATAACAAAAATACATAAAAAAATTATAACTTGGACGAACTTTAGGCCTAATGCAAATAGAAAAATATTGCACCAAATTGCGCCACTATTTTCACCTACATTGACCGAGAGAACAACATGAACATACCTATCTCAAAATATCTTTATAATAATAATATAACAAAAAAAACATTACCATCTTACAAAAAAAAACAATATCATTATTATAAGGCACATGAATTTCAGATTTTCTTTCAAAAAAAAACAATATCATAAAATAAAATAATATATATATATATATATATATATATATATATATATATATATGTATGGTTAGATTTTTTTAGGTAAAGTTTAATTGTTGTTCATTATTATTATTACTCTCATTTACTAATATCTTATTTGAGTAATTGAAGGACCTCCTCTCTCCGACACATTAGTGAAGATAGATATAGATACGCACAGTATATCACATCAGAGAAGAATTACAACTTTTTATCCTGATATATGTTCAAACACAACTAAGCATTAAAAAAAATGTCATTTTTAATTTATCATCTAAAATTCATTTTTGTTCATTTATATACTTAATATTTTTTTATGTTTTACTGTAATATTACATCATTAAACCTAATCAGTTAATACATATCTAAATTGAAACCATATTATTATTTATTATTTAACATATTTAAAAAATTCAATTATTATATTTTATTTTAACTAATAATTTTTAAAAAATGGTTACCATGGTTCAACAACTATTGTTTCTGCTTCTCTTTCCTTTTCTCTCTCTACCCCCACTCTCTAAACCAAGACAATCTCTACCTCCTCCAAGCCAAACTCCAATTCTCCGACCTCAAAATGTCATCTCTCCGACTAGAACCACCACGACACCACACCATGCAACTGGATTGTTGTCATGTGTGATGTCACAATCGGAGGCATTGCTGCTTTCAACCTCTCTGACCTCTGTCTCTCTGACACCGTCCCCACCCCCGCCCTATGCAGCCCTTCCTTTGCCTCCCCCAACTTCTCCGAAAACAACCTCAACACCATCCTCCCCACCGCCGCATTCTCTGCATGCACCACCCTCAACCACCTCGACCTCTCCCAAAACCTCCTCTCCAGCACCATCCTTGCTCATGGCCACTCGAACAATTCCTGTCACTACGATCATCCCAACATACATGCATGGTTCCCATGCAATTGTAAGATCCGTACACATTTATATACTCATTTTATTCTTATAACTAAATTTATAATTTATTATTTTATTCCTATAATAACTACCTTCACAAACCAACCGCCTACTTTTGTTATTTTTCCTTTTATTAAAAAAAAGTTGGAAAAACAGACACATAGTTAATTAATAAAAAAAACTAAGGACTATGCTTAACAAGATTTTACATCTAATTCTCAAAATTCAAAAATAATACGGTGAACAAAAGGGTTTAGAACAATTCAATAGTCACTCTTTCCTTTACCAGCTTTCCCAGTTGAATATCGGACAAATTCTTATTTTAATTTTAATCCTAATGAAACTCGAGAGAAACAGCCTCTCTGCTGCAAAATTTAATGCCCAGTCATTTATAATTTGGCTCGGGCATACTATAATTAACGGTTCATAATTCTTCTGAACAGTCACCAACTGGTGAAGATTTTCAACCCCACCATAGGTCCAATAATCTATATATAGTTTACTGCGGTCCAAAAAAGGAAAAAGAGACATGCTACTGTTAACTAGTCGAACGAGTTTTTTGGACTACTGCATCTGTCGCACTGCGAGTTCTTGTCAGCAATGGACCATAGACGCCAGATATCAACCCAAACAAGCCAGAACTAGATCCATTGCTTTTGTCTACTTTAGGTTCCTGAAAAGACACATACCCAGACATAAATAAGGGTAACACAGACGATAAAATCAAGCAAATAAAAATTAAATTACAACTGGAGACACAAGTCAAACCGAATGGGGTAGTTTTTATTTCCTTGTAAAAATCACGTAAATAAAAATATATTTTTGCAAGGAAAATATTTCATTTCACAAATATCGAATATAAACTTGTCAACAGTTAGACACAACCCACAAATATATAAACCACTTAAAATTATCTTAAAAGTTAAAACGCACTTAATGGGATTGGTTATTTTTGGTAGTCAAACATAGCCAAGCATCTCTAGACATGATCTCGTGCGAAAAACTAATTGTTTCCTAGTGATGACTCTTTAGGAAAATAATCTGAATTTACCAAATCAGAAATTTTGCAAACCTGGAAAGATCCACCAGAAATTGATGGAGATGGTGGATCCGTAGACAATGTCGGTGGCAAGGATGCAGTCTGTTAGCAAAACAAATGGTAGGAAGAACTAATGATCAACACAAATAGTGAAGCAGCAGTAAAAGCTTTCAATTAAAAGCAAATTTACAAAGGCTGCATAACATTTATGATGGGTTTGGATGAGTGGTAAGGAGAAGAGAAAAATGACACAAACCCTTGTGTAGAAGATATTTAATGAGATGGGATGGAATGGGAAAGTCTTGATAAGTACAGGATTGTGAATGAACAAATGCACCAATAGCCCCATCCTTAATTTGGATATATGATTTTCTGATTCTTGATGTAGAACAACTGCTAGAGCCTTTCAATTGCATTACTAGGTTCGAGGTTTGCTTGCTTGTGTAAGTGAGAAGGGAAGATTGAAAATAAGATGGAATGAAGAAAAAATAAATTAAAGTCATGGCTCAAAGTGAAAATAAGTATATTTTATTTTCCTATTTCTCATGTTTCTGCTAAAGGCAAGTGTACATTCATCTCAATTCACCTACCAAACTATGCAGATACTAAGACCATGCATGTCCAGGAAATATAATCATAAATTCGCTAACTATCCACCTACCGAACCAAGCAGATACCAAGACCATGCATGTCCAGGAAATATAATCATAATTCATAACAGACTAGCACAAGTTTAAGTCTTTATTTGTATATTTATATAGAAGTTACCCTTGATGATGGCGTAACGGATGGTGGCTCAAGAGATAGCCTAGCAGAACCTGACTGTGAACCCTGTATAATTCAGATTACAGAGTAAACATAGGAACAAGTTTCAAAGGAAAGTAAACAAGGGAAAACCTTGAGGGGTGGGGGAAGGGGGAACTACAATATAAAACCAAACTTGACTGCATTCATTCTTTGGCTTATAGTTAAATAAATTTACTAAGCTAATGAACAAAATATATACTATTAAACTAACAAGACATCCTATAAAATAGCCTATTATGCCTAATTGATAATAACAGTTCTCCCAAAAGGCATAATTGCATTGATAAATGGGAGTTGAGGAAAATGCTTTACCCTGGAAGAGGGTGAAACTGGTGGAAGCTCAAGGGCTGGCCTGGAAGAACTGGAAGAAGATGCCTATATAATATAAAAATGTCTTAGTATATTATATTATATACTATATACAGCAAACAAATAGAAAGAAGATAATTGAAAGCAGATCTGAAATTAAGACTGCAAAGCCAAAGCCAGAAAAAAAATATCCATCGTAACTAATGGAAGTCTGGTTCATGCCTGAATATACTCTGTGGATCTGCTATTCTCCAAAGTCTTGGTAAATTGACACAACATGTTCACTCCTTCAATTGTGGCCACCTAAGCAGATTAAAGCCGGTAAAAAGTAAATCACAGATATAAACAATATTCATAACCTAAAAAAGGTCTATAATTAAATTATGCAGTGACTGAAGTCAAATTGACCATACCTGCTTCTCTTCTATTTCTTTAATTTTAGATTCCTGAGAAGCCAAGTAATCAGGTTTAAGTTAAAACACCCAATAATAAATTAAAGAAATAACTGAATTGTTGCAATTGATTTACCAGAACATGGACTGCAACATGAAAAGACTTCGAATCTTCACTTATTGTATCTGCTTTCCGTTGAATTACATATATCTGCAACAGGAGATATTCTATTGTTAAACAAGGAAGAAGACAAAATTAGACATAAAAAATCTTTACTCACATCCTCCCTGGTACTTTCAGTAATGGCAGCACATTCTTCTAAATTTTTATCCAGACCGTTGATTCTTGCAGATAATTTCTTCTTGGTATCCTGAAACCATTGCAGATAAGTAATTTTTCATTCTCAATAACTTCATGGTAAAACAACTGTCAATGTAATTCTTAATGTCCAGATAAAGAAAGAAAAGTAAACTGAGCTGAATGCAAAATTTAAAAGCATCATCATTTATAGAACACACAAAGTTCCTTTTCAAAATTTTGTTTGAAATATAAGATTTGTTCGATTCAATAATGGAACCATACCAATTTTCACAATGAAAGTGATAAATGTAAGTTATGCACTTAACGAGGTCACAAAATATTTACATGAATAATATTACCACAAAGGCTTGACAGTAAAATCAAGCTCAAAGATTATTTGAATGCAGTCATAATAAAGAGAATGAGCTCAATTAAGTAGTATTTTTTGTCTCTCTGTTGATCTAAATGACACATTTATCCTAACGTGCACTTCCAGTGTTTCAGGGGAACCACACATGAGCTCGATGTATAAAACATGAACAAACTAAGATCATCATCAAGTTCATATGTTACGTATTTTCTAGTTCAAAAGCATCAGAATAAATAATACATAATTATGTTATTAAAAATATTTAATGATTTGCTCCTTGACATTTTGTTATATAGCTGTACTCTAGTTAACAGATAGTTATCAACTTATCATTCATTGTCATCTTTGATAAAGAATGTCTGGTTTTGACACAGTCTAAGAAGAACAAACTATGCAATAAAAGGGAAAAATTACCCCAATTGATTCATAAAGCTTTCCCATCTGATTACCAATTGATGTGCAAGCATCAGACAAACCACGCCTTGTTGCAAACATCAGATCAGGAAGCTTCCATCCCTGCAAACACACGAGAGCCATAAAACTCATTCATAAGAGAGTGGGGTAATTGAAGATTTGGAGATAGTATGGTGAGATAAAAGAAAATTCATTTTTAAAAAAATTAGAGAATAAGTGAACTAACAGCCAGCTGCTCAGGCATAAAGTTTAGTATAGCTAAATTCATGTACTATGACAGATCTAAGTGTAAGAGAGAAGGGACAAGCCTTCAAGAATTTGTGGGAATAATACATGTAGATTGTTGTAATATAACAAGCAACAAAATTGTTGATTTTCTTCCATAGTTTTAAGAGTTCTCTTTTTGGGTGCATAAATTTTATTCCCAGAAACTAAAATTCCTGGATTTGCCACTCCATGCAAACCTGCCAACTAATAATCATCTAACAGCAAGTAATGGATAGTTGATTCTGCTCTAAGTTATGTGGAAAATATTAGTAACATGAGTTGAGCTCAACTCAAACCAGTAAATCCAACTCTCAAAAAAGAATGATAACAATTTATGGGAACAGAAAGAAACTGCTACAACTCAAACAAACATGAATGCCATATGATCAAATCATTTTTTTTAAAAAAAAAGTCAAAAATGGTTTATATATTCTACAAGATTAGCAAGCTCTCAATTTCACACTTGACAGTTATCATGACAATATATAGCAGGAATCTGGATCCTCTGCAGCCTCTCCCAGCAAGGTTTCTCTCCTTCCCAAATCTCAACCACCCATCACATTCTCTTTCCTCTTCAGCTACTAAGTTCAACTACAACAGTCAAGATCTTGGCTGGACAGTGGCGGGAGAGAAATTAAGTGGAGAGTATCCGTGTGCAAAGAGCAGATGGCACTCGTTAAAAGCACCAATATTTAAATTCAAATTAGCCATAAAGCTTCCAATAAGAATGTATCACTACAGCATCCTGTTACTTAAATCAAAAATTGAGAGAGAAAAGGCATTACCTTCCACCAAACGTATCCATATCCTACCACAACAATAACAATCACTGTTGCATATTTTCTCCCACCTGTGCATTTCCCAAACAAGTCAGAAAATAAAAAAGGAGTAAAAAATAATAAGGAAACATTGTTTTGCAAATTAACACGTCAACATTTATTAAATTGCTGAAGAAATAACAAAAGGCCCCTATAATGTGTATAAGAAAGTAGCTAACCAGTACCTGTTCCACTTGCATTTACAATAGTGATTGATCTATCTCTAGCAAGAAGTTGTAGTTCCTGCCGAAGACTGTTAACCTGTAGATCAACAGTTAATCAGAATTTTCAATTACCCCTGTATTGCTATATTGGTATATATTTACAAATATAGCATTTGTTTTAGTAGCCAATTCAACAGGGGGGAAATAAAAATCCCACTTCAACTGCTAAGTGCTAAAAGATATAACTTTAATTATATAAATGTTTTCATTCAATTCATAGAATGTCAGAACTCAGCATTATTAGCACTCTATATTGGGAATCTATGATAAAAATGAATGCACAGTGTAACTTCATAAATTCCCAAAGCAGCAGACCCAGCATGCACTTTAACTTTAAATAATTTATGATCAGATCACAACCTACTTCAGAATGAATGTTGTAACAGAATCAATGCTATGAATTATAGTACTTGTGACCCAGTTGTTTGTTTCAATTTTGAAACATGCAACAGAAGCTATTTTTAGTTCTCAGACAAGTACGAGGTTAATTGTTAAGATTAGCATTAACATTATATACATTTACTTGTACGTAACATATGTTCAAAATACAACTTCAGTTGTTATGAATAAGACATATATATGAGTAAAAAAAATATGCATATGCTCAGAACTCAAGTCATGTATATGATTCACTAAATGATGTTCAGCATGATGCATGAGACTAAACTTAACTAGACAAAGAACTATTCCTAATTAAAATAAAATTAAATATAATCAATAATGAAAAGGCAGCAACAACAACAACGACATGCATACCTGAGCCAACAAAGCATCATTATGCGGCTGCTTTTTAACAGTTGGAGCAGGATCATCGCTTTTAAGTTGCCTCAAAACAACCTGGCAAAAAAGTCTACAATCAGTAAAAAGCCTGCATACTTTTTTTTTTTTGCTCAGCAAAAATATATATATTATAGATTGAAATAGTACCAGTGGTACTATGGGTACAAAAGCCTGCATACTTGATTACCAAGAATAAATGACAGTTACCATATACTCACTATATTAATAGAAATTGGACCCAATCACAGATATAAAATAATAGCAACCAAAATATTGCCAAACTTGGGATTTTAGGATACAAGACAAGTTGAAAGAATTTGCCTAAACTTCTCAAGTACATACAACAACAACCAGTGTATCCCAACAGGTGGAATCAGCCACATAGATCAAGCAGGGTTCTATTAAAAAACCAAAGTTTTAGTAAAACTATTTAGAACATGGTCTTTTTACTATTTTTTAATAGTGTCTCCTAATATTTCCTTGGCCTTCATCTAATCAAACTATCTTCCATATGTTTCCTTTGATCCATTTGTCTCACTACTAGACTAGAGCCTCTATTGGCCTTCTTACATGACTAAACTACCTTAGGAAAGTTTCCATCATCTTCTCCTTATAATCACATATTATACCCAAAATAGTCCCCTTAACAGGAATCCTAAATGTATGCCATTCTCATCTATATTGCTTTGTAGTGTACATTGTAGTAAAATAAATCAAATCCTATATGTTGCCATTCTCATTTTTGCTTGCATGAGTTAGAGCATTATGATAGTCTTCAACACTATTTTTTTTTGTTTTATAAATTCGATTTCTGAAATACAATTCCCCCCATACCCTTACCTTAGGTCTAGAAATTGCACCCCCCATACCATAAACCCTCTCCTACACATTCACACAACGTAGCTACAGTACAGACTAGCTCTCCTTGAACTTCTGTTGTTTTAAATATCATCTCAATCATACCACTTTGGACACCGAAAAGAGGATAATCGCATCTTAAAACATGGGAGGGGTAGCAAAATCATAAGCATCATTTACCGAGAGGGAAAAAAAATTGCATTTATCAATTTGTACCCGTCAGCATAGTTCATTAAATGTATACATCCTTCACTAGTGAAAAAAAAAATGCATAAAAAAAATAACAAAAACAGCAGCACCCAGAGAAACAAGTTGAGCTTTCAAAACCCAACCTTAAAAGCACCAGAGGCGAGACCAGAGACATCTGGCAGACGCCCTTCTTTTGCAATTACTGAACCAGCTATACCTAAAACACAAACAAGCAAACGAACGCATTTCAGTGAGGCATTCAAAATTCGAGTTTCGTCGAAAAACCTAGATTAACGTGCCACCACGAGCAAACGAACCTAAATTGAGATGGCATCAATTTTGGGGGAAAAAAAGATTTGGAGAAAATAATTAAAATTAAATAAAGAGAATGACAGTGTGTGTGAACCTGCGCCGACGAGAATGAAGAGCTTGCCGAGTGAAAGAGCCATGGCGCCAGTGAGTCTGAGCAAACAAGCTAGCGCACTCTGTTGCGAAGCATTTAGCGCGAAACGATGCGTTTAGGATTAGGCTATGTGCGATTGTGCGTTGAGATTGTTTATGTTTGGGCACTGGTGAGAATTGATCAGCGAGACAAAGAAGACAATGAAATCGAACAAACCCTTGCGATTGCGGTGCTCCCTGCTCCTTTGTTTCCTCAGTGGACGACCCTAGTTTTGAAGCTGTGAAAATAAATAAAAATACTAGTATATTAATAGTATATTCCCTTTCTAGTTGTGCAACAAACAACAATTACAAATATGAGTTTAGAGTGTGTTTTGAATGAAAGATGGAAATATTATTAAAGATAAACTTTTGTACTTTTTTCACAAATCCATTAAATTCTATCTCAATTCAAATTTATCTTTATTTTTATATTTTTTATTTTTTATCATGTAAATCAAACATACCATTAATACTTACAAAATATAGACTCATATACAGTATAAAACAGTTTTATATAATTAATTAATAAAAAAATATTATTCATAAGATTTTTAAAATAAAAGAAAATAAGTGGATATATCAATAATGTATTATATTATCATTAAATTATAAATGATTATGTAAAATAAGTTTGTTATTTTTTATAATAATTATAATATTATATTCTTAAATAAATAAGTTTATATTATTATCTAAAGGAAGAGAGATAGTGTAGAATACAAAAATTGACATAAAATATTAATGATAACACCTCTCCCTCATTAAACAAATTGAAAAATTTTAAAAATCATACCAATAATAATAAAATATTTCATATGATTTATACATACATGATTACTAAATTCTTAAAATAATTATTATTTATGTTTATAAACTTATCTCTTTTAATTTGAGATTGTATTACATTGTAAAATTAATTTATTCTGCAAGTATATATGAACTAATTTTCTATATTTATCACTATGAATATGAGTATCAAAAAATGGAGGACAAAAATCTTTGTCATCAAATTTGTAAATACAATTAGCGGATCTCATTTGCCTAATTATCCGTCTGGTTTCATGTCAGATTTTTTTACCTTATTTATTAGAAGTTTGGATAAGCAGGCCATCCTTCCTTTAAGTGGTTTCCAAATTCTTCAACATTGTGTCGCCCAAGTCATGAAGATCCCTATTTTATTGTTATTATTATTACTATTATTATTAAGTGTTAATTTAATTATTATCTTTCATTATTGTGGCTTTTTTTTAATACTAATGTGCCCAATAATCTATTTAAAAGAATAATCTGTATTCAATTTTTGATATGTGAAAAATATTAAATCAACCACAATCATCACATTCCATGGTTTAAAGATATAACTTAATCAAATTAAGATAGTTAATATTTATGATTTCAACATTCATTCTTTTTTAAATATTTAATTATTATTATTATTATTAAAAATAATTTATTGAGTGAATATCAAAATTGAACTGTGTCATGACGTAACAAGTTATGAATCGTGATTACCATTTGCCACACAATCAGGTAAGTGACATTAAAACTGTTAATAGAGAAAAAAATGTAGGGGACGAAAAACGCTAAAAAAAATATTTAGAAATTAAAAATAAATTTGACAAAAAGTTTAGAGATAAAAAAAAACAAATTTAATCCTAAAATAATCTGTAATATTCCTTTTTAAAAAGTAACGAAATATGTGCAATATTATGTGATTTTCCGGCTAGTATCTTATTATTTCTTTCTTTTTGTCTTTTAATTATTGGTCAAACAAAATCGAATATGGCCTGAAGCTAGCCTTGGACAGAGGCTTTATACACATCATCGTTTGAATCTGATTCTACAGACGACGGTATCCTACTATCCTTGGTCTCCCAACTCTGCAGGGATGACCATGTGGCATAAATCTCAAAAACATCTAAGTGCAATTAAATCAAATATTAACTCACTCACACCAAAGTGGTTGGTCATTAATTATTCAGTTTTATTCATCTAATACATTGTAAATGTCATGGATTTGGTGACCAAAGTAAAGATAAGTAGTAGGAAAATTGACTTACACTCATGAATATGGATTATACCACAGTTAAAAGTAAAATTAGTTTGTTATTACATCAAAATAGGATATAGTTGGACATGGGAGTGTCTTTTCTATATATTAAACTATCTTACATAGTATTTCCTCAATCACAAGGAAACACCAGTCCACCTTGGAAGAACTCCTATCTTAGCCTTCTAGGCATCAGGCATGCCAGAGTCAATACTCTCAAGAGAAATGTGAGTTTGTAACTTTTAATGGAAAAGATTAAACTCAACACTGAAAACTGTATTTTGATCATACATATATATAAACCTAACGAATAAAAAAAAATACATGTATGTACCTAGGACATCACCACTTTAGAATTGAGATTGAACCTTCGCCTTAAAACTGAATAACAACGCAATATTGTAGGGGCAAAATACATAGGATATGTCTATTCTGAAGAAAAAAAATAACAATAAACCCTTATCCCACTAGATCAAAATCAAAATGAAATAAAAATGCAGCTAACTAACAACATCATCTGCCTGCAAGACCTTTCCAAGTGCTTAAAAGAGTGCCTTTAAAATCCATCTTGAAAAGGGTTATATTTTTTGAATTTTATTTATTTAATTTGTAATTTCACCTGAGTTGATAATCGAACCTGAGGCAAAAAGAAACATGAGCATCCTTCTCTCCTGCACGCTAGGAAATGGTATAATTGACATTTGTGATGTTCCTTCTTGCTGCTTCTATTCTCCCAAGAATTCCCTTAACTGCTATATCAAATGCATCTTCAACGGTCTCTAATCTAGAACTTGGATAACGATATATTATCCTTGGAATAAGTCTTACAATCTCCTTTCTCATTGCCAACACTTCACTTTTTGGAACTCTAGACAATTTCTCATTGATCATTACTCTCTTCTCTCTGACATCTCTTTCTGGTATGTACACAGAGTAGCTAGAACCATTTCTGGGCAAATGCCACAAATATTGGTTATATGCTGATTCTGGATGAAAGAAAACAGGAATGCAACCTGCCAAAATTGAGTCAAAAGTTGATCTCCTAGTGAATGAATCCCCTGGAGGCTGTAAACAGAAAACTGAGCTCTGAAACACCTTTGTAACATGCACAGGATCATTGCAATAATTATGACCGTCATTGCAACTTAGAAGTTTGCAGCTCCTAGAGGATTGGCATTGTTTGATTATCTCATTTCTGATGGAGGATGATGAATTAGAATTAGGCCTTGGAGCACCTGCAAATGAAAACAAGTAAGGCCTTTTCACTTTTATCATTTTTTTCTGCCACTGAAAAACCTCCTTATCCTTGGAGGGGTGAAAGTAAGTTGGATATGGGATTGGAAACTCATTGACCTTTGAGCCAGATTCAATTAGCATAATTGACATGTTTCTTGCTTCTGGAAAAAGCATTAGCTTGGTGCCCCAGTCATCATTATTTTCTGTTCTTCTCCTGAAGTCCCAACCAACTCTCCCTCCAACCATGAAATGATCTCTACCCCACATTCTTTTCCATTCGGGTTGTTGAGCCAGCCACTTCACTAGTTCTTTTGGTGAAGCATCTCTGATTGAAACATTGAAGCCTCCCCAGAGGTACTGACCCACATCAAGGCCAGCATAGTAGGGTACATATATAGCAGAAGCCAGTGAGGAATCATTGGTTAAGCACTTGTAGTTCTTCATTGTGTTATGGAAAATAACCTCAAGTGAAAATTGGTTAGTTGCATACCAGCTTTCCTTCAATAGAGCCTTCTCCTTTGATTTCTCAATAACCTTCTGTCCAAGGCCTAAGTTAGACATGTAAGGGCACATATCATCCCACTTCATGAGAGAGTGACACCCCTTCAGCAAATCCTCATTGAACCTGCTAGCAAGATCATAAACATAGACATATTGACCAGAACAAGAATCCAAATTTCTAGTGGACAAATTTGAAACAAGTCCAACATTGTCTCTATTCAAAGGAGGGGAACTCATGTGGACTCTCTTATCCACTTCACCATGTGCTTCAGGAACTATGGTCTCTGTGTGATTCTCTACAATGTACCTTGGTATATTGGAGGCCCCACTTGATACACTATTTTGATTGGTATGATTAAATTTTCTAGGACAATCGGCATTTTCATTATAATTGAAAGAAGAATTTGATGGTAAAAATGTAATGCCACGATCACTCACAGCCATATAATAGTCCCAGAGAAGTAATGACATACAAAAAATGAAGGAGGTGAAAAACACAAACCGGATTTTATCAAAGTACTTGCTCAACGGAGGGTTGTCCATGTTTTCTTTTTGGCCTTTTGAGATTCAGTAAAAGTGAATGTGTTTTTCTCTGATGATATGGGGAGAGGGTGACATAGAGAGATTTGTGTAATGCAAAGTTTGTGTGTGATTTGGGGACTTTATCAAAGGAATGATCTGATATGGAAAAGAAAAGTGGGAAAGATATTATTGACATTGAAAATTTCCTTTTTTACTTGAAAAGACTGAATAACAATGGAAAGTAATCAAAGTATTACTGTTTAATTGAAGAAAGCATTAAAAATAAAATCGTGCAAAGGATCAAAAACCAAAATTAATAGTACTGTAATTCCGTACATGAATATTTCTCAAGAGATGTGCTTCACAACATACATTCAATGCATTAAGATTGAGATTCTTTTATTATAATATTGATAATCATACATATAAGTTTATGATATTATACGATTGGGTCCAGATCTTGGGCAATGCTTCCCCATTATCATTTAGTATCTAAATGGTCTTCATTGATTTTCTATAGTTATTCCAGAGACACCAGATAGCAACACCATGCATAGAGAAGCAGCACAATGTAGACCTTCAGGCTTCAGCCACCTTATTTATAACTATATATAGCCACCCACTATATGAAATTCCAAAATCCACCTTTTATATTATAAAATTCGAAATCTACTTAATTATTAATTAAAAGTTATAGTTTTTATTTTACTTATTACTAACAATTAATTATTAAAGTAATATTTCATTAAATAAAATTATTTTTATTTTTAGATTAAAATTTTCAAGATCTATTTTTAAATTTTAATTTATATTTTTTATTATCCATAAGTTTTATTCTTTTATCAAAAATTTACGTTTTAGGTATATTTTGAATTTTTACAAATTACTGGTGTAATGGACTGGATAATTTTTAGTTATAGGTGATATGAATATTGCAAATATATATAGCTGCTGAAGTAATTAATGATATAATATCATGTAAACTATAAAAGCCTGTTTACAAATTATTCATTGATTTTTGCATCTCTTAAGTTCAGTAGAGTGTGTGAATTATGATAAATCCTTGATACCAGATTAAAAAATAAAAAGAGAACCAGTATTGCTAACTTCGTTATTTTTGGGGAACAGATCCAAGAAGCATGCAAAAAGGGTAGTACACGATACTATCATTATGGCCTGAACAATTAGACATTTAACTCGTAGTTGCAAAGATTAAATTGCAAGAGCCGAGTTCTATCAACTGATCTATATTCCCCTGAGCCAAATGAAGTATGCATGAAGGAGTTAAGTCAGTTTTCTGTTCGTTTTCTTGACGCTGCGGAGCAGTTCACTGGCGCCATTGACAAGCCCTAGTTTGGAGGATTTGCTGATTGGGAAGTGATGGAAACGGGGTTGATAGTTACATAATTACTGGGTTACTGTGAAGAGGTTGAAAGATGCTAGTTGGAACTTGGAAGAGTACGTTCAGGGATCACATTTTCCTAATGGCAGCAGCCCTTCTCCCTTATTCACGGTATGTATGTATGTATTCTTATTTTTTAAAGCTTCTTTAATCACACTGCAAGTGATTGCTCATTCATTATTTTTCAGTTTTAATTCGTATAATATATAATTCTCCTAAACTCAAATATTGGGAAAATTAAATAATTAATGTTGGCCTACACTCATGAGTCATGATCATGAATAATGGGTGAATATAAATGGGTTCAAGGGGAGTGGTTTGCTTGGGAAATCCAAGTGTTTAAGAGGTTTTTAATGGAGATCAAAGTGGCTGTGTTGGATTATTCATGGAGGTGGCGGAAAGATCAATCAGGAAACTACATACATAGCTTTGTGAGATCTTCAATTCGGTTCTTGTATTGATGACACTTTGGCACATACTTGGAATCTGAGTCCCTCCAAAGATCAATTTTTTTTTCCTTTGGAGACTTGTCAGAACGTAGTGGTAAGTGGTGGCTGCTTTTTTTTTAATCTGAGAATAAAAAACAGTGTTAAGGAAATTATAACAAATCACGCATTATGTTCAACCAAATGAGTTAGACTACCTTAACTAGTGGTGACATTTATAGTTGTCAGTTTGCTATGGTTGGTTGAGTGGATCTGAATAGTTACTTACCCGCATCTGTAAAATCACACAACTCACAGCACGAGTTTTTGTTGCTTGGAACAAAGATTATGCAAGCAAGTGAAGAGTAGTTTGGTGGGGGTGTTATATGTGTACTCTTGGAACACATTAGATAATATTGATTTAAACGAAAAGATCTTTCATAGGCAGAACATCATACAGGATATTATTTTAATTTCCATTCGTGGACCTGACTCAAGAATTTCGATGCATCCTTTTCATACTCATATGTTCAGTGGTGCTTGAATCCAGGTGTGTGTTTGAAGGAGTAGCATGATCCTCTTATCAAATTTTGTTATTGAACTGCTATATGATTTAGTGATCCTCAGGTTTGTTGTTTCCTGACTGATGAGTTCTGTAGTACTGGATTAGTTTAAAAGAGATTTCAATGGATGTGTCCCTTTAAAGGAAAAAAAAAATGATATAATGAGTAATTAAAATATAATAAAGGGGATGGGGGGAGTACTTAGCAAAAATAGCAAGTAGAAATTTGGCCCAACTCTCAGGCAGGGGCTGAGCTAGGCCATTTCTTTTGAGGGGGGCAAATTTAAAAACTAAAATTAATTATACTTACAATATTAATATGTTAAATTTAACTAATAATTAAAATATCTATAATAATTATTATATTTGAACATCATAATTAATCATAAATTATTGTTAAAATCAAATTTATTTATTTTCCTAATGATAAAAAAACCAAGTTTTATTTTTTAATTTGAGAATAATAAGAATTTAAAATTTTATGCATGATCTGTTTGTTCATGATTGTTGTATGGTGATGAATAAGCAAGCATAGATCAGTGTATTGAAACGTGTGTTTGACACACCTCTTTAAGGATTTATTTACGTGTGTAAATTTCCCACAATTTAATTGGTCCTTTCTAAGAGCTTAAATTTTATAATTATAAATCAATTAAAAATTATTCTAGATATAATTTTTAAAATAATTACTATAAAATTTAGTAATTTTAGCATACATAATGCATAGCAATAATTGAATGATAATATATATATATATATATATATATATATATATATATATATATATATATATATAACATTTATAGTGCTAGTGTATTTACATTAAATTATAGGATTACTATATCTCTACTTTAAAAAAATTACAATGAAATAATATTTTTTATCTTTTTATTAAAAAAATTAGTGAAAAGGAAGATGTCTTAAAAATTATGAAAATTGATGGTCTTATAATTTTTTAGAAGTGTATCTATTTTGAATGATGAGAAAGATAGAAAGATAACAAAAAATACGTGAGATGCAATAGGTCAAGTGAAGAGAAAGAAAAGGAAAGATAAAAAAACAAAAAATGATGGAAAAAGGGTTATAAAAAATAACAAAAAAAAGTATATAAAATCATTATTGAAAAAGTATATGCCCATATTTATGTATTTCTTTCTTCTTTAGAAATGAATTTCTACAGCATATACACACACATCAGTCGTCTAACTCAAACATCAACGGTCTACTACTTCAAACACACTATACATGTCCAATTGGACACATCACTAAAGACATTCGGATACATATTAATTCTTCCTTGATTAGAGATTGATTACTATTATTGTATTGGATATTAACAAAACATATTCAGATTTTTGTCTTTGATTTTATTCCTAAACACCCCGTCTCATTAGCTTCAGAATTCTTCATTTCCAACCTCAAATTCTTTGATTTGAGAAATAACCCTGTTATAGGTTCAAAGATTTTCTTCTACAAATAAATGAACCCCATACAAGTTAGACGAATAAAAAAATACATGTATGTACCTAGGACATCACCACATTAGAATTGAGATCGAACCTTTGCCTTAAAAATGAATAACAACGCAATATTTATTGGGGGAAATACATAGGATATGTCTATTCTGAAAAAATAACAACAAAGTCTTATCCGGGTGAAAATCAAACTGAACTGAACATGCAGCTAAGTGACAACATCTTCTGCCTGCAAGACCATTCCAAGTTCTTAAAAGAGTGCCTTTAAAATCCATCTCGAAAAGGGATATATTTTCTGAATTTTTTTATTTAATTTGTAATTTCACCTGACTGGATAATTGAACCTGAGGCAAAGAGAAACATAGAATCCTTGTCTCCTGCACATTAGGAAATGGTATAATTGACATTTGTAATGTTCCTTCTTACTGCTTCTATTCTCCCAAGAATTCCCTTAACTGCTATACCAAATGCATCTTCAACGGTCACTGATCTAGAACTTGGATAACGATATATTATTCTTGGAATAAGACTTATTATCTCCTTTCTCATTTCCAACACTTCACTTTTTGGAACCTTAGACAACTTCTCATTGATCATTACTCTCTTCTCTCTGACATCTCTTTCTGGTATGTACACAGAGTAGCTAGAACCATTTCTGGGCAAATGCCACAAATATTGGTTATATGCTGATTCTGGATGAAAGAAAACGGGAATGCAACCTGCCAAAATTGAGTCAAAAGTTGATCTCCTAGTGAATGAATCCCCTGGAGGCTGTAAACAGAAAACTGAGCTCTGAAACACCTTTGTAACATGCACAGGATCATTGCAATAATTATGACCATCATTGCAACTTAGAAGTTTGCAGCTCCTAGAGGATTGACATTGTTTGATTATTTCATTTCTGATGGAGGATGATGAATGCCTTGAAGCACCTGCAAATGAAAACAAGTAAGGCCTTGAAACTTTTATCATTTTTTTCTGCCACTGAAAAAACTCTTTATCCTTGGAGGGGTGAAAGTAAGTTGGATATGGGATTGGAAACTCATTGTCCTTTGAACCAGATTCAATTAGCAAAATTGACATGTTTCTTGCTTCTGGCAAAAGCATTAGCTTGGTGCCCCAGTCATTATTATTTTCTGTTCTTCTCCTGAAGTCCCAACCAATTCTCCCTACAACCATGAAATGATCCCTACCCCACATTCTTTTCCACTCGGGTTGTCGTGCCAGCCATTTCACTAGTTCTTTTGGTGAAGCATCTCTGATTGAAACATTGAAGCCTCCCCAGAGGTACTGACCCACATCAAGGCCAGCATAGTAGGGTACATATATAGCAGAAGCCTGTGAGGAATCATTGGTTAAGCACTTGTAGTTCTTCAGTGTGTTATGGAAAATAACTTCAAGTGAAAATTGGTTGGTTGCATACCAGCTTTCCTTCAACAAAACCTTCTCCTTTGATTTCTCAATAACCTTAGGTCCAAGGCCTAAGTTAGACATGTAAAGACACATATCTATCGACTTCCTGAGAGAGTGACACCCTTTCAGCAAATCTTCATTGAACCTGCTAGCAAGATCATAAACATAGATATATTGACCAGAACAAGAATCCAAATTTCTTGTGGGAACATTTGTAACAACTCCAACATTGTCTCTATCCAAAGGAGGGGAATTCATGTGGACTCTCTTATCCACTTCACCATGTGCTGCAGGAACTATGGTCTCTGTGTGATTCTCTACAATGCGCCTTGGTATATTGGAGGCACCACTTGTTACACCATTTTGATTGGTATGATTAGATTTTCTAGGACAATCGGCAGTGTCATTAAGATTGAAAGAAGAATTTGAGGGTTTAGGCATGTGTGCTTGTTTTGCATCATTCATGTTGAAAAATAAAAAGGTAATGCCATGACCACTCACAGCCATGTAATAGTCCAAGAGAAGCAATGACAAACATAAGATAAAGGAGGTGAAAAACACAAACCGGATTTTATCAAAGTACTTCCTCAACGGAGGCTTGCCCATGTTTTCTGTTTGGCCAGATGTTTACATTAACCCACACACCATGCTTAACTAATTGAGCTGAAACCCTTCATTTTGTTTGGCCTTTTAAAATTCAGTTAAAGAGAATGTGTTTTCTCTTATGATATGGGGAGACATAGAGAGATTTGTGTAAAGCTTTAGTGTTATTTGGGGCCTGTATCAAAGTTATGATCTCATATGGAAAAGAAAAGAAGAAAAGACATTATTGACTTTAAAATATAGTAATGAGTATTCCTTTAAGTTGAGAGGAACAACTAAATATTTGGTGATTTGAACTAATGTTTTTTAAACACTAATTTTTAATTTTTTTTATATTTTCTTTTTTCTCATCTTTAATATATTTATCAAATTTTCTAATTATTTTTTTAAAATAAATCATAATTTTATTATTATTTTACATAATTACTTCACTTCAACGTTAATCATATCAAAATCTTATAATTTAATAAGTCAATTTTTTAAGTTTCAGTTAAATTTTTAACTTCAAGCTAGTTGCAACAACTATGAAATATCTTTATTAATATACACCATGTCTAAATTTTCCTCAAAAAAACTTTTAAGGATAATTATTTAATTTCATATTCTAAAAATAACGTTGCAACAACTATGAAATATAATTTCATATTAATACAAAAGGTCACGTAATTATTTATAAATACTTTTGTATTAATATTAAAATACGAAGGTATTAATTATGCAATTTCATATTTAAAAAAAGTCATCTTTATTTTATCTTTATTATATAAATTATAAAGTAATGTACACCAAGTCTAAATTTTTCCCTCAAAGATTGAGGATAATTATGTAATTTCATACTCTACATAAAAAGTCACAATAATTATGAAACAGAATTAATTTCACATTAATACAAAGTATTAATTATGCAATTTCGTATTTTAAAAAAGTCATCTTTATTAAATATAAAAAAATGTATATATATATATATAATAAAGATATATTAATTTATTATCCATAAGTATTTATTAAATAAATAAATACAGATTTTAAGAAAACATTTTTTTTTGTTGGCATAATAAAAAATCATGAGATTAAACTATGTAAAAATTATCAAAATAAATTTTATCTCTTCCAACATATCTACAGTTATAGTAAAAAAAAAGTTTAAACTGATGTCAACATTTGTTTGTAAAGAAGTCAATCATCTATCAATTCTGTTTGACTTTGTTTGTATTTTAAGGAAGTATTTATTAGTAGTTTAAAAATATTTGATTTATGAAGCATATTTTAAGAGAATATTTATTAATCATAAGTATTTATATTTATAATTACTAATTTAAATTTATTATTCTAGGTTTCAAAATAGTTTTTATATGTAATAAGAATAGTAAATATGAATTTAATTATTTAGTTCCAACTAAAAAATTTTAAATTTTAAGATGATAAAATTTGGTAATTATTATATCTTTATCTTTATCTCCAAAGATAGGTTGTTGGGACCCTTTTTTTTAAAAAAAAAAGGGTAAATAGTATAATTTTTTATTACATTTAATAGATTTATGTTTTTCATTATTATTATTATTGTTACAATTTTCAATTTTTAAAATACCATATGCTTTGGAAATAATTTTTTTTGTTATTAAATGAGTTCCTAAAATTTGGCATCATTTTCACATTTTCAAATAGTAGTTTTTGATTACTTACTGTAAATTGTGCAATTTCAATAATTATTATTGAATGCCCTTTATAACCCATTGACCAACCATACAACAGGTTAATTTTCAAATAAATTTCAAAATTAAAAGATTCACTATTTTTAAAAATTTAAAAGGTTGACCATCATTTGCTTCTTCTCAATTCTCAAGCATTTAAAAGGATCGTTCCTTTCTCTTTGCTGGAGGGGACCACGGTGGATAGAGTAACTAACTTTGCGAGTTATTCGAGAAGGTTAGTCTGGTCTATATGAATCATATTTTAAGAAAATGTTTGTTAATCATAAGTATTTATATTTATAATTACTAATTTAGAAAAAAAAGTATTTATATATAATAAGATTAATAAATATGAACTTAATTATTTAATTATAGCTAAAAATTAATTTTTTAAGAATACATTAATAATAAATTTTAACAATTATGATGTCTTTATCTTTATCTCTATATAAAGATATAAAGATTGGGTTGCTGGGAGCTAGTTTTTTCTTCAAATAAGGGTAAATAAGACATTTTTTTCTATTACATCTAATAGATTTGTCTTTTTCAACAATAATAATAATATATTATTATTACAATTTTCAATCTTTAAAATACTATATGCTTTGAATTTATTTTTTTTGTTTTTTAATGCGATTTTTTTATTAAGTGAGTTCCTAAAATTTGCCATCATTTTCACATTTTCAAATAGTAATTTTTTATTACTTACAGTAAATTGTGCAATTTCAACACTTGAATGCCCCTTTATAACCCATTGACCAACGATACAACAGGTTAATTTTCAAATAAATTTGAAAATTAAAAAAAAATCACCATTTTCAACAATCTAATTCTCAAGCATTCAAAATGAATTGTTCCTTGACTTCCTTCATCTTTGCTAGAGGGGACCCTGCTAGGCACGTAGAGTAATTAATTTTCCGAGCTTTCTGAGAATGTTAGAGAGGTTTATATGAACCATATTTTTAATAAAATGTTTTTTAATAATAAGTATTTATATTTATAATCATTAATTTAACTTGTGCAATTTTAACGATTATTATTGAATGCCCTTTATAACCCATTGACCAACCCTACAACAGGTTAGCTTTATCTTAATTCTCAGGCATTTAAAAAGAATTGTTCCTTCATATTTGCTGGAGGGGATCAATAAGACATTTTTTCTTTTACATTTAATAGATTTGTCTTTTCAATATTATTATTATTATACTTAAATATATTTTTATTCTATGATAAATACATATTTTTTATATTTGATCCTAATAAATTTTGGATTGAGTCCCTAATATTTTAAAAAATTTATCTTAGATCCTTACTGTTAGTTCGTATGAACTGGACATACGTAAAAATGTGATGTATTATGTTGGATTATTGTTTATATAAGTTGGATTTTATTATTTTTTAACAAAGAAAATATTTTTTTTAATAATCCAACATGTATAAATAGAAATCACAAAGGTTATACTTGACATGACACATCACACTTCTACGTGTCTAATTAACAGTCATGTAGGATTACAGATTAATGATAGAGACTAAAGATAAAAAATTTAAAACATTAGAATCCAAATTCGAAAGAAAAATTTATCAAAGACCAAACACAAAAAATATATATTTATCAAGAACCAAACATATATTTAACCCTTATTATTACACCATTTTCAATTTTAAAAATATCATATTCTTTGAAATTATTATTTTTATTAAATGAGTTCCGAAAATTTGACATCATTTTCACATCTTCAAATAGTGGTTTTTATTACTTAGGGTAAACGGTGCAATTTCAACAATTATTATTGAATGCCCTTTATAACCCATTGACCAACCCTACAACAGGTTAATTTTCAAATAAATTTCAAAATTAAAAAATTCACCATTTTTAACAATTTAAAAGGTTTACCCTCTCATTCATGTTTTTTTATTATAACTTTTAACAATAAAAAATTATAATTTTTAGAGTAAAATATGTTTAAAGTCTTTGTAAAATTTGAAAAATATTAATTTAATTTTCATAAAACTTTTGGTATTAATTTGATCATGTAAAAATAAACACATATTTTTCATGATCCTCAGTAGTAACTCTGATAGATAATAATCTGACATGGTTAATATACTTAAATGTGTAATTTAATTATAAATGAATTAAATAATTTGTGGCGGTTAAAATTTCCTGAATGAATTGAACAATGTTTTTGCGGCTAAAACCTTAAAAATTACAATTTTTGTCACTTATTGTATGATTTTCTCGCATTTTCTGATGTGATGAGAAAAATAAAATAACAATGAGTTCTAATGTCTTCTAAGTGTGCTTGAAAAAGAAGGTAAAGAGAGAAAATGATTAAGTTAGTTAGTTAATTACTTAAAGAAACCATCTAATAGAGTTATTAATAAAGGACCATTAAAAATATACTTTATTTTTATGTGGACCAAATTCATGTTTTTTTATTGGATCAAAGATCATGTTCTTAATGGCCAACCGAAAGTCATTGATGGTGGACAATTACACCCCATCACATTCATGATATTAAAATTTTACCTTTTGCACCCTCTAAATTTATATATGGAACCCATTACCAAGTAACATACCCTTATATTGACATATGGATGTGCAAAAATAGTCTCTCACTGTGATAAAATTACAAATAATTTATTATTTTTATCTACTAAATAAATTTCCCCTACTAGTCTAGGGTCTTTCCGTGGGTGTTTTTAACCTATTGGATTAAAAACTAATTAAACTCATGATTTTGTTATGATAACAAAAACAAAACAAAAATACATTCAAAAGCATGACGGCAAAGAGTGATGAGAGGGGAGAGAGGGAAAAAAAGAAAAGAAATGAATGAAAGAAGAAAAGGATAAGAGGAAAGAAGAAAGGAAAAGAGGAAAGAGTGGTGGCTGGAGAAGGGTGAGGTGAAATCATTCAAAAGGTATCTTGGTCTATGTTCTTGATTTATAGTGTCAAGAGTAATTTTATAGGAATCAATAGTATCACCCCCTTTAAATAAGATTGAGCAAGTCAAAATTTTCAGAGCCAATAAATTATTGATTTAACCGTTTAAACTATTTTATTTTAAAAACAATGATTTAACCTACTTTTACACAAGTTACAAATCAACGATGATAATCTTTTTTATTCTGAATTAATGATGATAATCTGTTAACTTGAGTAATATATTTTTTTTTTCAATTTTCTCTAGTCTTTTATGCAAAATATGGTTACGGTATTTCATTCATAATCAATGATTAAACACAATGGGGAGCTGAAGTCCTAAAGTCCTTATTAAAGAATAAACCACATGATTAACTTGTCTCCCGCTAAAACTCATCCTAGAATGATGACCCAGTATTGCCATGAGTGGGATAGTCAACAATCATCTTACAACCAATTTTCTCTAGTTTTGTTGCTTGAAAACTTTTTTATGATTTATCACTCTTATTTTTTTATATAGTTTAAATCATAGTAAATACTATCAAATAAATATTTTTTGTAACACAATTAATAATTTTACGTTGGAGAAAGTGAAAAAAAAAACTTTTACATATCATATGATTTGTTCATAATATTTTAATAAATAATTAATTAGACATGTACCAGGTCATATGGGACAGACTCAAGTCAAAATAAAATATATTTAAAACTTATATTCTATTAATCCAACTCTTTTTTTTATCAAGTTATTCCTCCATTTATTGGACTTAACACATTTAACATTCCTACTTTCATGTCGTGATACATGACTCAATTTGTCATTGCCACTTGGAATAGTTGGGTTCCTTGGAGAGTGGCTCTTCCCTCAAGCTATGCACTTAAAAAATATTTCGAATACTTTCTGCCTTGTGATGATGGTAATTTTTTCCAAAGTAATTTATCTTACCTTTGAATGCACCCATCGGTGAAAATTTTGTTTTTTAGTCAAGATTCCCAAAAATTTGCTTTGCTTTACGAAAATATATTAAAATTCTAAAGTTGTCTTATGGTGATATTTTCACATAAAAATGTTTTTAAAAAAATATTCATTAAAACACATACAAATTTTTTGAAACCTGCATTCATTCACAATAAAACCAGCAGTCGAAGTTAAAAAATCTGCAAAATTTACTTTGACTAATAAAAGTATATGTATATCACACCACCCAACTAATTGAAGTTAAAAAAAAATGAAATGTATTTTACCCAATCATGAAATAAGGATAAAATGAATAAAAAACAAATAGATGGCCACGCGCAAAAAATATTACTAGAAGAGCTCCCTTGTGATTCACTCTATGATGTTGATATACACAAGTTAAGTAAGACTCAATAATAGGCTCAGACTAAGTTAACTAATTACTTCTAAATGACATACTTATAAAGGAAATAAAGTGGATGGAACAAAAACTCTATAATGCAAAGATGTGAAAAAATCTGCAAAAGAATGCCTTAGTACACAAGTGATGCTAGTTAGGAGGAGCCCACTTTGGAATATGATTATTATTTGGGAGCTTGTAGAGGAACAGAAGTTAGTTATAGAACCCAGTACTAATTCAACTTATTGGCCTAGCAATCTTAAAAGCATTTTTATTTTTCATACAAATTCCTAAAGCAGGTTGAGTTGCACAGTTTAACCAACTAACCACTCTATTACTCTAACACACCCACTCCATTATCATTTATATATACACATACCAAACTTGGATTGAAAATAGTTTCCTTTCCGCACGTAAATCATTCTAACTTGCTCATAAAGACAAACAGGAACCTAAATATAACCCCATTCTAGGTACCCTTTTTTGATAGATAGATAGCTATATAGGCTAATAAGCTCTTGAATATTAGAACTTGCTATAGCTATACACACATAAAATTTGGGGTTAGGGAGAGATGAGAAACCGTATTGAAAGATTAGTAGTTCCATGGTCTTTCAGCTGTGCTTCCCATTCAAGTGTGAAATTAGGTGCACCCAAAGGACCAAAAGAAGATTCAAAAGGAACTATTGTTTCAAGTAGTTTCTGCTTTCTTTCTTATCAGCATCCATTTCTCTATTCAATTTTTTTTCTTTGTTAAGTGATTGGAGTGCTATCTTGTAATTTGAGATATTCGTTATGCAAGGAAGACAAGAAGGACAAGATAGATCATTCATCAGGGCCCAAATGAAGAGAGGCAAGCCTTCTGGGTTTCTGGTTCTACCAAAGCCTAATGTAGCTACTGGCATACAGAGAATAATCAAGGGCATCAAGAATTTATCTCAATTATTTGGTGAGTACAACAATCTCTTTTTTTATTAATTAATTTTGTTTGTTATGAATCATGGCTGGTCTTAATTAGATGAAATTTCAATTTCCATTACCCGATAAAAATTAAAGAAACATATAAATCATTTTATCAATACATTCTAATTAGCAGACAATCATACTGCTCCTTGAGTAATCAAATATTTGATTCTTAAGTTTGTATGTATGTGTGAAAAAAAATTCAATAAAAGATATAAGCTTCTTAAATATATCTTCATATCTCAAAAAATTAGTTTCCAAAGTCTTTATCCTGAACAGCCCATAAATCATTTCTTAAATGTATATAATTTATGGTAGGTGGTGCATTATTCTTTTTCCTTTCTGATATATAATTCTCTTTTTCTTTTGGATCTTTCTCTTCTTCTTTTTTTATGTGTTATACGATTACTTTTGGACTATGTATGACCTGGGCTACTCAACTTGTCCAATTGAATATAATGGACACAACTTTTATGGCCCATAACATTAGAAAATGAAACATATATATGTAGCTGAAATTTAGAGGCATCGAAGGAGTTAGTTAGATAAGAGGAGTAGTTTGAAGTTTTGAAGGCCGATTATGATTTTAGGTGATTATATTAACTCGTCTCCATTATTTGAAATGATTTTATCCAGCTGTGGAGTATGGGGACACTAAATTCTAATAATATGCATACAACATAATTGTATTTGATTTTAGTGTCTGAATCCTACCTACTAAAGAAACGGACACAACATTAAATAAATGAGACCTTAGCAAAATATATGAAATCATGTATAATTAAAAAAAAATACTCGTTAGTTAAGTTAAAAAGTAGATAATGATAAAACTAACAAAAATAGTTATGGAATCATCTGTACAATCAATAATGAAATTAGTAACCTGAGTTCTGTGGCAAAAAATGGAAAACAAGGAATGCAATAACTAAACACAAATTTAAAAGACTCTTGCAAGAACTCTCAACCCTACGTTGATCTAAAACTGCCTCTGTGTGTGATTAAGTTTTTTTAACATCTACACATTAAGTTATTAAAATTTGATCTATCATTCAAGAAAATTTGTCATTGGTGCCTTTTCAAAAATAGAATAAATGTCGTTGGACTGGGCTTTCCTTACAGCATATGGACTGGGCTAGAGCCACATTTAAGGTTAATTTTAATATAATTCTTTGCTTAAGTTATTATAATATTCTAACTTATTTAAACTCTACATGTTTATATTCGCTCTGTTGCATCTTTGTAATGTGTCGATTGTTGAATGTTTTCTTCACTTGAATTTAGTTTACAAAAAAGAGGATGTCGAAAAAATGGAACCTGAGATGGAAATTGGGTATCCAACAGATGTGAAGCATGTGACACATATTGGAATTGATGGGTCAACAACCATTACAAATAATGTCAAGGGTTGGGACAATCTGAAGGCACCTGAATTATTGTCTCTGTCTCCAATTTCATTCAAGCAATTTGAATTGGCCATGGCTAGCCAAGCTCAATATCCTCTCATTAACGACCTTAATTCCTCAAAATGTGGTTAGAACACTTTATGGGAATGATGGCACTTCCAAGTCCCTTCTTCTAATTGTAGATTAATGATGATTGATGACGATGTATTTAGGAGTTCATATACAAGTGCATAAATTGAAAATTCGTGAATGTTTGTAATCTCTTTCACTCTTTGTTTTGCTCGGTTCTTGAGATTGCCTAAGCTTCATTACTTCAAGTCTTCCATTTTAAAATTGAGTTTTTCTGTCTATAATATTTTATCAATTAAAAGAAAGAAAAAAGCTTAGTAGGACTCACTTTTTATCAACTAAAAATTTGTTTTAAGTTATCCATCGGTATTCATTTATTACAGATTTTACCTATAAATATTCACTGGTGTGGATGCTGTAGTCATCTCTACACATGTAAATTTTGATTTGACAATAAATCTACCTTAAAACTAAATAAATTGAATGATATATCCTTCTATTTCCAGGAAAAAAAGAAGCAAACATATGAATGATAATACACTTTTTTATTATTCTTAATAATTTTCTATTATTCTCTTATTACTTTATCATATATGTTTTTATTTTTGTCTCAGTTTATTTCGTTTGAAGTCCAAAAATGAAAAAAAAAACATTTTTAGCTATGTCTTATTTTTTGTTTAATTTTTGGAGATCATTCCACAACATAGCTAATACAATTAATTTTTTAAAAAAATAGACACAAAATTAGTAAAATGATTTTTTTTGGGTTCATTAATTAATTAATACGGTGCCTTAGACTTTAGAGGCTTGTAATATACGCCGACAACAAATGTGGCTCTTTAGTCATTTCATAAACTAAATTGGCATGTTCATTCAACAAATATATTTCTAAGATTAAAGCATCATTTTTAAAACATATTCCTTAGCTTTTTAAACATATAAAACAATTCATAATTAAATAATATATATTTTTGTACAGTAAAAGTTATACAAAAATTTATATAATCATGACAGAGATTGAATAAGACAGAGAAGTGTTAAATACAACAAGTAACGTAATGAAAAGAACTAGAGAAAAAAAAACTACTAATGTTATAGAAAATGGTGTAAATATTTGTTATATAATATAAATCTATAATTTGATATAAAGAGTAAAAGAGTGATTAAGTTTTAGATTAAATTGCATACTGATATAATAAAAATATATATTTTAGATTAATTTACAAAATATTGCTTCAATTTTAACCTATTGGTACTTTTTTTCCCCCAAAATTTTAAGTTTACATTATTCTCACTCAAACTTTAAACATATAGTAGTCATTTAATTTTTTCTCTAGAAATATAACTAAGTTCCATACAACTTTATATGTATATTCTAAAAAATTATTAGAAAGATATTTAACTGTTAATGATGAAAAAATTGTGAATTATTAAACATTTAAAATCCAAACAGATAATTGAAAATTTAAGAAATAATTTATCAAAATTATAAAATTATGCCAAGCTTTTGTCATTAAAGTTAAGTTTATGTTCTAGAAAAGACCATTTGTTTATGGTTTAGTGTGTACTATTGAGTACAATTAATTATAGAAGATAATTCGTTGGTAAGTTTCTTTCCGTTGCCGTTACTTATGTCATTCTCCAGTTCTTTCTTTATTCCTTAACCATTTCCCCCCCTCTTCTTCACTCTATTCTTTCCATAGTTAAAAACTTTTAATTTCAAACTAGGGAGAATAATTTTAATAAAATTAATTTTAAATTAGTAATGTCATTACAATAAATAAATAATATATATAAACTAATTTTAAGTTAAAAAGTGTGTTAATAAAAGATTTTAAATTGTGATCACAATTTCTTAATCCCTTATTACAATTTTCTTATTTTTTGAGTATTAAAATAATTATTTTAAAATAATTTAAATTATATTTTGTGATTGAAAGTGTATAAACATTATTATTTTAATGTTAATAATAATTTTTCATATTTTAATAAAAGATGTACATTTTAACATAAGCTTATGTCAACAATTAATTTCAGTCCATTTCTTTTGCAATAATAATCACGTTAGAAGAGAATAGACCCGCGAATCTGAATCAGAAAAAATATAGGAATAAATAGACTTGCCAACTAAACCGAGTGAAGGGGCAATAAGGTCATTCGAGGTGTCCTCCTTATTATTTGTCGGTGCCGTAGCGTGGTTCTTGGCCTCAAAGCCAGTCTGTTCTTACTTAAACATCGAACACTTCGTGTCCCACCTAGACCTTACCCACCGTCGATTCCCCTAAACGTGTTCGACATTTAATCACACACACTAAGCACACATAACACCATCGGAGAAGGACCTTCCATCAACCCATAACTAGTCGTAGTATTATTTCATTGATTCTCTCCCTTCTCTTTCTCTCTGCGACAACAGATGATGGAGACGACGGCGAAGCGAAACGCTGTCGTTGCGCCAATCGCGGCGTTGTTGTTGGTGGTGCTACTCGCGGCGAGTGTGGTGGTGGAGGCTCAGGAGAACTCGGACGTGAAGACGCTGGTGAAGCACATGCACGGGAAGAAGTACTGTGACAAAGGATGGGAATGTAAGGGCTGGTCAATTTACTGTTGTAACCTCACTATTACTGATTATTTCCAGACCTACCAGTTCGAGAATCTCTTCTCCAAGCGGAACTCGCCGGTGGCGCACGCCGTCGGATTTTGGGACTACCACTCGTTCATCGCCGCTGCCGCGCTTTTCGAGCCGCAAGGGTTCGGCACCACCGGGAACAAGACGATGCAGATGATGGAGATTGCGGCGTTCCTCGGACACGTCGGCAGCAAGACCTCTTGTGAGTACTACTCTCCTATCGATAATTTGTTGATTTAGTTTTGTCAACTTCGTTGAGATTGCGCGCGCGTGTGAGAGAGAGTTTGTTTAGGTTGAGCTAGCGGTTTTTGAGGTTGTGAGATCTGTGTGTGTTGTAGTGTTTGAGACTTCGAATGATTTGGATTTTGTTGTTGTGTTGCATAATTTGATTTCTGTGCTGTAAACCTTGTTTTGTTTGGAACTGGAGTCGGTGCAGTCGATTTTTCATGCATTTACATAGTCATTGAATGATTTGGATTTGTTATTGTGTTGTCTGATTTGATTGCTATTTTGTAAGCCTTGATTTGTTTGGAACTGTATTCTGTGCATTCAATTTTTTTCATGCATTCAGGCAGTTGTTGCATTTGTAACTGACTATTGGATGAAGATTGGACGACTCGGATTTTGAATGTGTATTTTATGGTCTGGTTTATCAAAATAAAGCATGAGTCATCCGATCTTCATTCAACGGATCTGAGTAGATGAATGTGTGAATGCGTGGAAAATTGTCTTAGATGTCTTTATTTGTGATTTACATGGTGTCTGATGTGTTTAAGCACATTTTGTGAGGTAGAATGTTGTTTTGTGAGAGTTGATTTATCGGAGACATGTGAATAGGATTTATTGTTTGTGTTGTGGGAGTTGCGTGTGGTGCAGCGGTTGATTTAGTTTTGCTTTAAATTTGGACAACTGTGTGGTGTTATTGTTCTTATAATGCTGGTGTCAGGTGGTTATGGAGTGGCTACCGGAGGACCTTTGGCCTGGGGTCTTTGTTACAACCATGAAATGAGTCCTATGCAGTCATACTGTGATGACTACTTCAAACTCACATACCCCTGTACACCTGGTGCTGAGTACTATGGTCGTGGAGCTATTCCCATTTTCTGGTATGTGTATGTTTGTTTGGCTGTATGTATAATAGAAGCATATTTTCCTGGTTTTGGAATTGCCTGTTTATTGTCATTGTTTGAATAAATTGCGCTGTAATACATAGAGATGCCTAAAGGTAGCTAGTCTTAGAAAGTTTCTTTATCATTCCTGAAAATTGCCATTCTTCTCAAATTTTTCTTGTATTGTTTAACTTAAGTATTCTGCAATATCCCTGACCAGTCTGTACCAAATCAATTAGACTTGTTGAAAGGTTAACCAAACATCCCAAGGTTATTTGTTCTTAATTTATAGCTTCCCCTATTGTCTGAAAAAATGAGTTAATAGATAGCAGTTAGGTACTAGTGCTCTCAACAATTAATTCATCCGAAGCACCTCAATGGCTATGATCATAAACACTTTAGCAAAGAAGTATATGGCCTGAGCAGTCTATGAAATGTAAATGACACATTTCATAGAAAGATAACTATTATATGGTTAAAACCTTTAAAATATCATTTAGCTTCCCATTGTGCGATTATAGGTCCTTCAAATCACAATAAAGAAAATATAAGAGTTAAGTGGGCATTGCAAAGTTTTGAAAGATTATAGTAATGAAAAAGAAACTGTTGCAACAAGAGATAAAGTAGGATAAGGGTGGGGGAAATAGAACAAAAGCAGTAATTGATTAGTTACTGCAGAGATACAGAGCTGGATTTCTGGGTTTGTGTAAATGATTTATGAAATTATCAGTGATACCAATGAAAATTAAAAATAATGTATGCATGTGCAGATTTTCAGTTAAGACCAGTCAAGTCTTAAACCTGTTCCCTTACTTTCTATTGTTCTGATATACTAGTTTCTGTTTGGTCTGAATGGTAGGATATTTGACCATATCAGTATATTGGCAGTGTGATCAACTTAAGTAGCATCTCAGACTGTCAACTGACATTTTGTCAAAGAAGAAATTGTTTGAAGATTTAAACTAGTATTTTATGCATATTTTTAGGCAAGTCTAGTTATATTTCATTGGAGCCATTTTTTACTTGAAACGTATAGATAGGCTGTAAGAAAACTATTTATTAGGTTTTATCAACATCATTGTGCTTGTTGAATGTGGAGGTTATACTTAATGGTATCATCAATATAGGAACTACAACTATGGTGCTGTTGGAGAAGCTTTGAAGATCGACCTACTCAGCCATCCAGAATACATAGAGCAGAATGCCACCCTTGCTTTCCAGGCTGCTATTTGGAGATGGATGACACCAATGAAAAAGTCACAGCCCTCTGCGCATGATGCCTTTGTCGGCAACTGGAAGCCTAGCAAGAATGATACTATGGAGAATCGTCTTCCTGGATTTGGCACTACAATGAACATTCTCTATGGGGATGGTGTTTGTGGACAAGGTGATGTGGACTCGATGAACAATATCGTTTCCCATTACCAGTATTATCTTGACCTTCTAGGTGTTGGTCGAGAACAGGCTGGGCCCCATGAAATCCTTACATGCGCTGAGCAGGTTCCTTTCAACCCATCTTCCAAACCTGCTTCTTCATCTTAAGATTATATTTATTAGCATATGATATTGTTGTACCAATCCCTTTGAAAGTGAAAGTTAATAAGGGTTCTTGAAATTATTGGTATGCAATAATTTTGAACTGCGTGGTAGTGTGGGAATTCATTATATAGCTTTTGTTCGTTGTTATCTAGAAGTTTTAGTCATTTGTAATATCATATGTCGTGAAAAATTTGTATCTGGTATATATGTACGTTATGGGCGATTTTGTTATTTTTATATATACATTCCTTGGTTGCAATGTAAATTTGAATATGGTCATGTCAAACAAAATCCATTTCGAGTCATCTAGGTCTTCATTAGTGGCTAACAATATAAGTTATTTATGCCACGTATTTAAAATTTCAATTAAATAGCATTATTGTACATCTGCCACGCAGAGAAAATAGAGGAAAATGATTTGCGTGTTAATTTTTAAGATGACAGGGTTATGTTCTAATTTTGCATTTGACATAAAGTCTGCTTTATGTTTTAACAAGAGTAATAAATGTCTTTTTTTAGAATTATCCTCCTTTCGGGGTGATTGCCTCATGTTAATATCAAATCTACCAGAAGCAACACGAGATAGTAGTATTTTGATGATTTTTGTGAAGCCTATAATGAAAGCATAAGGTATGAAAATATTTTCAGGGGAAATGTGTTCCATTCTAATTCAAATAAGGGCATCTTGTAGGTTTCAATACAAAAATTTGCAAAGTAATCCCTATAAATCGTCTGTAAAATAAGTAATGTAAATCTGCAACCTAATAAAATTATCTTCTTGGCCGAAATATGATCAGTTGCCACATTTGTCCATAAATCTGAATCTAATAATATGAAAAGTTGAGATAAAAATTTATTGTCGTTTATAGAAATAAATAAATGGACCGGTCTTTACTCATACAGCAGAATAAATAAAGGGACTTATATCCTTGACCTCTCTAAAGACTAAAGTGGCTTTTCTTATTTTGGAATACCTATTTCGGGTAGGTTATAGAGTCCTCTTTTATTTTAGAATATAATCATACTCTAAGATAGTTATTTTAAAAGAGTCTTATTCTGAAATGATACTCTAGAATATAATTTTTTGCATTCCAGAATAGCTATTTCAATATATTTAAGTTTTCGTATTGTGTGAAAACATATCTTATTCTAAAATAATAGTTTTGGAGTACTCCTTTGGCAATGGTGTTTTCAAAGATGAACTCCTGCGCAAACATAAGCTTCTCCAGGGACAAATCCATGGTGGTGGAACTCCCAACAGAGGCCTTCATGGAGGTGTGGCGGCAATTGTCAACGGTGTTCCGATCATATGACAAACATACTGTCGTGAGCGACAAATCAGAGTGGCGTTCCACTGTGGGCCAATGTGGCTTGCACGACTATAGGCCCAAAGGCTGTATCTGTTCATAATTAATCGATCGAGCGCAATTTTACTTGGATTACAGTGATGTTTTCTCGTTTTTATGATTCACAACATCCCTGTTATATATATATATATATATATATATATATATATATATATATATATATATATATATATATATATATATATATTTATATTTTACAATGTATTAGTTAACTTATTGAATTCAAATGTTAATTTAAATACACAATGATAAAAAAAAGGATAACGTAGTTTGATCAAGTCTAATATTTGGAAAGTACAAGGCTAAGAAAACAAGTACATCTAAAATAAGCATTTAGAAGAAAAAAATTAAGACGGTAACGAATAATCTTATAACTCATTTAACCTTCTCCATGAAAGCGTTCGTTCACAAGAAAATAATCGTATTAGATAATATTTTCTGAAAATGTAAAAACGATTTCTCTAGTTATTTATTTTTATTATAGATTAGATATCTAAATTTAGTAGTTATGGGCACAAATGATTATGGTTGACATATTTTCGAGTGTCCTCCGGCGTGGATTCGGATTGCTATTTTAACGGATTTTTTAAGTTTTCTTTTACTGTGGTTTCTAGTTTGAGCTTAACTCTCTTTTAGCACCAAAAATAAAAATGATATTAAACTTATTTTAGTTTTATTGATATGTATTGATGATTTAATGGTATAGTTATCATGTTTTGTTAAAAAAAAAGAATCATTTTTACGATGTTGACATTTTTTTCACAGATAGATACTGTCATTTTAGATAGTTTTGTATTTTAATACACTTGTCTACATTATTTAGTTGCTCATAAGTTTACAATCATTAAGTAAAATAAATAATATTAATTAAGTATTTTAATTAGAAATATTTAATCAATAATGTTGCATTGCTGCTTAAATTTACTATAAAGAGTGTGTGTGTGAGTTATGTGATGAAGTAGTGTTTCTACATTTCTTGTTGCACAAATGTTACCTAAACAATTTCATGTTAACTTTAGAGAATGAAAGGTTAGGCATGCAATTTTACTCTTATGACTAATTAGTATTTTAGACTGTGCAATGACAAGATAATTGTCTAATTTATATAACTAAAATTTGTAATATATTAATATATTATAATTAAATTTAAAATAAATAATATTTTTAACTTATAAAATATATTTTAGACTTATGATAAACAAATTATATAGTGATAACAGATTTCTATTTTGAGCACATGTGACTAATTATTGAATCATCTTAAAATGCATATTCTAGTTCAATTTAATTTGAATCAGATTGATATTCGAGATAACTTTTTCAATTTTCAGTTTATGTAGTTATAACTTTGCAGTTCAATTATCACAATGTGCTTCTGATTGAATATGTTGATGAACACACTTCAATTATAGGAAACATGGAAAACACAAGTCTTTTCTCTCATTTGTTTCTCCCATGAAATCTCTGTAGACTTTTTCCAAGTCCCACTCCTTAAAAAATGTTGTCGGGACAAACTTGTTCCCCAGATTTACAGTCAAATAAATACGATCGAGTTTGGACAAACAAGGATGAAGACCAGATAAACTACCTCAACCTCATGCCATGCATGATTTTTTTCTTCTTAATAGAAATTTTAATAATCAAATTGATGCACAGACTATTTTTTCTTCTTTTTTTTTTTACCACTTTAGTTGGGATCTTTGATTTTTTTAAAGAGATTCTAAAATATTTTTACTAGTTTTAATCGTTTGATCAGTTATGAGATTTTTTCTCATAAATTTAATATGTATTGTGAATTGAATTAGACTTGTTGCATAAACAGTATTCTTTTAAAATAATAGAAGTTGGGTGATTGAAATAATCGACTTTGTTGACTGAGTCACCAACATGTTCACGTTAAGTTTTTTAATCGTGAAACTGACGCGCATGGAAGCCAAACACGTGCATGTACATTTACGAGTAAAAAATGGATGAATCTAGAATGTCGTTAATTTAGACAAGGAGGAACTTTGGTAGTGTTTTCTGCTATTACACAATCTTTCCAAAGAAAAACCTTCAACAATCTATTTTGTCTTCATCATATATATAACATGAGATATTGATTATCCTTATTTTTAATCAATTAAATCACTTAAATTTTTTAAAAAAGTCTTTTTACATTGTTGATAAAATCGGCCTGCCCAATTCCTCATATTTGTTTTTTACTCGATTAATTCATTCATTACTGGTTCAAGTTTATTTATTTAATTAAATAAATAAATTTAAACTTAAAATTAAACTTATTTAAATGAATGGAACCCAAGCTTTGAAAATTCAACATTATATAAAGATTGATGAATAGCTCGTTTATGTATATATAAATAATGTTTTTATGAAAATAATTTTATCTCTTAAAAATGAGTTAAATAGATTATTAAGTATGTTTTCTATTAATTTTTAATTTCACTTATCACATGCTAGACTCATTTTTCTATTAGTAGATAATTATTAAAAATTATATTGATAAAGTTTAAAATGTATTTAAGAAAATTTTCATAAAAAAATAATTAAGCTATAAATGAGCTAAATAAGTCAAGCTAAAGTTTTAATATTTCATAACAAACCAAATCCAAACTTTCTACAAGGCTAGATTAAATAAATAAATCAAGCTTGAGTCATTAATTTTTTTTTTCCACAAGCATAGTCCAAGTTTCAAGAGCTCAACTGGATTTACCCTTATTTACATCCCTAGTGTTAAATATTTGAAATAAGATTTTATAGTCTATAATAATCCTATAAAGTTTGAACAAAAGGTGGTCTAAATAATAATTTTTCCAATCCCTTATAATTAATTAATGAGTCGTTTGTTATGAGAGAGATTTATCTTTTTTTTTCTTTAAAAATACATTAGAGAATTTACCCCTGAAAGCATGAATTTTTCCAAGTATATTAATCTGTTTAGCATTCATAGACTATTTTAGTGATTTTGATAAAAAAAAAATAGCTTATTTACTTTTTGACGCAACTTATTTACTAAGAAAGATAACATATGACAACTACACCAATTCCATTTATAATTTTTTTTGTCTGTAAATCAATCAACAATGAATGCCAATTAGTAAAATTTGACGACTATGACAATTCCATTTGATTCTGTCAACCAACAGTGTACATCAATTGTTTTAATTGACCATTAATTATAGTAGATGGAAAAAGACTAATATTTTAAATGAAAAAAAAAGTTAAAGATGGTATAATTTTTTGAATAAAGTCTCTGTCGTATACAATTTTTTTTGGAAGAAATGTCTTATACATGCATGGTTAATAATTGAGTCCCAATTAACGTATTTAAGAGACTCTCTATTTTAAGGTAAAGAGATCATAATTATTATAACTTTTTTTAATGTTATTTTTACACAAACTAATTAATATATTTAAGGGAGTAGTATTATTTTGGACTAAATTTATTATGATTTAAAAGTAACTTTAAATCTAAAACTTAACATAAAATCTTTAAAAAATAAAATAAAAGTTATTTGTTTTTTTAACTAAAAAATATTTTTATAACTAAAAAAAAGTTTTTTTTTCCGGTCACACCAATTTATTCAATATGAAAGTAGAAAGAAACAAAAAATATAACTTGTTTTTAAAATTTATTTTCCTTATTTAAAAAATAAGTTTATTTTTTTTTTTGCTACAATTTTAATTAACCTAGCTTTTTTTAAATGAAAAAAATAAAAATGTGAATAACTATTTTTTGGTAGGCGAAAAATTAGGAATAAGTTGAATCAAGCATTACTTTAATATTTCTAAAAAAAAAAAACTTTAATCTCTTCTTGAAATGCACCAATCTCTCCCTTACAGTGAAAAAAATATGCTTAAAATAAATATAACATGTCTTAACTCTTCAAATAAATATGCTTAATGTGAAAGTTTTTTTTTCCGTAAAAAAAAAAAAAACTCTTAATAAACTTTTCTTCGTACAGGCAATTGGAAATTAAACTCAAATCAATCTACTTAACTTAAAAACATGATTTATTGTCTTTAATAGATTTGACTGTTTTTCGAACCACCGACATCTAACAGAGAAGAATAGATCAAGTAATGATAAACAATTAATAACATTGAATTAAGTCATTAAAAGTAAGTGTTACGTACTTTTGATAATTTACGAAATTTAAAACCGTATTTGAACCGAAATTATGATAATGGCATGAAGTTCATCCGTCATATTAGGTATATCCTTTTACATATTTTTTGACATAATTTTAATTATTTAACGATTGTGTAAAATTTTCTGACAAAAATATATTTAAATTATTCAGTAAAATATTTTATATGAGACTTATTTAACATTAAATATTAGGTATAAAAAAACTGTCACTGTGGATCTATTAATTAATTAGTGATTTTAAATTTGAAAATTTTAAATCAATAAATATTGATAAGTTTGGATGGATTGTTTATTCTAAAAATCTATGAAAATATAATGTTTTTGTGTATACATTTTTACATCTATTTTATTTTTATAATTGCGTTCATAAGTTATTATTTTATCTTTATAATTATTTTCACAAATCATTCACTATATTATATTTATTTTTAATTAAAAAATATGAAAATGCAGTGAGACATGAAGTGCCTATTTTTTCCTTATAAAAATAAAAATTATAACTTGAACCGAATTAATCTAATAAGATTTGAGTTACTTAGGCAGAGTTATAAAGCCACTTAAATAAAATAAATTAATAAATAAATTTAACATTGAATTAAGTCATTAAAAGTAGGTGTTACGTAAAATTCTATGACAAAAATACATTTAAATTATTTAGTATAATATTTTATATGAGACTTATTTAACGTTGAAAAAAATGTCAGTGTGGATCTATTAATTCATTAGTGATTTTAAATTTGAAAATTTTAATTTATTGATAAGATTGAATGAATTGTTTATTCTAAAATTCTATAATGTGAACATGACGTTTTAGTGTATACATATTTTTATATTTATTTTATCTTTACAACTATATTAGTAAGTTATTATTTTATTTTTATAATTATTTTTACAAATTATTCACTAGTATTGTCTTTTATCTTAATTAAAAAAAAAGCATGAAAATACAGTAAGATAGGAGATACTTATTTTCTCTTCATAAAAACAAAAAATTATAACCTAAACTGAGTCAATCTAATTACATTTGAGGTGGTTTGATTGGATTATAAAGCCACCCATATTAAATAAATTAATAAACACATAAAAAATAGAAAAATAAATATTGATGTAAAATTATAATAAAAGAAAATTTTCTGAAAAAAAGTTGAAATGAATATATTTTATTAGTACTTTGTTTTGTGATTCCATAATCCTATCCATCCACTCCCGAGAAATCCAATCATCCGCACCGTCCAATCCGCGCATCATTGTTTATTTATGACGTTGTCGTTCTGATCCATACTCTCAATCAATATTTAATTCCCTTATTTTTTGCGTGGCGGAGAAACAAAATCTGTTTGCTTCAAAGCCACCACCTGCCGGTGACGCACCCGCTCGTGACGGTAGCGCTGCCCTTAACGTTTTCCGACACAAGACGACGAACGCCTCGTTCAATTCTTCTTCAACCGACATTTTTGTTTGATCCGAAGATTCGCTTCTCAGTTTTCGCGGGCGATTCTCAAGGAACCCAAGGAGATAGCGCTGGATCGAGAATCTCGATTCGCTATTTGCGATTTCACGCTTTGATTTTTGCGCTATTCAGCATACGCGTTTTTTCAGTTCCGATTCACGCGCTTTCCGACAAGTTTACTGTCGCATAGGCTGATACGCTGCTGGAATTTCCGATTTCATTGCAATCATGACTCAGGTTCCATTTTTAATTGCTTTTTTCTTTTATGCGTTTGATTGTGTTAGTTTCTGAATCTGAATGTCTAGGGCCATGGTTTGTGGTTTCTGAAATGATTATAATTTTTTTTTTTATATCAAATGTTAATTGTTTTGTTAGCAATAGGAATCGAACCTGCCACCTTTTCCACCTTTCCTTCTTTCTTAACCACCCAACCAAACTTATATCTTCATGAAATGATTGTAATGATGGTGTTTGATCATGATTATGATGATGACGATGAATATGAATATGATTATGATGATGACGATGAATATGAATATGATGATTACGATGATGACGATGATTTTGATTATGATGATGTTTGATTATTTTTGTAATGATGATGATGATTGTGGCAGGCGGTGGAGGTGCTGAATCGGTATGGGACGGATCTGGTGGGGGAGCCGAGAGGTTCTGATTCTGAGTGTTTGGCGGGTTTTGAGTGTTTTCTGAACATTGTGAGGGCATTGGGAATGGGATCGTGCATCTCGGAGGTTGGAGCTGGTGGAAGTTCCCCTCCTCTTCTTCCTTTTTCGCCTGAATCGAACATGGATGGTGGGAAGAGGAGAAGGTTAAGGGGTTCCTCTTCCTTTGATTTCAAAGTGCCTGGGAGGATGTTCTTGAATGGGTCAAGCGAGGTTGCATCCATGTATTGCAAGCAAGGAAGAAAAGGGATCAACCAAGATGCTATGCTTGTTTGGGAGGTTAGCCTGCCCTCCCCCCCTCTCAGCATCTATTAATGTTGTTTCGGGATATTGTCTTTTACATTGCATTTGTATGATTGTATGCACATTATGTGGTTTGCAGTAATAGAAATGAAGGAAGTTTAAAAGGAATCAAAGTTGAGTAGGTATTCTGCTTTTGTCATAAGTTTTTTTTTTTTAAATCATCGAATGGGTTAGTTATGTCTTATTGTTTAGCATATCTTTCAGCTTAGAACAAGTTTACATGATTTAGTGCTTAAATTTTTATTTTTTTTTGTGTGTATTTGGAATAAATATGAGCTGATATGTGGAGCCTTGAAGTAATGAGTATGCTATTACCTTTGTCTGACCTTTACCTCTGTTCATTTCTTTTCCAAATACTCTTCTCAATCTTCTTAGGTTGTTAGTAGTGCCTTGTCATGCTGCCAATGCAGTATAAAATATAAATAACATCCTCCCTCCATTCTTTTCTAATAGATCATTGTGTTCTCCATCTCTTCCCACTTCAGCATAGTTTGAATGAGATACATCAATTTTACAAAACAATAGTTTTTGTTATAATGTCCTACATCAGCCAAGAACATGGCCAAAATACTCCTTATAACAGTTGAAAAAATCTTCTTTCCTTGAGTTAACTTTTGGGGTTGAGTTAAACCTAACCCATTGCTTATAGTTTCTTTATTCTCTTTCTCTTACAATTTGAGTCTTCAGATGTGTACTCACAGTTTTGTTGTTTCAGTCTGCACTAACATTAATGATCTAGATATTAATAATGTGTACAAAACTTTGTCTATTTTCCTTGTGCAGAACTTTTGTTCAAAGGAAGACACCATTTTTTGTGGTGTTTTTGATGGACATGGACCTTATGGCCACAGGGTTGCAAAGAAAGTTAGGGATTCTTTTCCTTTAAAGCTTAATGCCCAATGGGATTTGCATCATAAGAATAGAGATGGACTCAGTGATCATAGCAGCGCCACAGGAAGTTATAAATCTGAAGGGAATGGATTTAGACTGGTGGATGAGAAAACTAGTCCCACTGATCATGAACTTGATGAAACAGATACGATTTTGACATTACGAGAATCATTTTTGAAGGCTTGTAAGATTATGGATAAAGAACTGAAACATCATCCTGATATTGACTGCTTTTGTAGTGGGACTACAGCAGTTACTTTGGTCAAGCAGGTAAGAAATATAAATTACAATGTAATGTTCTCTTGATTATTTCTTATTTGCTTTTTACATGTGGTTTACTGATGTTCTTTCAGGGGCTGGACCTTGTTATTGGAAATGTTGGTGACTCGAGAGCTGTATTGGGTACCCGAGATCATGAGGATTCCCTTATTGCTGTTCAGTTGACCGTTGACCTTAAGCCAAATCTTCCAAGTACCTCGCTTTCTCTCTTCTCCCCTCCATTCCCCCCTTGTGTGTATCTTCTGAATGAACTTGATAAGTTGGAGAACTCCATCTCCTTATTTTATTTCCCTTGAAATATTGAATCAATATTGCCAGCTTCATAATTATGATGTGAGTGACAGTGCTTGTCTGATTTAGATAAATGAACTTGATAAGTTGAAGAACTCCATCTCTTTCTCTTTTCTGTTTTGATTTTACCCTGTGTCTTTGGGAGATTTAAATAGGTTTCCCTCTGCTTTATGGAGATAATCTCTATTTTTTTTTATCAAACAATACAAATTCCCTGTAGCTGAAACCTTACTTTTTTCTTTGTTTCTCTGATTTATTATATCTAACTTCAATGCCTTTTTCTCTTTTGTTTTAGGGCCTGTTTGGATAAGCTTCTTTAGAAGCACTTCCAAGAGAAGAAAATAAGAAGAAAATAATGATGAGTTTCTTCATAAGATAAAATGAGTTATCTATTAGCTAACCATTAACTAATTTGTAGAAGCTCTCTCATATAGCTTCTCTAAAAGATGAGAGGACGTCTACAAATTAGCTAATGGTTAGCTAATGGACAACTCATTTTTATGGAGAAGCTCATTTTATTTTTTTCTTCATATCTTCTCCTAAAAGTGCTTCCAGAGAAGCTTACCCAAACGGACCCTTATCCAATATATTTCATTGGTTCCCTTTTAGAACAACTTGACTTTTGTGAGACAAATGTTTTCAGGATTGGTGAAACTATATTTTCATTGTATGATTTAATAAACGCCGTGACTTGGAAATTGGAATTTATTTTGATTTTTGATACATCAGTCAGTGTGGCATATCTATATGGGTATGAATGTGTGATGTAAAGTTGTTTTCACTTAGGGGAAGAAGAGAGGATCAAGCTTCGTAGAGGAAGGGTTTTTTCCCTTCAGAATGAACCTGATGTGGCTCGAGTTTGGCTGCCTAACTCTGATTTCCCTGGTCTTGCTATGGCTCGGGCATTTGGAGATTTTTGCCTTAAGGACTTTGGATTGATTGCTGTTCCAGATATCTCATATCACCGCCTTACCGAGAAGGATGAATTTGTTGTGTTAGCAACAGATGGGGTAAGGCCTTATGAGGCTCTTTTCTTATGATATACTGTCTTCTATGATCTGCATGTGTTGAAATTGATTCATTTCAATATCATATTTGTAGTTAGCCAATTCTAAAATGAAAATATGAAATTGACTTTAAATAGTATTTGAATGCCACTTGCAACAGTTAAAAAAACCAAATTTGGTTCTAATTTCACTGTATTTAAATTGACATCTTACTGTTTAAGCTAACTACTTATCATGTAAAACTTATTATTATGAGTTAACTACTAATGTAAATGATGAACACAAACCTAATATCAAAAGCTGTATCAATATATATTTTTTGATCCAGTTGTATCTCAAACCCATGTTCATATACACAGATACACTTGTTATTTCTATTCTCTTTCAAACTGGAATTTGTAAATTGTTGAGCTTTTGGAAAAGCTTGTTCTTTACATCAATATAGCGATTTACCCTTTTCTTTTGCCTCTCCTTTGAAGTTGTAACTCTAATTTTTCTCTTATGGTCCATATTATGTTGTAACTTGAAAATTTATATTCTCTGAATTGTCTTATATATATATATATATATATATATATATATATATATACATACACACACACATATATACAAATACATACTTGATTAGATGGAATATTGAATTATTTTAAACTGTTGGATTCTTGGGGGCAGATTTGGGATGTTCTGTCAAATGAAGAAGTTGTGGACATTGTGGCATCTGCTTCACAGTCTACTGCTGCTAGAGCACTGGTTGAGTCAGCTGTTCGGGCATGGAAGACAAAATTTCCTTTTTGTAAGGTTGATGATTGTGCCGCAGTTTGCCTCTTCTTTGATTCTGATTTAGATTTCAAGTCAACAGATACAAAAGACAAGTTAATACCGGAGGCATCTATTGACCAATCTGAGCAGTTAGCTTTACTTGGTGAAAAGGGAGTTGGAAATGAAGCTGAAAAAAAGCAGCAATAGCGCAAGTTTTGTACCATGTCTCTCCCAAGCCTTGTTGGTTTTATCGAAAAGGTTGGGTAAATTGTGCCGCAACAGTCAAAAGAGAAAGGATCATTATTTTGATGATTTTTCGGTAGTTTTCTGCCAATATTCTTTTCATTATTTATCTTTCATTTCCTTCGACAGCATTTGAGGGAAGAGGGGGGTTATATATATATATATATATATATATATATATATATATATATATATATATATATATATATATTTCTTATCTGGAGGAAAAGTGGTACCGGGCTTTTTTTTTTTGTTGCTGGAGGTCATTTTCCTTCTCTGTATATTTGGTAGATTTGGAGTTTTTGTAAATCCAACTCTCTAGATTCATATTATATAGTCTGTTCTGAAGTCTGCCGTTTTTCATTTGCATCATTCTTAGGTTATAGTTTCCAATTTAGTCTGTGAAAACATGAGAACTGGAAAGAATTGGATTTATTTCTTATGGACTTTCGAGTCAGGTTTTTGTACCTCCATGTTGTGTTGCCGTCAGGGATTAATGATATTGTCTGTGTGATCCTATTATGGGTTTTGTGTGGAAAATTTACGGACGGAAATGTGTCTTTAAGCTATACGAGTAAAACTGTATTTACCTTTTGATTTAAATTTTATTATTTCATGATTTTAACTTAATTTTGAGAAGGATAAATTATTTTTAAAAAAGGCTTATTTGTCAAGTGAAGGTTTACTAAGTACTAACCCACGAAGGAATGAGGGAAGTGAGGATGGTAACATGTCAAATAAATTTGGAATTTAGTTCCCGAAAATTTTAAGTGTTAATTATTGTAGGAATTTACTCAACTTGACATGGAGTACCGGACTTGAAGAAGAAAAACATGACATGAAGTGGAGTTGGAGTCAAGTTTTCACTCAAGGCAAACTGGATTTATTCTCCGTACTCACTTATTAAACAAGGTTAAAACAATTAGGTTTGATTGACATTTTGGCCTTCAGGGTTGTCTTTATAATTTTTTCATATACGAAAAAACTTATAAGTTGTAATTTCTGTACACACGTATAAGTTAAGTTTTGATCTCCGTGATCAACGCAGCTAGTATGTATGTGGCACCTATTCATTTGCTTTACTGAGCCTTCTCAAGTGTTTGTTGTCCACGTCTGAATATAATGATTTATTCAAGAAAACAACGGATTGAGGAAGGTAGCAGAATGGTTGAAGGGGAAAAATTACCTGGTGATGCTTGATGACATATGGGATGAGGTTAAAGGTGCATTTCCAGATGACCAAAATGGTAGTAGAATACTAATAACAAGGAGGTGGCATACTATGTACAGGAACAATTTTCAATAGGATCATCTTAGACCTTAAGAGCATTGACGTAAAGATAGATGATGAAGATCAAGCCATCATTCTGTTGAGCTTTCTTCCTAAGCCATTTGATCATTTTGCTGATACAATGTTGTATAGAAAGGCTACTCTATCAATGGATGAGGTCAAGGCTGCTTTGAACTCAAAAGAAAATCAAGGGGAGAATGACTCTGGCAGTAAAAGACTCTTTTCTACTTTCTTGTGCTGATGTCAGTTTTTGTCTCCTTTTTTCTTTCATGGTCATTATTGTGCTGATGTTTTAACATCATTTACATGTTTATTGTAAAAGGCTCTTTGCTCTGGCAGAGTTTGATGAGATGATTTGCAATTGCTCTGCTTCTTTCTTTTCACTTTTCTGCTTTCTTGTGTTCCACAACCACTTGACCAGATTTTTCAGATAGCTTAGCATTTAAGCCTGAGAAATTATGCATCAATTGATTTGTTTGTTGTACAACCATATTTAATGTTAACCTCTCTCCCTTGTTTTTCCATTCTAAACATGGATCATGTTTTTGTTTATTGGTCTAAAGTGTTGTTTCATGTTATTTTTCTTTCTCTTTTCCCAATGGAAGGTCCTTTCATGATTTAGTTAGAATAGATACCTGATAACACAATTAGTTGGAAAGGAAGATGTTAGAGTGTATGTAGATAATGGGAGACAAATCATAGTGATCAGTTTTAGAATTGGAGTGAAAGCATACAGATATTGCTTTTGTGCCTTGTCTCTGCTACTCTACCCAAACCTTTGCTGGTTTTATCGTGGATATAATTCATTATTTTATGATCTTTTTGGTAGATTTTCTACCAAAATTCATTTCTTCTTTTCGGTGATGCTATATAGTACGAATTAGTTTTGCAGCAAGAAGTACGAATCCACTTGGCAAAATATGATCGGACAAATATTAATTTGAAAGAATAAAATCTAGACATGCAAGTTGTAACTACCCTCTTTCAAAACTGGAATTTGTGGAATTGTTGGAATTTTGCAAAAGCTTGTTCTTTACATCAATGTATATATTCTCCCAAATTGTCTTACAACACAAAAAAACTTGAGTATTTTCTTACATATTATCTGCCTACATTTTTGCGCTTAACTAGGTTATGGAAAAATAATTTGCTGATGAGATATACTAGGACAGATGGATGAAAATTACACCAACTTTTAACAAAGGTTTAAATACAGTTGTATTTTTATAATTTATCATATTTTTGCCTTTAGTCTTTATAATTTTTTTTTTGTTTTTAAGCTTTGTAAATTATATTTATTTTATTTTTAATTTTTAAAGCACCTTAAATAATATTTTGACAAGTGAAAAATAGTGTTATCTAAAATGTTAGAACGAAAAATAAAAAATATAATTTATAAGGACTAAACTTTTTTTACAAAAAAAATAAAAAAATACTAAAGAATAAAAAAATATTTAAGACAATCTGAATACAACAGAAAAGTTAGTTAGAACACAATAACAATTTTTAAAGATTATTGTTAAAGACTCTGCATTTTAAAATTCTAACTAATTTTTGTTTCTAAACCATGGAAGACTTTTATTTCATAAACACAATAAAAATTAAACAAAACTCACAATTTAAAAAAAAAAAAAAACAGAGTCATCAAATATATTAATATTTAAAGACAGAAAAAAAAAAACAAATAAAGTTGAGAAGGCAACCTATAATTAAAAAGGTTAACAGAAACGTGGGTCCACGCGTATTCGCGTTCTTTCCCTGTATTGGCGTCCACTTGTTATCTTTCGTTCTCTACTCTGTAAATTATCTGTCCACAAACTCTCTAGAGTTTCCACCCAAGATTTCCTGTTTCACAGAAATGGCAGATAGTGTTGTTGCTTTTCTGCTAGATAACTTGTCTCGGCTGCTTGAAGATGAGCACAAGTTGCTTTCTGGCGTGGAGGACAAAGTCAACTCTCTTTGCAATGAGCTCAAGTTTATACACATCTTCCTCAAGAATTCCGAGGGCAAGCGCAGTCATGACACAGTGAAAGAAGTGGTGAGCCAAATCAGAGATGTCGCCCACAAAGCTGAAGATGTTGTTGACACCTACGTTGCCAACATCACCAAGCACAGACAGAGAAACATACTTAGCAAGTTATTCCACCTCAGAGAACAAGTCATGGTGCTTCACCAAGTCAACTCTGACATAGAGAAGATCAGGACTCGGATCGATGAGATCTATAAGAATAGGGACAGATATGGCATTGGAGAAGGTGAATTCCGAAGCGAAGAAGCTGCTGCAGAAGCAGAACCACTCCTCAAAAGAAGGAGGGAGGTGGAGGAAGAAGATGTGGTGGGCTTAGTGCATGACTCAAGCCATGTAATTCAGGAACTCATGGAGAGTGAGTCACGTCTTAAAGTTGTTTCCATAATTGGAATGGGAGGGTTGGGTAAGACCACTCTTGCCCGTAAGATCTATAACAACAATCAAGTGCAGCTGTGGTTTCCTTGCCTTGCATGGGTTTCTGTGTCCAACGATTACAGACCCAAGGAATTTCTTCTCAGCCTTCTCAAATGTTCAATGTCATCCACATCCGAATTTGAAGAATTAAGTGAGGCAGAACTGAAGAAGAAGGTAGCAGAATGGTTGAAAGGGAAGAAGTATCTGGTAGTGCTTGATGACATCTGGGAAACCCAAGTATGGGATGAGGTTAAAGGAGCCTTTCCAGATGACCAATCAGGTAGTAGAATTCTCATAACAAGTCGCAACAAAGAGGTGGCACACTATGCTGGAACTGCGTCTCCCTACTACCTTCCCATCCTCAATGAAGATGAAAGCTGGGAACTCTTCACAAAGAAGATTTTTCGAGGTGAAGAATGCCCGTCTGATTTAGAGCCTCTGGGTAGATCCATTGTGAAAACTTGTGGGGGTTTACCACTTGCCATTGTGGTTTTAGCAGGACTCGTTGCCAAGAAGGAGAAGTCACAAAGAGAGTGGTCAAGAATCAAGGATGTGAGTTGGCATCTTACAGAGGATAAGACTGGAGTGATGGATATACTGAAGCTTAGCTATAACAACTTGCCTGGAAGATTAAAGCCTTGTTTTCTGTATTTTGGAATCTATCCTGAAGACTATGAGATCAGTGCAAGGAAATTGATCCAATATTGGATCGCAGAAGGGTTCATACAACCACAAAAAACTGGAATTGCAGATACAACAGAACTGGAAGATGTAGCTGACTTTTACTTGGATGAGCTGGTGGATCGCAGCTTGGTGCAAGTGGCAAAAAGGAGGAGTGATGGGGGTGTCAAGACATGTCGGATTCATGATATTCTACGTGATCTTTGCTTGTCAGAAAGCAAGTCTGATAAGTTTCTGGAGGTTTGCACAAACTCCAACATTGATACCATCAGTAATACCAATCCCCGTAGAATGTCCATCCACTGGAAAGGAGACTGGGATGTCTCTGCAAACACATTTAACAAATCATGCACTCGTTCCATATTCATCTTTGGTAGTGATGATAGAATGGACCTAATTCCTGTTTTGAAATACTTCGAGTTGGCCCGTGTGCTTGATTGTGATTATTCGATTTTTGGGTTTTTGCCTTATTCAGTCCCCAGAGATTTGAAGAGGATGATCCATCTAAGATACTTGAGAATATGGGTCAAGCACCTTCCAGATTGTGTATGCAGCCTTTGGAATCTAGAAACACTGGATGTAAGATATAGAGGGACAGTATCCAGTAAAATTTGGACGTTGAAGCGACTGAGACATCTTTATTTGAAGGGGAAAGGGAAGTTACCACTGCCAAAAGCAAATAGAATGGAGAATCTCCAAACCCTTTCGTTATTGGATCAGTATCCACAACAAATTATTTTCCTGTTGAACAGTGGCATATTTCCTAGGTTGCGAAAATTAGGTTTGAGCTGTTATGATTTAGACGGAGAATCAAGTATGTTACCAAGTCTACAGCGCCTCAGCAATCTTCATAGCCTAAATCTAAAGCCCAGTTATCCAAAGTACGGTTTTGAACTTCTATTAGACACCAATGCGTTTCCATCAAATCTTACAAAGATAACCTTGGATGTAGATGCATTCCCTGATCTCCAATCTTTAATGAAGACACTAGGGCGACTTCCCAACCTTCAAATCTTGAAACTAAGATTCGGCCATGTTGGTTTTCATCTTGATATTGGCAGGGGAGAGTTCCCGCAACTTCAAGTGCTTCATATGGATCGAATAAAAGTAAGACAATGGAGATTAGAGAAAGATGCAATGCCTCGACTTCGCCATCTGGTCATTAATGGCTGTTCTAAATTGTCAGAGCTTCCAGAAGAACTTTGGTCAATGACTGCCTTACGACTGGTGCATGTTTCACGGCCCTCCGAAGAATTGGCTAACAGTCTCAAAAATGTGGAGCCCAGGAATGGCTGTAAGCTCATAATCTCTAATGCTCCAGAACTGTGGACAGGCAAGTGGGACCGCTTTCTCTCATAACCTTTCTTTTATCTTTGTCTAATATTTGTTTTTTAATCCCGACCCCATTTCCATTTTCTTTGTCCAAATAAATTTCCAATTTAAAATAGCGGATATTCAAATTGAGAATGGATGTTGCTTCCTTTCCGTGTCTGGAGTTGTGTCTTACATATTTATAATACCTAGAGTTTCTTTTCCATTTGTATATAATATATTAAATTAAGGGGCGTCATGTAAAAGAGAAGTTTTTTTTTTCTCAAAAATTATATATTAAAAAAATATTTTCTCATATTTGATATACATTTTTAAAAATAAATACTAATGTAAAATGATATTTTTCAAAAATATTTTTAATCAATTTCTCATGAAAACTTCAATATTTAAGTATATATATATATACATCCCATCAAAAGAAGAAGAAAAAAAACAAATTCATTTAGCACGTTTAATTGTTAAAGCTAATTATTCAAATGACTAAGAAAAATTATAAGCTCCAAAGTAAAACATTGATTATCAAATTATCCTATCTAAAACTCTAAAGAGGTTATGTTAATGTTAAATGAAATATTCATTCGTCCCATTTGTAAAAAAAAATATAGTTGTACAAATTAGAGAAATAAGATGAAAAGGGAGAGAAATACGAAATAAAATAGTTAATGCAATACAAAGAGATAAAGAAGAAAAAAATGAATTGTAAAAAATGTAATAAGAATTTGTCGTAACAATATTATAACTCTCGCTAAAAATAGGTCAAATAATGGAGTCAACCAGCACAGAAATGCTCTACAATAACTACTGTTAAATATTTGCAACTATAACTTCAATTCCGTGCGTGACTTGTATATGTTAATTATACATTTGGCATTGAGATCCAAGCTAAGTCAAAAATCAAAGTCTAATAACATATACAATTGGTGGTAAGATTTTGCAATTTACATATTCACCATGATGGGAATTGAGAAGAAAAATTTTACCCACAGCGAAGTTTCCCAATGGTCAGTGTCCTAGTTTTCCTTGAAGATTACATTTATAAATCATGGAAGTTCCTGAAAAGTCAATTTCTCACAGCATTTTTTTCATGTTCTTTCTATTTTCAAATCCTTTGACCATAATTTTGACTTTGGTATATGTATTTGTTGCTTCATTTCAATATACCCATTTATGAAGTAGAGCAAGTAGAGACAAAATCATCACCCAGTTGATGTTTAAACCACAAGCAAAAGAAATGTAGTGGAAACCAACTAAATGGACTGTTCCCGTTCGCTCATCCCTCACTTTAATGCTTGAAGAACCTGTGAGATACAGCAGAGAAAATATTACTAATGAGCAATTATGCAAAATTAAAGGAAATAATGCAAGTCATTTGAATTTGATTTCTTATAATTTCTTTGGCAATTCTACCCAAACCTTTATATAACACGTCAATCCTATATTATCTTTAATTCATCCATTAAACATAACTAAGAAATCTGATGTGAAACAAGAAGTAAGTGGATAAAAAGAAATAAGGACGACACTTTTACATCAAACACCTCCAGGATGAGCATGCAGATACTTTAAAGTTTTAAAATGGATCGTTAAACTACACAGAACTATTCCTTTCTCGGAATTAAGAACTAAGGGTCAACTCGGTTTGAGAAAAATGTTTTATTATTTTTCATTTTCAATTTTCACAAAAATGGGAGAGTTCAGACAAATGTGAAAAAAATACTAAATTTACATGTTCTATTATAGATGTTTTCACAAAAATCTACAAATGTTTTATATTATTCATTTATATTATTTAAAATACAGAAGATTATAAAGAACTAATAATGATACTTACAGTTGTACTCAGTCCATCCAATAACCTGATTTTCAAGGTCATAGAAGACAAGTTTATTTGAAAGCACTAAATCTGCAACAAAAAATAAAAATACAGGTGAGGCTGCATAGTAAGTTCATGGAAAGCAAGCTTTCTAGTGATTCAAAGTTGTGATAACTACATTATAATTTACATCTAGAAAAAATATAAGGAAATTTCTTCCACCAGTAAAAATAATACATTTATTAGAATATTTAGCTTGTAAGTTTCTTCCAAAACAAGCATGGGGCCACTTGTCTCCATAAAAAATCTCAAGACCAATAATATGCTACAAAACTTTCACCAGCAAATTGCAAAAGGTTGTCAGAACCTACATTCACACCTTTAAGCCCCCTATCAATTAATCATCACATCTTTGACCAGATTAAATATAAAGTAAAAAAGAAAAAACAGAAAAAGGCCCTTCTCAGCTAAATCCTCTTCTTTTGCTTTAGAAGGAAGATTTAGGATGTAGTCATCGAAAGCAAACTTCTACTACCTTTTGAGTTAGGAACTTGTATCAAAAAATACAGAACATAGCCCAATTTCTTTCAAATCTCCAGTTAAGATACTCACAAGATCCTATACAAATGTATTCCAGGATATGCATTTATAATGTATTTGTCTTGTTTATTTAAGAACTCAGAAGTAATCAGGTTCAAAAATATCTTTTATCTCAAAATGCCATTAAAAAGTAACCCTTTCTTTCCTCTTATAATGGCTACGGCAGTCTCATTCTAAAGCTGGAAGCAGTATTCAGCAAATTGGTGGCAAATATATCTATCGGTACAGAAAAGGATTTGAAGAGAATACCTCCCAATAAGGTCATATTTTTGCTATCTCTTGACTGTGTCCCACTATTTTGCCAACCAATACACCAGAAATCTCCCTGCAGATGCACATTAGTATTTTATTTATAGTATGGTATATAAAGATTATGATCATAGAAATCATTGACATAAAAAAACCCAGCTCAGTACTAGTGCACATTAATTAATGAGTCTTTTGAAAAATCATTTTAAAACTATTGCGAGTATCTAAAATTACAAAAAGAATAACAGTTAATAAGGTTTGAAAATACAAAAAGATAATATTTGGTGCATTTGCAAATTGCAACTCCAGAATCCATTCTGGAACTCAAAACTAATTTGAAGCAGATGGGATACAAAAGGTTTTTAAAATGCATTGTGGGCACTTTGGGCAGAAGCAACTTTTTATTACTTTAGCCCAAAATACAGTTAGGCCAAGATGCAGTTGGTCTAATATATATATATATAGAGAGAGAGAAAGAGAGAGAGGGAGAGAGGAGGGATCAAGTTACTTCAAGAGAAACTCTTTTAAAGTTACTCTCCATCCTCACACAGTTCATTCTCTTGAAATCTAATAGTTATAATGAGTAACTAATCTTAATCATTAGATTTTAAGGAAATGAATGGTGAAGATGAGGAGTAACTCTTAGAGTTACTCTTGAAGTAACTTGATTCCTCTTCATATATATATATATGACATAGAACACCGACAACAGGTCCCAAAACAAGCCAAACAAAACTCTGCTAATCATAACAAAACACACAAAGATACAATGAGATTTGCAATATACTTACAGAGGGAAATAAATAATCATGAGGATAAACCTTCAACGAGAGCCCATTTTCAAAATAAAATGTGACAGCTGGAAATCCATCATCAACACTGCAACATAAAATAAAATAACCATTACACCCCTACATGAAGCTGATAATACAGACATAAATGCATAGGATATGCAAAGGGAGAAGTCCAGTTATCGAAGCACTCCAACAATACATACTCAATACAGAAATCAAGACATCTGCAACACGGCAAACCAACAAAGAGCATAAAACAATAAACCAGCCACTGCAGATTAAGTAAGAACATTAACATGATCAAATAAAAATCATAAAACAATATGTGAACCGATACTGTAAAACGAGCAACAGAATTAAAAGGAAAAAAAATTCAAAGCATACATTCATTACTGCATACTACAGTGAAAATAGAAAAAATATATAACAGGAGGATAAGACATCTACCAAAATAAAAAACAAAATGAAGATGCTATAAAAATTATATGAAAGGGAACAGTAAAATTTTCCCAAGTGGAATCACAAAGTGAGAGAGTGAATAGTCCTATCCTGGAAAACTTGCTATGCCATGAAAAAGTTACTTGAAGATCCAGGAATATAACCTCAAACACCAACCACTACAGATGCCAATGCTCATGACAGCAAGCTTAAACAACGCCAACATGGCATTCAATTGCCATATTGAAGGATGGTGACTAATTTAAACAAATAATAACAACAAAACAATGAAATCAGTGAGTGAAGAACTGAGTTGATACTAGAGGAGCTGGTCTGGTAAACTTAATGGTAATTTCACCCTGTTCAAAAAGATTTCTCACCATACAATTTTCAAAGGAGATCGAAGTAAAACAGAATTTGTCAAAAGTCAAAACCACTTCTTATGTGTTTTTGTGCAGTCTTCTGGTTTACTATTGCTGAAGGGCAATTCTACCTAGAACAGAGGAGAAAAACACTCACCACCTTGCCATTTTTAATGTGACCTATGCCACGCACCATGGACACCACAGCTATGGGAGCGCAACTGTGCCATGTTCAATAGTATGCAAAAGAAGTTTTAGAGAAAGTGACCCTCAACACACCCAGTATGGAAGCACATAATTTTAACAACATTGTCAACCCTGAACCACCATTATCAAAACCACACACTTTAGGCCCTTCCTTCCAAAACAAACTTGACAACAAAGAATTCTTCTAAAGCCTGTATGCCGAAGTAAGCTAGCCAAAACACTTGCGCTTGTTCCAACCAACAGCAAGACACTATATACATACAATATGCATGCATGCAATATGCATATTTCTTTTCAGATGTGTTCAAGAAAGAAAAGATTATGTTAACAGTTAAACCCCCAGTTATAGTAGCAATATAGTATAAGGATTAGTTAATATGAATGTTATGCATCATACCTCTCGGAATATTGAAAGCACGTATACTCGTCATGGAGAGTCCGAACTTTTAGATCGGGGTGCTGAGAAATTATCTAACAAGAGAAAGCAATTCAGACAACTGCAATGTAAATTTAGAAATTTAGTAATTTGCAAAATTTAAGACTTTTATGTACCTTATATACTAGCGGCTCATAAATTCCTTCAGGCAGATAGGCCAAGGTTGTACCACTGTCAATTATTGTCCCTTTTCTGTCTCCTTGTGTTGATGTATCTGTTGATAGACTAAGGAAAGCATGGCCAACTTGAACTGCAGTCATATTAACACTGTAGTGTGGCCTAAAAAACCACATTTTCAAATGTCATATTTTCTCAAAATATGGATTTTTGTAAACCAATATCTGAATAGAAGAGAGATTCTATTATTAAGATCTCATAGCTAAGGCTATGTTTGACCCAGCTTATTTTTTGCTTAAAAGCTACATTAAAGTTAAAGCTAAAATAAAAACTTTAAAATTAAAGTAGAAGTTGTTTGGTAGTCTTAGCTTAAAAACTCCTTTTAAGATAAAAGATTTGTTTCAACTAGTTCAGGAAGAAAAGGAGGAGGCGAAGATATGCGGCTAATTTTAAAAAGCTACTTTAGTTAGGGTTTTTTTAAATGCTAATTTTCTCCCTTTTCATTTATTAAATGGTCCTCAAATATTAAGAGTTTTTCTCTAAATGTGTTTGGCTCAATTTCTCCTTTTAAGGAGAAGAAAAAGGAAAAAAGAGCCGGGCCAAACACCTACATATGTGGCCTCGATACTACTTATAATGACTTGGGCAAGCTTCCAAGGTTGATTCAGCCCCAGTCTGATGTCAATTCTAGTAAAAGTAAACAAAACTATGAGTGCATAAACAAAATTGACCAACATCCAGCATATAGAAGCATCAAGCATGGACATGAACATTTAACAAAGATATATTGTTTTTTCATTTAGAATATAGGGGAAGAAAGTGCTGACTTTTATGGTTGAAAACCACTGAAATCCTACCGCCAGCTTCAAATAACATGAGTTCACTTTACATTCCAATTACAGTTTACACATGACACCTTCAGCTTCAAAGAATCTTTTAAACCAAAATTTTAATACCACTGAAATGATGACCTCGTTAGCCAGTTGAGGCCTACATTCCATTTAGAGTGTAGATGTGTTGAGACATGTCACTGATGACTTGAGAAGAAACCATTAATCAATACTCCCTCTGGACTCATATATAAGCAAAAAAGTGATCTTTTAAGTTGGACTTAAATATAAGCAAATTTAACTAATTTTGTCTTATTCAATGCTATCATTCCTAAAACATCCCTCATTTAATTGTAATTCTATTTTCAATGACTCTTTTTTATTCATGATAGCAAGTTCCAACGAAAGATATTTTAGAAATAACCTTATTTTTTTCGCTTGAGATTAGTAAAATTAAATGATGTCAACTAACTTTCTTAATTAGTGTGAAATTAGTTATTTTTGCTTATATATGAGTCCAAAGGGAGTATCTAGCAAGGACAGGCTAGAGTAGAGCTTATAAAGGCTTGGGGAATCCTCACCTCATGAGCTAGCTTTTGGGTTAATTTAGCCCAAATTCAATAGAAGCTACATGTTTTATTATATCATAAAACATTAAAATATTTGCACAAAAAATAATGTAGTCACTAACAAAAACATGATTAAAAAAAAACTAAAACAAACTTATCCTCAAAAGAGTAATTAATAACACTATAAGAAAAACTAATCTCATTCTAAAGTATATTAAGTGAATGGCATACTGGTCTGGTAATAATGGAGTCATGTTTACTTTAGGTTGCACAACATGCCCAATAGCAAATATACCACCTCCATTTACTCCATTTAAGCAATGAGCAAACATCTTTTTCACTTTGCCAGAAGAAGCAAGTTGTGAAATCATTGATGAATTAGCTTTTCCAAATCCAAGTATTCCACCAAGTGCCTCTTCATTCGAAGAACTTAGATCTCCAGATTGTCTTGCACCACACCTACAAAACAGCAAAAAAATCATTTTAAATATAAAAAGAGGGAGAAATATGAACCAAAAGATGTATGCAATAGACAACATTAAATTATCATACACAATAAGAATCACCGGGAAACTATTATAACCTGAAAGCCTCCAAAATCACATCAATATTTACTAAACCATGTGATAAGGTGTTCTATTCACTGCCTCAATATTTACTAAACCATGTTATTTACAGCATGTTTGGTAAAACTGAAAACTTTAGCATTGGAAGATTATAAATTCAAGCGCTGATATTGTGCTAAAGGAAGCTATTAGCATTTAACATACCTAACAAAGATAAAACAAACGAAATTATTGTCCAGGAAATAGTTCCTGTTGATACATCACTGACTGCACAAATGCTGAATTATTCAATATTTTTTTTACATAAATTTATTTTTCAGATTGAGTAGGGTTCAAGCTTGGAACACAACAAAAGGAGGACTGCAAGAAGTACAAGCCTATATCAATATCAACGTCAGCAGTCTCACTCTCAATCTTACTCAAATTGGTAGCTGACCCAAACCAATATCAAAGTCAAGTATTTTTTCAGGCTCCAATATTAGTTTTGGTGAGGAGTTGGACGCAATTTATATGCTTCATAATGAAATAAAAAGCATACTCGACAGTTTTTGAAAAGCAATGCCTGCACACCAGTGCACCCACTTTATGTTAATATCATATCCAGATATGAGAAATTATGCTATTGCAAGTTTGCAACTAAAGCAACAGGTTAAATTACTATGAACAAACATGCATGGTATTGGTATCTGAGTTCATGACTTATGAGAAATTAATGTCCACTAACAGCAACAGATCAAAAGTAATAGACATACACAATACATAATAGCACACATTACTGCCAAAAGAAAACTCACCCAAATACAATACTTCCATTTGCTGAATCAGTTTTAAGGTCCCCAGACACTTGATCATAAAGTACGATATCCTTTACAAAGTAACCAGCAGTCGAGCTCCCATCACCATATATCTCCAGATATGGACAGGAAATATTAGCAGTGCATCCGGTCAGCAGACCCCCATTGATCTCTTTGCAAAACTGTTGATCACAGGGAACAAATTTACCAGAGGAGGATTCCTTTATGTCGTAGAGTGTAAGGTCCATCTTCGATACACAGAGAAAAAGAAATTCAAATGAATAAAAACATCAAATGTTGAAATGAGAAGGCTGTACATGATTCAGCCATGTGAGAATTGTCTTGCAAGGGATGGTCTACCATGGTACACGCCCTGATAGTGTAAAGGATTTTATACACTCTCAACCAATCAGAAACTCCCATGTAAGGTAATTATGTTGAATTTTATCATAACTCATTTAAAAGTCACCCCTAGCATGATTTCCGATTAGTTGACAGTGCAAAAGATCGCTACACAATGCATAGATTTTAAACTCAGGTTGTAATCCATCCTAATTTTAAAATGCATACACAAAGCACAAAAAAAAAAAGAAAAACTAAGCAAGCACGTTTGGCAAGTAATGAAGATAATAAGGGTAGCTTAAACTAAAAAGATGAGAAGCATACACCAAGGTTGCTTCTGGTGGGGCATTCTTTGCACTGAATGCAATTCACCCACATAATGTCACTGCCAGTGTCCACCTGCAAATAGTAATTCTTCGGAGGAGTTCCAATCCCAATTTTAGCGTAATAAAGCCTATGAATAGAATGAATCAGTTCAGAAGATGATCGGAAACAACGCTATGGTCCAAAAATTGAAGGAAGAAATCAGTGGTTAGGGACTGACCCGACGGCGTCGGGGCGGCCGGAGCCTCCGAGGGGGAGGTCGACGCCGGCGAGGAGGGAGAGCTGGCGGCGGTAGTCGTGGGCTTTGAGGGCGGAGAGGGTGCGGTCCTGATACTTGCACTTCACGTTGAACACGCCGTGGGCGGCGCTAATGACACTCAACGGTGACGGTGACGGTGACAGTGACAGAAGCAACCACAGACACGCGGAGACGAAGAGTCTTCTGCTGCTTCTGCGAAGCATCTCCATCGTCGTCGTGGTCACACGATTGTTTGGTGAAGACTCGAGAAATGCTGTTGGAGTAGGGAAGTTGGGGTCCACGCGCGCAGCACGAGAATGGAGAATCACATTGGTGGAGGATACAAAATAATAATAATAATAATAATATATCAATAATAATATATAGAATATAACTTTATGTAATTTTTTTTGTTTTTGTATTTTTAAATTATTTTATTTTTATTATTAATATTAATATTATTAAAGTAATAATGATAATAATTAGTCATCTTTAATTATATAGATTAATATTGACTCATTAATCAAAATTAAATAATTATCCATTAATTATTTTTTCATTTTCATTCAACAATTTAACATTTAAACTATTTTTTAAATTTTTTTAATTTACATTAAATTTTCACTACTTTTATATTATTAATTTTTTTATTCTACCATTTTTATTAATTTTATTTTTTTATTATTATTATTTAAAAAATTCAGAGAGTCATGTTTCTCTTCCCCTAATAATAATAAAAGAGAAATAGTAATATATAATAGGTGAATTTATTTAAGCTTGTTTTTAAAAATAAGTATTTTTAAAAAATACAAATTCTATAAACTTTTTAAAAAAAACATTGATATAAAAGTATTTTTTTTAGAAAGTTTAAAACAATAGAAGCACTTTCTCCATTTCCACTTTCTCCATTTCTTTTTTCTTTAAAGAAAAATCCACTCTTAGGATTATTTTTATTTATTCTAGGAACACTCTTAACACTTTTGATTACAAGAACGGGCACATGACGACCACTTGACCATACATTATGAAATCGAGAATCAAAACTAAACAAATTACTTGTTTTTTCAGATTCATTCTATTAACTAGTTTTTTCACTTCATATTCAAATCAAAACCAAATGGTATCTTATATTTTTCTTTTTTCAACTCCATGAAATACTATACTAAATAAATATATTTTAGGGTTTAGTAGTTAAGTTTTTCTACTACTTCTATCCCACCAAGCGCTGCCTAAGAAAAAACTTCTCCTTAAAAAAAAAGTAATTTCATTTATGTAACACCAGGAAATTGAATGTTGAATTTTCTCTTATGAAATGACGCTTCAAACAAGTTAGTTAAAAATTATTGAGTCATAACATAAAACGCAAAGTTTCCAAGAAGTTATATTAGTATTCACACACAAATTTATACGCTTTATATTATTAATTTTTAATCCATACTTCATCTCATCAAAACTATTCCACACCCAAAAAGTACTGTTCTCTTTTATTTTATTTTTTGTCATTTTAAACAACTGGTGACCATGAAAACCAGTGTTCCACAGGTTTGTTGTTTGGAAAACTCGAGCTGATATTAACTCGAGCTGTTTGGAAAACTTGACAATAAATTCATTCAGAAAACAATCAGAACTCTTTTTCTTTTTCTGTGTTGAATCTTCCGAAACACAAAAAACAAACTAGTAAGAAAATTGATAATCCCCGCTTAAACATGAATCGAGCTGATTTCTTCCCACAAAATATTTATATAATGAATGAACAAACTGTTTTACAACCTGCAGAGTAAGGGACCCTTGAAAAGCTTTGTATAACCCAAAACTGATGCCTTCATCAATACTCATGGACTATACTCTCAACCCAAAAATAATGACCGAAAAAGGATGTAAAAAAAACAAAAAATTTTATATCATCCCTCACCAAAAATTACCAATAAAGCAATTGGCGACCCTACATACCCGTCTATGTGACAGGCAACAAATATTACAGAAATCGTATCCATGAAACAAAAATACGTTGGCACATACATGGAGACTATAAAAGGAGCCCACAAAAGGGAAAGGGGTGGAAGGGGACAACACAGTCTTTGCAAGAATGGGCACTTTCCTCCAAAAGGATAGCCCCAAAGCACCAAACAATAAGCTGAACTAAGACCTGGAGAAACTGCTGACTCCACAGTTCCCTGAATACATCATCCTCTCTCTCTCTCTCTGGGCAATATGGCTACTTCGGTGCACAGTGCTCCAGGCACTTCAATACTGCAAACTCTTCATGATCAAAGACCAACAACTGGTGACCAGAAAGCCGACAAATGCCTCAAATATAGGCAACCCTCTGATTTTCCTAAAGAATGGGTAACTGAGAACTTGAGAATTAAAAAAGCAACAGTAATAATGTACATTCCGAAGCTTAAGAAGCTGTGGCAGCCGTTGACTTCTCTAGTTTTTCCTTTTCAATTTCTGCCCTTCTCTGCTCAGCATGCTGGGCAACACCATTAGCGAGAGCTTGATAATTAAACTCAAGCGTTTGGGTAAGGTTCACAAACCTCGATGGATCCGATGATTGTATCACTACAGGAAAATTTTAATTGGTAAGGTGGGCATGTCAGATGATACAAAGAACAATAATGATGGCAATGGTGAACCTGAACATTTTTTAGCTTACCTTTGATTGTATCCACAAAGAAAACAAAAGGATCGACCTCGTCAATTGGGGACTGCAACTCTTCATCATCACTAAAGTCATCATCTGAATCATCATCATCATCATCATGGGGCCGGAAAGACTTCGCCTATATGCAACAGATGCAGATTGAAAATAAGATTCTAAGATTTAAAAATAAAAGCCAGTAAACCAACAAATAATGAACAAATAAATACAAGATGAAACAAAGTACAATAATTGTGTTTGGAGTAAGGAAATATAAATTTTTTTTAAAAAAAATCATTTAGTTCAACTTATTTTGGAGAAATAATTGCTTTTTTCTTAAAGAACTTTTGAAAATTAAACAATTATTTCTCTAAAAACAATTGTTTCCAAAACATGCACAAAATTTGAATGAATAGGATCCCATTTCTGAAAACTAGAATTGAACATCTAGTTCAACTGAAACCAGTGAACATCCTAGTTTACTGGACCAGTAAAGCCCCAATAAACAAACAAGAAGTCAACCAATTAGCTGGTTGTTGCTGAAACTTGTCCAATTCTTTGACTGTATCAGCCCGTGAACCCAGTGTTAACCTAGACCCTCTTTTTTACTAGGTGGACAGAGCTTTAAGCAATAGATGTGGTATGGGGGGTCAAAACCAATGCAATGCTGCCACTAAGCATTGGCAGCAGCTGTACCAAGAGACTGATATGCCTAGATGGTAATGGTAATCAATAAAATATTTCAACAAAACAATTCAAATTAAAATACATCAAGTTTCAATATTAACAAACAAATAAATTAATTTAATTTTAAGCCTTCTTACTTGTTCACTACATTTAATTTAAAATTTAACTTCATAATAAAATATAAATTATAGAAGTAACTATGATTCAACCAAAATTGGACCACGAAGTCAAGCACCTTAATGACCTGAGCAGAAGTCATACAAGCATATAGACATAATATAATAATCCTTTATATGCAAGCAAATGTTTTTAAGGTCTTCATATCCGCACCTGTTCGGCCAACTTTCTAAGTGTGATAGTATCGGTGTCCTCTCCATCATCAGCATCAACTCCCATTTCCTTTTCAAAACCACTGCCATCCTCATCTTCATCATCGGTTTGAAAACCATCCATATCATCATCATCTTCAGCTTCCTCCTCTTTTGCAGCTTCTGCAGTGAGTACACAATGGACTGAAAATTAGGCACTCACAAAACAAACTACTGTTAGGATTACCGAGCAAGTCGATATAAATGTCATCAGTATACCCCTCATGAATTGTGGCATCTCAAAGTTATAGAGACAAGGCAGACATACAGACCTGCAACTTGTTCCTTGTAGGCAACTAGAAGATCAAGATTGGCCCGGAACACCTGACCTAAAGCCTCTGCTGGCAATTGATCAGCTGGGAGTGCCAGTAATGAGGTTAAACCAAGGCAGCATACTTTCTTTTCATGTTCCCTGCATATTGATTGTTAATTTACCATCATATGAGACCTTCAAATTGTCACACAATATTTCAACTGTTGTATGGAAGTGCACAGAAACGACATACAAATGTGGGACCAAGGGATGGTCAAAGGGTAGAAAATAACAAACCTTTTAAAATTAGCACGCATTCCACTCTTCTTAACTTGTTGCAGCAAATGGAACCAAAGATGGAATATTTCTGATGCAACACCTAGCTTTTGCAATATACTGAGAGTCAGAGCTGCATTGTAGTAAAGAGCATCTGCAATCTGAAAAAATTAGCTTCTCTTAGAAGGAATTAACTTATGATGCCATTTCCTGCAGACAAATAATCTTTGAAACCGTAGACAAGCTTACCATAGATAAACTAAACTCACTGGGTGAATCAGAAAAGGCCTCAGATTTGTTTTAAAAAAAACCTTTACGTTTATTCTCTTCCTATTTTAAATTAAAGAAACCTACAAATTATAACACTCAAGGAAGTGCAATCCATATTAAGTTCAGAACAAGTTAGGTGTTTGGATAGAAAACTACCATACAAAACTATACCTATCCGACTTTTTATAATCCATTCACATTCAATAAAATTGAAATTCAAAATATATCGTGCAACTCCAAACTAAATTAATTAAGTAATTAACAAAACTTTGAGTTAACATAGTTCCAGAACAGATGGGTATTAAGTGTTCATCAGTACCAGAGACCCCAAAAAATCAAGATAATATTGACTATGTCAGAACATTATAGCAAAGGAAAGAAGCAACAAAGGCCAATTTCCTGACAATTTCATTCATTCATGCAAATATTGATTTTGTAACAACCCCTTCTTACCACTTGCATGAAAAGACATTTCAAATAAGCTTTTTCAGTGTGACGCAAGCGTTCAACCGTAATTCTGAGATACGGCTCAAGCCAGTGATCCACTTGTCCTCTGCAATTCTGGAAGACAACTTCAATAAGCTTTGGAGCCGGCACAATATCATTGTCCTCCATATTTTTATCCGACATAATCTGCAATGTGATATACAAATCACAGACATCAGTAATAACGGAAAAAATGATAATAATATCAGGCCAACCAAACAGGTGGTGACTCAAGTAATGATGTAAAAGTAACTCACGGATGAAATCATGTTCCATAAACTCTGTTGATAGTCAGGCTCTTTGCAAGTAAGGAAATGAGCAGTTCCCCTTGAAATATAGTTGTCCAAAGGAACCAAAATATCTGCAGAAGTTTAAAACTTAACAAATAAATACCCAAGATGATATAGAATATTCATTTGACCAGAAAATTGTCCATATTCTATTTTTAGCTTGTTTCTTTATCAAAAAGATGTTTCTAAGCAGTCTATAGCTGTGTCTATCTTCAGGTTAATTCAGAGATCAACTCACTTCTTTAATATCAACAAACAAAAGAGGCCATCCACAAATTATTCATGCACTAGGAGATTAATTATCAGAGAGGAAAAAAAGAGTTGAAAGTAGTTGACCACCATACTTGGAAAGAAATCAATTGCCCAATCCGCCAGTGCTTCCATCATCAATGGCCAAAGACTCCACATATCCAATGAAATTGTTGGAGAGAAAAAAGTCATATATGATACAATCTCCAAAACTTCTTCAAAAACCTCTGCAGTTACACACAGAAGATAATGCAATAGAGCCAGAAAATACAAGCAAAATTAAAATATACAAACCATGGCTTTCATACCACAATCTAATAATGAAACAAACACAAATACAAAGTCCAAGAAGTTAAAGAAGCAAATTTATACAAGCTTAAGCATCACATTCATTTTACACAAATTTAAGCATGCAGAGAAAGCCCTGAATTATCAAGAACATCATACATCCATCCTAAACATCATTGGAAGGGGAATAAAAAACCATTACCCATGCCCATTTGTTACAGGAAAAAATATTTCCACAAGGCCTAACAACCAGTTTAATTGAACAGTTAGACTAGGTAAACAATAACAGCCAAAAAAGACAAGGTGACCTAAGGGTTTTTTTCTTGGAGCATTTTGGCAACTTATAAGAGTGAATCTAGTTTGCTTCCAATAGATATTGAGTGTGTCCTCAATCATCGGACCATTTTTTTAATGATAAGCTTTAATGGTCTTGATACAATTAAAGAGGAAATTTTTTTGTGGAAATGTGCAATATACACTACACTTTGGTGCAGGTGGTCTGAGGGCAACTCTTGTAATTTTTCAGGAGGTTTCTATAGCACAATAGTTTGACATAATAAGATTAGGCAGATATGCTGGGAGAAACCAAGAGGTCTTTTTTAAGGAGTTTTCCCTGACTGATAGGCTGGGAGATTCTGGTAGCTTTGCTCCATTGATGTTTCTTTTTTTTTCCTTTGTAGTTTGCATTGTCATTATAGTTCTAAGAGGATCCCCTCTCCACCAAAAGTTTTATAATTCTTCTCTAAATGAAAAATAGAAGTGTGAATACATGCACAAAAACAAAATGACATTGAAAATAGGATTATAGGAAGGGTAAAAAAAAACAAATTAAGCCTCAAATTTCAACAAGTAGCCATCATTCAAAGTGGAAATTACATTTTTTCTATGAAAGAAAATTCCATAAAAATGAGAAATGCAGGATGGGTAGAAGTACCTTGACCATCGGTTGTTAACATTCTACGCATTATGGGAAGCAAAGTAGGTTCAATTTGAACAAAAAGATGTGGAAGCCTGCTCACTGATTCAAGTATTGTGCTAATAGCACGTAAACAACCAACTGCAGCAAGAGCACCTGGATCATCAGCTTCTTCATCAGCTTCTGCAGTGTTCATACACCTCCAAAATGCAGCGGCCTGTTGTTAATCAAAACTAAAATATTATTCTCCTACCTCTATATTATACACAATTTCTAGACAATTGTCAATGGAAAAAAATATATATTACCAAATTTTGGCAAAGACCAAGTGCATAAGGGGCCATCTCTTCCCCAAACTTGTCCACAATAGTCTCCAATGTAAATACAAGGTCCTCATTCTCAACTTCATTCATAAGTTTGAAAAACTCTGGATAAAATTCAGCTTAGTTAAAACTTATTCAGCAAGTCAAATAAAAATTCTGGAGTGAAACAAAATTCTCACGCCTTCATACCATCAAGGAGTTGAGGAAGAATAGGACGGATTTCATTCAAATCTGCATTGATACATCATGACAAAATAAGCATAAACAACATTAATCATATATAAAGGTTTATCCAATATAATTATACAGATACAAAAAGGTAAAAAAACCACCTTTGCAAGCTTCAATAAAAGAACGCAAAGCAAAAACTGAATCAACACGCACAGGAAGTTCAGAATCCTGCATTCTGGATACAACACACTGCAAAGCCCTCCGGAAGTTGTTCTGGTCTGAGAAGTTAATATGGGCATATTGTCCTGCAACCCATGCTGCCTGTTTTTCACAGGAAAATTAAAGTGTAGTCTAAATAATAATTCCATCGCATGGTTATATTGTATTTTAGAAGGAGACTGGAATAATAAAAAAAAAATTGCAGCATGCAGTTCTTTGATCTCTCTGTTTTTCTCCCTCTCTATCCTCCCTGTTATGTTCTTCCCTCTTTTTCTTTCTGTCTTTCAGTTTCTCTCTCTTCCCCACCTAAATCCTATATCACATGGGGATTAATGGGGTAAAAACTAGAATAGGATAACATACCTTAGCCCTAAGGTGGCCAACAGGACTGCTGAACTCAGGAAAGACATGTTGCACTAACATACGCTCAAGTTCCGATTTGTATGGCTCGGTCTGCTTCAATTTGTCACAAAGTGCCCCGATAGCAAGAAGCGCACCATCTTTCTGTCTATAGGGCTTGTGTTCTGCAGAAACTTCATCATACCTAGCACAGAACAGATCCTAAATATTGCACCCAATTATAGATCATTCGTTCTAACAGTAAGTAAGCTATTACCTTCTGAAAATTTCAACAATGAATTGAATAAATTTTTGAAGATTTTCTTTCCCACGTTTTCGAACCAACTCACTCACAAAATCCATGGAAGCAGTCCTAGGACTATACAAATCTTCAATAATGTCTGTAACAAAGAATTAGAAGCTATAAGATATCCCTGTGCAATTTGTTGAAATATTGATTCCATGTTTACACAGCAACACAACTTTGTCAACAAGATTGATGGGCAGATTATTTGCCATTATTTGTGCAGATTTATTGGCCCTTTAAACCAGCATATCTTGTATGATTGTATAGATGTAATTGTGTAATTATATCCTTAATTACTTAGCCCAGCTGTAGGTTACCGTATATAGTTTTTTAGCAAACTTCAAGGCTAGAAATCAGATTGTATCATACTATCATATTATTTAAATGAGAAATCTCCAGAGGAGAGGACACAGTTTTCATCCTAATTTTCTGAGTTTAACAAACTTACCATAGCCTTTCCTTACATATTCATGTGGATCTTCATCCCAAAGCTTTTGATCATTATCATTGAAGCACATAAGGGGGAACACTATTTCAAAAAGAAGGACATCAAGCCGTGGTTGCAGCAGAGTATACATACTATTCCTTGAAATGCTGCATATGTTAAAAAAATAAGAGGGCGAATTATTATGTACCCACTTTAGCAATAGCAAATAAGGCACTCAACAACTCATAATCTCTCTTCACATATGCCCTAACTTTGCAGACAACAGAAACTTTGTTTCTGGGTCTGATTTGACATGCAGAAATGGAAAACATGCATCCATGTTGCACCTATGGCAGAAATATACTAGCATCACACATGGGGCTTTCATTTTCCTTGTATCAGTTATAACTGCAACAGACTCCTCCTATATCTTCTTAATGGAAAATTAATAAAACGCATAACGCATAAGCATATGAATGGGCATAAGCACCCTCTTAACCACCCCCCCCCCCCCCCCCCCCCACACACACACACACACCCACAATATAAAAACTGCATATCTACCCTTCCACAGTTTCACTCTCAAGAATAAGGGGTTGGATTGGACCAAATCAATGATGCAGAATGACACTTCAAAGTATACCCACCTGTTGCTTAGATATTGAAGAATTAGGTTGATAACTCTGTCAGGTAAATAGCCACCTACACGAATGACATTTAACAGATTTAAGTGGCACTCTAAAATTTTCCCCGCATAATGCTTCTGAAACATTTGAGCAAAGGCTCTGTTTTCGGGGTTTTGCAGCTTCAAGTCTCCAAAACTGTCACAAGGTAATTAAAACAGCCATAGAAATTCAGAGTCAGTCATACAGAAAAATTGCTTATAACTATTATATAAATTAATCCACACCTAAACATACCGAGTGTAGAGCCTATTGAGAATGTGAACTGTCCATTTCTTGACCTTCCACCAACCCCATGATTTTCTAAGATCAGGATCAACAGGCTGACCTTCAGAGGGGACAGGCCTCTCCAATATATTTAAAAATAGCATCATCCAAGCATTGAAGATATTTTGATCAAACAACAGCTTAGGAATCTCCAACTGAAAAAATTCAACAAAACCCAGAATTGCACGTGTCAACTATGTGAATTTGAGTGGAGAAAAGCATCAAAATAATTGAGGTGGCTGACAATGCAATCTCAATTGTAAAATATGTGTTCTCCTTTCTTTCATTTTATCCCCACTTCCCCAGTAACAGCAAGGTCAACCAAAAACAACAGCAACCAAGATTTATTCAAATACAAGCACATTAATCAAAACTAGGATTTACATGGATACTGTAAAGTTGAGTATTTTTGGGGTTTTTAACGTTTTATACCATAATTTTTTGCCTTATATTTGACATGAGAGGAATCGTTCACTAGTCACTGCTACATAAACTACAATGTGAAAAACATGTCACTGAAGATCTAGTAACCCCAAGATAACTTTCTATTCTTTTCTTAATGAAATTTAATATGATGAAAAAGCATATCAGCCCAATGGCAAGGGATGTTAAAGCAGTAACCTTCACGGTTGTCAAACTTGATAGTTGACTCGTATACTTGTATTTTAGAGGAGAAAACTGAGTCAATTCGCACAGAAACTCATATCAAACTTGCAATTTAATCATTTATGTATGATATTAACTTGTAATATCAATCTTATGGAGATAGCAGGCCTTCAATAATGAAGGTCTATGTCAGAACACATAGGGCAGACAGTATGTCTTTAAAAGGTCCCCAATGTAACAGAATATAAATTAACTGCAGTTAGTTAGTTAGTTAGGTGAAAGGACTAAAGGAGAGAACTTATAAAAAGAAAGGAGAACTAAGAGAGAGGGGTATCATGTATTTTAGAATTCACTAGAGACTGGAGAGAAGAGCCCCAGGACTCTTGAACAGCTGGGTATTCTTTTCATTCTTCTGTTTGTTCAATCCCATCCCTATTCAGTTATCACATTGATACCAGATTGGGGATTAAGGTTGTATATCAATAAATAAATAAAAGGTATTGCGGTGTTGTTTCTGATCAAGTTTCATTATATGGTTTGCTTAATTATGAAACTGGAATGCAGAATATTTAATCATATTATATGTTGTTTGGATACTATGATAGGGTTTTCTTAAATTGTAGGTAAAATCTTATGAGTCAAGTCCACAGACAATCCACAAGTTTACATACTCTCTCAAATTTGACAACCTTGATCTGATCACCTAGGGTTAAAAGGGAATACATGCTACACAGCAAAATTAACTAACTCTGCGCTAATTAAGAAAGTTAGTTAACATGATTTAATCCTACTAATCACATTTAAAAAAAATGTTTTTTTCTAAAATGTCCTTCATTGGAACTTGAATCAAGAATAAAAACAGAGTCATTGAAAATACAATCTCAATTAATTGAAGGGTATTTTTGGGATGATATCATTATAATAGGGCGAAACTAGTTAAATTTGCTTATATTTACATCCACCAATTTTTTTGTTGTTTATGTTTCAGTCCAGAGGTAGTAAACAGAATGAATATTGATAAATGTAACATGCATCTTGAACAAGGTTTGATCAACAGCATAATGCATAAAATAATTCACTTGATTTAAGCAATACATATGAGGAGAGGAAGCGCACATATATTGAGGACCAGAATATTTTACAGATAAGCTTGATTAAATCAGCTACTTCAAGTGATGGATTAACAATCTGGACAAGCCTGTTAAATATATTGAGCAGGTGAGGAAATGTCTCGTCAACAACGCGATAAACTGGTACCCTTTCCTCATCTGACTTGAACCTGGGAGGAGAAAATAAAATAGTTTATTAAACTAACATATACAAGAAGAATCAATCACTATTAAAGGTTGACAGGATACTTTTGAAATATAAGCTCTGGCCAAATCAGATATCAAATGTTTGGAAATGGAGATCTTCAACCACTTTGCATCTTATTGATGGAGATGGCAAAATAATCATACTGACTAAAACATATGGGATGAGGTTTGCACCTTCCATTTGAAACAAAGTAAACTACAGTCTTTTTTTATTTCCCTTTCCATACTTTCTGAAACATCTCAATTTATTGGTGACATCATAATCTTTCATTCATTCTCTTCAACACCTCAAAAGAAACTCGAAATTATTGTTCAAAAAATAATTATTGTTAATTATTTGCCCATTGTCTTTACTTTTTGTACTAGAAAAGCAGAAGAAATTTTTTTGGTTACGGTTTATTCTTGATTTTTCTTTTTTCTTTTTTCATGACATCTTGGATTCTTGAGGGTTTCTTATCCTAACATTTGTATCTTTCTCCACACTCTTCTAACTATAAATACACACACATCATTTATAACAAATGTATAGTTCAATGAAATAATATAACCAAAATAGGATGACCATATTCACCAAGGCAGCCCAATTAAAATCTAATAGATACAAACTTACTCATATTTTCTAGAAAGAATCCGCAGCACATACAAGGCACCATGGACTTGTTGATCCTGTAAGTTATGCTTCACCCAGTCAAGAAGATGAGGCCACTGCTCAGGATAATCAGAATGTATAACTGTTTTAAGGCATTCACCAAGCTGTACCCTATAAACATAACATGTAAGCAAAGAACAGAAGTCAATACAATGGAAATAAACAGGCATTTGCAAAAGAAAAATAAATATGCCAGAGAGTGTTGACCCGCAAGAGTTGTGGTCATCCACTAGGGTAAAGAGAGTCATGACAGCAACAAGTATCAAAATAGAGAAGATGTGCTACCAAACACCAGGCAGCCAGAGGTGAACAACTGTACCTCAACAAAGGAGGAACCTGGGTTACAAACACGAGAATGTGATCCCTCACCACATCTTTATCACTCTGAGAGATCTTCTGTTGGGTATCTACACAGACAACCCAGAAAAACGAAGAGTATGATCAGCAAACATCAAAATTCATTATCTAACTCAAACCAACAATAAAAAGAGCATACCATCAAGAGGAGACCAATTTTTGGCAATAAAGTTCTTGAAATGAATACTAGCCACTTGTCGTACACCCATGTCAACGTTGTTGTCTACAATGATTTGTAACAGCCTCACCAGATGCTGAGGCGCATACTGAAACTGTATGTATATTTAATTTAATATAGTTAAAAAAAAAACACATCAAATTAAAACACTAATACATTCAACTAGCACGCATAAATGCACACCTATACCAACAGACAACAAAGTTAATGTGTTTTTACTTTATTTTCAAGTATCAGAGCCTCACAAACACATTCGTGAAAATCAACTCTTCATATTCAAGAAGATCATTAATACACACAACCAAATTTAAATTCATCCAATTAAAGCACTGCTGCATTCAATTAGCAATCACACGCCAAAATTCACAACAACACCAAAATCACCGCGTTTCACAACCATCCGTACTTGGCAAACACTTAAGCAGAAGCGAATCAAATAAACACAAAGAGAGAACCGATCAAAACTCTGATCAGAACCAAAATTCGATAATAACCGAAAGGAGAGTCGCACCTGATTCAAGCCCTGCTCAGCTGCTTTCCGCTCGTCCGGATTGGGACTGAGAGCGGCCTGGAGTATAACAGCGAGACTCGAAAGATCCATGGAACCGAGAATTCGATCAAAAAAAAATATCCGACAACGTGCGAAATTCGAATTGCGAAATCAAGGAGGAATCGAAATATAAACCCTAGAAAGAGCGTGCTCTAGGGTTTAGAACGGGAGCGAGAGAGCAAACTCGAATCGAACAGCGAGTAAGAAGTGCCTTGCGATTTGTGCTGAGTTGAGAGAGAAAGCAGTGGAAGAAGAAGAGAAGATGGAGGCTATTTAAACTACTAGGGTTTACGTTTACGGGTTTTTAACCATCTTGCTACTACTACCTATAGTACTTTTTCATTGTGACGAGGGAGAGAGAAAAAAACAAAACACATGCTCTCTCTGATTTGTCTAGTTGGACACTTGGCGGTGTGTTTGGGTACGGGGATACGTTAGAGGCGTACGGGGATACGTTAAACCCTCTGACGTCCGTTTGCGTTATTTGGTGTTTGGTGAGGACATTTGTAGCGGCTGGAGGATATTTCACGCTTTTGGACTCGCGTCTAGGAAGCTGCCGCTTTGATGGGTTTGGCTGCCAACTCCACCTAATTAGAGAACTGCATACTAATGATTTCAATTTTTCTTTTATTATTATATGTGTGTTTCTTTTTTTTCATGTTCAAATATAAAGTAACATTATGTTTGGATAACATATAAAAAATAAATTCTATTTCACAAAATTACGATGATATCGTAAAGATTAAAAGTAATTATTTATTATTTGGCATTTACTGTTTAATACTTTTTAAAGTAAATTATAATAATATCTCTTAAGATTTTGTATAATTATAAAAAAAAACTCATTATTTTTTTATTATTAAATTTATTTTCTTTGTAAAGGATGTTAGTGTAAGATTTAAGAATGTGTTAGTGTAATATTTCTAACATATATGAAAGTTTTAGTGTAATATTTTTAGACTTAAAAAGGATTAGTTTAGTAATATAGAAAAAATTGATGGTAGTATGTATAATTTGACAAAAGCTGTTGCAGTTTTTTTTTTATTTTTTAAGGGGGCTCATGCAGTGTTGTTGTTTTCAAAATCCTTTTATGTTATACAATTCACAATCAATTTCTCTAGTTTAGTTTGACATTAATTTCTTAGGTGATAGATCATTTTTTAATGGAGGTGATAAATCATTTATCCCCAATTATTAACTTAAATCCCTCGTGTGAGCAAAATTAGTGGTAATCCTGGGCTCAAAAACTCTAAATATTGAATAGGAATAGTCTAAACCGTAATTTCTCAATTGTTACGTTTAAAGTAAATTACAATCACAGATCTTAAGGTTTTCTTAGATTGCACTCAATGTTTTCATTTTTTTATCTCTACATTACCCCTTTAATTATTTGAAAAATATTACTTCCATATTCTTTTAACATTGCACTAACTTTCTCAATGATGTTTGGTTTTACATTGGATTTTTCATAATCATGCTGAACATCAATTAACATGATTTTAAATAAATTTTCACATATTTAATTATATTTTGATGAATTGATTTAGGTTCATAAATGATTATAAGTTTAAGTAATTTTAAATAGTTTCTTGTTGGATCAAAATATTTATCCTTAATTTTACCACTAGCTTGTTTTTTAAAAAAAAACATTAAAATACAAATTCCATCACTTCAAAATAAATTTTAACCAAAATTAATTTAATATAAAAATAATTTAACTAATGTTCATCCAAACAAACACTTAATTGTTTTAAAGCATTGAAATTTGTGTATCCATGTAGAGGAGATTGCCATAAACATTCAAAAAATTGGGAGGAAGAAAACTTAGTGTTAGTATAATTTACTCGTAGGTTTACATTGCATATCAATTTCTACTTAGTATCAAACGTGAAAAGTACCGAACATAAACTCAATAAGTAAATCAACATAATCAAAAAAGAAAATCAATTACCCTAGTTCCTATCAATGTTCATCCTTGCCTGACTTAAAAACTGATGGTGTTAATAAACATAAAACAAAGACACGAGAACTACGTTGAAAAAACAATTTTAGGTCCATGATCCTGAGTTAAAATAATTTTAAATAATTTTTGTAATGTATTAAAATAAATTATACCAATTTTTACCGCCAACTTAAGTTATGAGAGAACATCAAAAAATAAATCACACTACGATTTTAACTAAAATCAATTTAACTAACATTCATCCAAACATATACTTAAGTATTTGAAAAATATTAAATCATGCATTCCATTAAAGAACAATGCTATAAACATTAAAAAAAAAATATGGTACAATCTCAAAAAAAACTCAAAAAGTATAAGTATAATTTACTTATAAGTTTATGTTACACATCAATTCCTAAAGAGTGTCAACATGGAAAAATATTAAATATAAATTCGATAACTAAATGAGAGTTTCAAAAAGAAAATCAATTACAATAGTTTCAACCAAGGTCCAACCTAAAAGGACTAGATCCATTGGTGTTGTAATGGTCACTCATTGGGTGAGGGTTGTTCCTCACTTGTAAACTCTAATTTGACTCTATCTTTAGCCGATGTAAGATTTGGGTATTTTTTCCAATACACCCCTTCACACCCAGCCCAATATATCATCTAATAATGTGAGAGACCTAACTTAACCCCAAAAGCTAGCTCAATAGGTGAGGGTTGTCCCTCACTTATAAACTCTAATTTAGCTATATCTCTAGCCGATGTGGGACTTAGGTATTTTTTCCAATAAGGAGAGTCCACTTCTCTACATTTGGATGTTATCCTCCCCTTTTGCTTATTTATTCAACATTTATAAACCCAAATAATTAAGATAAATCAAGCGATTTTTATATAAACACCACAAAAACATCAATTGCATGAAAATCTTATTGCAGTGGACTTACTAGCTACTTCTCTACGAACTTCATATTCAGAGAAAGGATAATCGTGTTGTGTGTCATGTCGACCATATTTAATTTTTCTCCTTTCATGTGAAAGTTGTTGAGAGTTTGCTAATGCTTCCTAACACATCTTTAAGGCCTTAATGATTTAGAAAAACTTCAATATTAATCTTCTAATCGCTAAAATCAATGTCACTGGTCAAATTTGTACGTCGAACTTTGTTGTAATCATCACCAAATGCTCCCGAAGTAGGCTTTAGATATCGGTTGTTGTGCAAAAAATGTAATCTTTTGGTGCAAGACTAGTTTTGATTATAAGAATGTCACAAAAACAATACAAATGAAAGGGAAAACAAAACGTAAACAAAGGATACAAAGTTAATCGTGGTTCAAAGCAAATTTCTCCTATGTCTACACTAAAACACTTACATTAACATATCATAAATTTATAAAAGTAGAAGACTTAGTCGAGTAGGTGTCTTTGTCTCCTCATTTGCACTTAAAAAAAAGATAATGAATCACATAGTATTACATTTGTGAGAAAATGCACCAAAACATGACTTATGTAATTTGCAAACAAGCAATGAGGAAGTTACGAAAATAGTTTGATATAATCATGTAATTAGCAAACTAGATACCACGTAACTCCAATAGTACAAACTAACAAACTAAATACAATCGATTAGAGGTGTAAGTGATCTAAATTGAGTTAAGTTTGATATATTTTTTCAATCTAATTCAATTAAATTTAATTAGATCTGATTAAATTGAATTTATCTTTTTTTATTATTATTTTATTAATTCAATCAAACTTTAATTAAATTAGATTGGGTTAATTATCGAGTTTGATCATTAAAAAATTATCACCTTTAAGTCTTAAAAAATTACGAAAATCCTCACATAAGGATATTTTTTAAAAATAATATTCATAAAATAGTATTATCCATATGATAAATAGAAAAAAAATATATAAATATATATCATAAAAAATATCTTACTTTAAAATAAACTCTAAAATAATATATTATCTTAAAATAAAAATATATTAGGTTGAGAAATATATAAATTGAATTGAGTTTTAATCGATAAAAAAATTCTATTAGGAAGTTAATTATATATAAATTGAATCGAGTTTCAATCGATCAAAAATTCTAAATCCATCCATTAATTCAAATTTAATTGGGTTTATTAAAATTAATCCAATCGAAATGAAACCCACACAAATCTAAATGAACTGTGTGAGTGGATTAAGGTCAATTCGCTTACTACCCTAGAATTAATGATCCACCCAAGTTTTACACTTTCTATTTGAAAAGGGTATGATCCCAGAATAAATAAAAAATAATTAAATTCTCTTTCTCTTAATTAAGGAGTGATATTTTATTGGACAGAAATATCAATCAAAGAGTGATCCAAATTCCAAACCCCATAGCATTAGATGTCACACTCGCATTACTAAATTAAAATTAATTATCCACTTTGCAACACATTTATTTAATATATATTTTATCAAACCACCACAAGAAAGTTAATACCAGTAATAATTCCACTTTTTAACACATTTATTCAAATCATCAATCCAATTTAATTTCAACCTCCACAAACAAAAAGGTGTTGGGATGCTATCATCAATTTAAATTTAATCAAACAGAAATTAACACAAAAATTCAATTAACAATCAACAACAGGAAAACAAAAACGTGTTGAAACGATGGTGACGAGGGTCTTGTTATTTCTCTGATAGTACGAGATAGTAGTATATGATATAATCTCTCACAGTGGTGACTGGTAGATAATTGATAGAAGAACCTTTTCTTTATTGGCTTTTTTGTTGTGTGTGCACAACACAAGTGCTGCACCTCCCTCCTTTCCTTCACTTTGAACAACACCACCAACAAAGGCGAGTGTGTTTTGTGTGCGTGTGTGAAAGTGTGTCTTTCACACGGCGGGAAACTGAATTATTTGGACGAATAACCCCTCTCCCTCCAAACCAAACACACGCACACACACCACCCCTCTCCTTTCTAGTTCTCTCTCGAAAACCCTAACTCAATATAACATTTCATATTCTTCTTCCGATTCCGCTATTCTCATTTCTCAAACATGACAGCAGCGTTCCAAGAAGGCGGCGGCGGCGGTGGCGGTGGTGGTGACGATGACGCCACCATCGACGTGCATACCACGCGCGGCACTCCCATCCGCTACCTTCCCCTCGACCACCTCTACTCCGCCACCTCTCCCTGCCGCGTCACCGCCAGCGGCTCCTCCAACGTCATGTCGAAGAAAATCAAAGCTCGCAAACTCACCCTAACGCATAACAACCATTTTAACAACCACGACCAGAAGAAAACGGCGCCATCTTCTTCTTCGTCCCTGACCCTTCCTCCCAAGCCCCCTCTCCTCTTCGTCTACTCGCGGCGCCGGCGCAAGAGGCATTCCCCTTCCGCGACGGCGTCGTTTGCCGACGGCGCGGAGAACGACGAGAGCGAGAGGAGGTTGCTGAAGAAGAGGAAAATTGGGAGCACTGAGTTGGAGAGGCTGGGTGTGGATTTGAATACTGCGATTGGGGATGTTGACGGGCCCAGATTGAGGGAATGCAGAAATCAATTTGGGAATTCCGGTGCTGCTGGGAATGCTAAGTGTGGTTCCTTGGAGAATTTGCCCAAAATGTTGCCCGAATCTCGCAATGTGAAGAAATGGGTCGGGTAATTCACTTTTTTTTTTTTGTTTATTAACTCTGTATGGTGCTTTGGGAGAAAGTGTTGCTCTTGTGGAAATTGGGGATTGTGGGTCTGCTTTGGAATTTTGTGGGTTTTGAGAAGTATTGCTTGTTTGGACTTAGGAAATTGAAGATTCGTAGGTTTGCTTCGGAACTTTGTGTGTTTTGATAAAAGTATTGCTTGTTTGGACTTTAGAAGCAGAAGCTCCGTGAATTTGAGCTTTGCTTGAATTTCTGCTTCGTGTTTTGTGGTAGGGAGGGGAAAGATGAAAAAAATCTTAGTTGCTAGATCTCACTAGCCAAAATGGAAGATTCGGAGTATCAGCTTTTATTTAAGTGTTTATTGTTTCTTTTGAAATGTAGTGTCTGTTTGGACTGAAGGAATGAGAGCTTCTGATTTGGTTAATATGTAGGGGGAAAGGAAAATGTTTAGTTCTGTGGATAGGGTTGTGAGAGGTTTTGTTTTTGTGGGTTTGTGATTTCTGTATGGTAGGAGTTACATGGTTTTTAATTGCACTTGCTGCAGGTTGACTTTTGATAATGCTGATCCTGAGGCGTTTGTTGGATTACGATGCAAGGTTATGTTTTGTAACGTTTCCGTTGTATGTTCATTCCACTGAGTTTGTTTATGCAATTACGGTTTTTCAATGTTGAAACTTGTTTTCTGCAGGTTTACTGGCCCATGGATTTAAAAGCATACATTGGCTATGTCAGAAGTTATGATAAGGAAACTAAGATACATCATGTATGGCCTTTATTATCTAAATTATCACTCTAATATGGATCGCTTTGAGTTAAATAAATGAATAAATTTGTGCATCTTTGATCTATGTGTTTTTTACAATATTGTACATGTTTGAAATTTCATCCTTTCATTAACAACTATATGCAGGTCAAGTATGATGATGGTGATGAGGAAAGTTTAATTCTTGCAAATGAAAATATAAGATTCCATGTTTCCCGCGATGAGATGAAACATTTAAAATTGAATTTTGCCAAAGTTCGTGACAATAATGTCTCTGATTATGATGTTGAAGAGATGCTTGCATTGGCTGCTAGTTTGGATGATTGTCAAGACTTTGAGCCTGGGGATATCATATGGGCCAAGCTAACAGGTTTGTTCTCAATCTTGTTTTGTTGTTCCATTTGCAAATGGTTGTATGCAGAAACCTTTATTTGAATTGATGCCCTATTTTTTAGAATTTTGGTGCACCATGTCTTTGAATAACTTCCATTATTATTTTTGTTGCATTCATTTCATATGTATACTTTATGAAACTAGTATGGTAAATTATTAACTTGTATCTGGTATCATACTGAAGCTGCTGGAATGCATTCTGTCCCATGATCCTCAAATTCAAGCATTAAAGTTGAACTTAATATAGTAAATTATTAAGTTATATCTGGTATCATACTGAAGGAGGCTGGTATACAGTCTATCCCCCTTAATGTCAAAACAAAATTCACACAACATAGAACAAAGCAGAATTCAGAATATAAGAAATTTTAACCTTACCATTGTTTTACATCCTTCTTGTAAACTCTATTTTCAGGAGATCATACTATGTCTACTTCAAATTACCTTATTTCTTTATTACTTGCATTTCTGGTTACTATTAGATCTTGTTAATTTTGTATCATCTATAATGCTTGTGTCTTTTTATTATTTTGCAGGCCATGCAATGTGGCCAGCTGTTGTTCTGGATGAATCACTTGCTAGCAACTGTAAGGGTTTAAAGATGTTTTTGGGAGGAAGATCAGTTCCTGTCCAATTTTTTGGCACCCATGACTTTGCAAGGTTTGATATTCTGTGAAAATTAAGAAAAATAGTGGGAGACCGTTGTCTTTATATTGTAAAATTCTTTCCTCCTTTTTAAGATGCACTTCTCTGTTGCATATTCTTCATGTTTTTCAGGGTTAGACTGCAACAGGTGAAATCATTTCTCAGTGGACTTCTTACTGATCTACACTCAAAATGCAAGAAACATAGTTTTATTGAAGGTTTAGAAGAGGCAAAAAGGTAATGTTAATTGTGCCTTTTCTTTTCTTTCCATTTGTTATTATATTTCTTACACAGAACATCAAATGTTGTGAACCGTAAAATGTTGATATTGCAATTTTATTGGACAAATTTATTGCTAATTTGCATGTTTTTCTTTTTCAGCTTCTTGTAGTTGGTCTAATGTGCTAGAGTGGCTACTTAAAAAATTGCATTGTGGAATATGAATAAAGTATATTAAACTGAGGAAGCAAGTTTGATAATCTTCTTTTCCTTTTTCTTATCACCTACAACGGGTCAATGTATTTATTTTTCAAGTTGTCTAATATTTAAGTAGTTTGGCTAATAATGTGATTTTTCAGTTTTTTGTTGACCTGTGATCTTAGATTCATTCAAATGCACTATATCTTATGTGTGCTTTAGTTGCTGAGGGTAATTCTTAAGGCATTGTGTCTCCTGCTTAGTCAGCTTAATTAAATTAACGAGCTAAGCCTTCATTGTCTGTAATGTTGCATTTTCATATATCTCTTTGCATTGATAATCAAAATGGAAGAATTTTCAAATGGTTGCTCAAATTTGTTGATTTTGCAATTATTTCACTCAAACAGATATTTAAGTGAACAGAAGCTTCCATCAGAGATGCTAGAGTTGCGGAAAAGATGTACAGCTGATGACTGTAACAACATAAGTGGAGAGGATGGAGGATGTACAGATTCAGGTGATGATTGTTTAAATGACAATGGGACTTTGACGGCTCTGGAAACCATTGAAACTTTTCCATATGAAGTAGGAGACCTCCAAATTCTAAGCCTTGGTAATTTTTCTTGATTACCATTATTTTTTTGTTCATGTTAACCTTTTATTAATCTTTTTACCTGATTGGATTTTTATTTTATTAATCTTGCAACTTTCTGATTTCCAAGATAACCATCAAAATGTTGATTATTCTTTTCATAGGATAGATTGGGTATTTGGATCTTTATTTTATTAATCTTGCAACATAGTTGTGTTTTCAACCAAAATTGACCTTGTTTTCTAATAAATGCAATGGCTGAAAAAAATCTCTGGATTTACTGCATGCATATTTTATTAATTATATATCAGGAAAGAGGCTGACTTCTCTCTGGCTCTCTCCCCTTTATTGTGTTACTTCCAGGTTATTGGCATTTTGGCTGTCGCCAAATGGCCAATGTAATCATAGGGATGTTAAACTTTCTTTTTTGTTTTCAGGAAAAATAGTTGAAGATTCTGCTTTCCGGGATGGAAGATTCATCTGGCCTGAAGGGTACACAGCAGTGAGGAAGTTTACTTCAGTTACTGGTGAAACATTTATTGTTGTTGTTTGGGGTGTTGACATGTCATATTCTTTTGATTGGTTTTTGAATGTTAGTTAAACATGTTATATTCTTAATTCTTGTAATTCTGTTTTTTTTTTTTTTGTTTAGACCCTAAAGTTTCTGCACCTTATAAGATGGAGGTGTTGAGAGATCCAGAATCCAAAGTTCGTCCTCTGTTTAGAGTGACAGTTGAAGGTGGTGAGCAGGTTGGTTTTTACTATATGATTTTTTTTATATATAAGAAATGATTTTGCACCAGTAGACATTTGTTTCTCTTTCTCTGATAATTTGATATTGAATTATCTAATGTTTACGCTGCTATATATTTTTTTTTATCAGCTAATGTTAGTTTTTTGTTAGAATGCTAGCGGGGTCAGGGGGTTCAAACTCATGCCCCCCCCCCTGCCAACCTTATAATTCCCACAGTCCCACCAATGACATGTTATTAATGTTTGGTTGCAGTTCAATGGTTATACACCATCTGCTTGCTGGAATGAGGTATACGAAAAGATAAAGAAAATGGAAAAGGATGCTTCTGAAGGTACTGTTGCTGGTGGGGAAGAAAAGAGCTACGAATCTGGGTCTGATATGTTTGGTTTCTCCAATCCTAAAGTACTTAAACTTATACAGGTATGTTCTTTTATTAATTCTTTGTTTTGATCTGGAACATAAGTCAATAATTTGGAAACTAATGGAATTAACCTGAAAATGTTGTAATTTATTCCTTGGAAGGAAGACAGTGAGCTAAGAGTGCTTGTTTTTTATATAACTCAATGGTGTGTATCATTTCATATTAGCTGATCACATCCAGTAGGATAAAGCTTGGTTATTGTTGTACCAAGTTGACACTTTTGCAGGCATTGCCAATCTACTCATGTGCTTCCCTTCTCTCTACTATTCTGCATCTTTTTTGCTTGTTATTGGCTGCGTGATCATTGTTTAGCTTCATCTCTCTCTCTCCCCCCTCTTTCTCTTATGCTATATTCAAGTTCTTGAGCCAACCAAGTGTTTTTGCTATAATGCATGTACTTTTCAAGTTGTGTACCTGGCGCTTAATTTTTACTGAAAGAAATGCTGTTATTTTCAGGGATTGTCTAAATCCAAAATCTCTTCAAAGAACTCAACTTGCAAGTTAGGTTCCAGAAGATATAATAATAACTTGCCTCTTGGTTATAGACAAGTTCATATCAATTGGTTTGACCTCGATAAGTGCAATGTGTGCCACATGGATGAGGTACAGAGTTTTGTTTTCCTCTTCAATCCTCTAGAGCTCCTGCTTGTTGTTTTATACACTTGTTCTTGCTTGTTTGCTTATATACTCCATGTTTTGCTTGTTAAATGGGAGTTATTTATGTTGTAGGAGTATGAAAACAATCTGTTTCTGCAGTGTGACAAATGCAGAATGATGGTATGGCTTCTGTAAAAAAATTTATGCAATCCCCCACAATGTGATACTGCTAAAAGCTCTACTACTTTATCCATTTATTGATATTGAACTGTGAATTGTAATGTTCACTTAGGTCCATGCTAGATGCTATGGGGAACTTGAACCTGTTAATGGGGTGCTATGGTTATGTAACTTATGTCGTTCGGGTGCTCCTCCTCCACCTTGCTGCTTATGTCCACTCATAGGTATGCTGAAATCTTTTAATATATTTATGCTGAAAACTAGAATTATGTCTTTGGGTATTTAATGGAGTTTCTTCTAGGTGGTGCAATGAAGCCTACTACAGATGGCCGGTGGGCTCATTTGGCTTGTGCCATGTGGATACCTGGTTTGTTTGTGTATGACTTTATTTACTCTCTTTACTCCTTAGTTTGGTTATGTTTACTAAGTGTTAAATTTTTTGCCAGAAACTTGCTTAGCTGATGTAAAGAGAATGGAGCCTATTGATGGTTTGAGTAGAATCAGTAAGGTAGGCTTTCATTAATTATTACTCTATTTTCTTTTGTTTTGCTTTTGTGTTTCTAAGTTTTTTTTGGCTATGAACATTTTTGTTAGTTTTTTTTTTACCAAATTGCTCGTGTCAATGATTTCGTCATTAGTTCTTAATCAGTATGAACTGCTCCATTTGCTTTCCTTTTAATTCTGTATCTGAACAGGACCGCTGGAAGTTGTTATGCAGCATATGCGGTGTATCTTATGGTGCCTGCATCCAAGTAAGTCATCTGAGTTTTAAATTAAATAGTTGTTTAAGTTGGCCGTTTCTTGGTCAATTGGCAGGTAACTCTTGACAGCTGAAGCACCAAATATCTGTTACCTAATCCACATCAATGATCAATCAACAACCTTATGTCTAAAGTGACAATCAAAACATACATGAATTTCACTGCCATTTTTTGAAAAGATTTCATGTGTGTATGTGGGGAGCATAGCTGGTGTGTGCTTGAGAGGAGCTACTCTTAACCATACAAATATACAAGAACGGTCAAGATTATACTTAAGTAAAACCAATCTTGAATATCAATGTTTGATTGTATGGGTCTATATTAGCTTGTCTTACTCTCACTTGATGTGTGCCATGTGTCTATGTTTATGCATGTATAACACATAATTCATGGGGCTTAGCTAGTATTTATCATGTTAAGTGATTTTTTAAAATTTTAATTGCATTTTTTTTCTTATGGCAATTCTGTAGTGTTCAAATAATTCTTGTCGAGTAGCATACCATCCACTCTGTGCACGTGCTGCTGGTCTCTGTGTTGAGGTATTTCTCCTTTTTTTCCCTCCTTTTTCCAATACGTGTTTTTTAAGTTATTTTGTTTTAACCTCAATAGTGTGTTGGTTTGATACAATTTGTAGCCCAAAAAGTAATTTTGTTTTCATTTATTTATTTAATTTTATGATGTATAGCTTGAGAATGAGGACAGACTGTATCTCCTTTCTGTTGATGATGATGAAGATCAGTGCATACGCTTGCTTTCTTTCTGCAAGAAACATAGGCAACCATCTAATGAGCCTTCTGTTGCTGATGAACGTATGGTCCGAGTTGCTGGTCTATGTTCAGACTATGAACCACCGCCCAATCTGTCTGGTTGTGCTCGAAGTGGTATGATATTGGACACTTGTTTTATTAAAGCAAATCATCACTTTCATATCGTTTGCTTGCTTAACTTCCAGCAACCAAGAAAAAATAGAAATTATGTTTGGTGACCATTTGCTGTTGCACTGTCTTTCAATCCATTCTCTTGTTACGTTGCTATTTTATATAAATTCTTGTTCATGTTCAGCATTTTGTTTCACTTCCAGTTATTCCTTATTTAACATAAATTGAATTGAGTTGCAAATCACATGCTTCGCTTCATACTGGATGACTGGCAAGGATAGTCAAATCACATTGCTTGAAAATGATTTTCTTTTGATTTGATTGAGTCTTCAATTGTCTGTTTATTAAACAGTGTTTTTAGTGCCATCTGGAAAGGGAAATAGTAGCGTGCTAGGAGCTGGGTGGCAGAGTAGCTGAGCTGATGTGTAAAATGTCTTATGAGTGGTGTCTTTTTTTTTCCCCCAAAGATCAATGCCAAGCCACCCATTTATTGTATCTGGTAATCAGCCAATGAATACATACAGGCAACCTCAATCTATCATTTTAGTTCATAAAATGGGTTATTTTGCACTGGTACAAAGGATGCTCTTGCATCTCTTGCTCAAGTTATTAGTTGTCCAGCTTGTTATGCCGTGTCTTGGGTTGATTTAGGTGTGAATTATATAATTTGGTTAAGGATGCTTTTTGCATTGATACTTCTAAGGCTCAACTAGAGGCCATGAAGATACATATATAATATTGAAGTATGTAGACCACTATTGTATGTTGCTTGGATTGGGTAATGGGTATGCAAGATGAGTCACTTTTTCAATTTGATGAGTTTTGCACTTTTTATATCTTTCGTGGGAAAGATTTTGCTGGAGGTTCTCATCTATGCATTTTAGCTCTCTTATTGGTCTAGGATATGCACTTCTTGTTATCTCTATTTGGCCCTCTTAACTTATAAATTACTCAACTTATATTTTAAAGATAAATTTATTAAATAAGGTCTGTCTTTATTCTTGGGCAGAGCCATATGATTACTTTGGCAGGAGAGGTCGAAAAGAACCTGAAGCACTTGCAGCTGCATCGTTGAAACGTTTGTTTGTGGAGAATCAACCTTACTTAGTAGGTGGATACTGTCAGCATGGTTCACTAAACAACCTAGAGCCTTCTGGCAGAGGAGTCTGCTCTAAATTCTTTTGTAGCCAACAAAGGCTGAGAACCTCTCTGGTTGACACATCAAACAGCATACTTTCTATCTCTGAAAAATATACGTACATGAGGGAAACCTTTCGGAAACGACTGGCATTTGGTAGGAATAGTTCTGCTGCAATTGTGATTTTTTTTTGGAAAGTTGACTATTACTGATTAAGGTTGTAATTTGAGATTTAGCTATGGAGTTATCCTGTCTTACCATTAAATATTGATTTTTTTTAAGGGAAATCAAGAATTCATGGATTTGGCATCTTTGCAAAGCATGCATATAAAGGTGGAGACATGGTAAAGTGAATAATTTCCATCTGAATTAACTTCCCTTGTTAGAGCATTTCAACTTTAAGGATGAGTGTATTGATTTTATTTATTCAGGTGATTGAATACACTGGTGAACTTGTTAGACCACCTATAGCTGACCGGAGAGAGCACTTCATATACAATTCGTTGGTGGTAAGTGTTTCTGAATTATCAAACGTGCTGGTATAGTTGTCTGCAGCTAATTTGTTTGAAAATGATGTTGGCTTAGATCAGCTAGTAAAGTTTAATGGTATTCTTAGATTCTTTTCAGCTGGGCTTTTTTATTTTTATTTTTCTCTCTATTTTCTCATTCCCAAGGGGTGCTTGTATTTTCAATTATTGCACCTTCTGTTATGAACAAGATAGTGTTTCTGGAATGTTATGTAGGTGCTTATGAAAGATGAAGTAACTTGTCTCTTTCCCTGATGCAGGGTGCTGGAACATATATGTTTCGTATTGATGATGAACGAGTCATTGATGCTACTAGAGCAGGAAGCATTGCTCATTTGATTAATCATTCTTGTGCAGTATGTCCTTTCACACTTAAACTTACGTTTTACATGAATTCATTTATTGCTTGTTAAACATTTTCATATCAATTAGCCTTAATTTGATGTATGATATTCACTTGATAGTGTTTAATGTACATTTTTTAGCTTATTATTTGAAGACTGGAGCCTGGAGGATTTCTAATTCTTAATATTGGGGATTGTATGCTTGAGAATACTTAAGCCCTGTTATATTGTATTGACAGATTTATAGCATTGTTAAATGACTTTTGATAAGATGGATTGCATTGATTGTGGAACAGTTTGGTAAGACCTATAAGGCCTTAACTATACATAGTTGCCCTGTCACATGAAAGTAGCCCTTAGTAGTCAATTGTGCATGGTAGCACTGCTAGGTCTTTTTGCGACCCTCTGCCATTTCTGTGTGGCTCATTGCGGATCAGTTTTGTGTAGCTTTGCAAATTGCAACTGTTTTTGTGTGAAATTGTGGCCATCTTGGCACTTATTCTTTCCACAAGTGAAAATCCCTCTTCTCAGTCTTCTGGCCATCGAATGGTGTTGTTTGGTGCTGGACAATCTTGGAATTTTGTTCCATTTTCATTTAATCAGATCTGAAACCCTACACTCTCCCTCGCTTGCCCTACCCACTCAGTGAGGAACTTCAGACCTTCTCTCTGCGGAAGACCCAACTTTCTCTGGCTAGATTTCTGACATCACACAGCATTTTCCAGCCACTTCTGGCTGACTCCTGTTTTATCCTCTGCTGTTTCTCCTCTCTCAAAGTCTGAATCAGGCCTTTTGTTTTTTTTAATGTGCTCTCCAGTTCTTCTAAGCTCTTCCCTTCATTTTTTTTATTCTAATTGGGTATGATCTTCCCATTGATTAACTTTAATGGCTTAATATGAATGTCTTTAATTTTAGGTATTTTTTTCCAACATATATGTGTGGCAGAATTTATGTAATGCGTACCTTGACTTCAAAATACATGTCATCTTGCTACCTTCTATATGGCTGCTCTGTGCCACTGTATGGAATTGACTCCTATGCTTTTGACTTTAGTTTGTAAAAATTGCAATTCAACTTGTTTATTTACAGAAGAATTCATTCAGCCTTATTTTGGTTGCTAAAGAAAAAAAATAATTGCTTATAATTTTTGTTTGAGTGCAGCCAAATTGCTATTCCAGAGTTATAAGTGTTAATGGCGATGAACATATTATAATATTTGCGAAGAGGGACATTAAACAGTGGGAAGAGCTTACATATGATTACAGGTTTACCTCTTCTCCAAATGAGTACTGACATGTGAACAAAAAACCATACAGAACTCACTTTTGTATTGGTTTTAGTAGTGTGTGTAGCACTACACTTAGCAAATATTGTAATTCTTTTTAATTTAATATTGTGCTAACTTTATTTAATTCACGTGACAGATTTTTCTCAATTGATGAACGACTTGCTTGTTACTGTGGCTTCCCAAAGTGCCGAGGTATTGTAAATGATACTGAGGCAGAAGAACGAGCAGCTACCCTATATGCACCACGAAGCGAATTAATAGATTGGAGAGGAGAATGAGGTAAGCAACCATGATCTTTTTTGTCTGTCACCTTTGGTCAATATTGAACTTTTAAAGCATAACTTTTATTGACGTGGATTATTTGGGTGGGCAGAACATGTTTGCTTCACCCATTGTTTGGGTATTCTTTTTTGTCAAAAGCTCTCTTGGCAGTCTGCATTTTAAGCAATTGAGGCAGAGGGAGCAATTGCTGCATGGATTTGAGTCTTTGTTGTTGACACTAGGCATTGCTAGCAGAATTATAATTTTATGGAGGTCATTTTTGGGTAAAATAGGATTAACTATGGTTGCACCACGTTAGCTCTTTGGAGTAATTTGCACATGCTTGTGCATGTTTACACCATACATGATTTGTAGGTGGCAGGGTTTTGTTTCCCATTGTTTTTATTTTTAATATAGATGGGATATCTTATTCAGGTTTCATTGTTTCTTGTATTTCATGCGAATGTTAGCACTTAGCAGTGATGTTATAAAAACCAAATTGATTATTGAACTGGTGTAGACAATAACTACTTGTAGTTGAATTAAAATGATGATAATTAAATACCTGTTTTTCAATGTTATACAATATATTAAGTAAAAAAGCTAACATTAATCATGAGAAGTCAAGTTGAAAAAAATTGAATGTGCAGAAGGATCACATTGTATGTTGTATAAGATAAATCAATAATGAAAGACTAATATTAAAAGACTAAATTTTCAAATTTTAAATCAATATAAAATACAGGTTTTATACAACCCTGGAACCTTTAGTTGTCGTGTCTCTTTTGTCCTGAGTTTTGACATAGCGGGTCATCTCCTTTTGTCTCTGGTTGTATTTCTCTGAGGTTCCTCTGCATTACAAGTTTTTCATATTTAGAGTCAACGTCTCATTTCAATGAATCTGGTGATTAAATTAGTTCTGCTTTGTTTTCGAATTCACTAGTTTGCTACTTTTGCAATTCATTATTCAGCCATATCATTCATTTTATTTTGTTTTGCAGATTTTTTACTGTAATATTATGCGTTTAAGTTCCTTCTGAAGATGAATTGTTTGTCCAACAACTTCTCTCATGGATTGTACCATTTCCTTGAAAGGACAGTGTTGTACATAGTACATCTGATTCTTCCCATTGTTTTCGTCATAACCCCAGCTGAGCGGTATATGTTGGCGGCTCAAGGCGATTTCCATTGGTGTTCTGGTTATAATGAAGGGAAAGATGTCACCAAACTTTTTACAAATGTTTCATTTGAAATTCATGGCCACAATTACGGCCCGTTTAACTTCAAGAAACTTGCTGAGATATTGTAACTTGTCATTGGATAGGTACAGTTGTAATTACATCAAACCTTCATAAAAATGAAAAGAAATCGAGAATTCGAATGGAAGTACTTGCCGATTGTGTCATTGCCTCCGGAGTTTAGGTATGATAAATGTGCATATATAACTAGCTTGAGTAGTCATGATAGAAGTTAATACTATGCAAACGAAAAATGTCAATACTTTTGGCTATACGGAACTCAATACACAATTTATCTTAATCAGTAAATGTTAGTTGTTACTATTATTAGTTTTTGTAAGCGGAATGATTTAAATTTGTGAACTCTCCCTCCATTTCTTCTCTTTTTACCAACAGACTTGCTTAATATCTTTAGAATTCAGTATACAATTGAGTCAAAGTGGGACCAATCAATACCAAAGTGCCTAATATACTTTATATATTTATTATTATTTTTGTTTTGGAATTGATGAATTATATTCAACCATTTTTAGTCTAATTACGTACAATAAGTAGACTAATGATTCAAATTAAATAAATGGATTTGGGTTTACTTTGCTGACTTTTGGTTTTCTAAAATAAGTTGAACGAATACCTTGATATATTTCTTGGAAGCTTATATTACGTGGTTTCTAACGAGTTAAAAAAAATATTTTTATTTATAATAAATGGGTCTTGGACATAATTGGTAATTGTCAGACTATGATGTAAGCTTAGTTCACCACTCGTGATGATAGACCTTTTTTTTTGTGATTTCCTGATGATACTCACGCTCCTATTGATGCTCTGATGGCATTTTACACCATCTAGATTTGTTAATTGAAGACTGGAGGCTAGATTCAGTAGATCTTGTTCATATGCACTTATGTGCTTGAAAGATCAAGATCGATTTATAAAATTGCTTCAAGAGAAGTATGTACCCCTGGAATTGATCTTGATTTGAGATGTTTTAGATATTAGTTTAATGGAATGGTGGCTTATGAACTCTTGGCAATTAGGTCATACTTTGTTAAAATTTGTCAATAAATATCACTGACTTGATTTATTAGTGTAAATATTCTAATTTTTAGGTTAGAATGTAAATTTCGAGTTATATTAGAAAACCAGTCTTTGTAACATTGAGATTGTGCAAGGTATTTGTGATTTTCTTGTAGTAATATGCCATTTCCTGTAAATTATTTCTCGTTCCCATTAGAGGAATTGTACTATACAACTATTACCTTACTAAACCTATAATGTTTAATGTCTAAGTACCCAAAATCATAGTCATGTATCATCAAACTCTATTACCAAAAGTAATTGGTTAGACATAGGATGGGAACATTGCCATCCTATCAAAGAAAATTAAACCAATGAAATTGTCTAAAATAACCATGAAAGGAAGAATTACAAGAGGAAAACATCTATGGGGAAATAAGGGTAATGTTTGAGCTTGCCTAAGCTGTGTCCAGAAGAAGTTAAAGAAGAGTTGTGGGCACTTGAGAAGTATAACAAGATGAAAAAGAGTGATGCAAAATAAACACAAAAAATTGAGTAAATTATGCTGATATTACTCTATGAGGTTTATTTAGATTGCATTTAATGTCTCTTTTTTAACATTTACAACAACCTCTCCTCCGTCAATATGCAACGAAATATTTTTCAAACAACTAAAGGAGGCTAGTATAATGTATAAGAGATGTCAATGTAAAGTTTCTCAAACAATTAAGGAGGTTAGTGTAGGAATAGAAATAAGAGGAATATCATGTGTAATTTGAAAAAAATATCAGAAAATGTGAATACAGTATCGTTTATACACATGCGTAAGGTGATCTACGGCTCAGGTCTCCTATTTTGAGGGACTCCACAACTTTCAAAAAATTTGATTTTTTTAACTTTATAATTTTGGTGAACTTTTTAATATATAAGAGTTTTGTGTATTATTTTTTTTATGGTTGAATTTATAAATTCATGAAATTTTTTGTCGATGAATTATTTATAAAATACGTTTCCGTTTTTCGTTGTTTAGGGGTTCTTTTTTTAGTTTTTGCTTCGGACCTCAAAAATATCCAAGACGGCACAATATGAGTATATTTTGCTAAAAAGATTATATATTGGAGGAAAGAGATTTTAGAGAATTAAAATTCAAATATCTCTTAGAGAATCCAACCATTGGGAAACAAATTTAATGGAATATATTTGTAAGCATTTCAATCAGAATAATGATTAAATTTAATTTTTGTTGCTCAATATTGATGTGTATTTTTTTTTATCACTAATATGTATTATTATAAACTTAAATTATCTTGATGAATAAATATTTTAATTATTAAAAAAATATTTTTGAATAATTTTTTTCATCATTAAAAATTATATAATTAATTATTTTTAATTTATTCTAAAATAAATTATTGAATTAGAAGATGGATCACTTGTGAGACTTAAACAAAATGATTTAAGATCACAAAGTTTGATTTTTTATTGGAATAAAAAATTAGAAAGATTTTTAGAATGACATGGCAACCTGAAAACCCGAGATATATAAAAAAAATTAATTAAGATCACAAATTTTAATCATCTATTGAAGATGCTCTTAGTGCTTTTAAGAAGAGTGATTTGAAAAGACCTATTGTTCTATTTTGTAGACGACGGAAAACTGTAATTGCAAAACACCGAAAGATGAAATTGAAGTGTAAAAGAGGTTTGTGACAGACAAGCTACAATAAAGGTCCACCAATATATTGCTAAGTTTTGGTACCAAGCTGAGCTTTCTTTCCACATGATCAAATTGCAAAGCTTTTATGTCATGCTTGCAGCTGTTGGAAGTTTTGGACCGCATTTACGACCTCCAAGCTATCATGATATAAGAGTCTCACTCCTCCAAAAGGAATTGGAGTACATTGATAATTTAATGATGGGTCAAAGGGAACAATTGGCAAGTTTTGGATGTTTCATAATGTCATATATGCTTGAATGGAAATGAATAAAAGTATTTGATTAACTTTTTGGTGAACTCTTTTGCCAGAACAATGTTCACCATGTCAGTTGATGGGTCTACCTTTGTGAAGATAGGAGAAAAAATATTTGAATTGCTTGATTCTATTGCGGAGGAGATTGGTGAGAAAAAAGTTGTCCAAGTCATAACTAATAATGGGGGTAATTATGTTTTTGCTGATTCTTAGTTGGAAGAAGAAAGACTTAAAATTTATTGAACTCCTTGTGCAGCACATTACATAGACTTAATGTTGGAGGACATTGGTAAACTTCCCGGTATAAAGAAGACAATACAATGAATAATCCAAATTGTTTACTTTATTTATATCTATTCAAGTACTTTGAGTTTGTTGAGGCCCTTTACAAACAAAAGGGAGTTAGTGATACATGCAGTAACTAGATTTACAAGATGTTGTTTTCTTTACATGGAAAAAGATTCACCAAGAGAAAGCAAATCTTTAGAAAAATGTTTGTCTTAGACGTGTGGAATGCAGACAAGTTGTCAAAGAAACAGGTAGCAAGTAAAACTATATATTGATGTCGAGTTTTTAGGAGAATGTGGTGTATATACTCTAAGTCATGACTCCTATTGTGGAAGTGTTTCGGCTTGTTGATGGTGAGGGAAAGCCAATTATGAGCTATATCTGAAGCAATGGAAAAGGCAAAGGAAACTATATATTATGAAGTTTTTTGTTAGTAAATACAAGGATGTGTTTGAAATCATTGAACGAAGATGGAATATCCAACTTCATCACCCATTACATGTGGTTGTCCACTTTTCGAATACAGAGTTCAATGACAATTCTCATATGCAATTTGATAGTGAGGTTATAAGGGAATTATGTACATGCATCAATAAGTTGGTGGGATATCTAGGTGGAGCAGAAGATCATGTTGAAGTTGCACACTTATAAAATTGTGGATGATATGTTTGGGGAGTGATATTGCCATATTAATGAGAAACTGTTTCACCGAGTAACAAACAAAGCTTATATAACTTTTAAACTTCTATTTTTTAAGTCACTTGCTTAAATACTGTTTAATACATTTTCTTTGGCTTTGTAGCTCAATTCCCAATTTGCAAAAGCTAGCTATAAAGATCTAAAGCTTTATTTGTAGTGCATTCAATTGTGAACATAAATGAAGTGTCTATGAGGAAGTAATTTGCTTTTTTTAAAGTCAATAATCAATTCCAAATCTTTCTTATAATTATTTCTTAGTTATTTATCTCAATGTTAAAGATTATATTGAGAAAAGGAATAGGTTTGAGCATAAAAGATTGCATGACTTGGTAACCAACCCTTAAGCAAACCATAAGGATGAAGTTGATCCAATTAACCTCTGTGATATTGATGAATGTAATGAGTGACTAGTCAGAGAGATGGATGGGGACGATGCTGAAGTTGGAGATGAAAGGGTTTTTGAGGGAGATAATGGACTTACATGTTGAGATGTTTATAAGACTTCAGAGATTGGAGAGCCTAGAATGTATACGGGGATTAAAAGGAAGCAACCTGCAAGTAGAGAAGGCACATAATCTCGAAGAGCTTTTAAAAGAGGCAACAGAGGGACTTCTTCAACTAGGAAAGAAAAATTGGTTCAAGTTAAAGAAGCTGAGGATTGGAAGATATTAGTGAGGAATAAGATAAAGAATTGCAAAATGTTAACTTTTAGATTTGGAAGATATTAATGAGAAACCAGAGAAAAAGAAGAAAATTTACAAGATATCTGTCAGGAATGAGAGAAAGAATTGCCAAATGCCCAAATGTCACATTAAAAGTTGAACCATACTACCTGAACTCAAAGCCTCTTCATTCACATCCTCGTAGCACCTTCTCGGTCTGTATTGATGAACTTTAGGAAAACAGAACGATTGCAATTTTGATTGACAAATTTTCAATCGTTAGTTTAAAAATAAGTTATCAACAGTTCGAGTATTTCTGACTCTATATTAAATTGTGTTTATGAGGTGTGTAAAATATAAAATTCTAAACTAAGAATAATAAAGTTTGAAAATAACGTATACAAATTAAATGTAATTCATAGAGATAAATTAGTAAGAAAAAAAAAGGCTTTCTGCAGCACATGGACATAATTTCTTTGGCCACCATTATTGAGCTTTAGCTCCTTTAGGGCTTGAATCAAAACATTTTGACAAGGTGATATACTGCTTCCTATGACTCTAATCAAGGGCATTTGAGAGCCCGTGAATAATTTACTTCTCTTACTCTCTTTTTTCAGCTAATTTATCTCCCTTTTCTATGTTGGCATTACTGGTGGCGACATTATTTGATACACTAATGCCAGGGACAAAAGTCCATCATATTTGTCATATTATCTTGTATGAAGATCATTAAGGATGTCTGGAAGTCATTGATGACCTAACAACTCAAATTAGTGACAAAAAATCCAGAATATTGTGTATTCGTTTATTTTCGCTGTTCTTTCTTTGGATCGTCTGAGGTGCGGCTAATTAATAATATTTATTTACTATAGGTATACACGACAGGTCAGTTAGTGTTATTGTACTTGTTAAGTCATTTGTTAATGTTATAGAAAAAACTAAAACTGTTAAAGAAGAAAATTATAAGAATAAAAAATGCTAAAAAAAGTTTTAGAAATTAAAAAAAATTAAGAATTAAAAAAAATATTAAACCCTTTAAATATTACGGGTTTGAACTATCATATTTAATTTTTGAAATCTTTATGACACTAATAATCTCTCATGAAGGTAACTATATATAGTAATCATGATCATATAAAAAGTAAACTTAAACGAAGTATTAGTTATAAGATAATGATAATACACATATAGGTGATGGCATGGCAGATATGAGATATGTAGCATAAGAGAATGTTCTCATGGTATGGTATGTAGTAGAAATGGGGAAAGAAAAGAGACATTAGCTAAAAGTGAGTAAAAGAAAGCAGAATGAGCTTTGTTTCAAACTTGATGAAGCATTAACAGAGACATATAGCACCAATTTGAACAAACCATACACAAATATTCAAATTCAAACTCTAAATATGAAAGGCAATCAATCACAATGACAGGTAGCTAGTCTCTCTACTCAGTGAGGTAGACATTGAAATGCAGGATGGTGTCCACCCCATCAGTGGTGTGCTGGTCCTCCTTGAGAAGAGTCTCAAGTGAAGCATACCCTCTAGCATTCTCATACTTGCCAGTCCCACCAATCACTGCTACCTCAGATTCTGATGAAGCTGTCCTATGAATCCCAAAGAAATTGATACTGTCATCCACCACATCATGATGTTGATCATGCTCACCACCATGCACCAAAACTGTCAACAAAATGGTCTGGCTGCTACCATCCAATGAACTTGCCAAGTAGAACCCTTGTGCCTTTCCAATCACAGCAGAATCAAGCTCGTGCCCTTCAGTTAGCTGGTCGTCGATCACCGTCACCGAGCCGAACATGAGCTTCTGGATGGTGAATCCTGCAGGGAGGTTACCTGCTGAGACAAATGGTTGGTTGTTGCCACCAGTGACAGTGTTGCTGGTGCCACTGTTCTTGAACACAGTGGAGGATTGTGCACCACTGAGGCCTACAAGGTTTGGGAGATTGTTGTTGGTTATGATGCCGTTGAGCTTGGGGTTTACCAGTGGAATTCCTCCAGTGATTGGGAAGAGGTTGTTGTTGAGCTTTGAGAATGGTAGGCCAGTGACATCAGTGTTTGCTACTATTCCTGCTACCACTCTTGCTGATGGACGTGACCCTCCAAGGATGTCATGCATGAAGAAAGAAAAAGATGGCTCTTTTGCCAAAGAGTTTGGTGTCACTGGAGCTGCACTAGGGATAGCTGGAGTTTCCTCTTCAGCCGGTGCAGTGACAGCAGCTGGAGCTTCTGTTTCTGGAACTGGTGGCTCTACTTGGTTATCATCTTCCTCTCCAGAGTCTTCTGTAGTAGCAGGGTTCATGGTGGCGGCGGTTGCAGGTGTTTGGCCACTTGGCAAAGTGGTGGCAGGACCTACCTGCTATGATGCACAAATACGATACATGTATTAAATCCAATACAGGATACCACGTGTAACATACATGTCTATTCATAAAATATAATAAATATATAATTTCAATTTTACAAATCCAAATTAATAACATACTTCTAGGACATTAGTGAAAATAAAATAAAAATTATAAATCATTATCATCATCATCATCTTAAATTACTTCCTTCCTATGAAAAGTAGTATATCAATCTCATTCCTTTCTTTGAGATCATTCATAAATAGGACAATGTCCATTTTTTGGTCATTAATGGAAAATGTCTCTATATTTCTATACCACACATGCTTCCACGTCTCATATGTAATTGATTAGTTGTATTAGATTTTCTTAGCATTTTTAAAGGCATGGATAATTCACATATATGTATGGAAAAAGTATGCAAGAGTATATAGTATCTAATGTGTATCAGATTAGGATACATATACATATACGTGAAACAAATTAAAGTATGGGTGTTTCATGGCCTACCTGTGATATGGTGGTGGGTGCAGATGTTTGGCCACTTGGCAAAGTGGTGGCAGGATCTATCTGTGGTGTGGTGGTGACTGGAGCTGTTGTGAGTGAAGGATTGGTAGCTCCAGGTGCTGGTAGATTGCCTATGGCTTGGGGTTGGGATTCCACTTCATCTAGAATCCTTGCAGAGTTTGCGATAAAAAAGGTTGTGGTTATGAATAAGAGATAGAGGGTAGCCTTGCAAGTGTTGCCCCCATTGTGTAGGAAAATGTTGGCCATTTTACACACAAGAACTTGAACTTCAGTGGGGAGGTATTTTACTATGATTTCAGAGGAAGATTTCGTTGTTGATGAACCTGATTTGGGGATGTGTTATAAATATATATACACACACGTACAACTGGAGGGTATGTGTTTAATCTTCAAGTGGAGCTGATAGAATTTTTGGTCAACGAAAAAAGTGGAAAGAAAAACTATAAAGGAGTGGTTGGATATTGGTCTGTTACTGGGTGTTTTGGTTAAAACAACTCCTCATCAATTAGTATTGGTATTTGTTGCTAACAGAACTACATGATTACACTCACACTGCTTAATGATGTGATAAACAATTGGATAATCATGTAAAGCTACGTATATAAAAAGTTATATTTGGAGAGGGTGATAGCCTCTCGTATCAACTTTAGTATGACCAAGATACCATTAGACCGTAATGAAGTTACCAAAAGTTAGATGCATTTAATTTACAATAAAAAAAAATTAAACGCAAGGTGCGTGTCCCAAAATATATAGGATAAAAGATCTTTCCAGTGCAATTGTTCTTCCTTAAAACGATGGAAGACGAGTCTTGTTTTCTCAGGGATTATAGTTATAAATCGGACAATAGTAGGTGATTCTCCTTTTCAACTAACACCAGCGAAAATGAGGTTGAAGGTTAAATGAAAATTTTTGTTCTTACACTTAACTTTTAGATTTATTTTTTATATGAAAAATTATATTTATATTTTTATGTGAATTTTGTTTTACAAATTAGTCTCCAAAATTATAATGGTATGGAGTTGTTGTTTTTCATGTAAGGACCAAAAGTAAATGTGCCAAAATATATATAGAGACTAAAATATATTTTTTCTCGTAAGAATAAAATAGAACATAATTATCTTTTGATATAGTGATGAAAATGAAAAAATATTGTCAAATAATTTTTTCAGGCAGAAAGCAAAATGTAAAGTTTTAACATGTAGTAGGGATTAGAATAAAAATAATGTCAGGTTTAGGAATGGAGTTTTTAATATAATCGACATATAATATTCAGTGTATTTTAGTTCAATTTGAGCATAGCAAAAAACTTCTAAGAGTGCTTGATTTGGGCTATGAGAATGGAGACCAACCTGGAATTATTATCTCAAAATCATGTTAAAAACCTATAAAATTATGTGTTATTTTTAGTTTTTAGTGTTATTATGTTAGGATATTATATCTCTGATTTGTTATTTAATTATTATTATTTTTTACCAAAAAATATTATTATTATTATTATTTTATTAATTCCGATTCAATCACTTAACCTTAAACAAATGTCTTGATACTAGTTCGATTTTCATAACATTGATTAGAATTAAATTCTAGTTGAAAAAAAATGGTTAAATACGTTCATTCTTGTTTGATATAGTTATTTTAATTTATACAGAGAAGGATGATTATCAACAAATGGATTTCTCTTCTTTGTAATCCCTATCTATCACCAACAATGTTTATTGAGTAGTTTGTTAACCCTAGGTGGGGTGCCATTGATTTGATAGGGGATCTATGTCTATGCCAGCAATTCCCCTCTTTTTCTTTAGCACCAAGCAGGCAATTGCTACTGTTGATCTGGTTTTCGCTTTCAAAAAAAGTAAATGCTATACAACTATAATAGAACCTGTTTTCAAAGTCGCACATCAATGTTCCACGTACGTAACTATTAAAACACAAAGCTGAAAAGTGCAGTAATTGTTTTCCTATTTCACCAATTGGTGCATGAAAGAGATGTTTGTGGAAAAAATCAACACTACATATTTTTTTCCAGTGTGTAGCAGTAGTGGAAAACAGCTCGTGAGTGGGTTTAGGCTTTTGATTTTGTTGTACCTGTATTATGGTACTATCATGCAAGTACCCTTTGCTCAATTAGAAATACTGTTGATTGTTAGATAATGCACTATTAAAATCTTACTTTCAAACCTCTTAGCCTCTTATGTTTCAAAAATTAACTTTGTTTCTGCTCCCACATAATTTAATTTTAAGCTTGGCAAAAGTTACTTGTATCTTGAATTGATTAGTCTGCTTCAAGTAAATTATGCCAATCTGCTTGAGTAATTTAAGGATATGTTTCTGTTATCTGAGACAAGGAAGCTAAAGTTTGCAAAACAAAAGTTTACTTGAGATCTTCTCTGGCTTCAAATGGTATAAGAGAACTTAGAGAACAAACATGAAATTAATCAAATAACAATTATTGAAAGGGCCTTCCAAAAATATTTCCCAAACAAGACTTCTTTGGCCTCTTCGAAGACATTATTTGGGTCAGCAAAGAAACAAATCCTTGTTTTATTATTTCTACTTTCTATCCAATATTTCTAAGGTAATTGATATTGTCTGAGAACACAAACTTCAAATTTTCAGGTGTCTCTACCTGCAATAGAAACATACAACATATTCATGTATACAGCTCTAGTGTCTTATCTAAGCTCGAGGCCACACCACATCATGGAGTTGCTTGCTGATTGATTTAACAGTTACTTGGTCATCCTCACCATATAGAATCCAGAAAGGTTAGTCAAACCTAACTTCTAGTATATGAAATTTAGTATTGAACAGAATGTTAGAAACTAACCTTCAAAAATACCTAGCCTGTTTCAAGCAAGGCTTGCCTCTGACTCTGAGGTTGTTCTAACCAGCAAAACATGAATAGTTTACTAAGGTTTTTGCTATCAACCTAGGCACAACAGAGGTGGAGCTCATAGACAGAATTCATATGTATCAAACTAATCAAATCACAAATTTCCAGGGTAAAATAAAAAAAAATTCCGACTCATTTAAAAAAAAATCCAATTATGAGGATACTTGCCTCTACTAAAGACTTACCCATTTTTCATTGATTTAATTATAGTTCCATAAAGTTTGACTTTGATTTAATGCATCACAACAGTTATTGTCATCTGTTTCCATATGTGTATACAATAGGGGAAGATTCGGATCAATCTAGTCCTGAAAATAAGATTTATTCGAGTCACAAGCAAGTATATATATTCATTTAACTAAATTACATGGGTAAAAAAAAAATTGAAGTATCTACCTCTAAATCATCAATATAAAAGGTAATGATACATAGACACCATTATAAACATTTATTTGATGCTTTTAAAAAAACATTTATTTGATACACTTCATCTTTGTTCTTTTTTCAAATCTTTTCTTTTTATTATATCATATCACTTATTCTAATATTTTCCTTTTCTTTCATTTCTTTCTCAATAGGGTGAATGGAAGCTGTAGAAATATATAAAGGAGAAATATTATTATTTATATGACATCTCTGTTTTTCATTTGGGACAATTTATAAGTAATTTTACACATGTATTTTTCTCCTTATACTAAACGGTCTAAAATATTATCTTGCAAGTTTTTATTTTTCCTTTTCTTGCACTTTTCCTTCCAATTAAAACCAAACAGAAAATAAATCTATGTGGATAATTCTTATCTGATTTTGGGAATTTTGAAGGCGATGCCGTTTAATATTTGGTTTATTTTCCGCGTTGGAATGACCTTGCTCATGCTGAGTAGGTGCGATCGGTTTGGTCTCAATTCATCTCCTCTCTGCCCAATATTTCATGATTTCAACTTGGAATCGCTTTCATATGAAGATATATAGAGTTAAGGAATTACTTCACTTTTCTTTTTTCTTCTTCGGTTGCACAATTAAATTCAAAATAAATTTTCAAACATGTATTAGTTGTTATGATTATATATATTTAAAAGATTTATATCCGCTTAGCAAACAAATTAACAGTAATAACGGCACTTGGTCAATCGATGGACGAGTCCCTTTATTAACGTTTTTATAGAATTTCTCACTATATATTAACGTTTATGAATATATATAATTTTATTATAATGAGTAAAGTTTTACAAATTATTTTTCCACGAGTGCTCTAATTCATGTGGTATTTCACTAGTTATGAACAGTGTAATAATAATAATCAAAGAGTAAACATTTAGAATTCTTTATTATAGTATTTCAATATTTAGGCTAAAAATAAATGAATGCCTTTCAAATTAAGTGGACTAGACCAAAAGGTCAACATCTAAGTGGGAGTTAAAACTCCCTCCATTCTTACTATTGCTTCCCGCATTTTAGATTGAACTTTTTGGAATGTCATAGTACGCAGCAGAAAGCAATAATGAAATGCAGAAAGTAACATTCCTAGTGGATTTCATATTTAAAGACTTGTAGTTCATGCGGGCTACGTACACAGGCTAAACGGGCCTTCCATGGATTTTACTCATATATCCAACTCTACAAACACCACTCATCAGGTCATTATCAAATGGAAGAAAGCCATGTTTTAAGTTAACAAACCAAGCAAGATAACTTAGGAAATGTTATAATGAAATTACTACTTTTTTTAATATTTAGAAATGACGAGGTGTTGAGGTTGGTAGTTATAAACTGATAATGGCGAGTACTAAACAATTATGACAAAACATAGTGCTAATAATTAGTGTCTATAAAAACTCATGAAAAAATTATTAGAAATCATGTTAAGTGATTATGGTAAAAATATATTAAAAATAGTTTTGATAAAAGTTTTTCATTTTTAATTATTAATCAATATTTTTATAACACTACTTATCATTTGTCAAATTAATTTTTAACCATAATTCTAAGGACACAATTTACGTAAGGTTCTATATATAGTTATTGTATGTGTTGTTCTCTAATTAGAATTAAAATTTTATTTTAATAATACGCATGACAAAATTTGCATTAAAATATTATATATATTATCAAAATGAAACTTCAGAATAAAACATTCAAGATCTATAGAATTGTATTTAACTTAAATTTTATTCTTGTCCAAATTATGCGGCTGGTTAGTCAGTATTTGTAAAGGAAAAAAAGAAGAGCAAAAAGACCATTTAGCAGGAAAGAGGAAGGGAATATTTAGGGTTTGATGACATGCAAATTAAAGGCTCAAGGCGTTATTTTTGTTTGCTTAACTGTGAATTAAATATTACTACATATGTTAATGCATATTCCTCCTGCAATATTCGAAAATGCCTATATATTTGTGCTTTGATAAAATTCAGCAAGCGTGGCCTGCGGTGCAGTCATGGATATACAGAACAATTCTAGTTAGAGCAGAGAGTTCTGTGGCAGAATCCAGCATATGCTCGTCTATATATACAAATTGTTATGCGTGCTAGCTCTGTGTGTATGTCTCTCTCTTTATATCAAATGATTAAAGTAATTCACTTTGTCTAAGCAAGTTGATTTGACTTTTATATTTCTCAATTATATATTAAATTCCTATTTAAACAGAAGTTGGAAGCCACTTCCATGTGTGGTTCCGGTGATTATCATAAATGGAGAGATTTTGTATAAAAATTGCAAACTCGTGGATAAAATTAGAGGTGTACGTATATATATATATAGGAAAACTGAGAAATTAAGGGTTGAGCACTAGACATATAGTATTTAATTTAATCAATTAAGACATTTAGACATTGTGGATTTAATTAGGTGTGTAGGTCCCTCCTAAAGGACGCCTGCCCTATACATCGAAAGATGAGAAATAGATATATTTAACAAATTACATAAATGAATAAGAACAATAATCAACAAAAGATTAATTAAAAAAAATAAAAGTTGAAGAATATTCTTGAAGTGATGAAAGAGGGTTTGCTTGCGTTCTAAGGGGACATGCAATACAAAGTGCTAAGCCGAAAGGAGGAATTTATAGAAAGTTGGCCCCCTTTTCACCCTAATGACCAGCTCAGATACAAAATTGGATCAAGACCATGCTAAAACTACAAAAGGCATCTCTTTCTCCCTCAAATTTTTATGTTTTTAGATATAAACAGGCACAGCCTTAGTTACCTTTCTTTTCACAGACTAGTCCCTGTCACAGGATTACAAAAAAGTGACCATGTTTGTGTTTGTATTAGTACTTCTCATCCAAAAAAAAGAAAAATTAGTACTGTATATATAGGTTCCTGCAGATGGAAAGAAAAGAGCATGGCACAGAATATTGTACTCATATTACAGTACTACCATAGGTTACAGCTTTTTCTTAGTAATAACAATAATTATTATAATGAAGAAAAGAAAAAGGTTAAATAATAATTCATACAATTAATATTTAGTTATTTCTTTTTTATGTATATCTTTTTCTAAAAAACAATTGTGTTTGAAGTATGACACTGAATACTAAATATAAACATTGTTCCTAATGAAGATTCAAATCTTGGTTTTAACACATTGTGGGAGAATAAGGATATATGTTTGCTTTATAGTAGAAAGATTAATAGCATAAATTCCAATCAAGTTCAACATATAAGTAACATTGGTGTTTTGATAAAAATATGTTAGGAGTTGTCTTGGAGGATAATCCAAACATGCACTAATTTTCTTATCAAACACTTCTATAAAGTGGTTAATTTTGTAAAGTGGTTAAATTTGATTTTTTTTTTTATAAAAACAGTTTGATTTTTATAAAGTGGTTAAGTTTGATTTTTTTTCCCAAACAGTTTGATTTTTTTAAAGTTCGAATCAGATCGATTCATTTGATTATTACTTATATATAATTTGATTTTTCAAAGGATCAAACCGCTTCCAAAAAACATTTTGGTTAACCGAACCATTTCAATAAAATGGACTGTTCAATTTCTTCTCAAAATACTTCAGTTATTATAATAATTAGGTTTGGATTAGTTTTGGATATATACAGTACAATTTGTTTTTTTGTGTTTTATTTCACACTCATACCATTGTTATCATCTGGTTCCTTTCCAATAATATTCTTGCATAGGGTATTTGGATATCGATGTGTAGTCCTACATCTATCCTTAATAAAAGAAAATCTTTTCATTGATTTATAAGTGTCTTGCACCTTTTTATTTGCTGAGCTTAGAAGCTACGCTGCGCACTGTATAGGGAAATAATGGTTTTCCATAAAAGATGAAGAATCTTTACTTGCATGACTGACTAGGAGGCGATGTCATTTCCTCCTCCATTAATCAAATTGTATATGTGCATGCATGGTGATGGTGATGACAATACGGTCTGTAATTTGCATACTTGCAGTGGAGGACATGCCCTATATCTATCTATTTTTCTCACTTTCAAAGCTATGTATGTATGCAGCTGGGTCTAGGATGATTAGACTAGCAATCATCATTTTTGTAACTTCCGTGTTCCCGAGAGCCACAGTAAAAGAAAGAATATACATGATGGTGGTTCATAATATCTGCACATTTATTTTCTATTCTCTATATTTTTTTTAATAATTATTGCTCTCAATCAATTTTAAAATAGCAATTATCTTGTTCAGGTAATTAAATTTGTAATAGAAAAAAGTACTCAAAATAAACACTACTGTAACACATACTATGTCCGATTAACATTTCCCAAAAAAAGATATTTCAAGGAAATAAAAGAAAGTCTGTGGCTGTTTGTTATACAGTTGAATTGTGTTTCAGGTGGGCAGAACCAGAATTTCATTTGCCTATATTCAATTCCCAAGTTAGTCTTCCCTGGCTTGACTCCGAACTAATGTAACTCTACAGTAGAAGCACAAACTTGAGAGGTTTGTTTGTCGTACTATGCACTATGCAGCCCTGGCATTTTTACCAACCTCCAACCATCACATTAAAAAGTCATATCTATCATCATTTAAATTTCAGTTTTTATTTATAAAGTTACATAAAAGAAATTGAATTGCCAAAGAGCAAACAGATGTGATGCCAAAATATCTTATAGTAAATCTTAATTTACTATCTTAACTAACTTACTTTCATTTTAGCTTTTTCTCTTGTTTTATACTTGATGTCAGACGCATTTGTAACGAAAAAAAGTATAAAAATATTAAATATCTTGCAAAGTCCTTTTATCTGTATATAGTCAATTTATACTTTAATGGGTTGTAACAGTAAACCCTTTATGCTTTCTTTAATTTATCAAAGAAAGTAAAAAATAAATAAATAGAAAGTGAGATAATATTTTAAGTTGTTTGATAAGAAAAGAAAGTTAAAACTTGTATATAGTAAATGACAAATATCTCTAAGAAAGAAAAACAAGAATGAAAAATCAATGTTAATTTAATGTTTTTTTTTTTAAATTTTACTTTTTACTTTTTTTTATATATATTTTTAAAGATGATAAATTAGAATTATCGATTTGGGTCAACCTACTCATGTCAGGTTGACCCATTACATGTCAATATTCTTTTAACTTAAATAATTTTGACATTAAATTAAAATTTTCTTAACCCGGTCCAACCACTAGTAGGCCACAAGTTAAGCCAGCACATGGGTCAATCATTTTTCATATATAAAAAATATTAAAATAAAACAATACAAATAGTTAATGGTTTTTTTTAATCACTATAAATTAAAATAAAAATATAACTAGTTATTTGTACTATAAAATAGATTAATATAACGTATAATAGTAGAAATAAACTAAAAAAACTAAATATGCATAAAATATTAACCTTAAAATAGAAATTAAAAATAAATATAAATTTAGTTTATCATTTATCATTTTAATAATTACAAAAAATTAAATAATTAAAATTAAATTTACACCACAATTAGCCCATCCTATCATGGAATAGTCCTCTTTGAGTCAATGAAATTTTGAGTAAAGTTGGACTAGGCCGAAATAAATTTGAACCTGAATGGTTACATTCCAATCTAACCTATTTGTGGCGCTTAATTATTGGGTCAACCCATTAAACTAGATTCATTTTCATACTCCTAAAAAGAATAGTTATGTGGGTCTTTCTATTATTCTTCTATATATCCTTCCACTTAATTAAACTAGACAAGAGAAGAGATTTGAGTTTTTGTCTTTTTCATCCTTACATTTTCATTCTTTCCTGTATCACTAGAACCAAACAAACTATTGAATTTGTTTGGTTTAGAAAATAAAATGGGAGCAAGAAAGTTAAAAATGAAATAACTTTTAAGGTTAGATAACATATAAAGAAAGTTTATTAATTTAGTTGTAGAAAATGAAAAGAAAAAATTATTGATGGTAGTAATATTATTATTTTGGCAAAGAATACATTTCGCAAAAAAGTTATTAATGGAAGGAATTTTATATTAATATTATTATTGGTTTTATTAATATAATAGTTATTTTATTATTATTATTTTTGTTATCATATAAGAAGTATTTTGGATAAATAAATAAAAGAGTAGAATATCCTCCATGTTCCCCTTTTAAGAGAGATGACCAAGAGAGGTGGGAAAATTTTCTTGTGAGTCCACACTAAAACTTTTCTTTCATCCTTCTTTCCAGCCTTTCATCCAAAAAGAAATGATGGACCTTTTTTATATCTGTGTTTTTCTTTCATTGACTTTCTTTTCCTCAACTTTAATTTCCACTAAACTAAACGAAGCCTTAGACGATACGAAAGACAAAAAGTATATTTGAATAATAACAATATAAAAAATTAATTTTCACACACACATATATATATACATATATAATTAATCAGATGATAATGTAAAATAATCTTTGCAATACTATCATTGCATTTTGATAAAAAAAAAGTTAATAATAAAAAGAAAACGTGGAGTGTGTTTTTACTCGTCATGATTGAGGTACAGTATTTTCCTTTTGGTTTTGCAAATTCAAATACATACGGGTAGTCTACATATAGTATAAGGACTTTAAAACATGGAGAAAAAGGCTATTATTAAAGCATTATATTTAGGAGTCTTCATGACAAAATGTCGTCACACCCCATTCAACAACATTCTTATTAGGCGAGGCGTTTGTATTCATGTACTAAATGATTTCCAAAAGATGCATGTAATAATATGTTATATAGTAGTATTTCAAATATATCATTCAATATTTTTGAAGCATTTGTTGATTTGTTGACCAAATGTTAGTGGATTGAAAGTACTAACCTATAAATTACGATATCACATGGCACTCCTATCTTAAAGCCCAAAAGTGGACCGTGCACACGAATCTGACAAATTTTAACCCCCATAAGCCATGCAATATTCTCTTTTTTCCCTCTCGGTTTCCTCAACTTACAGTTATCCCCCACACTCTCACATGCATGGACTGACATGGCCACTCATTATAACACATGCACATGCAAACACAACACTACTAAACAGTCACCCCCTCTCTCTTGGTTTTGGTAACAATTTCAAAAACACAAAAAAAAAAAAACACAACTCCTTCCTCTTCCCTATCACACTTTTTCTCAAAAGTCAAGAGTCAATGCTCTAAGTATATATACACTATGGGTTAATTTTTTTTTGTTGAAAAAGAGGCTATATAGTAATATTTACTAGCCATATATAGTAGCAATTTAATTAGTGTCTTGTATGTGTTAAATTGGGCCTCACTCTTGTCTTGTATGTGTGGATGGATGAAATTGGTGATGATGGTCGTATTGATGATGGCATTATGACGATATTAAAGGTAATAATTCTTTTCTGTATAAAATTAAAATATAAAAAATATTCACAGTGAAACTTGTCTCTCTTCAATTGTCCACTCATTTTCGAAGTGGGAAAAAGACACCATAGCGCTAGCTAACCCACTTTCTCTAATGGGAACATGAACATTGCAAACGCTATCATTGTTTGGTCCCCTTCCCTTAGTACCGTGCTAAATCAAAATCACATAGCCCATGGAATCTGTTACAATTACTAAAAGTCATGCCACCATCCCATGCATGATTATTACGTATACGCTCACAACATTCAATTCGTACAATTTTTTTTCTTTCCTTTCCAAAATTAAAGTGATTTTCTTTTTCTTCTTCTTCCTCGAACATTACATAGTTTGTTCCTCTCTAGTTGCCACTTCCAAATTCATGCTAATTCAATATATATGTTGAAGGATTTATTTTGAGACACTAATTTTGGACGAAGTGGTGACACATGGACGATACTCTGAAACAAAATGGGAAAAAGAAGATGAAAAAGGCATAAGAAGATAAACACAAAAAGACAAACTCCTAATCTGGAGTTGTTTTCAGCGCCAACTTTTTTACCAATAAACTCCTCATTGGTCGCAACTATATATTATTTTAAATTAACTACTTATACGTCTAACTTAGTTTGTCCACACTTAAAGATATATATTAAGATTTTGTGCTTATGAAATATACTCTTATGATTACTATGAAGAATTTTTTGTGGTAAAGTGGAGATCCTCGTCTTTCCTTTTTGTTTTTATAATCAAAATGATACTCACGCTATTTATTTTATACTAAAGGACTTGCATAAAAACTACTACTATACTATTACGCACTGTAAGATTTGAGTTTTTTTTTTATAAAAAAAAACGCACTATTGAAAAATTTACATTAATAATATGGGCGCTGTGACTGTCTATGTATATCAATTTCCACTGAAACAATACATCATGCATGTGTATCTTGAGGGTGAAATTTTAGGGTAGAAACATATCGCCATCATAAAACAAAGTGTCCCTTTGATTCCAATCCATGCACTGCCACCAAAGGTCACGCTTCTCATCTCTTTTGGTTGCTGCCTTTATAAGCGCATGACACATTATATCTTGTTTTCTTCATTTGGCAAACACTTTTTTCCTTGTAGAAAAAATGAGGTTACAGCATTTCACACAAGGCATCACATAGAAAACGAAAGTAATCATTATGCAAGATTCAAATTCGATCCGAGGGAGTGCAATTAAAATATATATGCAACTTTCCCAAATCTTCTAATTAATGGGTGTATGACAAATTGCTAAATAAGTACTACTTATTTTAGACAGTTAACATGTGTAATGTTTATTAGGGAATCCTTATGTATGTGTATAGTATTAAGAATTTATCCAAACGATCTAGGAGTTGGAATTGGCCCGGCATGCCAAAGACTTGTAAAAAATTCCAACATAATTTAAGTGAGGGAATTTGGTTGATTGACCCCTCAGCCTTCTTTGAAAGACCCGTATGGTTTCTTTCGAAATAAAGCTGTTCTGCTTGAGAGAGAACATGTTAGATGGGCTGGAAAGAAAGGGTCAGCTTTTCAGCAAGGGTCAGCCAAACTCCTTGTTCATCTTTAAACATCCATTACTTAACCGAAGTACTGCATTGAACATTGAAATTTATACATATCAACTTGTTAATCAGGATCTATAAGACATTGTGTTTATAAGACATTAGTTAAAAATTTTAAAATATATTTATTATATAAAATATAGGAAAATATAAAAAAAATCATAAGTAATATATTTTTTATCTTTTAATAAAATATGTTTATTTTAAATTCTTTAATTAATATCTTTAAAATACTAGGTAATATTTACCTTATATATATATATATAGATACACACACACGAAAGTATATATGATTACAATTTGTCATAGTGCAAGATTGATTTTGAAGACCCTCTTCATATTGGTCCTTAGCCCTTCCCAAGAAACACACAAAAAATACTATAAAAACATACTACTATCACACAAATTAAGAGAGAGAGAGAGAGAGAGAGAGGGACCGTACAAATAGATGCAAGGAGGGTGGGAGGCACATGGCTTTTGCAACGAATGTCTTAGAATAAAAGCCCACGTCGCAGTGTTTCGATTCTCGGGTTGTGTGAAGACACCATCATCATCATGCATGCCCAAATGAAAGAGTCCTATTCTATTTATTTCTTTATAATTGCCTCTTAATAATGAATTAATGACTTGTGTCCAATGTGTCCTTTGCCCCTTGTTTATTAATTATATGTCTTTCTATTTTATGCCATTCTTGACAGGTAGGTCATCATGCCCTCCCACTTAAATTACTTATATTCCTTCTCTCCATCTCCTCCCCCAATTCCCAGTGCAACAAAAAAAAAACAACCCCACACATAACAACAAAATACCCAAAAAACTGCACTTTGTTTGATCTCTCTGTTGCTTCATTATTTAATTTGAACATTTTAGTATTTCAATATACCTTTTTCTTTAAACAACAATTTTGTTTAACCATTTTGCATGATCACTGATCAGATTCATTAATACAATATGGTCTCCAGCAGCCTGTGTGTCAAGGATATTTAATTATACACAAAGGATGGGCAATATGAAGCTAAAATGTTAATTAATAATAATAATAATATATGTGGGCTAATTAAGTTTGGTATTGCTGCCATGCCACTCTTTAAAAACTATACCTTTAGAGTCACTTCTTCGAAAACTTGTAATAAGAGTCACTGTAAAAGTAAACTTTTGACAACAACATTTTCAAAAGTTGCATTATTCAAAAAGCATGCAGTTGAATGTTCAGAAGAAGTCCATTGATCAGGATCACCTTGAATATATAAACCAAAAAAAGCTCAAAATAAACATGCAAAAATATACTAGAAGATGACAACGAACGAATATCTTTTCAAAAGAGAGAAGAACAAGAAATTAATTTCAACAAAGCCATTTACATGCAAACCGTTTTATAGAGTAATTTATCTCTAAAAGTTGTTCCAGTTAAAAAAAAAATAGCCAGATAAACCAAGATATATTTCTATAGAAAAATTAGTCTAATTATGATTTTTTTTCTTATGATTTTTGGCTATCAAATGTTATGAGGAATTAAACGTTAATAATTAGGGTAACCCGACCAGAAGGTCATTAGGGCTAAAAAGGAGCTTTTAGCGACATAACAAAAAGGGTGAGACCCTTTGCAGTCATTTTCTCCTCGGAACATGGCCCAAAACTGTTTGCTGGCAGGACCCTTCTCTTTGTCCACCCCCACCCCCATATTATATTACACACTAATTAATAGGCATTAGAAATTTTATTTTTTTCTTGAAAAAGGACAGAAAGTTATCACATTTCTTGAATTTGTTAAAATTAAAAACAACTTCATTTTTACTAGAGGATATAGTATAATTGTTATACGATAATCATTTTACTAAAATTATTTAATTATGACAAAACTACTTCATCTCCAGTTAATTAAAAGTTAATTTTGTCATTATCAAATTAACGATCTCGAGCAAGTAAAATATTTTAGTCACATAGTCATCGTTATTAGAAGTTTAAGAAAATTATCAAATAACATAGCTACATTAAACTCTTATTAGAATAATGTTGAAAGACATGTATACGAGTATAAAATATAATAAAATTAAATATTTATTCAACTGACAGAGAGACCACCATACCTCGTTCTTTTTTTTTCTTCCTCTCTCTCTTCTCTCATAGCTTCTGCAAACAGTTCCAACCCACAAGCTTCCAAACAAAGAGAATTAATGGAAAGTGAGATTTGCAAGAAAGAATTATTATTTAGTTCTCTTTGTTGTTCTTGCTGCAGCTAGCTATCTGCTTTCTTGTTACTATTAAATTGATGGCTTTCTTGTTACTATTAAGTCTCTTCCTTATTGGTACTGATGATGGCAAACCACTATGCAATTCCTATTCCACACCCTTTATATAATAAACCCCAGATTCCAAACCCCTTCTCTTCTTTTTCTTCTTCTTCTTCTTCTTATGGCTTGTGTTGAGATCAGACACGTGTCCAGCAACAACAACAACATCATCATCGGGTTTGGTTTTTTCATGGTTTTTTTGTGTGGAGTGGGTAGTCAAATATGACCATGGTTCCTTCTCAAAACGGGAAACAACAACAAAACATTAATAGGAGTGCTATGAACCAGGTTATTGAAGTTGAAGGAGGCTACAATTGCTTGTTAGGATCCGATTTTGTGGCGAGGAGGCACATCATGGCTGAGGCTGAAGAATCATCGAGACACAATAACAACACTAACGAGGAAGCTGAAGTTGGAGCTTGCGGTTCAATCTCAAAGGAGGAGGAAGAAGAAGAAGATGAAGAAGAAGCAAACAACAACAGCAACAACAACAACAACAGTAACTGGCTTCAATTAAGCATAGGTTTGACAAGCACAAAACAAGAGCGTGATACTCGAACCGTTGTTCCAACAACAACAACAACCAGTTCAGGGCTTGTTGAGTTAGACTTGCTTCCTTTACGGCGGAGCTCGGAGCAGCAGCAGCAGCAGCCGCCGCCACCGGCGGTTTTTCCAGTGATGGCTTCAGGGAGAGGAGGAGGTTCTTCTTCTTCTTTGCTTTTTGAGCAGCATCATCGAACGACGTCGTATTCATCTTCTTCTTCCATGTCGACGATGATGTCTATGGCCAGTGGTCCAATTACATCAACCTTTGGTCACCAAGAGATGATGAACTGGGCATTTGGTCCACTACTTCCTCAATATTCAATGCCTATTATGCCCTCTTCTTCATCTTTCACTCCTCTTCCTATTCCTTCTTCTTCTTCCTCTTCTCAAACTTGTTACTCTTCTTTGAGGCCTCATCCCTTAGGATCTTACTTTCCCACAGTACCCTTTCATCATCACTTCCCTTCTTCTTCCTCTTCTGGGTTTGATCAATATGACGTGGCAGCTGGGCCAGGACCAAGCTCCGATAATAATGTCACCGTTCGAGTTGTTGATCCTCCTAGAAGACCTCATTCTGGAATATGGTTTATGTTACAAGCCTCTCCAAACCAGTAAGCTAAATTATAGAAAAAAATGCATATTAATTAATTAATATATGATACATTTTGGTTATAATAATTTCTAGTACAGTATTTTTTTTCTTGTCTTTTTATAGACTATATATATGTATACATGCATGCGTCTATCTAGAGGCTAGCTAGTGCAATTTAATTGCTTTTTTTTGTGTGATAAAACTCACTTGGTTTTCGTTCGTACTACAATGCAGAGCGAGAGAACCATTCTTGCCACAAATACCTAAGAACTACCTTAGAATTAAGTGAGTATTTTTGTTGTTTTTTTGTTTATTTGTTTCTTCTTCTCTCTCCCTTGATGAGCAGCTTGGGGCTTTTCTTGTCAGTGTGTAATCAATGTCGTTTTGATCATGATTTGATCGTATTTGGAGCTGCAAAAAACTCATCATTTCTTTTTGACTTTACAAAACTTTCAGAGACGGAAGGATGACAGTTCGGTTGCTATTGAAGTATCTGGTTAGCAAACTCAGACTGGAAAGCGAATCGGAGGTACTTTCAAGTTTCAACCTTCTCTTCACCCTTTTATATAAATATAAATACCATATATTAATAATCTATGTATAATTTGTTGTATGTGTATGTGCTTGTGTGAAGTACATAGCTAGGGATATGATTTTCCATCGCTGCTCTCTTGGTCATGCACCTTGCTAATCCCAATTGTTGCCTCCTTTATTAGCATGTAATTAAAGAAATATGAAAATGAACATAGGAGTGTCCGAAAAGGAAATAGAACTACGTTTTCATCAAAAGTACCAAAGTACATTAAAATAGAAACCTAGTGGGGGTTAGAAAGATGAAAGACACAGCAGAACTAAAGCAGGTTTATCTATCTAGTGATGGAAAAGTATATATATGTTTCTTTCTCTTCTCATAAAAAAGAAATGAGTATGCAGGTGAGAAGTATGTTTCTCGGAACTCTATTGTCTTCCATTTCCGTTTTAATTTCATACTCATATTCTGTGTCATGGCAACATGATTAATTAGAATCATGGTGTTTGTCCATCCACAACTAAGACAATATATATATGGAGCCTCCACATAGGATCCTAAGAACCTTCTATTTGTGTGTTGTGTTTGGTGGTGGGAATTGGGGTATTATTAGTTAGGTGTGTACCACAACTGTTCAAAAGCAGAAACTTAATTAAAGATATATAATAATTACTAATTAATTTCTTCACGGAAAATTAAAATTAATATATACTCCCACTATCTTTGTTAGTTCTTTCTAGCCAAAAAATAAGTTAGTTTCATAGAAGGAAGCTCCTTGTTGATATTGGGGTGCTGTTTTAAATTATATAATACTCTACACACCCAATATAATCGTAATAATCACCCATGTATGCTCGAGTAGTTTATGATTTCAGTGTCTTACCACTGATTTGCATGAAAATAAACTTTTAAGTGGTCTACACCGTACCACTTGTGTGTAGAAAAGAGGGAGGAAATTGTTAAAACAAGATGATAATCTTTTATGGCAAATATATACAAATTTTAATTAGATATGTGTAGAATGTAGATCATGTAGTCAAATTACGGATAAGAAACCACTTTTCGTAACCTAGTATCTAATTTAGAAGAAAAAGGGTCATATATGTACTAAACAGGATTAAGAATAATTAGTTTAATTGGGAAACTAATCTGCACCATCTTTCTCACCAATAATGTTTAGCGGAAGAGGTTCCATTTCTTTAACATCTCAGCCTCTCAGGACACAGATTATACAGTCGTAATAGCTGGTTTTAGTGGTTGGGAAAAAAAAAGGAAGAGAAAAGAAATTGTAAGTTCAAATCATTTCAACTTATATTTCTAATAAAATTAATAAATTAATATTTGTTGATAAAAAATAGAAATAATAATTATATATGGTTGGTCTATGAATTTTCATCTAAGTGGTACTACTTATAACCCTAGTATTAATAGTTTTATTCAACATATATTCTTGAGATTGTGCATGTTAAGTTTTTGTCGAAACTTAATGATACGCAGTATAAAGTACAGAACTAGTATTGAAATCGGTTGGGGATTTAGATGTACTTTCAGATACTTATGATCTACGCTCATTATGAAACATGTGCACGAGGCTATATATGCATTGAGTGATATTATTAGATGTGCGCATTATAGTGTGTCGACCCAGAACTTTTACAATCCTTCATGCACACTTCATCATCGAACACCACTACTACTTGCTGCCTAATAATTACTAAAAAAAGGTTTGAATCCTTAGAGAAAACGAAGCAACACATATAGAACCTACATCATAATATCCATGCATGCCCTTAAAATTACTAGATCTGACCTATAGGAGAAAAATTAAGATCTACATATATACAATGATTAGTTGCTCACCCCACCCGTTTATCATTTGCACTTAGCCGATGATGCCATACTCAATTTTAGCATGATGAGAACATTTATAAAACAGTTGAAATTGAAAAAATTAGTAAAGGAGCTTCGCAGGTTTTTCCACTTTTTTATTTTTGTAATGTTTTAAGATTGACATAAAAGATTGATTTCAATATTCTTTCCTTCGGGACGAGACACACAGTCAATAGAATTGTAGAAAATGAACTTTTACAGAGATAGTTATGGTTCTTCCGGTGACTTGAATTATGAATATTGAAAAGAAAAAAAATCGACACCCAATGCTAAGATACTCCTAGATAGAGATAGGGTGAGGAGAGAGACAAATGTACGTAGGATAGATGAATTTTTCAATTTTGACCCTTTTAAATCTTCTCTTATTTTTAAAATTTCCGCCTCAAATGGAAAAGATACAAACACTTCTCTTCATTTTTTGTTTTAAATTTCGGTAAGTATTCCAGTCTCATTGTTTATCTCATTTGATCTTTATCAGCGTATTATTTGATTGGCTTATTTTGAGGTCATTTTTTTATTAACAATTTTATGGAAGAACTTAAACAAAACAACAATTATTTTGTAAATTTATCTAGTCCTTTTTTATCTATTTTTTTACAATAAATTATAAAAATATTGGAAAATTCTGTTCAAATATTACAAATTGCGTGTCCTATTATTTACTTTGATATTTATTTTTCCACAAAGGCCAATCTCTTACAAGAGTTTTGTTCACGGTTGAGTTTGATATTCATTTGTACATGTTGCTTGGCAATGAAATTGAGAAGGAAATATATATAAAATTTATAGGTTTTCACTGTCTTGAGTACCTATTTTTTCTGTATTTGCCACCCACAGAAGTGTTATCCACAAAACAACAAAACCAAGGTACATGCATGTTATAAATAGAATAATGGTCTTAGACTTTTCATGCCAAACTGACAGGAAAAAACAGAAGCATGAGTGTCAAATGTATCGAACATGCATCACAACTTTCATTGAGGAATCGATTTGTTTAACTGAATTTGTAGTCCATGCCACTACGCAAAATCTTATATACGTTCATGGTATGCATTACCATATTGCCTAAAATATAGATCTTGCGAGGCTTCAGGACTCATAAAATCGACATTCCATTCTGTTGGTCAGATTTTCATGCAAGTTACTTTTTCGGTCAACCCTCCTCGTTGTGTTTTCGATATATATAGTATGTTTAAATTTGCCTTCCAACTCATGTTTCAAGATTATATTAAGACGGCATATTATTCTCTTTCTCATCCTTAAGATCACACACACACACACACACACACACACACACACATATATATATATATATATATATATATATATATATATATATATATATATATATATATATATATATATTATTAAAGATAGGTGAGAACATATATACTCTCGTAAAGGAGTTAATTTTGACTATATATGATTACAATAGATAATTAAATATATATTGAAATAAAGTAATTTAAATATTTATATGTGGTTAAGATTTTTTTTCTTGTTAAAAAACTATATGTATATGCAAGGATGCGATTGAGTTTTATGTGGGATTTGTTTATTCTAAAACTCTGTAGTTTTGAGTATGACTAGTATTAACGCGTACAAATATTTAAAGAGAAGATTGTTTTAGGAATGATAGACATCAACTAAAATTTGTATATTTTACTCGTTACTATCATTAGAGTAATCTAATTAGGTTTGTTGTAGTTAGAATGTGTGACGCACATACACAACAATATCCACTCTGGCTGCTGATTTCAATTTCTTGATGCCTTGATATGTTGTTTGTTTGTTATGAGAAGTCAACCTAAGACTACTCGGTTTTACACTGCACATCATAAAAAAAATATGAATATGGCTAGCTGGTTTGCATGTAGTTCCCCATGCCGCCCGGAACGGCAAACCTCACACATGACTTGGATTTGGAACTCTGATAAAGACCAAATCATTAGCTTTATAATGAGTGTGATAGATGATCCAATTTAACAACCTATATATATATATATATATATATATATATATATATATATATATATATATAAATATACTCTAGCTAGCTTAATTAATCCCTTGCATACATATAATTAAGATTATTAGTTTCTGATCGTAAATTCAGGAAAGGTTGGATGGCAAATGGATAAGTAAGGCCGATATAATTCACATATCTTTAAAGATTGCACACATAGTTGTCTTATTAATAACGTACATCTTCCATCTCTTTTTGATTTTATTTTTCCTCTTATCTTTCTCTTTTCCTAATACGCCATTTATTATATTTGTCATTTTCTCTCTCTTCATTTTTTTTTCTATCTTTCTACTCATGCAACCCAAAAATACGTATACATTTTCCACATGCATGTATATATATTATATGGAGAGAAGGGTTAATAATAAATAAGGTGACTTAATTGGCATCTTTACCCATAAAAAATACGGTGAAACTTTTGTTTACAAGAAACATATATATCTTAATAGAAAAAAATATAGATATTCAAAGGGTTTAGAAAAGAACAAACTGTTTTGTTTTTTACAATAATATGAACATGGATATACATAATAGATAGTCAAGGCAATAATGAATGCATGAAAGCAAAAAGATGTCTTTCATGGTGGAAGGTGTGTATCCCTCGCTTTATTATTTGTTTTTCCCTTTCCTTGTTGCTTTTGTAATTTATAAAGAGTGCATTGACTTTAAGATGTAGAAACACATCTTCAACTTGGATATATATATATATATCTTGGCCTACTTAGTTGACAGCACTACTCCTTCTATTCATACAGAAAGGTTACGAGATATTTGTTTGTTAATTTAACTCAAACACATCATATCCTAGGGCTTCGAAAATCACACGTGGACCCTGTCATTCTCACCACTCAATACCTATCTGCATGCCTTCTCTCTCTCTCTCTCTCCTTTCGTCACGCTTTCGCTTGATATCCCACAGCTAATGTAGGCCCTTCCCATTAATTCCCATTTGCTCTCTCTCCTTTTCTACGGAATATTTGGCTTAAAAGCTCCATCAAACTGTCAAGTGCTGCACTCTCATGGAATGGAACCAAAAGAAAAGAATCCCATTATGTGTAGGTAGCATCTTCCACCACCAACAGTATAAATCGATTCTAAGTCCCTAATAAGAACAAAATCTTAATCTAATTCACAGTACTGTCCAATTCAACATCAAATTTCAGTTTATATAAAAAGAAATTAATTTCACATCTATAGAATAAAAAGAAAAGAAAAAGTAATATGAAGATACGTGCATATCCTATAATACTATATAATAATAACAATAAAAGTTGGTGAGTGATATGCATGCATCATTAAAAAACTAATTGGAAGGATATATGAAGAACTACGCCACTTTAATTAGTTTTTTATTAATATGGTTTCTCAAGTTCAAACCGGTGGCATAATATTAAATAAAGGATATGTAGTTAGTTTTTTTATAGAACTAGTTAGCTAGTCGATGGTGAAAAAATCAAAAGGGCTATTATTTCATGTAGTAATGTTGACGCTCGCATGCATTAGGGTTTGGGTGGCGCAACGTGATAGAGACGTGCATGATGACCATGAAAATTTAGTAATATAAACGCGTGATTAGGTCCCTTCGAAGGAGGAGACGAAGAAGAGAATACAAGTTATATATATTTATTATATTAAATTACGATAGTTTTTTTTTTCTTTTCTAGATTGTGCCTTTGCCTATTCTTCGCCGTGCTTCATGGATCCACCATTGCATCATATTATATTGTACGTTGTGTATCGTGTTTGTGTATTTTTGGTTTTCTCTTCAAACTTTCGGATTTATTTGTTTATTTAATAATAGGTGATTAGTGATTTGTTTATTGGGTGATAGTAGTAGCATTACCATATGATATCATAGTATAATAATAGTATTGGGGGCATATATAGAATAGAAAACACTGAAGTCTAAGGGATCATGATTATGGCTTGGGAGAAAAGTCTGAATGGGCCCCCATAATGATTAAAGAGAGGGCAGTTTTTAAGATCGTGGGTTGGGTGGGCATTTCCACGATTGCCCGCTGACCCAAATATGCGTGCATGCTTAAGGATTTAGGAATCTCTTGGCTTAATTGCTTAAAGGAGGAAACTACTGTTCTGAAACATTAAAATGAAATAGGAAAAGTGGAGATGGGGATCAATCTTATGCGTAAAGTAGAAGTTACAAAGATCTTATGCGTTGGTAAGTAGGCCCAAGACGTAAGCCACTGACAAAGCATGACTTCATACTGATTTCATATTCACTACATTTACAAAAGAAGAAAAAAAAAATATTAGATTAGATATATAATAAAAAATAGAGAAAAATTAAATAGGTGTAGTATTTTTTTCCAAGTTTTTTTTTATCTTAATCAAGATTTTCTATGCGTTATCATTACTGTATCTACAATTTATCATGTTAGATTAGTGATTAATTTGCAATAATTTCTGTAGCTGTGTCCGGTCTCTTAACAAGTATATTTACGTGTGCATCTAAATTAAGTGTAAGATTAATTAAGGATATGACCATTTAGTGGAAGAAATTAAAGATATTGTGAAATTTTAAGAGTCAAATGTTGAGTATAATTATATCTCCTTGCAAAGTCCGTAATTAAGAAAATTAATTACTTTTGAGAGTTGTGTTTCTCTTATATTTCTTTAACCCATTTGATTATAAGATGAAAAGAATTATAAAGATTATCAATATGACATATTGTGATTATGTAGCTTCAATATTATAGAGAGTCTTTACTTGAAAGTGAACTAAAGCGAGCCGTCGCGTAAAGACAGATATAAATATTAGAATGAGAGATTATATACGAGAAAAGTAAACACAATGATGATTTTTAGTATATCAAAATAATGCACACAAAAAAAGTTATATTAAAAATAGATAACCAGAAAAGATGGAAAAGACGCATACTGAACATTATGACTATCATTTCTTATAATCACGCACTTGATGTAAAGTTATCATCATGATATGTATATTGAGTTTAACCATTTGCTAAGGTCATGTATTGTAATTTCTATAACTACTTTTTTGTATCGCATGGTATATATTTCTTTTTCTTGTGGTGGTGGTGGTGGATATATCACTGTATAGCCACGTGATGTGTATATATAATGTGGAAGATGATAATGATATTGAGCTAGGTTGGAATGAATGAATAATAATAAATGTGCAATGAATGGAAATACTGTTGCAGATAGAGATAACATGCAGAGGGCAGCAACTTTTACCTTTCTTGACGTTGCAGCATGTGAGGGATAACATTTGGAGTCCGAGGGACACCACCACAAGACCTTTGCTTTCAGATTCCTCAACCACCACAGATCATGTCATGGTGCTCCATTACGGTAGAACCACAAACTGAAAGTGAGGACCCCCAAGTAACTTCAAATGCATCGTGTTAATTGTATCCCTAATTGTTAACTTATGATCTAAACCCTTTTTTCCTCTTTCTTTTTCCAATTTTTCTATTCTAATGGGTTTTGATTATTATTTATTTTGATTTTTCTTCCCCTTTTATATTTCTTTTAATTGACATGGAGATTATGGAGAATCACATCCCCCCAAAACAGTGTTTATTAAATTAGGGTTTTGGGGGTGGGTAGCATTACCCAAAATTGTATTCCCATGTTGGGCGGGTGGGTGAGGGATTGCCATCAACTGTATTACCAAGCACAAAACTCAATCTAATTTGATCCACTAACCCATTTTCCCCTTTTAGTCTCTATTTATTCTCATTTATATTGTTTATTCTGCATATAAAAAATTTATACTATCGTTTATTCTCACGCTACAAGTATACCAACATAATGAGTAATTGATATCAATTTATTTTGTTCATAAGTAGTGTCAGATCTTAATTATTAGTTAGATATGCATCATGTATGTATTACTGATTACATGTATATGATGCACATTTCCTTTACTATATTTGTACTTAACAAATTTGAGCTTACTAATTTAATTAATAATGCACTTTTATCAGTTTATGTTGGAAATAAGCGTATCTCTCAATTGTTGTACAGCACTGACACCTGCGAGAACCGTACATAAAATTAGCAAATAATTCATGCATATGGGTGCTTTTAATATTAAAAATATAAATAAAAAATGTAGAAAAATTAATTTGATTAATAAAGTACTATTTTTACTAATAAAACATTGATTAAAAGTATGTACATTTATAACCTATAGTTATCCAGAAATTGTTTTAATTTAATAGAAAAATATTTTTGCAAATATCAACATTATATCTAATGTTAATTTATTGATGTTTAGAATTGATTAAATGTATTAATGAAAGTAGATATGTTTAATTAAATAATTGTTAAGAAAAAACATTGAATCAACATGCAAGTTCATAGGGCGTAAACCAAAAAATAAATAAGACACAGTTATATAAAAAGAAAATACGTATAGAAATCATTTCATTCTCAAAACTAATGACTTAAATTATGAATACAAATAAATTTAACCACTAACAAATTAAATTAAGAAAAGTACATATTTTTTCTTTAAATAGGAAAAAAATCATTAATAATAAAAAGGATCCTAAACGGAGCATAGTAAATGCAGCAGTATAGATTAGGACCAATATACCACTATTTTGTTTGAATGAATAATTAGTTAATAATTTTTTTTTTAAAGCTTAAAAGACACATACGTGAGGAAGGAGAGTATATATTGAAATTATCTCACTTTCAAGATTAAGGACTCAAATATATGATATAAGGGTAGATTTTTTTTTTAAAAAGAAATAAGTTTTATAAGACATGAGCCCGACATGCTTTTCAAATATAAGGTTTGAGTTTAACTTATTTATCTAATATAGGTCCTTTTATTTACCTCATTTGATCTCTTTAAAAATCTAGTCTAATCCTTTAAATAGTTATAAGTAGGCTAACAGATTTTAACTTGTATGGAGTATGCACTACATTAAATATTCATAATGAGAATTTTATTACTCATAATAATCATATTTGACCTAAATAAGACTGTCTCTTATAAAAATACTGATATTCTATTCCAAAAATAAAACTTGTACACAAGTCAATAAGTTTTAACCTTTTAATAAACTAACAAATATATAATTTCAAAATTTAATGATAAAAGTCTAATACAACAACAATAGCATTAATATAGGTTATATTATTATTCATTTAAATTGGAAAATATATTAGATATAAAATGTTTTTGAAACTAAATAAATAAAAGAGGGGATGAGTGAATAGGTTAATAGCCTGTAACTAAAACCTAACATTATATTTGTTTTTCTGGTCGAGAAAACGTCTCACTTATTTAAACATCTCACCATCTTTTTTGTTGTTGTTTAGCTCAACCCACTTTCTTTAACAATCTGTATGAAGATTATGGACTGGACCACTTTGTTCTGGTTTAAGAGGCCCATTTTCTGGACAACTCTTGGATGGAAGTCTTCAAAAGTTATCCAAGTACCAAAAAACCGTTGCCTTAACCTGTGGATCAGACTCTTATTTTCTGTGTCATTGACTCGATCATTGTTTAAGTTCTTTAATAGGCAAGTCAGTTTATGTATAACTATTAACTAATGTTTCAACAATTTTAAATGTTCAAGCACGAAGCTATAACACATGTCATATTTCCTTAACACTTTGAGTTAAATACGAAATATTAAATTCTGTAAGATTATAAATAAATTGAACTAGTTTACAGATTATTTAAACTTTTTTAATACACCCTATTCTCGTGTTACCTTTGTTTTTATATATGATAATCACAATCAGATTTGAATTTAAAACTTTACCTAAACTACTCAATTCTCTCACTACTAGATTAATTCTAATACGATTACTAATAGTTCAGTTAGTTAAACAATACGTGGATTATTACAAATTTCTTATATTCGAGTTTCAATTTTTATGAACCAAAAAATTCCTAGAAGGTTTGATTCTCATGTTAGCTAATGGACATTAAAACTAAGCGTTTTTATTTTAAATCGCACGTCATGGAAGTAATGTTGGAAAAAAAAAGCTATACATGAAAATTGAGATTGAAAATGATCGCAGCATGAAGAATGTTGTTATTTGTAATTTAGCCATAATAAGAGGGCCTTGGATTCAAATAGACAAATTTGGAACCGAGGTATGAAATGATGCACAAGAATAATGATATACAGCTCCATTACACTGTGAATCTGCTGCTATTCTGTTAGTTTTGCTTACTCCTGAAGAGGCAAGAGCTGCATTCCACTGACCAAAGAAAAAAAGGTGCACTGAAAAATTGCACGCAAAGGGGGACTGGCTGCTGTTCCAAGAATATACAGCTCCGTTACACTATACTAGAATTGGTCCCCATATCTGAAAACTGTTTATTTCTCCTTTCTTGCTGTATTTTTTCTATGTTGGTTTAGCCTCTGATTCCTAAATTTGAATTGGGAATTTCAATTACCCAAGGAACACCAACTCTGCATATTCCTTCAAAATTCAATTTCTTCACTGTTATTCCAAAATTACATAAAGTCTAAATAAAAATGCTTTCTCAATTTTTCTTTAGAAATTTTAATTTTGATGTGTTATACACTCTTTTAAAAATTTAGATTTGAAATGTATTAAACATTTTTTTTCTGAAAATTTAATTACAAAATATTTAAGAATGATTTATGAAACTCCCAAATTAAAACTTTCAATAAGTATTTTAATACATTTCAAACTAAAATTGTGAAAGTATTTTGAATATGTTGCTGAAGGAACATTTTGAAGATTCTAAAAAAAGTGTTTTTGAGAATTTAAATGTTTTGTTATATGTAAAGATATTTTCTTAAATATTTTTTTCTATTATCTGAGATAAAATTTAAAAGAAACTAAAGACTGTGAAACTAGTAAGAAGAAATTTTTATAATCTACGTACAGATACTACAAAATTTATAACAATTCACTCACTTTATTCAATCAATTAACATAAACCCTCTTGGTTAATAAGAAAAGATTATTTAAAAAGTAATGTCCAGCTGGAAGAAGGAAGAAGTCATGAATTCAAATTCCTTCCATTAACATTTCAAAAAAAAAAAAAAAACTAATAAATAACTTTTGACAATAAAAAAAATCTAGCCACTTAACAGTTAACATCAAAAGTCCAACACTCCAACCTCTGCTCTACAGGTCTAGAGTTCGTTTAGCAAAAGTCCAACTTTCAATCTTTGGACCTGGATTTCTCTCCCATACTCACAAATAAGGCTCTAATTATCACGCGATTTTATTAAAAAGGAAAAAAAGAAACAACGTAATTCCTTTCCAAAAGATTCTGGTCCTCACAATACTATCAAACTATCATCTCTTTTACTTTTCTAATTGATTATAAGAGGGGTGATAATAAACATTTCTTATTTGGTGGGAGTACCAGATAGGAGGGATGATAGTAAGATTTTATTCTGTTTAATATATTTACATTCTCTCAAGAGTGGTTGAGACTTAAAGGATATTAGAGACGGGGTAAGGCGCAAGCAACTGAAATTCCACTCATCATTATGTGGAAACTAGGGAACCTCTAATAACAAACAGAATAGATTCTTAACTTGTTTGAAAGGAGGAACATTTTATTTAAATCAGCCAGACAGAATACGGATTTCAGAGGTGGATAAATGTTTATTATAAGAGAATATAGTGAGAAGATAAAATACTACTCTTAATTCAAAAAGTAAGCATGAAACCATGATTAGCTTCACAAGCACATTGGCCAGTTTGAGGTTAAAAGTAGTTAATAAAATAAAATGTTTTATCCCATTAGCTAAATCATAATAATTTGACTCAATAAAGTTTGTTGTAGTTAGAATTGGATCAATTTCAGATATGCTGACAAGTGTTCCTGTTTAAACATTCTTTTCTTTTAAACCAAATTCATTAGAGAGTCAGTTTAAGCAGCAGCTATTTAGTGGTTTGGTCTAATGATCTTATTTATGTGTTAAATAATTTATAATCAAAATTAGAACAAGGCAAATAATAATAATAACTTTTTTCTTAAAAATTCATCAAAATCAAACATGAACTAGATATACTACGTCTTCATAAAAACTTCTCAACTCATAATGATCTCTGGAGCTGTGCCTAAGGCAAAATAATCATATATTTCAATTCAGTTAATGTTGCATGACAGTAGGTGAATCAAGAGGGCATCAAACTCGAATGAAAATAAAAAAAGCAAACCTCATTTCATTTGAATTTCATCAACAGGTCGACCACATGCACGACAAATAAAATGAGAAAGTCTCCGACTCTGTCCAAATCTAATCTATGGTAGCAAGAAGACGGATCAAATGTAATCACTAACCATCTGTCGGGCTTATCTCACTCAGTTTTCACTGCCAAAATCTGATTGAAGCCGGCTGAGGTAGCACTGCACTAAATTACTGTTTTTGAATTCCAGGGTTATGTAAACTGTGGCTATAATTTCTCCACGTGAAATCTTACTATTGATACTTGCAGCTCAGGCAAGCTGTGGCAGTCAGTTTATCTATATTTCTACTCATTGTATCATTTCAAATATAAACTAACTGAATGTCACAACTCACATGGCAGAATGTAGTTACAATAATGATCAAGTAGTAGATTAATCATTTTTTTTATCTTAATCCTCCTGTCCATCTGGAGAAACAGATCCTGATTAATCTAGAGTTCGACTGGGAGACAAATATAATTTGACTAAGAATTATTTTCACCAAAGATCAAACTCGAGTAATATCCACGTGATTCAACTTTAACTTCAGCACATTAACTACTTATGTCCAATCACTTGTACCAAAAGATTAATCATAAGTCATAACATATAGACAATATACCATTCAGCAAATCCTTTTTACATAAGAATACAAAATTACAAATTAGTATACAATGAGAAGAAAAGATGCCTCCTCAACCACCATAAATGTTATGACTATTTATTAATCACTTTGCAAAATATAAAGATAAACACAATTATTTCAGGAAATCTTATCATTATCAACTGCAAGCACAATACCACATCTGATTCGCATGATGCATTCAATATTTCAGAAAGGAAAAAAAAAAAAGATTACCCCTATTGCGGTATCAAAGTTAGAATACAGACAGAGTAGCTCAAAGGTTAACCAGAAAACAGAAACAAAATTCTATCCAGCCCTCAAAGTCTTTCTCTAAAAGACAAGGAAGGTAAGAAACAAGTGTAAAATCTCCCTAGTCCTTGGCAGGTTTTAATGGATGAATACAAAAGTTATAGTGGAGGGATCATTCTCATCAACTATAGGACAACTTAATTACACTACATATTTCTCAAGTCATGATAAAATTCCATTTTACAAGACCACATCAATCCTCAGCTTAACCAGAAACATTAAATTGTGCATTACTTCAAAACATATTCAGACTTATAGATAAAACAGCGAAAACTTCTAATTTCAACACTAAATTCTCATTGACTATGAGTGCTGCATTGATTAAGTGATCATGCATCACATTCAGCATTCTCCCATGTTAAAAAAGCACTTTAGATCAGGTAACCGGCTACTTCAATTAGGCGATAAAATCACACGTTAAAAAAGGGAAAGAAAACATGTCATCAAGAAATTTCAACCAGAAAGCATAAATAACAGTCACTAATCCCCCCCTATTGTTCATTCACCATAGATAAAGTGATATAAACCAAAAACTCTTGTACATACATGCGTTTTTCTATCCACATTTCAAAGCCAGAACAAAGAAAAACTACACATACATATACATATACAGAATACATACATATATCCATCTTGATCCGATTACAACACGGTGATGTCACGGCAAGCATTTCCTCAGCTTCTGGATTGCAGTGTACATTTTCCTTCTTGAACCAACAGCATTGATCCCCATGTCCTTCAGATCCTCCAAAGTCAACATCGGAAGCAACTCGTCATCGACCTCATGGATCTCAAACATAGGCGCATACCTACTCAGCCCTAACTCGTAAAGCCAAGACCGAACTCCATCGCTCTTCCTCCGTTCCTGCGACTCCGATTCAACGCCGTCGTTTTCCGAAACCCTAACCCTAGGATCCTCGTTCCGATCCACGTGCCAATAATCCACTCCGTTCTCCTCCATCGAGTGTACTGGACTCTGTTCGTGTTCGTGTTCGAAATCCCTAAAACCTTCTTCGTCACCATTTTCGTCGATTGTCGCTCTAGGAGCCCAATTTGTTCTCAATCGCTTCGTCGCTGGTCCTCGTTTTGCTTTTCCTCTTCGGCTGTTGCTGTTTCCGAACTCTTCGCCGCCGTTCGCGAGGTTCGTTACGGTGCGCGCCTTCGAGGTTCTGGAAGATTCCTTCGGAGTCCGCCAGCTCCATGGCGGCATGCTCGGGCGGCGCGTGTGCGAGTCGTGGCCGTGCGCGGAGGAGGCGCGTTGGTCGCCGATCTCCCCCAGGCGAACACTCGGACGGCGCTGCCGCTTCGGAGCTAGCGCCAGAGGAGCGACGATCTCGGCACTTGGTTGCGACGTCGTTGCCGGAGCCGGAGCTGCAGTTTCCTCCGCGGCATCCGGTGCGGAGGGGATTGGAGGTTCCGGTGGCGGTGGATTGTTTTCGGGCTCTTCGGCCATTGTGGTTACAATGGTTGTGGTGGCGTCAGCGGGATAAGGGAGATAGAGAGTGTTCTGGTGCGGTAAGGTGCAACAGTGCAATCACTTTCTAAGGTTTTTGCGCCGTTGGATGGTTATGATGCCTGTTGTTGAAAAAGGTAAAGGAAGCCTAGCTAGTAGATTCAGGACTTCAGAACAAGTCGCTCAGTTGAATATTTGAATGGATCGCGCATGCCATGCGTAAACAAACTGCATTGGATGTGGACAAATTATCCCCAAATTAATTAACTTTAGTTAATCATAGGTCTTCGGATGATTTCTGCGAGGATTGGTTTAGTCTTTCAATTATCTCTTAAAAATGGAGTATAATTATTATTATTTGAGTGTCTCTCTAACTTTTTATGTAAATAAAAATAAAATATACTAATAAAAAAATAAGAGGAGAGAGATATCTGACGAACTTTTAATTTAATATTTCTTAACTTTATTACCACGTGATGATTGTTGCATTTATTTACATTTTTAATCTTAAATTACAATAATTATCTTATATTTCTCTTATTCATTGCAATTTTTTTCCCTCTTTTTTAAATAGAATTACTCGGGATTTAGAATTACTTACTCATAAAGCCATTTGGCACAAGGATTCGTTAAACAAGACAGTATCACTTAATAAATATCCTTTAAAGTTAACAAGTCATAAACATAATTTTTGCTCAGTGAGAAATTATGCTCATTATTGAGCTTTGTATTTAATGTTTGTTTTTGGATTAATCACAAAATCACATTATTGATAGTTTAATTGACACGGAAAAATACTTTTAAAACTAAGAAATGAAAATGATGTCCAATGAATGTTATAGCTAAGAATAGAATAATACTTATTAGTCTCTTTAGAAACTTTGACAATGTAATCAACTTATTTAACTTACACAGCTTTTTGAAAATGGGATTTTATTTACGTAATAACTTGTATGTGTAATTTTTGAATGAGTTTTACCCACACTAGGTATAGTTTTTTTTTTTCTTATAGTTTTACCCACACAAAACAACAATAGATATATAAGTCTTTGACTGCATTAAACATATATAGGTGGAAGTATTTTGTAGGTTTGCCTATACTAACTTGTATGCATAAGAAAACATTTAAGAAAAAGTATCATTTTATAATGAAAGATTCATATTGAATCACTTTAAAAAGTATAAAAGGACAAAATTGTTTTTTAAATGGCAAAAGGACCAAATTATAAAAAAAAAACAAAAATAGAATTTAGCCTATCTTTATCTTATTTATCCTGTTTTAACTATCCTATTAACTCCACATTTAATTTTTATAAACATAGAGAAATAACAACTGATTTTTATATATGTATATAACATATTTGATAAGGAAAAGGATTATCGTTTTAAAAAATAGATAAAATCGGAAACACAGTAAAAGTCTACATTGTACTAGGGTCATTCTCGTTCGTAAGCGCTAAGCACACACACGGGGTTTCTTTCGGGGATCACTGACGTGTACGGTCTAGATTCAAAATCCCATCACACTTAGATTCTTCTTCGCATAGTATCCCTATAAAATCCCCTCTCCCTTTCTCCCGTTCCTATTCTTCCACCACCCTCGCGTATCATTCTTTCGTTTTAATTTTTTTTTTATAATCAAAATTTTCTATTATCGTTACTGTTGTCATTTTTGTTCTCTCTTTCGAAAAATCCGATTGCTTCATAGCTCGTCGGATCTGAAGTAAACCTTCTGCGATTTGCGATCTCATGGAACAGATCCGACGCCGTGAAACTTCCGATTTTGGTTTTTAACACTGTTGTTGCGCCCTAAATCTGAGATTTTCGAAGGAACGAAATTGGAACCCTAATTTAATCACTTCGCCTTAAAACTTTTCCCATTATTTTAGATCTCGATTCGATTCTCGGTTTGTTTCGTTTGTTGGTTGGCTGGCTCTGCTTTCTATGATTTTTGGATCGTTATTGGATTGTGAGAAATTGGGAAAATTGGAGAAGATGGGGAAGGAGGTAGAGGATGTTGAAGAGGGTGAGATTTCGGATACTGCTTCGGTGGAAGAGATTTCAGCGGAGGATTTCAATAAGCAAGATGTTAAGGTGTTAAATAATAACAATAAGCCCAATGGAAGTGATGCTAGGGTTTGGGCTGTTCATGATCTTTACTCAAAGTACCCTACCATATGTCGTGGCTATGCATCGGGTTTGTATAACCTTGCTTGGGCACAGGCCGTGCAGAACAAGCCTTTGAATGATATTTTTGTGATGGAAGTGGACTCTGATGCCAATGCTAACAGTAACAGCAACAACTCCAATCGACTGGCCTCTGTTGCTGTGAATCCTAAGGATGTGGTGGTGGTGGATGTGGACAAAGAGGAAGGGGAGTTAGAGGAGGGTGAGATTGATGCCGACGCGGAACCTGAAGGAGAAGCAGAGAGTGTTGTGGCTGTTCCTGTTGTTTCTGATTCAGAGAAGCTTGATGATGTGAAGAGGGATGTTTCTAATTCTGAGCAGCTTGGTGTGAGGGGTGTTCTGGAGGGTGTTACCGTTGCTAATGTGGCGGAGTAAGTGGAACTGTTGTTAATGGATTTTGTGTTCCTTTTCTCTGAATTGTTGGCATTGGAGTCACATTACAATGTTTATAAAATTAAATTGATTTTTTGTTTGTTGTTGTAGGTCGTTTGCTCAAACTTGCAGTAAGCTGCAAAATGCTCTTCCTGAAGTGCTCTCTAGACCTGCTGATTCTGAGAGGGATGATCTCGTTCGCCTGTCATTTAACGCTACTGAAGTGGTTTATTCTGTAAAGACCCTTGGCTGCTTTGCCGATGTCATTTTTTGTTTCTACTGGGGTTTTTGTCATGATTGTTTTATGATTTGTTGTAGGTGTTTTGCTCCATGGACTCTTTAAAAAAGGAACAGAACAAGGATAGCATATTAAGGTTTTTCAAAATCTAAGTTTTTAGGTTGTAGAAGTGAATTATTTGAGTTTGCAATGCCTTCTATCACTAACTATGTTCCCTTCACTACACACTTTTCATGTCAGATTACTTTCTTTTGTGAAGGATCAACAACAGGCTCAATTATTTTCTCCAGAGCATATAAAAGAGGTGATGTTTAATGTTAACTGGATTTTGGAAGTCGTTTTACTATTATCCTCATAATCTTCAATTTAGAAATTCAAAGATGGGATAGAATCTGAAATGCGGTTGTTTCTTCCTACAGATCCAGGGCATGATGACTGCAATTGATTATTTTGGTGCTTTAGTTAATAGTGAGGCTATTGGCAAGGAGAAAGAATTGCAGACCACTGTGCAGACCCATGAGATAAAGACTCAGGAAAATCAAGCTGTAGAAGCTGCTGAATTGATTTCTTATAATAAGCCTTTGCATAGTGACATAATTGGGGCATCACATGCTTTAAAATTTGGACAAAATAGTATTAAAGGTAGAGGGGTTCTGCTCCCTCTGTTAGACCTTCACAAGGATCATGATGCTGACAGTTTACCATCACCAACCCGAGAAGCACCCTCATGCTTCCCTGTGAATAAATTACTTTCCGTTGGAGAGCCTATGGTTAGTTCTGGGTCAGCAGCTGCTAAGCCGGAGTCTGGAAAGATGGAACTTGATAGTGAAGGTTCTAAATTTCATCTCTATGAAACTGATGCTTTGAAAGCTGTTTCCACATATCAACAGAAGTTTGGTCGAAGTTCCCTTTTTACAAATGATAAATTTCCAAGTCCAACTCCTTCAGGTGACTGTGAGGATGAGATTGTTGATACAAACGAGGAGGTCTCTAGTGCTTCTACTGGTGATTTTTTAACAAGCACTAAGCCAACTCTTTTGGATCTGCCACCTGTTTCTGCTACTTCCACAGATAGGTCCAGCTTGCATGGATTCATTAGTTCTAGAGTTGATGCAGCAGGTCCTGGGTCTTTGCCAGTGAAAAGCTCTGCAAAGAATAGAGATCCTAGGCTTCGTTTCGTTAATTCTGATGCAAGTGCCGTGGATAACCCATCTACATTGATACATAATATGCCTAAAGTGGAATATGCTGGAACAACAATCTCAAGGAAACAAAAGGCTGCTGAAGAACCTTCTTTGGATGTTACTGTATCAAAAAGACAAAAAAGTCCATTGGAAAATACTGAGCATAATATGAGCGAAGTAAGAACTGGAATTGGTGGTTGGTTGGAAGAGCATACTGGGCCTGGAGCTCAGTTTATAGAGAGGAATCATTTAATGGACAAATTTGGACCTGAACCCCAAAAGACTTTGAATACAGTCAGTAGTTCTTGTACTGGTTCTGATAATTTCAATGCAACAAGCATTAGAAATGAGCAGGCACCAATTACAAGTAGTAATGTGCTAGCTTCCTTACCTGCTCTATTGAAAGGTGCAGCTGTAAATCCAACCATGCTGGTTAACTTACTTAGAATAGCAGAAGCCCAGAAGAAATCTGCTGATTCTGCTACAAATATGCTGTTGCATCCAACAAGCTCAAATTCGGCTATGGGAACAGACTCAACTGCGAGTATTGGTTCATCAATGGCCACTGGTCTTCTTCAAAGTTCTGTTGGAATGCTTCCAGTTTCATCACAATCAACTTCCATGGTAAAATGCTGTTTGTCTTAAGTATACACTACTGAAGTCAATTTTTGAATATTCACTTGTGCCTATGGTCTTAATATCCAATTATCTGTTACTTTCTTCTAAAAATTGAATTGAAAATTTTAACATCATGATCCTTGATTATGAATGAACTTAGTTGTGGAATTTGAAAGTCACAATTTAGTGTTTTGAAAATCCCGTCAAGCTAACTGTAGTTTACATTTTTGCACGTGGTTGGCACAATCAGACACAAACCCTTCAAGATGATTCAGGAAAGATTCGCATGAAACCCCGTGATCCCCGGCGCATTCTCCACACTAATAATACTATCCAGAAGAGTGGGAACTTGGGGAATGAGCAATTCAAAGCCATTGTATCCCCCGTGTCTAACAACCAGGGAACTGGGGACAATGTCAATGCCCAGAAGCTTGAGGGTAGGGTGGATAGTAAATTAGTGCCTACTCAACCAAGTGCACAACCTGATATTGCTCGACAATTCGCCCGGAATCTGAAAAACATTGCTGATATTATGTCTGTTTCCCAAGAATCATCAACTCACACTCCTGTTGCTCAAATTTTTTCTTCAGCATCTGTTCCCCTTACTTCAGATAGAGGGGAACAGAAATCTGTTGTGTCAAACTCTCAGAACCTGGAGGCTGGCATGGTATCAGCTCATGAAACAGCTGCATCAGGTACCTGTCGATCCCAGAATACATGGGGAGATGTTGAGCATCTTTTTGAAGGTTATGATGAGCAGCAGAAGGCTGCTATACAGAGAGAGAGAGCAAGGAGAATTGAAGAACAGAATAAAATGTTTGCTGCTCGAAAATTGTGCCTTGTATTGGATCTAGATCACACACTACTTAATTCTGCTAAGGTAATTTGCATGGAATGGGTTCTCCTTTGGATGAAAGTTTGTGTTATTTCATGTTAACAATTTCTCTTTCAGTTTGTGGAAGTTGATCCTGTGCATGATGAGATATTGAGAAAGAAAGAAGAGCAGGACCGTGAGAAACCACACAGACATCTTTTTCGCTTTCCTCATATGGGAATGTGGACTAAACTCAGACCAGGAATCTGGAACTTCTTGGAGAAGGTAAAAATATGGATTCTTGTATATGCTTTAGGCATGACATTGTGCAATGGCTTAATTTTGAAATAAAGAATTCATATCTTCCCCAAATGCTTTATAGGCCAGTAAGCTCTATGAGCTGCATCTTTACACTATGGGAAACAAGCTATATGCAACAGAAATGGCAAAGGTGCTTGATCCAAAGGGACTTTTGTTTGCTGGAAGAGTTATCTCTAGAGGTGATGATACTGATTCAGTTGATGGTGAGGAGAGGGCTCCCAAAAGCAAAGATTTGGAAGGCGTTTTGGGTATGGAATCATCTGTTGTAATTATAGATGATTCTGTGAGGGTCTGGCCTCATAACAAACTGAACCTGATAGTGGTGGAAAGGTCCGTGTAACATGGGGTTTCAAACTCTCATGCAATTCTTTCCTGGTTTTATATATCGAGCAGATGAATCATTCCTATATTAAATTTTAAGACATTGCAGGTATACATACTTCCCCTGTAGTAGACGTCAGTTTGGACTGCCTGGCCCTTCCCTTCTCGAGATTGATCATGATGAGAGACCTGAAGCTGGAACTCTGGCATCCTCTCTGGCAGTGAGTATATATTATTTTTTTCTCTTTAATTTGGTACGGCCTGTTCAGCTGATAATTTCTTCTCTTCCTCTTTAGGTTATTGAGAAAATACATCAAATCTTTTTTGCTTCTCGATCCTTAGAAGAAGTGGATGTCAGAAATATACTAGCATCAGAGCAGAGAAAAATCTTAGCTGGTTGTCGCATAGTATTTAGTAGGGTATTTCCTGTTGGTGAAGCAAATCCTCACCTTCACCCATTATGGCAGACAGCTGAACAGTTTGGTGCTTTTTGCACCAATCAGATTGACGAACAGGTTACTCACGTTGTTGCAAATTCCCCTGGGACTGATAAGGTATGGTTTTATTTACAAACTATCAGCATGTTATGTTAGTCTGTCAGTCTGTCATGTAAAAAAATATAGATTCCTGCATTGCTACAGTTCTTCATAATATTAGAGTAATTTTATGGGATAAAAAGGGTAAACTATGTGATGAAATTTTAGTGCAAATCAAACTATTCATGATTTAGTTTGATTTATGTTTGGACAAACTTCTCTAGAAAGACTTTTAGGAAAAGAAAATGCAAAGAAAAAATGAAATGAGCTTTTCCATGAGTTAAAATTAGCTTATGTAGTATGTGCTAATTTGTAGAAGCTCTCTCACACAACTTTTCTAAAAAAATTATTTTTAACTTATGCATAAGCTAATTTTAACTTATGGAGAAACTAATTTTTTTCTCTCATTTTCTTCTTTTAGAAGTGCTTCTAGATTAGCTTATATAGAAACCTGGATATCCAGGTGGTTCATCCAGCTGTGCTCCCCTTTGCTCATAACATGACAACTTAAACTGTCCATGGCATATTTTACGGACATCATTTAATAAAAGACCGTTTTACTTTTATCATTAGAAGGGAGCCCTTCCTTATTCTCTCTTTTTTCTCCAACTTCTTTGTTTATTCCCACCACGAACAGCATGCTGTAAAATCTTCACTACTATGGTAGTTGTGGCAGACTGTGTTCTTGTGAATTGAATTTGAAGCCTAACAGTGCTACTTTTTCTTGAGCAGGTGAATTGGGCTCTAAACAACGGAAGATTTGTTGTCCATCCTGGCTGGTGAGTATCTCATAATTTACATTTTTGTTTGTCCTTGTCTTTTTTTTCTTCTTGGATATTGACTTGTGCTGCTTCTTTCCCCCTTCCTTATAAAAACAGGGTGGAAGCATCAGCATTGCTTTATAGGAGGGCGAATGAGCAAGATTTTGCCATTAAACCATAAAAAAGAAACTGACCTAATTCTCTTTCATAAACTAAAATATGTGAACATAAATCAAGAATCACATTGATTTTGGGGGTGTGAAATCATTAGACTACAACTGGTCAGCAGAGATAGTTTTAATTCACGATGACTGAGTCCACTGGAGATGGTGATGGTGATTGGGGAGTGTGTAATCTTACCAGGATGACTGACCTGTTGTTGAGGAGTTAAATGGAGGACAGTGTGAGTGCCCTTGTAATTCTGGGGACACAAGGGTTCGGTGTTGCAGGGCAGGGTAGGGCTTGACAGAATTGGTTGACTGCTTTAGGGGCTAGGTGAGTGATATTGTGGGGGTGGGTTTTGTGAGTAGTAGCTCTCAGTAAATTTTTCATAAGATGGTATTGGGAGTGAAATTTATTTCTGTTGCTGACAGGAAAGTTAAAGACCTCAGCTTTAAGAGAAGAGTTAAAATGTGTGGAGGAACTCAACCTGAAGGAGGTATTGACTGATAACCTAATTCGGGGTGAAAACAATTCATTTGTTAGAACTTGAGTCTAAGGAGAAGCGGGTGCTAGAACAGTCGAGTCAGTTTGGAAATGGATTCATGGCCCCAGCAAAATGAATTTCTGATAACTGAGTTTGTATATCAATGCGTCACTGTTAAAGCATTTGAGGGGCTTAAATTAATCACCATTCATCCTACTCCCTTCCCAAAACAACAAAGCTTGGCAGGGAGGGGGAGAAGATAGAAAATGAAAGGAAGCATGTCTAACCATGATTTATAGTCTAAACCTCTTGGTTGCTTTTACCTTCAATTCATGCGGATTGCGTTGCTTTACAATTACAACAACCCAATTGGAAAATCTTTAGAATTTGTAAAAAGGAAAACTAATTCATGATGTCATTTTTGGATATAAAGCTTTTATAACCAAAATAGAAAAAGAAGAAAAAAAGCATGTGTTCTATTATATACCCAAGAATAATGGTAATGAGATTCTTGTGCACTACTGGAAAAGGACCATACAAATTATACCATCGAGTTGTAGTCATGGCGTCTTGCCAGTTCATTTTTGGCAACATTATTGGGATTCTAATCACTGCAATAAATTAAGTATCTCTATCAACTTCATTTTAATGATCAAAAGGTGTATTTCTAATCTGCAAAGCTGTTTTTACACCATAATTTTTTATAAGGTTAAATTACTTAATTGGTTCTTATAGTTTCATGATTCTTATTTTTTTTAGTTTCTATAGTTTGAAAGTAATTTTTATAATTTATAAAAAACTAAACTAAACTTCGTACCCCATTGTCCAGAGGCTCTTCGTATCCCATTTTTATAATTTATATTTTAATTTTTTTAGTTCTTCTAATTTAAAAATGTTTTTTTTAATTCTTATAATTTATATTTTAATTTTTTTTAGTTTCTGTAATTTGAAAATTATGGGATTAAAAAAGTAAGAATTATGAAACTATAGGAACTAAAAAGATCACTTTTAAAATTAAAGAGATTAAGAAAAAATTAAAATGTAAATTATAAGGGCTAAAAAGATCATTTTTAAACTATAGAGACTAAAAAACTAAAAATCATAAAATTATAAGAAGCAAATGATTAATTTAACTTTTAAAAAAAAACTAAATAAGATTATATCCCATTGTTTAAGATGTGGAAGATTTTTTACCACCTTCTTCCCCCCACTCCTTTATTTTCTGAAAAGCTACTAATAAAATGAAAACAAGTTATTAGATTTGTAATTTGCATTGTTTAAAGAAGACTATTGAATCAAAGTTAAATGTTTTTATAAAAGGAAATTTAAAATACTAAACTAATGTTAATGTGGTAGTAAGGGGTAGATGGGTTCTTTCTGTAGAAGTTAATGTCCGTTTGGATTGGACTAAAATGGATGATGGGTGAGACAAAAGTATCTAGGACGAGTGTATTAGAGAATATCTTATAAGCATTCCTATAAGTTAATTTGCTTCGCAATAGCCTATATTTAAATGGTTTGACTTGTTAAATAGTAGGTCTCTTTTTGTTGGTTCTTGTATCGAATAATAAAATACTAAAATCTAAAAAATTAAATATTTAAAAAGTTGAAAAATTATTAACATTGATACAAACTGAAAGATATCTAAGACTAACGAAAAACATAACAAATAAAACATAAAATATTAAATAATAATTCATATTTAAAAAAAAACCCAACAATAAAATATTAAACAAACAAGTAATTTATATTTGTAAGAAGTAATTGATCTGTGCAGGTTTGTTCGATTACTTGCAGATCTCAACCTATATAACCCATGAATTAAATGGCTCAATGTATGTGTTAGGGCTAAAATTTCATGCAATCCTACTATTGTTTAATGTAGTTCTCTTTTCGTTCTTAAAAGTACATTTCAAAATATAATGAGAAGTACAAGAAGTAAGGAAGCAATAATGGGATGAAGGAAACAACACCCATATGAGTGTCGGGTGGGAGAGGATTCAAACCTGACTTATAGTCCATCGTTGTGACTGTGCGTAGTGAGTTGGGTAAGAAGAAAGATAACACTCATCAAATTCAATTTCAATGGTTGTCTTGTTTAAGAGTAATATATATTTTTTTAATGAATTTTCTTAATATTATATATATTACTTAAAATATTTATTACAAGTGAAAAAGAAAAATTAATTCCTAACAATTTTAAATAGCTTTTTTTGACAGAAAAGATCCAGTGCATTTCCCTTTGATATATGTGTTGAATACAAAGGAAAATACAATGAAATTACATCTATGTGACATCTCTATGGACATTTTTGCTAAAAAATGAGCCACTTAATTTATTTTCATTTCTACTAGCAAATTAAACTGAACCATAAAACCGGGATGAGCATTATCATTTGTGTGATATGGCTTAAGAATGACACCACATTTAGTAATGCTGATCCCTCCATCCCTTAAATTTTCGACTAGAGTCTTCCAATCTGTCTCAAATATTTCTGCATTATAAAGTAATTGCTCTACACACTTCATAGCTTGTAACAAAGCATAAGCCTCCCCCTCTTTGACCTCCAACACTGTGGATAACCACTTTGTATGGTCTTGAACGAAATTTCCAAATTCATCTAACAAGCAGCAACCAAAACCAGTTTTGTTACTGTCATTGAAAAAGGCCGCAACATAGTGGACGCTCTAACAACAATTTTAAACAACTTAAATAATTTTAAAAAATGATTAGCTAGTCAGGACATGAAATTAATATTGTTGACTACAAAGCAATTACACGCTCTTTGTAGATATGGCACAGCATAGTTATTGGCATCCATTAGACCATTACCATTAAAAATCGTACAGTAACGAAAAGAAAAATATATATCATGTTTAAATTGTACAAAATGATAAAAATTAACAAATTGTACGAATGTCTAAATTTGCATGCAGCAACGTTATAAAACGTACAAGAAAAAGCTTATAAAATAAATAAATAAAACGTACAAGAAAATGAAGGAAAGAAGATCGTGAAAGAGACGCGTTCAACTGTTCAAGTATATTGATAATGTGGGAAATGGGTTCACGAAAAAGAATCACAGACGTGAGTGATCAATATTATGTGAAAATAAGAACTGTGGTTTGTCACATTAATGCGAACTATGGTTTTAGGCCAATTTTATTTAGTGTTAAAATTTTAAATCACGAATCTAGAGGCTGGTTTTGGTAGGGTTTTACCTAAGCACTACGTGATTCAAAAATAGTCGTGTAGCTCATGTACCTTGTAAGACACCGGGACAAAGATTCATGGTGGCATAATGAAGTTTCTCCAATGAAATATGCCCCAAACAAGAACCGAGAACAGATGTAGAACATGGGATGAGACTGTTAAGGCCGTTGAATTGGTGGGGGATAATTAATACCAATTGTTATTGGAAACTTATTAGATAGTTTCGAACTACCAAATGTCTATGATTCTGTCTAATTTATTCAACATGATTTAAGTTTTTTATTTTATTAAAGAGAATTAATAATGCTTTTATGTCATACAGAATTAGTTAGGATCATAATGGTACTAAAACCATTTTATAATTTCTGATACTACATCTCTGCTTACTGCTGATAAAAAAAAAAAAAAACATCATATCTGCTTACTGATTAATATTGCTTCCAAATGACAGTAGATGATAAACTATTTTAGCAGGATATAATTATTATGAGTAATAAAAAAATAAAAAAAATATTTAATATAATTGCATGTTTAAAACGAATTCGAAAGACTACTATTTTAGTTAAAATCGTCTGTGTTTTTTTATCCATGTGCTGGGTGATGTGATGGTCAAATGTTAATGCGTGTATAATTTGTTATTTCGATACCCAATTTTTGCTTTAGTCCAAATTTAAGTTTTAATTAGATACTTATCGTCACTAGTTAGTTTATCCATTAATTAAGTGTTGAAAAGACAAACAGTTAGCTGATTTGTCAAACCATTTTGCTTCTATAACCTATGCTATGCCCATTCCATGGCAATAGGCCAAAAAGTAGGATAGAAAGATAGAATGTATGTGTGTGAATGAGGGGCATGCGGCATTTGAATTAATGTATATTTATATAGTGGTCTCTGCCACAGATCAGTGAGACCATACCCTTCTTGTTGTGACAAAGGAAAAAGCCTTCGTTTCCTTTAGTAGGGTAGAAAGCTGCACACTGTTAAAGAAGAGAAAGAGAAACACGCCAAACCCATTCATTCTAAAGGTGATTTTGACCTCATTCTCTTCCTTCCCTGTCTTATCCAACACAATCACTTTTTTTTTTTTATCGGTCACATGGTCCTATATACAGCCTGTGCTTTGATAATGTATTTCAATACTAATATTTAATACTATATATTAAATTAAATTGTTTATAAAAATGTGTTTAGTATTGTTCTATACTTCTATTATCCCTTTAACACATGATTATTAACCACGGATAATCATCATCATTTCAGAAGCAAGGATTACGAAAGGCCAAGATGATTTCCTCAACGTGGATGCATGTTTATGGTTCCATCTTTGTGCTCCACCGTAATTATTGCACTGAAATGATGATAAGCGATTATGGTCGAGCAGTGTTAATCAGTGACATATTTTACAGTTAATCTTTTTCAACACATTCTTTTTTTCTAATCAAACACGTTATAAGAAGTCATAAACATGTAAGTATATATAATTTATTACATAATTAAGTAAAACTTATATTTTACAATTGCTAATAACTTTTTAGTCAATAATAAAACAATATTTCAAGAAATGTGATAAAAGCTCATCTCATATTTGGCTTTTGCTCTAAAATCTTGGTCTTGCTGTGAAAAAGTTCTTCCAGAAGTTGGTTTAAATGGGCCAAGAGCAGAAAGGTAAAAAGAACAATCGGGCATTGAGGTTGAAGAACTTTGAGGAGGGAAATAAATAGGTAAAAATGCTTTTCAGAGCCATGGAAACATGGCCTTATGATTTCATAAATGGTAGATTTAGCAGTGGTTGGTTAAAAAGAAAGAAAGAAGACAAGCTTGTCTTGACAAACAAGTAGGGAGAAGCTTTAACCCAACACGGTCAAGTGGTAATCATAACCAACAAATGTGACCTCCATATTCTATTCTCTACTACATCATCACCTGCATGCCTCAGAAAGAAAGCAAGAAGGTACAATTTCCAATCTTCCTTTTTTCTTTCTTTTTATTTTTTCTGTTATCATTTTTGTACCTTTTTACAAAACTTCTGTTCTTATTTACTCCCCCATGAGTGCCACAGTTTTTAATTACCTTGGGAAGCATATAATTAGGTATAATAAATTAGATGTAATAATATTTTATTAGAAGAACATATATATACTACCCATGAAACATGCTTAGTATTTTAGCTTATTGAAATTATGAATTGGTTTTAGATATGGATTCATCTTGTATTGTACCATTGAATTACTCTTCTCTCCCCTTTATCCCATCATCTTCCTTCTTCTTATAATTGCTACTAAATTAAATAATTTAAAAGAAAAAAATGGGACCATGCGACTGAGGTGCTTGTGTTGCTTCACGCTGTGGTGTAAAGGTCATTATTTTTTTTAATTATCTTATTGGTATAAAATATTCATTAATTTTATTTATAATTAATGTGTATTCAAAAATCTAATTAATCATTTTTACTAAAATTATTTTTTTTCAATTATATTTTTTTATTTATAAAATTCAAACTCAAAACCTTAATTAAAAAGAATATATTTAATACTAGTCTTAATTACTATCGACTTGTTGGTATAAAGGTAATGATTTAGATATTCCTTGAAATTATTTTATCCAAAGAATGGAAAGGATTGTCTTGCTTGCTAGTGACACGAGGGGTCGACTATCCATCATATGATTCATATGTAGCAATCATGAAGTGATTTACATGAAATGAGTAATTCTATCATTAGAGTTGAATAGTTTTGTACATCACCAAAAATAGTAATGAGGAGTCATTTTTCAAAAAAATGAAATAAACTTTATGGTTGAGAATGAACCAAAACAATTACAAATAGAAATACGCAGAGTTAGCTCTATACAATTAATAATTTGCATTAGAGGTAATAAGACATTTTAATAGTGGTTCAAAAAACCAAGCACAAGAATTTCCAAACTGAAATTTGGACAAAAAACTTGTGGCTAAAGCTCCACCTATTGAATTAGTTCCCAGTACAGATTGTTGCAGGCGAAGGAACGTGGTATCCCTGACCCTCATGACGTCTTTTCTTCTTCTTCCTATACAACACATGCATGGAAATCAAGGGTGTTTGTGACACAAATGGAAACGGATTCACCTTGTCTCAAAATTAAATTTTGATCGAATTTTTGAAAAATGTTTGATAGAGACTCATGTGATATCCTACATCTACATAGAGGAAGAAAAAAATAAAAATATAATAAGATTTATAGTATAATTAAAAAAGAGATAAAAAAATTTAAAAATATTAATAAAATATTTAAAATAAAGAGTAACTCATGCATTATTATTGTTAAATTTTCAACTTAAATTTGACTCAATTAAGATATGATGATAACATATATAAGACAATATTGAGTCAATCTAATTTAATGACATATATATTAATAGTTAAATCGTAGAATTAAAGTATATAGTTATAATTAATGTATAATTTATCTTCTTAATTAGAAAGTACATTAAATAAATAAATAGGATAGGCGAGATTCGTGAGAACATCGAAGATTCGAAGCTGCGAAAATGTGAATTGCAGCCATTTCAATACTAAAGGAGCTTTACTCTTGGTTTCACCTTCCTTCACATTTCCCAACCATATGATCCATTTCTTAATTGCTTTTAGAGTTTAATAATTTAAATCTTAAAATTTTGATTTTACATTTGGCATTATCTTAATTACTTAAAATGTAATAATTAGAGTTTAAGAATTATTTTTCTTGTTCTTTTGCTTTCTCTTTTAATAGTCTGTCCATAAAAGACTTGCGTAAGATTTATTCCTGCGTTGTCTGTTATTCAGTTAACTAGATATATAATGATTTAGATTTTACCTTAAAGGATTCCAAAGAATCTTCATTCATAACTTTTTCAAAGAGTAATTAACCTAGTTAGGAAAAAAAATTAAAATTTTACACCAAGTGTTGTATATATTCTCACTCCTTTTGTTAGTACGTACATCATGAATCTCATTTTTCTTTTAACTTTGCTTTACTAAAAATGTTTGCTAAATTCTAAGTTAAAGAAAAAGATAAATATCAAGAAAATGGAGTTCAACAGCACGATCAATAACACAGAATGAAGTCTATTATACAAATTTTAGATGGTGATTTTATTATTGTTGCATATTTTATCTTCTATATGTTTGTTTAGTTAGTTAATTTAAATTTCATTTAAATCTGATAGCAAATTAGTTTGTTTAGGAATTTTAAATTGATTGTAAGTTTATACATAAACATCATCATTTTATGAATTTCAATGATTATTTTATGGAGAAATTTTTTTGATTGAGCACTAAACGATGAGGTTGAGTGCAAACACTAGCTAGGTTGAATACAAACTTACCAAAATTTTAAAGCATCAGTCCCAAGACCTGAATTATTTCCATCCCTACATCCATTAGTGTTTTGGAGAAATATAATATAAAACAATGTAAAAAGAATGGTGTGATAATAATCAATGCTTTAAAAATCGAATTGGTCATTGAACCGACCAGTTTAGGTTGGATTTTAATAACATTGATAGTAACTATGCAAATATTGGCTTTAGCTTTAATGGTGGTGGTAGGGAGGTCCCATGCATGAATGCATAATTCAACTGCAAACATGACTCTTCATTCACGGTTGGTAGTCCTGTTTATTTGACAGACAGGTCAAACAAAAGCAAACCTCACTCAATCTGCTACCAGATCGATACATATCATATATCAGATTCATATTCATATGCAAATGCAGGCACATTTTTGCACCCATTATTCTCTTCTCATTTCACTTCAATCTGTCTCTTGGCTTCATATACATACTGTACTATACCGTGTCTCACTTCTTTTCTCCCTCCAAATTGGAGATTCCTACAACAAAGTGTCACTTTTATTCTATTTGGTTTTGTTACTTTTCTACGCTCCACTTGCTATTCACCACTCACGTGTTTGTCTCAAAATCAGAGAGTTGGTTGTATTTACTATGTATCATAGGAATTAACATATATATAATGATAATGGCTGTTACAAATATATTTTAATACTATTGAATGATTTTTATCCATGATTAGTTTTTAAGATGTTCCCACAGATTTATTTAACATATATTAGTTGGATTTTATATGAATTACATTTCATTAAAAATACATATACTTAAGTGTTCAAATTAGTTTTAATTTACAATTTTATATTTAAATGTATTTCACCATATGTAAAGCTAACCAATTTAATCTCCATTTGATTTGCCAAACTCCTTTAACTAGTCAGATATTGATGGGACGCATGATTTATAAGCACATTTCAATCGATTTATTTAATTGAATTAACTTGTTTCAAAATTAAAGATTTTTATTTACAGTTTTTAAAAATAATTATTTGTTAAAATTAACCTATTTCGAAAAAAGACTATTTTCTTAAAATTCTCTTTCAATTTTTTTAGGTTAATCATAAAGATTTGAAAATACTTATCTTTAGTCTTATCCGTCGTGTAGTATAAATATAAAGTAATGTTTTGTTTGGTTGAAAGAAAATAGGGAAGATCAAAAGGAGAATAAAAGAAAAATAATATGAATTACATTTAGATCTTACAGTTTCTATGGTATATTTTAATTCTACTTTAATTTAAATATTTTTATTTTCTCTATTATTGTCATCTCTATCAAACATAACACATTTACTTAAAAAAGTTCTAGCGGATAAACTGAAAAAAAAATAATTCTAGCAGATAACTGTGGAGAACAATGATAAGATCCATAACATGCATTCATTTAATTATTATCCAAATAAATTTTGAAGAAGAATGGGTGTTTGAAAAAATAAAAAAAGTGAGAATGGGGGAAAAAGTGAATGAATGACAATAATAAAACATATCAAATTGTCACACACACATGTGCATTTGCACAGTGATCTAAATCACCACATTTCACTCATCACTTCACTTCACTCCACAGTTCACTGTACTTTCACTCCTTCGCCATTTTCCAACCCCAAATTTCAAAACACACCAAAACTCCAAATAATAATAATAATATTTACAAAAAGCAAAAACGTTCCTACTTTTTATATACACAATAGAGGCACACACAACAACAACAACTTGCTGCAAGCTTTTTTGTGTTCTGCAACTGAAAGTGAAAGAAGGGAAGCAGAAACCAAACCAAATCATGTGTTCTCTACTTTGGAGTTCCATTGCATTGTGTGTAGCACTCCTACTCCTTCAGCTTGGCATTGTGCACCCTTCACCCTCTCACCATAGGATCACTCGCTTACCGGGTCAACCCCATGTTCAGTTTCATCAGTTTTCAGGTTATGTAACCGTTGATGACAAAAACCAGCGTGCACTCTTCTTCTACTTTGCTGAAGCTGAAAAAGATGCACTTTCCAAACCCCTTGTTCTTTGGCTCAATGGAGGTGCTCCTCAGTCACTTCTTGTTTCTTTTCACACCTGTAAATAAAAAAGTTCTCAATCAGATAAGAATTTGAAAGTTTGGTGACTTATGCTTTGTGTTGTGTCTTGTTCTTTTGAAGGGCCTGGTTGTTCTTCTCTTGGAGTTGGTGCATTTTCAGAGAATGGACCATTTAGACCCAAAGGAGAGGGCTTGGTTAGAAACCAATTCAGCTGGAACAAAGGTACTTACCTATCTATCTTCTTGAACAAATTTTTGTCTACGCATATCTATTGTTTTCCATTAATGGGGTGGTTTCAGTTTTAGCATAACTTTGAGAATATGATATGCTGATTAGCATTGTGCACATATGAGTTGCAGAAGCGAATATGCTGTATTTGGAAACGCCAATTGGAGTTGGATTCTCTTACTCAACTGATACTTCCTCTTACGAGGGTGTGAATGATAAAATTACAGGCAAGTTTTTAATGTTCACACCTCTATTTGACATTACCAACTTTTTACTTTTTAGTCTCCCCTTAAAATAATTTTCAATGTTATTGGTTTGAATGGTAATTGGCAAAGAACCATTAGGTGCAAGCATTTTCACATGGCTAAAGAAAGAGTTTACTAAAGGAAGATCCGAGTCAACTTTCTTTCTTCTTAATTAGTTCTCACCGTCTCCCTTTTGCTTTTCTTGTTTGTTATCTTTACCTTTTACAAAATTCTGTCCTGACCCCTTTGCCCAAAGTTTTGCTTATTAACATAATGTTATATCAGAACCTGCTATTTTACTTTACAGTTATGCCTTGTCCACTTCCTAAATAGTGCTGCTTTTCTTTACAAAATAAACAGATATGCTCCTTTAAAGATTGCCTTGGTTTTCTGAAACACTTTTGTCTTTCTCTTTATAGCCGGGGATAACTTGGTGTTCTTGCAAAACTGGTTTATGAAGTTCCCAGAATACAGAAACCGAAGTTTGTTCATTGTAGGAGAAAGCTATGCAGGTAACACTACCATCTATTTATGTTTTTCATTTATGAAGAAGCTATGGTTAAAATATTCATATATTTATGTATTTTGTAATTTATGATTAGGCCATTATGTTCCTCAGCTGGCTGAGCTTATGCTCCGATTCAACAGAAAGGAGAAGTTGTTCAATTTAAAAGGCATTGCTGTGAGTTATTAGAGCACAAACTTCCAATTATTCTTCTTTTCTTATTCCTGCCAGGTGTCAGCTTGCTTTTATTCTTCTGATATCCGTTAAGATTTTGAAAACTAGAAAGCAAAAAAGTTCAGCTGAAGATTCATCAGTTATGCAATTTGACTAAGGAATTCAGGCATCTGAAGCTAGTTAGTTTCCTTTGGTGCAGCTTGGTAATCCAGTTCTAGAATTTGCAACAGATTTCAATTCGAGAGCTGAGTTCTTCTGGTCACATGGATTAATTTCAGATACAACGTACAAGATGTTCACTTCTGTTTGTAACTATTCAACATATGTGAGGGAATACTATAATGGTGCTGTTTCTCCTACCTGTTCAAGTGTTATGAGCCAAGTTAGTACGGAAACAAGTAGATTTGTCGACAAATATGATGTGACCCTTGATGTTTGTTTGTCTTCAGTGTTCTCACAAACCAAAGTCCTCAATCCCCAGGTGAGTTTATCCTATAGCTTCTCTTCAATTCCAACTGTCACAACCACTTGATTTTCTATCTAACTTCAATCAAAGTACTGAGGGCATGAAATTCTGGTTTTGTTTTTGTTGTCAAACAGCAAGTCACAGAAACCATAGATGTATGTGTGGAAGATGAAACAGTGAATTATCTGAACAGGAAAGATGTGCAGTCAGCTTTGCATGCTCATCTTGTTGGAGTCCAAAGATGGTCTGCATGCAGCAAGTAATTCTCCTATCTAGCCTTCGTTAACATGTTCAGGAACTAATTGAGTTAAACCTTGTGTTCTACCTTGCCTCTCTTCATATGAGAATGTCTTTTAGTGTTGCTATTTCGAGTCTTGGACTGAATTTGTCCTTTTTTCAACATTTCATCTCTAGCTTGCTTAATGCTTTCCCCAACAGCTTTGTCTCTTGTTAACATGAATGTTATGCTATATGATTATGATATATCCATCAGTGTCCTGGATTATGAGCTGCGTGACTTGGAGATACCAACAATCACGGTTGTGGGGAAGCTAGTCAAGGAGGGAATACCAGTATTGGTTTACAGGTACATGTTTACATCCTTATCAAGTGAAAATTCTATTCTAGATCAAATGAATTTGGCGTCGATTAGAGTGTGTATAATTGCCTTTGAGAATGAATTGATAATTGTTGTTTTGCAGTGGTGATCAGGACTCAGTTATCCCACTGACTGGAAGTAGAACATTAGTACATAAATTGGCAAAAGAACTAGGATTGAACACCACTGTGCCATACAGGGTGTGGTTTGAGAAGCAGCAGGTGAACCTTGTTCTGCTGAGTTTAGCTGAGTTTACTACTGATCACATTGAATTTGAGTTTATTATCTAACATCAATGTAAATAATTTTATAATGTCAACCAAAAAAAAAATCATGGTAGTTATAGTTTTCAGGATAACTATTGTAAAAGTCAACAAACTTACTAAAAAAAAGAAATTATGCACTAACAATATAAAAATTGTTCATCCAATAATAAATTAACATATATGAATGATAATTTTGTTAAGTTTGATAATAACTATCTTAAAAGTCATGTTTTTATCATGATTTCTAAATTGGTTGACATGTAAATTTTTTTAATAGTATATAGTAATTAAATTCAACTTATACACAACAATTTGTGATTGAATGACATTATAAAAACTGAGTGCATATACTGTTTAATCATTGAAATTTTGTTGTACTTATGAAATGTAGCATGTTTGTCTCAGGTGGGTGGGTGGACTCAAGTTTATGGTAACATCCTTTCATTTGCCACCATCAGGGGAGCATCCCATGAAGCTCCATTTTCACAGCCCGAGAGATCACTTGTGCTGTTCAAGTCCTTCTTAGAAGGAGGACCTCTACCACAAGAGATTTGAAATGCATATATATGTTGGTGGTGTCGGTAAAATGTGATTGTTGGATTGTAGTTAAGTTCGTTTCACAGTTAATCAATGGTGCCCCATTTCAAGTGTAGAAAATTTTGTAAAGTTCTCAAGTAAGAAGGGAGGTAATTTGTGGTTTTTTTTTTTTTTGGTTGTCACAGTGCATTGTTTACTTTTACTTTTTATAAAGCTGCATTACGTAACTAGCAGTAACTGTCTGCTCTTAATTATGTTAATCGGCAACATATGGAATAATCTTCTGTTTTTGTTGTGTTTATTATTCAAGTAAATTCTGGAAAGTTACACCTAGAAAAAAAGGGGGAAAAGAAAGTTACACTGATAACAAGTGTTTCAGAACTGTAGTTTTTTTTTTAAAAAAAAATCTTAATCCCTCAGTGAACATGGAACTTCATACACACTTATTACCTTATTTTAAAAAAAAAAATGAGCATCACCTGCTTATAGTTATGCAAACTCGCTAACCATAATTAGAAGTGCATTTTTCAATTGGCTAAACTACACTTTTTTTGGGTCAAAAGAAGCAAATATATGGAATGATTATAGTCTGTCTTGCGGGACCTAGGCCAATGAGATACCGTGTTATTGTTATGCAAACTAATGAGGAGTAATGGCTAACCATAATTCAAAATGTATCTTCCTAAAACACAATGGAGTAGACTAACAAAATGCACTAGTTAGCTTTTGAAAAGTTGGTGCACTGAATGGAAGGTACACTACTAGGCCAATAAATTATTGATAGAGGTTAATGGAACAATTTCAGGAAATTTCATTTTAAGGAACATTGAAGATGAATATTTAATTTAAAGGAATTTAAAAAGTTCAAAATGTTAAAACTTAAAAGGGACCACATATAATTAATTTTTATTTAAAGAGAAGGACCGTTAGATTTCAATTAATAAACAATAATGGCCTAATAAATATTTGAATTTTAAAATAAAAATTTTATTCTTTATCATTTGTATTATTTTTTAGTTTCTAACAAATTAGCAAATTTTGTATTTGTTTCTTAATAAACTTTTTTCATTTATTATTGATCCCTTTGAAAAAAAATTAATAACAAATAAATTATTAGAAAATGAGCACAAAATTCGTTAATTTTTAGGGATTAAAAAAGTGTGAAGGATCAAATATAAAATTTTTGTTTTATTAGAAACTCAATAAAAAGAAATTTTTTATCAAAAACCAAATGTAAAATTCAGATACTTGTATGACTTTGGTTGTTCCTTTTGGTGTTTGGGCTCTCATCAGTTATTGTTTTTTGTGATGTATGTTAAATCGTCGTTTCTTATAGTGTTTATCTTTTTCTTTTAGCTAAAAAAAAGAAGTTGAATCCAATACATTTAAATAAAACAAAGTTTTGATAGAAGTTAATTGGAAGAAATTTCCACTTTTTAAAGAGAAGAATATCATAATCATTAGTTGAGACAAATTAAGCTAAAACTCAGATTGTTACTCCCCCGCGCAACTCTGTAATTATTTGATTGTAACTTGAGTTATAGACGTCATATTTAGGAATGGTAAAACATTGAGATAAAGGCTTTTCACACATACTTAAAGTGTTTTTTTTATAATAATATTTCCCGTTTGGTGCCACCTTTTGTTTGAATTCATATCAGATTTAAGTTTCTTACAGTTATAGCTTCTTTTTAACATTAATATTAAAATTCCATCTACCTATTTCACTTGTCGTGTGAATGCACTATCACTTGTTTAGGTTAAGGTGAAAGTTTGTGTGATACATTATTTATATAAAAAAAAAAGTTTGTGTGATACATTATTGATCCTGCCCCCTTCAACAATAACCATTCATATTTTTTGCATGATTAAGAACCAACTATTTGTTCTATTTTGGCTCTTATTCGTTTGTTGGAGCAAGTACCGAATATCTGAATGATTGAGTTGTGCCACATGAGAAAAACCAAATTAAGGAAACCACAAAAAGTTATGGCTTGTGTATGCCGACTTTCCCTCTTTCCTTTGATTGGAACCCACCAATTTATGGATATTCCATTTTCATGCCCTTGCCGTTATCTATTTCATTTGGATAGAATGTTCAACTCTTTCTTCCTCTTTTTTTTTTTTCTTTCCTATGGTTAATGTATGTTGTTCCATGTTTTTTTTTCTTATCTCGCAATTGTGTCATTACCTCTTGATAAATGCTTAGTTTGCATAAAATGCTTTCTATTTTAGATAAGCAAATCAGGGGGAGAAAAGAGATATTTTATATGTTCACATTGCAAGTAGAACTCAGAAAGACATTATCAGCAAACGGTTTTATGTTAATGGCATTCATGGCATGTTCCTCTAGGATACAGCTATAGTACTGGGCAAGAAAAGAAAACTCTTGTTAACATGACTAGTCATTTACAAACATAATATACTAGTGTGATCTAAACCAACCACAACCTGCAAAACCAGCCAAAAGAAAAGGGAAGACAATAGAGAAAGAGAAAATGGAATATTTGAAACCACACCATGAAAACCAAGATCACGGAAAACAATCAATTACACCAGAATCATGGCCACCAATCAAATACCCCTATCATCTTATTACAGAAAAGGGGATAAGAGAAGGGGAAAAAAAATCTCTAGAAACAGAAGAATCAAGGTTTGGTTCAAAAACTGTGCAGTTGCGTTAGCATGTGAACAAGCTCATCACTAGAAGGCCTATCTGCAGGCATATCAGAGAGGCATGCAGCAGCAATCCTAACCGCCATTAGCATCTCATCTTCCTCACCTTCTTCCCCTAACATGCTCTTATCTAGAGCTTCGTGCGCCTCGCCCGCTTGCTGCAAGTGTCTCAGCCAACATCCCAAACTTCCCCCACTGGCTGCTTCTCCAAAGAATGGATCTGTAGGATCCTTACCAGTTAACAAAACACCTAGTATCATGCCAAAACTAAAGATGTCACTTTTGTCAGTGTACCTGCTGAAATTGCCAAAAAACACCATTCAATCTGAATACCATGAAGCTCCACATATACAAGAATGGAATGAAGTTAAAATAAACATCTTATTGGCAATATCATACCCATATATGCAATGCCATCAATCAAGCAATCTTTTATTGTTATTACTTATTGCTATTGATATTGATGCATCCAGATATACACCACTGAAAAACTAGAAGTATTCCAAGTTAAATTAGGAAAAAAAACCTTTGTCAATTATTATTATAATTTAGTTGCCGTCTCACTCACCAATCTAGGTTTAGTAGTTTGCAGCATGTGAACTATAAACTATATTATTCATTTGGACCAGACTTAGTGCCAACTGCCTAAGGTCTAAAACTTGACATCAGGAAGTAATGGGTAGTTACAAAAACAAATAGCAAAGTCTTTATTAAATAATACCAAATTCAATCAGCAAATGATACAATGACAATACAGATTACAGAATAATAATTTCGTTTCAAAACAAGAGTCTTTCATTAGGGTGCTACAAAGGGGGCAAAAAACCAATGAGGTGTGGAGCTTTTGAAAAGGTAACGAATCAAACAAATTCCCAATATCAACCACCTAATTACCCTATTGGTGTAAAAAAGTGAAAGAACAGAAACAGACCAAGTTCAAAACACTAGTGAATGAGTATGATTGAAATTTGTCTTACCTGCAATTATGGAAACATTCAGGAGGAGTGTAGAGAGAACTTCCTCCATCCAAATTGGGTAGAAGTTTAGCCAACCCATAATCTGCCAATCTAGGTTCAAACTCAGCATCCAACATCACATTTGTGGGCTTCAAGTTGTAGTGCAGAATCTGAGGCACACAAGTGAAATGAAGATACTGAAGACCCTTCACCACACCAACAGCAATCCTGAGCCTAACTTCCCAACCAAAGGGCAACTCATTCTCCCTCACTTTACTCAACACATCAGCAAGACTCCCAGTGGAAACATAATCATAAACCAATGAGAACCCATCAGGCTCACGAACATAGGCCCTTAAACTCATCAAGTTCCTATGCCTAAGGCTTGCAAGAAGCTCAAGCTCAGTTTGTATCTGCCTCTTCACTGATTTTCTCTTAGCCTCCGGGGAATTACTCTCAAAGGGTGTTAGCCTTTTGACTGCAATAGTGAGTCCATTGTCAAGCACAGTTTTGTAGTACTTCCCATTAGGACTCGAACCGAGCAAGTGGTTTTCCTTTGCCAAAGCTGATTGGAGTGTCATGGGGGCAATTTTGGGGGAGAATATGACAGGTCCCTTGAGGATTGGTGTGCGGTTCAGATACTGAACAACACAACGAACCACAAGTGCAAAGAGAGCAGAAGAAACTAGTCCAGTGACTGCTCCTAAAACCATGCTCAAAATTATCTTCCTAGGGTCATCCTTGTATCCTGATGAAGATGGTGGTGATGGTGTTGACCTAGAAGGTGAGGGAGGCTCAGAAGAAACATGTTTACTCAACCTTCCTTGACACTGCATAGTGTTGTGGTGCAAGCTGAACAAGAAGAGAAGAAAAAGTGGCTGAAATGCCAACAATTCCCTTGCAAGAGAAGAAAGGGTGTGCCTTTTCCTAAACATGAAAGCACAACGCAAAACAAACAAAGCCACAACCAGAAACCAATCTCAGAAGCTCCAAAATGAGGCATGAATCACTCACATGCTCAAAACCCCCATCACCTCAAACACTTGGAAACAAGACCAAGAAGAAACTTTTATACTTGATGCTAAAATGGGTTTTAAAAAAAAAGTTGCAAGCATAAGCATAAGGCATAAGCATCTTCCTCAACCTTTTAAACCCAAAATCTTCACAAGAAAGCCGTCCCAAAAAAGCAAGCAGACATGTTGTCGCCGAATAGTTTTACATTTATTCCACCAAATCCCATCTTTTTCCTCCTCTCAGCACCCATAAATTTCCCACCTTCAAACGAATCAGAACAAGAATTTGAACCTCCAAAAGAAGAAAAAAAACACCCTCCAAAAAAAAACCCACTATTCCGAGTTGCCAGCGGTGACTAACAAACCCAACCAAAAGCAAACTAGACCCAGAAACAAGTTGCAATCTTTTTCCTTAGAAACCAAACAAAAAGTCACAAAGTTGAACAGAAATTGAAGGGGCATGGACATGTGGTAGTAGTAGTAGTAACCGAAACTTGAACAACAATAACAGCAACTAAGAACAGACACACACTCATAAGAAAGAAAAAAAAAAAAACGCTCCTCAGAAACTAAACTGCAAAGTGCTTAAAACACAAAACACAATGACAGAGTCACGCACACAGCATGCAGAGTGAGTGAGAGTGATTCAGTGATTGTCTCTTTGTTTTGTTTCTCTCTCATCTGATGACAACAAACAAAGAGCCATACCTCTTCTGCGACAAAAACTGGTTCCCGCCTTTGTGAGTAGCCAGCACTCAGGACACAGTACTATGTGGGCCCCACATTTGGTCCAAAAGAGAAACATCGAAATCCGTGAGAGGGAGAATGTACAGTTCGTCTCGACCGTCTGATCTCATCAGACTGCATCTGGACCGTTGAATTAAGGTTGCATGGGAATTTGTGATATGCTATATGAGTGAGTGGTTAACAACTCTAGCGATTGGTATGTTTGGTGTGTGTCATTAATAAAGTTATCTCTTTTTCGATCGAATAATTTTCTTTTAATTACTACTTACGTTTCAATTTCAAATAATAATATATGAATGTTAATTAACTAATATCTTTAGGATATTAATAAAATAAAAAATATTTATTTTAAAGATTATAAAAAATTGTGTATAATATAATTTTGTGTATCTTAATAATTTTTTAACTAATATCTTAACAATATTTTTTAGTATTTATAATTCTATATTTGCATGCTTTTACTTTTCCTTCTTTCTTTCTATCTTACCTTTTCTTTTCCTTTTTTTTTTTCTCTGTGATAGGTGGAAGTTGCTAGGATTAGGAACGCCTTTAATAAGATTTTAATCAAATTTTAACTTTCAAGTTCTCTCGTGGAATAGGAAAAAATTCTTTACGACATTTTTGGATTGTTTTTAAAATTTAATAGTCAAAATTAATTTCTCATTATACCCCTTAAATTTAAAAAGAAAATGAATCGAGAGGATAAGATTAACTCTTCATATTAATGTGATATAGGAATAGGAGGGTAGTGCAATTGAATGAGTGTTGCATTGAATAAAAATAAATCGAATTATCTAAGCATAATAAATGATTTATTCGAGTCCGAGGATCTAGCACTGTGGGGTGAGTGAATGAGCAAGCAATAATAGTATGAATAAATTATCATGATTGTTTTGTTCATTTGTGGCATGAGACATTTTGAAATCAGAAATGATAGTAAGTACGTAGATTTTAAATTACTAGTAGAACCCAAATCAAGCATTTACAAATAATATCCATTTGGTAAATTACTAGAGTTAATTATTATAGCAAATATACATTTTAATACAAAATATATAGCTAAGATTAACTTAAATATATATTATAGCTATATTAAATGGTTTAAAACTATTTCTTTCAAATTTTAAAAACAGACATATAATTGGATACAGTCAGTTCCTTTTAAAAAAAAATAATAATAATAACCTAACAAAATGAAACCAAGCCAAATGCAACAAATAATTCAGATTGCGAATTTCACATATTTGGTGCAACTATCATTTTCATAAAAATATTAATATCGTTCATAACTATTTACACAAGGCATTGTATGTTTTGACCCATTAGTCATAAATTTATACTTGAAAAGTGGTCTCGAGCAAGGGAATAGAATTGTGTGAAAATGACCTTGACCTTTCTAAATTAATTTAATTAATAGTTAATCAAACTCTTGTACCAAAATTTATGCTTAAATCACACGCTAAATCATTGAGTCATTTTCCCTGAAAGTATTCTCCACAATGCTTAATTTCAGTTTAGGTAAAATTTTCCAAAAAAAAAAATACTGAGAAAAAAATAAAGACGTATAATAAAAAAGAATCTCCCACAAATTAAAATCAACTTATCTAACTCAAGTTTTAAGAAATTCTCTTATTTAAATTCTCCAAAAGTAAAAATACATAATTTGATTTTAATTTATTTGCCTCTCTATTTTTTCCCTATAAGTATTATTTTAATAAGTTTATACAAATTGGAATTATCAGGACCATATTTAATATAAGATTTCGTGAATTGTGGTCTTATTTTATAAGTATTCTCTTTATTTTCTTAAAATGCCAGAGATATTAATTTTGTCCTAAGATATTAACGTCACTTTTTTTCTCTTAATAATTGAAAAATGATATTAAAATAATCTTTTGCGTGCAATACTTAAGATGGTAAATCGTATCATTTTTAATACTGAAATTTTAAATTGACGCTAATTTTTTCAGTAAATCAAATCAAATTACTATTGTTTTTATAATTAAAAAACAGAATTGATGTTCATATTTTTCAAAGACCAAGTTAATATCACTTGTATTTATTTGAAAGATTAGAAATGTATCTATCCTCTAAGTTGTGGTCTCGTCATTAGTCATAACCCAGTTCAACAGGGCCCACTTCAGGTGTTGTTACTCTGTCAGTAATATCAATAATTATGTTGAGGTCACCCGTGACAAAAGTTGAGTTTTAGTTGATAGCTGTGTTAACACAACATGAGTGTTGGCCACTATAACCTACAAGATTCCTCACGGTTTGTTTTGTAGATAAAAAAATGTTTGTGTAAAACAGTGAAAATTCCTATTATAAGACTACAAAATATCTAGACCTTTGATTGTTGTATCTGTGCAGCAACTGTGATTCTTTATTGTTGGATACGAAAAATACAATGGACACTTCCACCCAATTCTTGAATTTACCATTGCAAACTGGGGGTCAAATGGACCACTTCACTTTTTGATTCAATTGACCAAAAAATTCTCAAGCCTTCAACATGGTGCCCCACGCCGTCTTTTCAACACCGAAACTTTATATGATTACAATAATTTGGGTTTTTCTTTTGGGAGGGGGGTATTTCTAAAATAGCAGGTGATTGATAGTTTTCTTTATCTTTTTGCCTTTGAAAGTATATAATTTTTTTTATCAATATAAATAAATAATACATCAGAACATTAGAGAACTAGGGACATGGCATCCTCAGCACATGTCCCACCAAGTAATCCCAAAAATACAAAAATGTAAATTACAGCCACAACAACACCTTCACAAAAACCAATGTACACAACATACACAAATCCCTAGCCTAATGCATCGCAGCTTCACCTCAAAAGTAAACAAAAATACACAATCATCATATTACGAAGTGCAGGCTGGGTGCTACCAGTGCAGCATATGCATAACTCTTTTACTAAGACCAATGTGGCCATTTTACAATACAGATCTTAGCACTATTTTGCACATGACTAAGGGGCAGGCATTTCAACCTACCTCTCTCCCTTAATCCCTCACACTAGTGACATTTACTTAAAAAAAAAAAAAACCAGCTTTTCAATTTATGAAATACAAATTTACATAATCCAATCTTCCATATTTTATATATGTATTATACTCCGAGGTTTTTGCCTATCACTCTCATCCATTAGAATCAGTCGATGGAGCATGGACTTCTCTGTCACCGCCAGCATTTGACTCAGCAGCAAGCTCAATAGGGGTTCTTCCCTGCTCATCCACAGCTCGAGGATCGGCTCCCCTGCATTTTTAAAGATTTCAGTGTCATTCAATGAACCATGTCTTTAAAGTAAATTCAGAATAGGTGACCGAATGGTCATTAAATGTAATTATAAGAGTTAAAGCTGACTATTAAATTGTTGAAAAGAACCAGATAAACCATCATATAAGTTAACATCAGACTCACCTAGAAAGCAATAATCTTGCAAATGTAGATCTTCCTTTGAGAATACAGCGATGTAGAGGTGTTTGACCTCTCGAATCAGTTGCATTAACATTTGCACCATACTGTAGGAGGAGCTCCACCATGCCAATATCTGCAGTTTCACATGCGAGATGAAGTAGGGTGCACCCATCTAGATTGTCCATGACCTGGCCTTCTTTAGTGGAGGACCAGTCCAATGTGTTCCCTGCTAAAGTAGAGCTGTGATCATGGCTAGTCTGCTCTTGTAATAGCATTACTTTGGCAAGGGTTAAGGAGCTGCTGCATGTTGGCTCATAAACAGCATTAACATCAACATCAGAATTAACAATGTAACGGTATACAGCTTTTTTATCGTTAGCATGAACAGCCTCCCAGATTTGTTGTGCTACTAAGAGACGGTATTGATTGTCCTTTGGCTTGCGAACAAAAAGCTTCTCAGCATACTGCCATGAAAAAACAAGTGGTTCAGGGAGTATGAAATACAGCAATTAGAAGGTAGCATAAAAGGCTCAATAGTAAAAAAAAAGTAAATACATAAGCACAGTTAATATAGTAAATATATCTCCAGGTGCTAGGCCTTACCGCCCAAAATGCAAACAAATAAGCTATGCATTGCTGTATATAAATCATTAACCAAAATCTCAAGTCAAATGGAAAGCACCACCTCATTCATACCCTCTGGTCATTTTAAAAGCTAATTAAAGAGTATGCGTTCATCAATAAATAAAAATTATAAGCAGTCAGCAGTGACAATTTAGTCTCCAAGTTTTTGCACTAGTTTTGTCTGGGCAATATATCCAATTATCATTGAGTGCTGCTAAAGAGCTTAGACATGTGATGCATCACTTTCATTTGATGCTTAGGTAGGAATTCTAATTGTGAGAATCCTACTTTCTTTTCTTTTTTCTTCAGCTTCCTCAGTCTAAACTCTCATCTGGATTTATTTGAGACATATTACTTTAAATTAGACCAAAATCATCAAAACATTCTTCCTCTTATTCCCTAAATCTCACCCTTTTACAGGTCTTTTAGAAAAAAGTAGTTGAACATCTTTCTCTGTTATAAGGAGTTGAAGTGTACAGGCAGAGTATAGTCATACCTTTGCATGGATGAACTTTTCCTTCACAGATAGAGAATCAGATTGACAAGGTTTGGTGATGAAGAACATCATTGGTTTATCAGACTTGCTTAAGCTTCAAATTAGTAGAAGAGAATATCAGCAATACTTGTCAAACAATAATAATAGTAATAATAATGGGTCTAATGCAAAGATATAATAATGGGGATTCTTTACCCTGTAGGGACAAGATCAACCTGAAAGGCACTTCTTGATTGTAATAATTCCTCCCAGACTGAGTTGGCAAAAGTATTCCCAAGAGACTGAAATAAACTTATGACAGAAGGTTCCCACACTTTAACATCCAATGTAAGAGACCTGACCTGTAACAATAGAGAAAAAGGAGCTAGATGATCAATATATTACTGCCTCATCACAAAATAGAAGTGATAGCTAAAACTTAAATATATAACCAGCTAAAACTTCAATTGCAATCTTCATCACAATATTAACCTCTAAGTTACTATATATAAAAAGGCACTTATGAAGTGGGTTGCATTTTATAAAAACATCTATGAACATTTGTGTAGTTTATTATAAAAGTTAGATTTCAAAGATTTTTCTTTTATAAAAAAGAATTTATCAGAAGAGAAATAAAGAACAGGAGAATCAAAAGCCTCCTAAAAGAACAAGATACAAGTAAAAAAATTATCAACTAGGCCAACAGTGGCTCTTCAACCATAGTTATTTCATAAAGACAACCAACTGTTTTAAATTACATAATTTATATCAACTCCTTTTTCTTTTATTACACCATGCTCATTGTAAAGCATCAAATTCTATTCAAAAGTAAACAAATAATTTGCAGATATAACATAAACAAGGATCAAGAGAGTGGGCTTGTATGGTCTACCTTTGATATGTGGACACCAAGGTTACGATGTACACCAGAACACTCAATGCAAACAAGAACACCAAGATTTAGCGATGCCCAATCAGGTTCAGGAGCTCCACAATCGGCACATTTATCATTCCCACAAACTCTTCGCAGTACATCTATTGGCTTCTCACTTTTAGTGCAGGATCGCTGCTGTTGCAAACTTCTTGAGGGGCGCTCCAGATACGCAGAAGTAAAACTTCTATCTGCTGCACATTCTTCAACAGCAGAGTGATCAAAATCTGAACTTTCAAAAGAACTACTCTCACTGGTAGACCTATGATGACCACTTCCCATTGGGCTTGCAGGCAACATCTGATAACAATTGCAAATTGCAACATTAATCAAATTGACTTAAATTTTATTTCTACACGATCACCAAAAGTTCATGGAAGTTACCCTATCAGGAATCTGAGAACTCAGTAATGAAGCAATAACACCAGTGATTTTTTCAATCCAATCCATTTGGTCCAGCGCACTCTCTGCCTGCACTGACAAGCATAATTAAGGAATGAAACTATAAAGCTTTAATCACCATCCTTGTATGAATTAAAAAAAAATCCAAAAAACACATTAAATAACCTGCAAAGTGTAGTTCTTTGTAGGTGAAATGATCCGGAAGCAAAACCTCAAATCTGATTGGTCAGCATCTACTTTAATTGTTGATGTAAGCAAGTTCACAGTGTGATGAGCAACAGATTTCTCATCATGTACTCCACCGTGATGATGAGAAGACAGCCATCGACTTAAAAGTCCAGAACCAAGCTCAGAACTATTCCTCTGGCCAGAATGTTGACTACTAGACCCCTACACATGATAAATAACCACAAAAATGAGGTGAAATTTGTTATAAAGATGCAATTATTTTTTACAGTACACTTCTTACAGATGATTTGCTGCACTGTTTACGGTAGTAATACAGCATTCCCCGACTATCAAGAACAAAAAATCTCCTTTTCCAGTCCCCCCTTAAGTTTGAGGAACGCTTTGAGAGATAACCTTGTCGAATAGTTTGAACCTAAAATGATGAAAAGACAAGAATATTATAAAAGTCAACCACTAGGAGAAAGTAAATGTTAATAACTTCAATCAACAATTTCCAGGCCTCAATTCAACCTTTCCCTTGGCAGCAGATTGCATAACTGCCTCTATCATCTTATGTGAACTTCTACCAATGGCTTGTATACCATCTCCATTAGGAGACCCATTAGAACCATTAGAAGCCCACCTACTCTCCCGATCAATCTGTCGTTTGTACTCTTGCATTCTTTCATTTAGGGCTGCCTGCTCATAATTGGACCTTTCTCTTGATTGTTGAGCATAAGTCAAGACCTGCAAAACAACTAGCCTGGAGTGAATCAATTTATTTTCACCGACTCAAATGTTTGCCAATTAATCACCCTCAATGTACCACTTGATAAATGTTTTTATAAATGACATGTACTTCTAGAAACCAAAAAATGAGTGTCTAAAGACAAAGCTGATTCCAAACCTGGTTAATATATGGCTCCATTTGGTGCAACAATTCATACCCCTACAAGTGAAGTAAATTTAAGATGAGCAAGTTGAGACAAAGAATGTGAAAAAGAATAATTTAAGCAATATGTCTACCTGTTTGAAGTAACGAAGATGCGCATCCATGGTCCCACTGACTGCTTCCAAAAATTCAAATCTCTTCTTTGCTTCAACATTTGACAAGGCAGTAACCTGGACCAAAGACTCTTCGAGTTTATTTGTGAAAACATGTCATGGTAACAGTAATTATTTGTGCTTCTGATCAAATGAATTTACTAACCAGATTAAACCGAGCTTGCTCAAATGTAGATCTTGCACTATGAAGCTCCTGAAACATCTCCAAACATTTGAAGGATTAAAGAATCACATATACCAGAGTGAATCTAAGCTGAACAAACACATAAGACACACAAGGGCCTACCTCTTCTAGGGCAGTAGCTACACCAGTTTTTGTGCCTTTTCTTAGTGACAGAAACCTTTCACGAGTCTGCAAGAATAGCATATTTTCCAATCACTAGAGAAACTTGATTTTGCAGCTTCTAACACTGTTGGCTCCAAAACAGGTTACTATAGGTGTATTTTAATAGCTTTGGTTCATCTTAGTAGTCAATTCAAATTGTTAAATTCATAATTATCCATTGATTCCATTCTACTTGAATGGATCATTATCATAGGCAGTATGCTTAGCATCCATATTGTTCAAAGCAAGAGGAATCTACATGGGAAAATTAGAAATAATTTCTGATTGAGAATGCACCTGGTCATAAATAAGGCTAGCCTTGTCAAAGCGTTTCCGTGCTTCCTGCATTAAGAGAGGATCCCTTAAGACATAAACTAAGTGCATAAATTGCTCACAGAAATTTTAATGTTGGAAGTAAACATCAACTATCCTCATTATTAGGAGATATTTAGAGTCGATATTACCAAAATAAAACCATATATAGCCTAAAAGTTTAAAATGCTTCCTATAATCACACTAACAAAATCATAACATGGAAAATGCAACCTAAATATTTAGCTCATATTTAAAATGCAAAATCTTAAAATATTGATACTTGGGAGAGAAATTTAGCTCATATGTAGGATCCTGCTGTTTTGTTAAAAGAACCAAATATTTGACAAGCTTCTACAGGAGTGACATCTCTCCAAATTTTTTTATAGAATCTAGAACAAAAACAGACAATAGTAATACTCTTTTCACAAGGGCTTCAAGAAAATTCCTGCTCGAATCCTAAACCTGTGCATGTTTGGATTAGCTTATTTTTCTTGGCAGCTGCCTGGCCAGCCTGCTTTGCAGGCTTATTTACCGTAGAAATCAGTAAAAATAAAGAAACTGAGAATGTAAAGGAGAGAGAAAGAAGGAGAAAAAAAAAGTAGACCTGTAGGCTGCAGCTCACCACCAAATGACACGTCAATAACAAAAATGGGTACTGGACAGATTTTAAAGATATATAAATAAGGCGGTTTATTCTTATAATTTAAACTCTCCCAAACATCCTAGTAACTAACCAAAGAAACGAAAACCAATTAAGAGCAAAGCAGATTATAAATAGAACTAAGTCACTCAAAAGAGCCTATCACTTCACAGGTTTACACACTCATACTAGAAAAGTATATCAATTCTCACATCAGTTTTGTACACATCTAACTGACAGGGTAAACAAAAAATATTACAATAATTTTTTTCTTTAGAACAGAAAAAATAAAAGAAAAGAAAAACAGTACCTTGACCTCTTGTAAATCAATATTGACAAACTGAAGCAATCTGTCATTTAACATGTGCTCAACCTGACAGGAAGAAAGCAATCTATGTTAACAGTGTAGCAGAAATCGTGTTACCAAGAACTGATGGATAATGGCCAAAATCCAGGATGAAACTTCCAAATAGCTAACTGCTAAACTTCATAATGGGAATCAGCTTCGAAGTTGTATTCTTTTCACTTTGACGTATGTATTGGAAATAGATCATAATTATTGATAACTAATTTTTCCCCTTCTTGGAAAGGAAGAAGTTCATTAAGATAAAAAAAAAATGATACAGAGAGATTGGAGTAAAAGATCATCCACTTTACATCTTCTCTCTTAAAAAATGCATCATTAGGAGTCAGCAACAACTAGAGAAGTATTAAAAAAGCACTTACAAGTACAACACAATGGTTTACCTGTGATCGAAGGACTTCCTTATATGTCCCAATTTCTCTTAAGGCTATGGTGAATTTGGTCATAACAGGGCCTGGAATAGAAACTCAATCATAAATCATTTCATCACCATTAGACTTTTAGAGTTAAAGGTAACATACAGACTTAAAATCAAATTATGAAGTCAGTCCCAAGCACAGTCAGTAGTCACTAAATTAGAGAGAAAAACTGCAAGCAAATTATCTCAGTGAGAATTGAAATTATTAGAATGAAAGTATTAAAAGTCATCGTTTTTATGATTGACAGCTCATCTGGGATGCTAAAAATGGAAACATAATCAACTACCAGGAGGAACAGAGAACCTTTCATCAACCATCATAAGATTGATGTAAAAGGGGAGCATACCTCCAAAAGCCACACTGATTGGGTCATTATGCCCACCACCAAAAGTTTCCAAGGCACTTGCAAATGCAATATCTCCATCATAGGCCTCCCCAAGTCCTTCACTGGAAAGTGCAAAGGTAAAGCAATTAAAGTCTATAAAGAAAATACATATCTAACATCTTCAAAATCAATATTCAATATGTTATGATAAGCTGTGAGAAACTCCTAACAATTTATAAGAACAGGGAGAAAAAAGCACTAAAATTTTCCTTTGGATGATTGACAATGATTGTTGTATAAAAACAATAAGGGACATCCACCATAGAGGATATAATAGTGTAACCCAAAAACTATTAAGTAGTTGGATATAAACGTTCTGGAAGATAAAAAATACAGGATGCTTTTGAAAGGAGGGGTTCAATACAATAGGCTCTAACTTGGAAATAAAATGCCATCTATTTTTACATGACCCATTAGCCACTTTCATGTAGAAGTTCTTGTGTTTAATTCCAAAGGTTTGGCACAACTATGACAGTTAACATGTTGCATTACCACGCAGCTTATGCTGTTTTTTGGTTGAAAGGGAATGCCCCTATATACACATACTTTTCTGCCCTTAAACATGTTGCCACATATGATAGTTTTGATGCTACTCTTTGGTGTTCTGCTATATTGATTGCTTTTGCTGTGATTTATTTAGAGCCTCTGTCGAGGACATCTCACCCTCTTCTTTTATCTCCTCTGCATTCTCATTATAAAAACTATTTTTTCTATCCAAAAGACAGTATATTTGAAGCTGATTTCATCTAGTCATGAAGAAAACAAACCATAAAAACTGAACTAGAAAATAACAGATAAAAGAGCTAAGCTAATCCAGAACTAAAAACATTTGAAAAGAAAAAAAAAATGATACTCAGAATAATTGAAAACTGCAATTTGCATGGCAGAGATGCTTTCATGAAAACAAGGATAAGAGATATTATGTGAGCAATTCATCATGTTCTCAAAGGTTCATGGCTTTTTATTAATAGGAGTTAATAATGATAAGTTCCAACGACAAGGAAATACATACGTGTATTTTCTACATCCTTTGTAAAATTTTAAACTTCTCTCTCTTAAAGATTCAGCACTTTCCTCCATGCATTGTATCTGTTCATCAAAGAATTCAAGGATAAACAATCTTAGGATACATCAAATTGGTTAAGAGAGAACCTACCAATCAGTATTATATGAAACAAAAGGAAGAAAGTGAAAAGACCCGCATCTATGTTGAATGTGGCACAGCAAAACAAATTACCACACATGCTATGCAAAAATAACAACAACCTCAAAGAGAAGAACCACTAAATTTCTATATTTACGGAGAACTCCAGTTATCATATCATTCAACCAACAAGCAATACACTATTTCAGAATCTTCAAAAGACCCTCAAATGGTTTATTAGAGCATAAAATATTATTACATTTCAGAATCTTCAACAGAACCGAATAATAGAGAACAATGGATTGTTTAGTAAAAGAATACCAATATGATTTAACATAGTAACAGGGAAGAAATTGTTAAGCTGGTGAAGTAACCAGAGCAATGCAAACACAATCTATATAAGAGTTTCACAAAAGGATGAGTTTAGTTTGTAGGTGGGGGGGGGGGGGGGGGGGTCAGATTTTTCAGGGAGTAAAATTTTAAGAATATACTTATGTTTGGCATATCAGTAGAAGATGAGGAAGCTTTCTTGGAGCAATTTCTCCCCAATTAGGGTTTATGTTGCTTGACAGTTGATGCCTCTCTCTCATTGCTCACCCAAGCTCTACCTAAATCCCACCCTTGATGCCTGATCAAGTGTGCCAACCATCCTGACTAACCTCATAGACCAGCAAACTGTGAATTAATTCACTGAGATTCTCTTCCAGATTCTGGAACCTTCCCTCTCCATGTGTGGCAGTAGTACATACCATAAATCTATGAAGGGAATCACCATGCCATAACCCATTACTAGAAAACAGAGAATCCCATGAAGGGAACTACTTGTTTCCCTCATCTGGGATTTCCCAGAATTACAAAAAGAACCCCTAGGATTCCAAGCATAAACCAAGCTAGAAACGCCATTCAAATTTCAGAATATTCACATTCCACTTGAAAAGACCACAACATGCACAAAATCACGCTTCCAGTTCCTAATATGTTACTCAATAAACCACTAAAACCACCCGATCAAGCTCAAAAACAAACAAAACCCTGCCCTGTGCATACATTACACACACCATCAAAATTAATTTTCAGCAAATCCCAAAAAAAAAATCTAGAAAAAAGAAGAGCGCGTGACCTGCTTGCGGAACATAGGAGAGTCATCGAGCTTAGCGAATTGCATTTTTTATTCGAACCGAGGATTCGCACGTTGTTCGTGTTGGAGTTGGTCTAAGAGTAGGTATGGTTGAGCATTATCGCGCCATGAATGCTCGATCTCGGAATCGAAGTCTCGAACAGCAACACGACCATTTGCAGGGCTCTCAAGCTCACTTCGATTTGGTCGCGAACCCAAAACCCTAGCGCAGAGACAACCTTGGAGTTCGAGGTTGCATATGATTTTGATTTTGATGTGTGTTGGGTATTATCACTTCACTATTTGTGTGTTGGTGTCACTGCTTCTTCTTCTTCTCACTTCTCAGCAATAGAGAGTAAAAGTATATTGGGAATTGTTTAACGAAAATTTTCACTAATTCAACCAAAATTCTCGAATCCCATGTGTGTAACAGACACTCACTTGAACTAAAGTCACACCCATTGAGTTTCTTTTCATGCACCTTTCCCTTTCTTGCCCCCCTTCTTTTTCTTTTTTATCTTTCCCTTTTCATTTTTTTGTATTTTAATCTTAATATTATAATACCCTACTACTAATTATCATCACCTTCAAGAACCAGCTTAGTAAGTGTTGTCAAACTTGAGTTTTTGGGTACACAACTTTATTGAAAATCTGGATAAAGATTTTTATTTTCTATCCAATTTGAATAAGATTTTTGTTTTAGAAAAATTATGATACGTTTGAGTAAGAAAAAAATCACTATCAATATGAAAACACAAAGATTTTGTTCCAAGATTTGAGACAACAAGTAGTTAAACTAAAACAATTTTTACAATCTCATTGATCAATGTATAGCATGGTGAGTGAAATTATTTATGTACTTTCCGTATTCAAGACAATAATTTTAAGCCTTATTGTGGCAATTGATCGACTTATTAGTTTATATAGAATGATGAATTGGATTCCTTATAGTAACTTTTTACTAGGAGTTAAAAGTGATAATTGAAATATTCCTGTAAAGAAAAAACAACGTTGTACGCTGTCGTACGAGACGAGAAGAGAACGGCGTTATTATTCTAATTCTAATCTAATTGTTGTATTACACCTTACCAGACAAACAAGGAGGCCTTGTTTGATGGGTTGTGTTGGAGCACGCGCTACAGCGGAGCGTGGGATTATTATTAATTGTTTCATTCAACTGTGAAAGATGGAATGGTTTGTGGGCCAAAACTCAGTTTCCCTCCATTTCCTCGACCGTGGATGGGGCCCACTCTCTCTTCCCCCGATACATCCTCGCATGCTCTTCAACAATAATATTCTTCTTTTTTTTAAATCAAATTATGTTTTCTCTTTCTTTTTTGCATTGTGTTATTGCTTATTCTTATTTTGGGTATGCAAGAAAACTCACAAATAATATTGAAGAATAATTTCAAACTTGTTTCCTGGGATTCATATATGTTATATTCTATTTTATTTTATTTTTCATTCTATAAATCAAACGCGCTCAAGATTTGTGCCTCTTGATATCAGAATGTATTATTTACACACGTAATTATAATTTATGCAATTAATTTATAAGTTTATTTAGTTGAAAGAAAAGTATTTGATGATTGGCTTTATTTTACTATTTTTTAAGTTTCTTTTAGACATTATTTAAAGTGGTATTTGAACTTTCAATTTATATTTATAATTTATGATGTTTTATTTTTATATTTAGATATTTTGATAGAATTTCCTATTTACTATTTTTATAATATTATATTTTTTAATTAAATCCATCATTTAATTTAATATTACATTATTTATTTTAATTGCCGTACTATTTATTTTAATTTTCAATAAAATATTTGATCTATAAACCAAAAATAGTTCAAAATTAAATAAAAAAACTAAACTTATAATTACCTAAAAATATATTTACCCAAAAATTATATATTTTATGTTATTTTTATACACATCATCTAATTTAAAATATGTTTTTAGTTTAATAAGTTAGCTTAGCAACATTTCGTTTTTAATTAAAAATATTTTTTAACTTTAAATTGATTTTTCAACTAACTTCTCAATTGTTTTTTCTACATATAACACAGTATATTACTTAAGATTTATTGAGAATCAATCTTCAATCGTCATTTTTTGCAAATGATTGAAATAATTTTAAATTAAAGTGTACCCTTCTTTTGCCCTTTAAATATAACGTGTATGTATTATTGTGTGTAATTTTTTTAAAAAATATATTAAATACTAGTAGTTCATCAGGATTATTTTCATTAGACATATTAGTTCCTTTCTCACTGTAACCTCGTTTAACATAACGAAAATATCTACGTTGGCACATTAATTATTTCACACGTTAATTACAACTCAAGTTCTCCACAGTTTCCATTGAGTAAAATGTTTTTAAAATCTCGAATAAAGACTAAATCTTGTTGATACGGTTGCACATGGTTTCTTAAATGATACCATTAGCTTTGTGCTTAAAATGGAAACCACGACTCTTTGTGTTGAGAAAGTACTATAATCAAAAGTAGTTCTGATTTTCTCATGCAAGAAATTCACCTTTTGCTGTATATTACAGTAAATAGAGTTTTGTGAATTAACTCCTTGAGCATAAAAGATAATCAAATCTTTCTTGTACCTCAATACGAGTGTCATACTTGCATAAAAAAAATTACAAGTGCCATACAAATTATTCAAAAATATTTACATCAAAGCATTTTCTCAGAGCCCAAGCAATGAAAGAAATTTAATTTATTATACTCGTGAATTTGAGTTCCTATGAATAATTGATTATCCTTAAGCTATCTTGATAATCGCCATCCAGGTCTTAATCAGGATAACCTGTGATATAATCAGTGAAGAAATGTCAATATCCGCCCTTGAGATTACTGTTGTTTCAAATATGGTGTACAACTTCTTTTACAAGAACTCAAAATTATATAGAGTGCATAATTAATTAGCATTCAAAAGACTCCTCTCTTGTAAATTAAAAAGGGAACACCTAGTCATCAGCCACCAGGCAAGAATTCATAAACCAAATGGTATTCTATGCCTATGTGTGGAAAAAAAATTATGAATTTGTTAATAGAGTGGTCCGTAATCAAATTACCTTTTGGGTTTCACCAAGAGCAAGATTTTGGTGCCTAATAGGGGTGTTGGGGAGGTTGCAGGGCTTAGTGATGATTATAGAAAAGTGACAGAGTGGCAATAGAGAATGTGGAAGAAGACATTGGAGGATTATAGAAACAGAGACATTTTTAGATGTGAGAGATTAAATTATATTGAGTAATTTGTTTTAAGGACCAAATTCAGTCCATATTAAGATTTAAAAATATATATATTATGCACTAAAATTTATGAGATATCCTCTTAATTTCTCAACTAGCTAACATAAATAAATACTTTAATAAAGTTAAACAAATTTCAACTAACGAGAGGTTAATGTGTTCAAGTGAAATAATATTAAAAAAACTTATTTAGGAATTTTCTTCAATGACCAAATTAATGCTTATGTTATTTTTTTATAACGTAAGTTTGATGACGACCGGTGTACAAGAGAAGCAAAAATATTATAACAGCACACAAACAAGAGACAACTAATAAAAACTCACCTTAAATTATAGTATCACCCAAGATATGCACAGGTAAAGATGTATTTTTTTTTTTAATTAAAAGAGAAAAACTTCCCTCAACTTAGTTAAAGCCATGAAGTTACTATTTCGATGAACTTGATTTCTTTTTCCTAATAGTAAGGTTAACTCAACAAAAAAAATTATAAATTTGTGGAAAGATGACTTATACAAGAGAAGCAAAATATTGCATGAGCCCGCAAAGAGATACCTCTAATAAAAATGTACCTTAATTAGTAATAGTAACTTTATCTGTACAACCGCTATTATTGACCGAGGAAAGATTCATATAACCTCACTGAAAGAAGAAAATAAATAAAATGCAGTAACCTCCAAATTTGTGTATAAAATGCCTTAGTGCAGTAGTAAACCACAAAAAAGTGGCAAAATGCAGACAGAAGATTAAAAAAAAAAGGGTAACTAGTATGATGTTCATCTTCTAAAAACTATCCTGAGATAAATTATGGGAATCACTATTGTTGACTCCAAATTGTTATGTACACTATTCTATTCGGATCCTCCTTGCTCTACAATTTATCAGCAATTCTCCCTAGAGCATCTGCAAGCTTATCAAGTACAGCAACTATGTTACTTGCAGTGTCTTTCTGCTGTTGGCGATCCAACTGGAAATTCAGGTTCTGAGCTTCAAGTTGATCATGTAGCATTTTGCCATTCTTTTCTAAGACATCAATTAATTGGCTTTGCAAAGTTTCCTCCTCTCCGTCTGTTGCTAACCGCTTCCTCTTCCGTTCCCCTTGAGATGTAGAACCCATTTCTGGATTTGGGGTTGCCCATTTCCCATTGGTAGTACCTACAAATTTAAGGAATGTCAAAACATTGAATTTGCAATAATGTCATCAGTTAAGTCTTTGACACTGTGATTGTCAAAGTAGAAGCTTTGATCCTATTCTTATACCTATTATAGGAAGCTACAACCTAGCTAGAGCTCATAAGTTTAGGTAATAGCATAATGAAAGCTTGTGCCTAAGACCCAGCTTGCCATTTATTATTAGAGAATAACTTACTTTTTGAGACATAAATTGTGAAAGATAGTTGTTGATACCATTAGGGTAGGCTTAGGATGTGGAACGTTAAAAGAAAAAGTGACAATGAGACCTAGAGCGCAATACAATGACTTTCCCAGAAATGTGCAAACGTAAGCATGCGTATTGAGTAAGCAGCACTACTCGGGCAAATATATGACTATACATCATTCAATTCAATGAATGCAAACTCCAATCAAATTCCTGAGCATCCAAAATAGCTTTTTTACACATGCATCCAAGATAATTTTAAGTAAACAATCATAAATTCATACATTAGATGATCCAAAAGTAAAAGGATGTGCTTATTGCAAGCCTATTACCATTTTCATCTTCAAATAACCCATCATTTGTTTATACTAGAGTGACAAATTTGATATGCAAGAATAGGATTTAGATTCCAGCAAAAGCAACATGGTACAAGAAATATGAATAATAAAGGAATGAAAAAAAAAAGTCTCCTGGCATTATTGAAATTCCAAATGTAATAACATAAATTTATGGCAGAAAATAGGTAACTTTACATGCAGTTAGAAATTAGAATGCAGCAGCAACAGAAACATGGGAAACAAACACATCGGACAAGGTGGCAAGCTGTCACAAATGAGTTTTTAGCTTGCTTTGTTTAAGCGCTGAATTCATGATATTTTAAAGACATGGAAAGGACACTGAAGTAGCTTCCACATTTTTGTTTGGCTATCCTGTCATTGACATTGGATGCCCTTTAACAAACATATGCACTAGGTTTAGGGCCTACTACATCATGTTGGTCATATCAAAATGACCATGGGCCTAAGCTTTTATGCGAAAATATCAAAGCTGTCTCCAGAACACAACAAGAAGCCATTTCGGAAACAAATATTAAGGTTTCAACTTTCAATTGAGAATGATGTCAGTGCTAATACTACAGCTAATCATATCATTCCAGTCTTACAACTAACCACATAATTTTCAATCAATCATATATTCAAATGCATTAACAACAACAGGGTAGGAGATATAAGGTTGGTCCAGGGATTGAAAAATAGTGAAGGGAGAAAAAAGGAGAAAGAGATTATAAATTCAAATCCGGTTAATTGACATTTATAACAAAACTAATAAATTAATATTTACCGATAAAAAAAAGGGTAGAGAACTCCCTTACCTTGAGGGTTGCCTTCCCCTTCACACCCATGGAGATGCGGCTGATATTGCTTCTCTGCAAATCAAAAGAAAAAGAAAAATCAAGAAAAAGGAAATATATAGAATTGAAGAATGCCACTTGGGAATCCCAGTATCCGCCCCTCCACATTCCACTACCTCCAACTTTACAACAAACAACATCATTGCTAGAAAAAAAAAATTAAGAAAAGAAAAACACTAAAAATTAGTCTTTCATAAAAAAAGAAAAGTGTCCCAAAAGCAATGAAAGCCAGTAACATTCCTAGACACTTTCCAACCTCAGGTTAGACAACACAACAACATTAGTATATACCAAAAAACACCAGACATTGCCAACAACAACAACAATATCGACCAAATCTTTTTCCACCAAGTTGAACCCGTTACATAATTCAAATAATATATGCCATAATATTTAACCTTGAGTGATCTCTAAGTGTGTTTGAGTGAGCATTTGCAAAATTAATTTTGCAAGATTAAGTTTGATTGAAATTGATTTAAACTGAAGTGAGTTATGTTTAAAAGACTAACGTGAATTAGTTTATAAATGTTCAAAGACTCCTTGCTGTGCGATAAAGTAATTAATAAATGTTTTAACTCTAAAACCGGTCAGTAGGAAAACTCTATAAAAAACATTATCTAATGCAAAAGTTTCTAAAAAGTTATTTACTCAATCAATTACAAATCCAGAATCAATTCCTTAACATAAAACATATTATGTGAATGTATTCCTAAAATCACATTAGTTGTATTTCAATTGAACTAAAGATATTTTAATGCGAATCCAAACACATTCTGAATCCCTCTTGGTGCCTGTTTGTAATTCCGGTGAAATGAATGCAACGCTAACACTTACCTTCCCTTGCTTGTATGTTTTTTGCCTTGGAAAGTGTGAAATGTCCGAAGAATGTTGTAAAAACCGTTATTCAAAACTCTTAGCTTATGTTTAGAAAACCGTTAGAAATTCCATTGCACGCTTTCCAAAACCAATTTCTCACTTTCTTAGACACTGAACGTGGGATCAAGAAAATGTTACATATCCGTAACTCAAAGTTTATACATAGTCTTAGTAGTTTCAAAATTTTCTCAGTGACCATTCTCTAGTACTCTTCTTACTAGAAGATCAATAGATTTTCTCTACACATGACCCCAATCATAAGACGAGTTTCACCAACATAATTTTTCTGCAATGCAATCATTCTTGACAAATAAACAATACAAAAAGAGAGAAAACCCTAACAATAAAATAATAGTAGTCCATAAAATCACACAATGTCCAAAATTGAACCTGAGAGAGGAACAGGTGCAGGAACATCCTTGGCAGCGGCTAAAAGCAAAACCTCGTCCTTCTCAGAATCCGAGAACAACCCATCCTCACTCCCAACCCTCCGATTACTATCATAGAGGTGCACCTCCTCATCCCCCGCCGACGCCGCCTCCGCCACCGCCACCGGAGTCTCCGCCGCTGCAGCCGCTGCCGTGGACGACGGCGAATCGAGAATATTATAAACCTCCCTGTCAAAATACCCAGGCAATTTCCTCTCCCTCCTCAAATCGTTCCTCATGAGCCAAAACGACTCCGCTTCGTCCCTCACCTGCGACTCCCACTCCTTGATCTTTTTGTAATCGCCGGCGAGGTTGCTCCACCGCTTCCGGCACTGAACCGGTTCCCGGTTCACGCCGTGCTTCTTGCAGTACGATGACACCAACGCCCATTTCGGTTCGCCCGAACCAAACGCCGAACCGCTCCCCCGACCCGGCCTGAACCGGCTCTCCGCGTCGCTCTTTCCCTGAATCAGCACCAGAATCTCCTGTCGCGTCCACCGCGGCAGCCTCGCCGCCGGCCTCCCGTCATCGCCGCCGTCTGCGGCGGAGCAGGGCGTCGCGCCGTTACCAGCGCCATCGACGGCGTTGGGATTCGAAGGCTGGTCCAGAGCCATGGAAAAGAGATTTCAGAAAAACACGTGACTCGCACGTGAGGGTTTGTGACGGTGCCTTTGGGAATGCCCGTTACGGCGTTAAGAAAAAGAGAGGGTTTAGGTTTATTGTGTTTTTCTCTCCTAAGAATGAAGAGAGGGAGAGAAAGAAAGAATTGTGGCTTTTGATAGTGAAATTGGGGTTTTGTTTTTAATTTTTTTACTACTACACTAAACAGACTTTTGACCCTTACCTCCTTAATAAGGGTTTTTTAATTAATTTTTTAAATAATAATTATTAATTACTATTTATTGGGGTCATATCCTTATCTTTAATTCTCAATTAATGAGATTTTCTTTGTTTGCAAAGGTTACTTGTTGGGTTGGTTTGACATCAAATTCCTCAAACAGCACTTTCATTTCGCTATCCATCCTTTTAGTATTTTTCTAATTCCTGTTTTTGGTCATTTTCTGAAGGGTATGAGATGTGAAATAATGGTTATGGTGGAATTCCCTTCCAGTTTGGGGGTTCTATATAACGTGTAAAATACCACCTTCAACCTCTTGATGTTACTATGGGCAATTGCAAATTTACCACATCCCATAATACCCTTATTTTTTTTATTAAGATTTCAGAGATTTTGAAGAAGGCTTGAAAATCTTCCATCAATCAAAGGGGGAATAATACCGAATCCCATTTGAAATAGTAGTTATTCATTCATATATTCACAGAAAAGCATTAGTCTATGGCAATGTATAATGTGTGGACCATAAGTTGACAAGGGCATGCTACCCTACCACTCAGTAGTAATCCTTTCTTTCCTTTCTCAACCTCCCTTATCTTATCGAATAATTTCCCTCTAATCTTTGCTTAATGCTTAATGTTTGTGCTTATGGATGGCCCCCTCCAATAATGCCACTTTCTTCTTTTTCTTTGTTTGCACTTTCACATAACCTTCATTAAGGTAGCTGCACTGATAGGCACTACTCTCACACTTTGGAGTAAATGAAATATAATTTATCGCCCGCCTATTACGTAAGGTGACATAAGTATTAAAAGAAAATTATTGTTTATTAACCAGCACAAAAAAATTATTACTTTTTTCATTATAATACTGGTCATAAGAAAATGTTACTTTTAAAATTTTAACATTTTCTTGCAGTAATTTGTTTTTTTTACATTTTCTTGGTTTTCTTTTTAATCCTTATTATTAATTATAGTTAGTTTAATATTAACATGGATAACAGAATAAAAATATATATTAATTGAAATAATTAAGGTAACAAAAAATATTTTAAATTAAATGTAAGTGTTTAACTTACTTTTTCTTATTTTTATGCAAATTCTTTTACTTGAAACTACATTTTTATCAATAAAAAATTGTTAAGCGCCGTTATATAAACAACAATACATGTATAACAAACAACCCGCATAAATGCTCCAATGATCAATTTTGTTAAGTGATGTTTCTTATTTTTAAGTAACTCACATAAACAATCGTATTATATAAACTTTTTTAGATTTGAAATTTATTTTAATATATTACTTTTGATAATACTTCTACATTTTCAATTCATTAATTTTGACTTTTTGTAATATAATTTATTTTTCTAATATTTCACAAACAATTATTTTGTCTCCCCAAACATATATTGTACTTTTCTTATTAAAGAAAAATATAATAATAATAATAATAATAATAATAATAAATATTTTAAGAAAAAGGAATAATAATAACTTCTCATTGCTTTTATATTATTAGATTTTTTTATTCTGTCACTTTTTATTTTATTTTATTCATTATTTAATTTTTTTTAGAAAGAGATGAAATGCCTCTCTTTGGCCAGTGATAATAATAATTTCTTTTGAAAAAATAATATCACACATAGGGGTAAATTTTTGTTTGTAAATACTAAAAATAAAAAATAGACAGGAGAAGACGTAAAACTACCACACGGACTACTAATTTACAAAAACAAAAAAAAATGGTATATCTGAAAAAAAAATTGTACAATAATTAAATTTAAATTAATTTTTTTTAATTTATGTAAAACAATACTAAAAATTCTATACGAATTAAACTTAATTTACGTCATACTATTTTTAATATAAAAAGTTTGATCCAATAAAATTTAAATGATATGTTAACATTATTTCGGTCAGAAGAATATTGCTTGTTAGACATACCAAATTACAAAGTGAATGAGAAGAATAATCTTAACGGAACAGGTAACAGGCAGTGGTTTTCCCTTACCTGTGCACAACATGGAGTGGCCATTGACTTGTACCCCAATTTTTGCTTTTTGCATCCCCAAAATTTTCAAAATTGGAGAGCGTAAAAGAAATTCTGAACGACATAATTTTTTGTCTTCCACTAAAAATAACAATTTTTTTTACTACACAAATATTATGTTTGACGACATGAGGAGGAAATATTCCATCAATTAAAAAGATAAAACTTGATTAAAGCCAAGTCAGCCAGTAATAATGAAATATTATTGACTACTATATTAATAATGTACAGAGGATTAAGTGGCCTTCTAGAATAGTTTTACAATATACCATTCACGCATGAATTGCATTTTATAACATTTTTTTTTGTATAATATTCTTAGTTAGTTGCATTCATTTGTTTATATTTAATTTATAAGGCTTAGATATGTTCATAATTTTTGCTTTCTCTGTTTTTGGACTTTGTATGTATTCTTGTGGCTTTGTTTTCACTGGTTAATAAATTATTCCGTTGGGGGATATGCTATTGAAGTAGGTTTATAAACGGTCATTTTAGTTTAAAAGGAACATTAAGATTAAAAAAATAAAAAATAAAAAACATCAAACAAGTTCCACTTTAATTTAGTATAGATATAAATATTTTTGTTTGCCAAATCTGATTAGTGTTCTAACACCAAAATTGGAAACCAGTGTCCAGTTTTTTTTTCCTTTTCTTTGTTTTTTAATATTTGATTCAGGTGGGTAAGGATTGAAATGATATTAGACTTGATTTTCTTTAGGTAAAATTTTTTATTTGAATTTTATGAGTAAAAACAACGTGATTAAAAAATAACAATAACTAAGCCTTGAGCATCTTATGTAATTGACCGTCTATTCCCCAAGTTGAGGAAGAGAGGGAGCAAGTTCGAGTACTGAATTCAATGGTCTCCATTCCACACTAAGCTACCCCACCTCCCTTACTCTGAAATTGTGTATATCTTGCAAAGTCAAAGTCTTTGTAATTTGTAAACAACGTGTGTTACAGTGCGGCAACAGCCTGTACAACAGCCACCAGCCATTCCCCAAAGATAAGATTAAGACAATAGCTGAGCTTCCAGACCTAATCTCTCTGGTTCTTTCTAGTTCTCAAATCTATTCCCAAAACTTTCTGTTTTCACAACTACAAGCCATCATTCGGTAATCTCTTTTTGGTTTTCTATTGAATTTTGGTTCATGATTCACACTATCAAATGTTTATCATGAGATTTTCTAGTTTAAAGATAGGCTCATTTTAAGATTATTTGTGTGTTTAGAAAATAAAACATGGATGAGGCGTGTAGTAGTAGAAGAAAAAGGGGGGGTCGGCCTAAGAGTAAATACTGGAATGAAGCTGAAAAATTAGAAGGTAAAAATATGTGGAAGTGCAACCATTGTAAACATGAATTTGCTGGAGGTGCTACAAGAATTGAAGAGCATATCACTGGCAAAGGAAACAATATTACAAAATGCCCAAAATATGGTGCCCATGAAGGTAAGTAATATGCTTAACATTTTTGAGATAGCAATGAAAGTTGTCACCTTTACTTTTATATATGTATCAATATGTGCTTGCTTGTATATAGGTAATTATGTATTAAGCATAATGATGCCACTTTGTGTTAACTGTATATATGTATCAATATGTGCTTGCTTGTATAGTTGTATGTTCAGGATGAGCCGAGTTTCCAGAATTTACTAGTTATAATAAGTTAATTGTGTATGTCGAGATAAAAGATTAAGTCCCAACGATATAATTATGCATGGAAAGATTAAAATTTAATATAAAAAATTCATATATTAAATCTTTATCATTTGTGCTTATTATATGATTTAAATTTAATTATTTTATCCTCATATAATTTAATTATCTTACCCTCTTATGAAATACGTTACAATGTTGTTGTCAATCCTGAAGAGGAACCAATTTAGAGATACAAAGGAAGCTGCAAAAATATGGTTGCAGTGTTTGTCCCGTATTCTTTACTTGTTGCGAACTGAGAAATGAAAAACAAAGCGTCTGTCTGGTTAATTCCTATTTCAGTGTGACGTGATTCTTTAATTAAATAAATATGAGCCAGTAAAAATGAAAGGTTAAGATTTTAAAGTTATACTCAAACTGAACATTCTATCTTTGTATATGCTATGTGAAAACTTCATACGAAATATATGTGACAAAATAATATATAAATGTGTTAATATAGGGATACTTATTTTTTATATTAGTGTGTTAGCTTACTGCACTGTTAGTATATTTAATGTAATATCTAGTTATATATTAACGAATGTAATATCTAGTTATATATTAACGCATTAATACTAAGAATAAGCATGTATAAATTAACAAACTCTTTTATTATAAATTATTGTTTTTCTCAATAATAATGATGTAATACATATATGTAATTTATGAAAATAAAATTATAGAACATGAAATAAAGGTGTAAATTTGTAAATTATGTTTTATAATAGTCAAGTCTATCATATTTATACAATGTATGTTTATTTTAAGGTTTAATATAATATTCATATTTTATTTAAAAAAAAATAACATTAATATTAACTTATTTAAAAGTAATTTTATAACAAGATGTCTAAATTCAAGATTCTTTAGGTGCAGTGTTACTTATGTTAGACAGTAGTTACTTATATTTTATTTCTTTCTTCCCTCAAAAAAAAAAAAAATCAAGTCTAACATTTTCTTTGATTTCTACTTCAACTTCAATCCCTCAGAAGATAAATTTAACTTGGGAGACCAGATAGTGGAGCATGATTCTGCTGCATTTGAAAAGGCGTTTTTTTATCCAAAGGGGGACCCTGATGCTGTTTGTATCAGAAAGAGCGATATTGAGCTTTTACAGCCTGAGAAATGCCTTAATGATAATATCATTGACTTTTATATAAAGTATTTGATAAATAAACTCCCAACTGATAAACAGGACAGGTTTCACTTTTTCAATTGCTTTTTCTTTCCTAAGCTTGTTGATTTAAGCACAGATAATCCATCAATTGCTTCTGATGGTAAAGCAGCATTTCAGCGTGTAAGCAAATTGACAAGAAAAGTGAACCTTTTTGAAAAGAATTATATCTTCATTCCCATAAACTATAGTCTTCACTGGAGTTTGATTGTCATTTGTCACCCTGCTGAAGTCATGACATGCTACAGAGATGAAGAAACTAAGGGATCTCCCAAAGAAGCTTGCATCTTGCACATGGATTCCCGAAAAGGAATTCATCAAGATCTCCACAATGTTTTCCAAAGTTATCTATGTGAAGAATGGAAAGAGAGGCACAACAATGTGAGGGATGATGTTTCTCCTAAATTTTTAGATCTTCCATTCCTGCCACTTGAGCTGCCTCAGCAACAAAATGCATACGATTGTGGCATCTTTTTGCTCCACTATGTGGAACGTTTTCTGGAACAAGCTCCAATCAACTTTAACCGTTCAACCAAGTTCAGTGTTCCTCCACCAGATGCTTCTCTGAAACGATCTCATATACAGAAACTACTAATAGGTATGAATCTGTTTACTTACCAATTAATTAGTTGTGTTCATTTCCTGCTCTTTACACTTGTGTTTTTTTATTTCTTAGGTGATATAACAAAGTTTGATTTTTATTTTAAAATCCTCAATTTTATAGTTTGTGTGTGAGAGAGAAAGATTTGCCCTATCAAACTTTACTTAATTGTTAGCATTATTATAAGTACCCTATCATCTTTAAGATATTAAGTTAATATTAATAGGGGTTACAAGTGTGAGGTGAAGTCCCACATCAGGTAGAAGTTGAAAGGTTGAGCACCATATAAGTGAGGAGAAGACCCACAAATTTGAGCCTTAAGATTTTGGGTTAGAGTGTGGTGTCAAGTTTCCTTATGTGGTAACACCCCTGAACTAGGTGTTCCTTGAATCTCCCCAACATTAGTATGTTACTATTTGACATATTTTTTCTTTATTTTTGTTGAAGTTTGAAGATCGTGACTATATTTTGTTTTGTCTATATCTTTTGATGCATTGAAGACTCATTGCATCAATCTAGGTCGACTAATGAATTGCCCAAGCCATTTGATTTGGATTTTGAGTTTTATGAATTTTCGGAAGAGAATCCTTGGGTGTCGCCAGATGAAGAAGTGAAGGAGATGTGTACCCCTCAAGTGTATCCCTCGAATCTCCCCAATATTAGTATGTTATTATTTGACATATTTTTTCTTTATTTTTGTTGATGTTTGAAGATGGTGACTATATTTTGTTTTGTCTATATCTTTTGTGGCATTGAAGCGGCTGAAGGAGACAATAAAATGATTGTTGGTGGTTCAGTTAACCCTCAAAACAATACACAATTGTCAGCTGCTTTATTAGGAGGTACGCATTCTAGTTGTCATTCCAATATCTTCTTAAATCTTACCCTCCCCAATTCCATTATGCTCTTTTCCTTCTTCACACGGATGTGCCATTTATTTTTTTTATTTAGGTGATCCAACACATAGATTTTTTTTTAATTCTCAATAATCAGTTTTATGATTTCACACAAGAAAGTTGTTAGTGCTTAACATTCCTTTGAATATTAAACTAAGTTCAATTTTTATTTCTTATCGTTAGCGTGACATGAAAAAGTAAACTTATTACATTCCAATATATATTGGTGCTATAAAGCACTTTCATATATATATATATATATATATATATGAATGGTTACATTTTTTTTTACTTAGATTCAACCTTCATTGAAAAAAGTTAAAACACATGAAAAATTAATTATTTCAGTTAAATTAATTCCTTTCCGTTTTTTAATATATTCTTTATTTGGGTAAAATAATTCTTTTTGTTATGTGTGAGTTTGAATTCTTTTAATTTAATATATTTGTAAATAAATTATTTTGACGTAATATATTGTAAATCAATTTAAAAAAAGAATTTTCTGTCTAAAGAGTCATTATTAAAACACATGGGAGAGTTGTGTTATTCTAAAGTGAAGGAGCAACAGAAAAATTTAAGAATGTAGCATAACCAAAACAATGAAACAGGTGATGTAGAAGATCATGCTGTGAACGGAGGTAGCAATGGCGATGATGCTTTGACTATAAATAAGTTGTTATCCAATCCTGCAAGGGAAGAAGACTACTTTGATAAACGCTTACCGTGTCGGGAGTCCCAGGGCAATAAGTGCAAGACACAAGATGACGATTGCTTGGATAAAATAAAGGACCCGAAAAAAAGAGCCATTCATGTGAGAAACTCATTGCATCAATCTGGGACTAATGAATCCCAAGCCATCTGATTTGGATTTTGAGTTTTATGAATTTTCGGAAGAGAATCTTTGGGTGTCGCCAGATGAAGAAGTGAAGGAGATGTGTACCCCTCAAGTGTATCCTTCGAATCTTTCCAATATTAGTATGTTACTATTTGATATATTTTTTCTTGATTTTTGTTGATGTTTGAAGATGGTGACTATATTTTGTTTTGTCTATATCTTTTGTTGCATTGAAGCGGCTGAAGGAGACAATAAGATGATTGTTGGTGGTTCAGTTAACCCTCAAAACAATACACAATTGTCAGCTGCTTTATTAGGAGGTATGCATTCTAGTTGCCATTCCAATATCTTCTTAAATCTTACCCTCACCAATTCCATTATGCTCTTTTTCTTCTTCACACGGATGTGTCTTTTATTATTTTATTTAGGTGATACAGCACATAGATTTTTTTTTTTTTAATTCTCAATAATCAATTTTATCATTTCACACAAGAAAGTTGTTAGTGCTTAACATTCCTTTGAATATTCAAACTAAATTCAATTTTTATTTCTTACCGTTAGCGTGACATGAAAAAGTAAATTTATTACATTCCAATATATATTGGTGCTATAAAGCACTTTCATATATATATATATATATATGATTGGTTACATTTTTTTTTACTTAGATTCCACCTTCATTGAAAAAAGTTAAAACACATGAAAAATTAATTATTTCAGTTAAATTAATTCCTTTCCGTTTTTTAATATATTCTTTATTTGGGTAAAACAATTCTTTTTGTTATGTGTGAGTTTGAAATTCTTTTAATTTAATATATTTCTAAATAAATTATTTTGACTTAATATATTGTAAATCAATTTAAAAATAGAATTTTCTGCCTAAAGACTCATTATTAAAACACACGGGAGAGTTGTGTTATTCTACAGTGAAGGAGCAACAAAAAAATTTAAGAATGTAGCATAACCATAACAATGAAACAGGTGATGTAGAAGATCATGTTGTGAACGGAGGTAGCAATGGCGATGATGCTTTGACTATAAATAAGTTGCTATCCAATCTAGCAAGGGAAGAAGACTATTTTGATAAACGCTTACAGTGGCAGGAGTTCCAGGGCAATAAGCGCAAGAGACAAGATGACGATTGGTTTGATAAACTAAAGGACCTGAAAGAAAGAGTCATTGATGTGAAAAACTTACTGCATCAGTTTGGGTCGACTAATGAATTGCCCAAGCCATCTGAATTGGATTTTGAGTTTTATGAATTATTGAAAGAGATTCCATGGGTGTCGCGAGATGGAGAAGTGAAGGAGATGTGGGATTTTCTAGAGGATGAGGAAGTCTTCATTATTGGCATAGATGGAATGGGGGGAGTTGGAAAAACATTCATGGCAACTCATATCAAGAATGAGATTAAAAGAAAGGGGACTTTCAAGGATGTCTTCTGGCTCACTGTTTCCTATGATTTCACCACTTTCAAATTGCAACATCACATTGCAGAAACAATACAGGTTAAGCTTTACGGAGACGAGATGACTAGAGCAACAATTTTGACGTCAGAGTTGGAGAAAAGAGAAAAAACACTGCTTATTTTGGATGATGTTTGGGATTATATTGATCTGCAAAAGGTGGGGATTCCTCTTAAAGTGAATGGCATTAAATTGATTATCACAACTCGTTTAAGACATTTGTGTCAACAGATGGATTGTCTACCAAATAATATAATAACAATATTCCCCTTTGAAGAAAAAGAAGCTTGGGAGTTGTTTTTGCTAAAACTTGGACACCGTGGAACACCTGCAAGACTTCCCCCTCATGTACTAAAGATTGCAAGATCTGTTGTAATGAAATGTGAAGGTTTACCACTTGGAATCAGTGTGATGGCTCGAACCATGAAAGGGAAAGATGAGTTGCATTGGTGGAGACATGCATTGAATAAACTTGACAGATTGGAAATGGGAGAAGAGGTCTTAAGCGTACTAAAACGTAGCTATGACAATTTAATTGAAAAGGACATCCAAAAATGTTTCTTACAGTCTGCACTGTTTCCTAATGATATTTGGAAAGAGGAATGGGTTATGATGGTTGTTGAGAGTGGGTTGTTAAATGGAAAGAGGAGTTTGGAGGAAAAATTTGATGAGGGACGTGTCATAATGGATAAACTCATTAACCATTCTTTGTTGTTAGATGGTTGGAGGTTACGAATGAATGGTCTGGTGAGGAAGATGGCGTGCCATATCTTGAACGTGAATCACACTTACTTGATAAAATGTCATGAAAAATTGAGAAAGATACCTCAGATGCGGGAATGGACAGCTGATTTGGAGGCAGTTTCTTTGGCGGGTAATGAGATAGAAGAAATAGCAGAGGGCACATCACCTGATTGTCCTCGCTTGTCCACCTTGATTTTATCTCATAATTTGATCAGTCATATTCCCAAGTGTTTTTTCAGACACATGAATGCTCTAACACTACTTGATTTATCATATAATGATGAGTTAACATCTTTGCCAAAGTCGCTGTCTAAGTTGAGGTCTCTTACTTCTTTAGTGCTCCGTCAATGTTATCAATTGGAATATATACCTCCACTGGGAGATCTACAAGCATTGTCCAGATTGGACATTTCAGGTTGTGATTCGCTCCTCAGGGTACCGGAAGGCTTGCAAAATCTAAAAAAGTTGCAATGCCTTAATCTTTCCCGCAATTTGTATTTATCATTGTTACCCGGATGCGCACTGCCCGGTTTGAGGAATATGCAATATCTGGATCTCCGTGGTTGGTCAGGTATAAAAGTAGAAGATGTAAAAGGGATGACTAAGCTTGAATGTTTTGCAGGAAGCTTTCTCGATCAGGATAACTACAACCGTTATGTGCAAGAAATTCAGGACACTGGTTATGGACCTCAAACCTATATTATCTATTTTGGAAAATTTAAGACTGCCACGCCTGGTTTTTGTGAGGATTCTATTTATGTTGAATTCAAGCTTCGAAGGGTATGGTTTGGAGATTGTGATGAATTACCCTATTTACTGCCAAGAGACCTTGCGGAATTACTTGTAAGTGGCAATCATCAATGGAAATGCTTATGTGCTGCTCTGTCATCTAATGGTTCTCTATCTTTAAAGGACATTACCATTGGACACTGCACAAAATTGAAGAGTTTATTCTGTGTATCTTGTTCCTTATGCACTAATATCCAAAACCTCAAATCTTTGAAACTTTATAATTTGGATAGTTTAAGTGTCATCTGCAAGGAAGATGTTGCTGATTTAACACAATTTTTATATCTGAGGGGGGTGTTTTCTCATCTCAAGGAATTGAGTATCCATGGATGCCATCAGATAGAGAAGTTGCTGACGCCAGGGTTAGTGCCACAACTTCAAAACCTGGAGTCTATATCGGTACAGGACTGCAAATCAATAAAGGAGATATTTGCAGGAGATAGTTCCGACAACATTGCACTTCCCAAGTTAACCAATTTGGAACTGGACATGTTACCAGAATTAAAGACAGTGTGCAAAGGAATTTTACTCATTAACTCTGAGGATATATTGCACATCAACGATTGTCCCAATTATGAAAAACCCAGAATTGGTCGTGTATGATTGATTCTGTTGATTCAGATTATGGTACTTATTTTATGTGGCTTACTCTTTGTATTCGTAATTCTTGTAAAGAAAAAACAAAATCATAATTTGCTTTTTGAAATAGTATACTCGCTTTTATTGGTACCATTCATAATCGGTTCGGGGAAGAATGTATTTCCGGGCATTGCAATTTCATATGGTGGAGGAAGGTTTGGCAAGTATCCAACACCTCCCTCTCCGGTCTCCACTCTCTCGTTAATTTACTCATTTTACCATTACCCATTTATAGGCTAACATTTCCGTTCCATGACTGAGAGCATCTAGGTGCAAGCCTCTGATCTATAAAGTGCTGACTGATACTTATAGCTGAAAATTTCCAAACCCAAAGAATTGATACTTGATATCATATACGGCTACAACTAGGTAAACTTTAATATTATATGTTACAAAAATCTTGATTAGAGTAAATATTCACCAAACACTAGAGGTAACCAGAATTCTAAAAGTAGTATACAAAATAAAACTAAAATACTTAAATCAACTATAATCATAAAACATAAAATTGTGTTACATTCAATTGAGGGGTTTTGGTTAAATTCAAAATTTCAAACTTATCACTCAATCTAATTATAATTAGTTTTATTAAATTAAAACCAATCTAATAATTCAATCTAATTTATAAAAATCTAATTGAATTGAATTACACGGATTCATAAATTGATTCCATCCACTTACACCTCTATTAAATAGTATGATTAATCATTCTTAAAACACAAAAAACATATTTTCATTTAACAAAGTACAACTTGTTTGTTTTGTGTAAGGGGTATAAACATAGTACACAACAACAATGCGATTTTTATGTGTATTAACTTTTGCACCCGACATATATAATAAAAATTAGGCTCCGTTCTGTATTTTATCCATGCAGAAACAAAAAATCATTTTATTGAATGCTTAAGGGTGTTAATAAATAAATAATATTTTTTAAAAATATGATAAAAAATACATTTGATACTATTAAATATTATATTGTTTCTTATTTATTAAAATAACATTGGTTAACATTTTTGTTATTTTACACTTTGTTCTAAGAAAAAAATAATAGAAAAGAAAGATAATAAAAGAATTCGATTAAATACACTTAATGCATCTCCATTGGGTTTTTTAAAGGATTTTGTAAGTGAAAAAAACTGTTCATTGAAATTTCTTTCCCATTATAGTAAATCTATGTGATAGGGAAAAATTTTTAAAAATAAAATTTATATCTTCTACAAAAAGTTATTTCTTAGCAATCGTATTATATAAAAAATTTTAGATTTGAAATTTATTTTAATATATTACTTTTGATAATACTTCTACATTTTCAATTCATTAATTTTGACTGTTTGTAATATAATTTATTTTTCTAATATTTCACAAACAATTATTCTGTCTCCCAAAACATATATTGTACTTTTTTATTAAAGAAAAATATAATAATAATAATAATAATAAATATTTTAAGAAAAAGGAATAATAATAATCTATATCTGTATTATCAACAAAGGAAGTAAAATATTTTTGTGTTCACTTTTTTCATTTTATTCCTAAAATTACCTTTTCAAAAAAAAAAAATAATCCTTGTAACTATTCTCTTAAACTAACCCACACCTTACTCGCATCCTAAAATCTATCCAATATTATTTTTATTTTTCAAAAATTAAAAAAGACATAGACTATATTGAATAATTTTATTCTTAAATAACTTCTTAAACTTATAAATGTTGAATCTACAATAACTTCTCATTGCTTTTATATTATTAGATTTTTTATTCTGTCACTTTTTATTTTATTTTATTCATTATTTAATTTTTTTTAGAAAGAGATGAAATGCCTCTCTTTTCCCAGTGATAATAATAATTTCTTTTGAAAAAATAATATCACACATAGTGGTAAATTTTCGTTTGTAAATACTAAAAATAAAAAATAGACAGGAGAAGACGTAAAACTACCACACAGACTACTAATTTACAAAAACAAAAAAAAAAAATAGTATATTTGAAAAAAAAATTGTACAATAATTAAATTTAAATTAATTTATGTAAAACAATACTAAAAATTTTATACGAATTAAACTTAATTTACGTCATACTATTTTTAATATAAAAAGTTTGATCCAATAAAATTTAAATGATATGTTAACATTATTTCGGTCAGAAGAATATTGCTTGTTAGACATACCAAATTACAAAGTGAATGAGAAGAATAATCTTAACGGAACAGGTAACAGGCAGTGGTTTTCCCTTACCTGTGCACAACATGGAGTGGCCATTGACTTGTACCCCAATTTTTGCTTTTTGCATCCCCAAAATTTTCAAAATTGGAGAGCGTAAAAGAAATTCTGAACGACATAATTTTTTGTCTTCCACTAAAAATAACAATTTTTTTTACTACACAAATATTATGTTTGACGACATGAGGAGGAAATATTCCATCAATTAAAAAGATAAAACTTGATTAAAGCCAAGTCAGCCAGTAATAATGAAATATTATTGACTACTATATTAATAATGTACAGAGGATTAAGTGGCCTTCTAGAATAGTTTTACAATATACCATTCACGCATGAATTGCATTTTATAACATTTTTTTTTGTATAATATTCTTAGTTAGTTGCATTCATTTGTTTATATTTAATTTATAAGGCTTAGATATGTTCATAATTTTTGCTTTCTCTGTTTTTGGACTTTGTATGTATTCTTGTGGCTTTGTTTTCACTGGTTAATAAATTATTCCGTTGGGGGATATGCTATTGAAGTAGGTTTATAAACGGTCATTTTAGTTTAAAAGGAACATTAAGATTAAAAAAATAAAAAATAAAAAACATCAAACAAGTTCCACTTTAATTTAGTATAGATATAAATATTTTTGTTTGCCAAATCTGATTAGTGTTCTAACACCAAAATTGGAAACCAGTGTCCAGTTTTTTTTTCCTTTTCTTTGTTTTTTAATATTTGATTCAGGTGGGTAAGGATTGAAATGATATTAGACTTGATTTTCTTTAGGTAAAATTTTTTATTTGAATTTTATGAGTAAAAACAACGTGATTAAAAAATAACAATAACTAAGCCTTGAGCATCTTATGTAATTGACCGTCTATTCCCCAAGTTGAGGAAGAGAGGGAGCAAGTTCGAGTACTGAATTCAATGGTCTCCATTCCACACTAAGCTACCCCACCTCCCTTACTCTGAAATTGTGTATATCTTGCAAAGTCAAAGTCTTTGTAATTTGTAAACAACGTGTACAGTGCGGCAACAGCCTGTATAACAGCCACCAGCCATTCCCCAAAGATAAGATTAAGACAATAGCTGAGCTTCCAGACCTAATCTCTCTGTTTCTTTCTGGTTCTCAAATCTATTCCCAAAACTTTCTTTCTGTTTTCACAACTACAAGCCATCATTCGGTAATCTCTTTTTGGTTTTCTATTGAATGGTTCATGATTCACACTATCAAATGTTTATCTTGAGATTTTCTAGTTTAAAGATAGGCTCATGTTAAGATTATTTGTGTGTTTAGGAAATAAACTATGGATGAGGCGTGTAGTAGTAGAAGAAAAAGGGGGGGTCGGCCTAAAAGTAAATACTGGAGTGAAGCTGAAAAATTAGAAGGTAAAAATATGTGGAAGTGCAACCATTGTAAACATGAATTTGCCGGAGGTGCTACAAGAATTGAAGAGCATATCACTGGCAAAGGAAACAATATTACAAAATGCCCAAAATATGGTGCCCATGAAGGTAAGTAATATGCTTAACATTTTTGAGATAGCAATGAAAGTTGTCACCTTTACTTTTATATCATGCTTTCTCAAACTTTAAAGATAAATTTCTATTTTTTTGAATTCAAATATTCAATATTTTACATTTTTTTCTTGATTTGGTTGAAGTTTATAAATGGTAACTGTATTTTTTTATTTATATCTTTTGTCATCTTGAATGTTGGATAATCTTAAATCTTAGAGTATGTTTGGACAAAGAATTTTAATGAGAAAAGTAATTTATTAGAGAATTTGATTTTTTGTAATCTAGAATTTATTGTTTGAATGTTTTTTTCTGAAGAATTTAAATTTTTGTAATTTTAAAATAGAATTTTAAACAATTAAAGATTTAGAATTTCAATTTTCTTCCAAAAGATGATAAATTGAAAAAAAAATTATAAAAAAATCTTCTAAAACCTTCGCTTACTCCCTTATTAACTTTTATCACCGCTTTTACCTTAAAAGTTTCTGACATCCTTAAAATGTTGAAAATTCTTAACTTTAATTTTTTTATCCAAACATAAAATTTTAAAAATAAAAAAATTTTAATTGAAGTATTTAAAATTCTTAGAATTTTAAATTTCCTCCTCCAAACATACTCTTAATGTTTAAGTTTATGAAATTTTTATTTATATAGTATTTAATTTTTGTATTTTTATCTAAAGTATAACTTCATTTGATTGAAAAGGATTTTTTTAACAGAAAAACGTAATACATGTAATGAAAAGAGGTATCAGAAGTACCACTACCACATAATTACAAGAAAACGATCACCTTCAAAATAAACTTCAAAACAGTGCATGATTGTTGATAGTTCAATTAACCCTACAAACAGTGTACAATCAACAACTTTATTAGGAGGAACGCATTCTAGGTACCATTCCAGTATATTCTTTTCATTCTTTACACACCTGCTTTATTTTTTTTTTTTGTAGGTATTTTTTTAATGTAGCTAATACAACTTACGTAGTTTTGTTTTGACTTAAATAACATTTTAGTACATGTAACATAGGTGATTTTAATCTTGCTTTTTAAATCACCATTTTTTTAATTTTAGTACTCCAGATATTTTATGTTCGATCTAACCAATATGTGGGATGTTAAAATTTGCAACAAAATGTATTTTTAAACATCTTAATAGAAAACTTTTATTTTTATTTTTTTAATTAGTATTCTAAGGATATTAGTTAACATTTATCTTAGTCAAAAGAATCTTATGTTTGGAGATAAAAGTAGAAAAAGTTTTTTTATTAGTTTATTCAATTAAAAATAGTTTGATAAAATGTTCTTTATCTACATATACATAAAAATTAACTTAAATATGTTTTTATATTTGTAAGATAGTTATTTTGATTTTATTATCTATAATGTGTCTTGGATTTTTTTTATGTTTAATTTTAGTATCTAATGTGAGTTAAGATTTATTAAATACTTACATGAAACTTTATTAGTCTATCACATAATCATTTAACCGATTATATGATATTTATAAATTCGGAGAATCTTATTTTTAGTTCTTTTAGTTAACTTTAAAATTATATATTTTTTAAAAGATCAAATATTTTATTGAAAAATTAAAATTAAAAGTGTAGAATAAAAATAATTGGTAAAATTAATATTAAATAAGAAGTTTTAATGAAGTATGGCGACAAGCATGCCTAATAGCTAATACTTTTGTCATAGGTAATTATGTATTAAGCATAATAATGGCACTTTGTGTTAACTGTATATATGTATCAATATGTGCTTGCTTGTATAGTTGTATGTTCTTGATGAGCCGAGTTTCCAGAATTACTAGTTATAATAAGTTAATTGTGTATGTGGAGATAAAAGATTAAGTCCCAACGATATAATTATGCATGGAAAGATTAAAATTTAATATAAAAAATTCATATATTAAATCTTTATCATTTGTGCTTATTATATGATTTAAATTTAATTATTTTATCCTCATATAATTTAATTATCTTACCCTCTTATGAAATACATTACAATGTTGTTGTCAATCCTGAAGAGGAACCAATTTACAGATAATAACGAAGCTGCAAAAATATGGTTGCAGTGTTTGTCTCGTATTCTTTACTTGTTGCGAACTGAGAAATGAAAAACAAAGCGTCTGTCTGGTTAATTCCTATTTCAGTGTCACATGATTCTTTAACTAAATAAATATGAGCCACTAAAAATGAAAGGTTAAGATTTTAAAGTTATTCTCAAACTGAACATTCTATCTTTGTATATACTATGTGAAAACTTCATACGAAATATATATGACAAAATAATATATAAATGTGTTAATATAGGGATACTTATTTTTTATATTAGTGTGTTAGCTTACTGCACTGTTAGTATATTTAATGTAATATCTAGTTATATATTAACGCATTAATACTAAGAATAAGCATGTATAAATTAACAAACTCTTTTATTATAAATTATTGTTTTTCTCAATATTAATGATATAATACATATATGTAATTTATGAAAATAAAATTATAGAACGTGAAATAAAGGTGAAATTTTGTAAATTATGTTTTATAATAGTCAAGTCTATCATATTTATCCAATGTATGTTTATTTTAAGGTTTAATATAATATTCATATTTTATTTTTTTAAAAAAATAACATTCATATTAACTTATTTAAAAGTAATTTTATAACAAGATGTCTAAATTCAAGATTCTTTAGGTGCAGTGTTACTTATGTTAGACAGTAGTTACTTATATTTTATTTCTTTCTTCCCTCATAAAAAAAAAAAAAAAAATCAAGTCTAACATTTTCTTTGATTTCTACTTCAACTTCAATCCCTCAGAAGATGAAATTAACTTGGGAGACCAGATAGTGGAGCATGATTCTGCTGCATTTAAAAAGGCGTATCCAAAGGGGGACCCTGATGCTGTTTGTATCAAAAAGAGCGATATTGAGCTTTTACAGCCTGAGAAATGCCTTAATGATACTATCATTGACTTTTATATCAATTATTTGAAAAATAAACTTCCAAGCGATAAACAAGACAGGTTTCACTTTTTCAATTGCTTTTTCTTTGCTAAGCTTGCTGGTTTAAGCAGAAATGATACATCAATTGCTTGTGATGGTAAAGCAGCATTTCAGCGTGTAAGCACTTGGGGAAGAAAAGTCAACCTTTTTAAAACGGATTATATCTTCATTCCCATAAACTATAGTCTTCACTGGAGTTTGATTGTCATTTGTCACCCTGCTGAAGTCATGACATGCTACAGAGATGAAGAAACTAAGGGATCTCCCAAAGAAGCTTGCATCTTGCACATGGATTCCCGAAAAGGAATTCATGTACATCTCCAGAATGTTTTCCAAAGTTATCTATGTGAAGAATGGAAAGAGAGGCACAACAATGTGAGGGATGATGTTTCTCCTAAATTTTTAGATCTTCCATTCGTGCCACTTGAGCTGCCTCAGCAACAAAATGCATACGATTGTGGCATCTTTTTGCTCCACTATGTGGAACATTTTCTGGAACAAGCTCCAATCAACTTTAACCGTTCAACCAAGTTCAGTGTTCCTCCACCAGATGCTTCTCTGAAACGATCTCATATACAGAAACTATTAATAGGTATGAATCTGTTTACTTACCAATTAATTAGTTGTGTTCATTTCCTGCTCTTTACACTTGTGTTTTTTTATTTCTTAGGTGATATAACAAAGTTTGATTTTTATTTTAAAATCCTCAATTTTATAGTTTGTGTGTGAGAGAGAAAGATTTGCCCTATCAAACTTTTCTTAATTGTTAGCATTATTATAAGTACCCTATCATCTTTAAGATATTAAGTTAGTATTAATAGTATTAGTATGTTACTATTTGACATATTTTTTCTTGATTTTGGTTAAAGTTTGAAGATGGTGACTATGTTTTGTTTTGTCTATATCTTTTGTTGCATTGAAGCGGCTGAAGGAGACAGTAAAATGATTGTTGGTGGTTCAGTTAACCCTCAAAACAATACACAATTCTCAGCTGCTTTATTAGGAGGTACGCATTCTAGTTGCCATTCCAATATATTCTTAAATCTTACCCTCACCAATTCCATTATACTATTTTCCTTCTTCACACGGATGTGCCTTTTATTTTTTTATTTAGGTGATACAACACATAGATTTTTTTTTTAATTCTCAATAATCAGTTTTATCATTTCACACAAAAAAGTTGTTAGTGCTTAACATTCCTTTGAATATTAAACTAAGTTCAATTTTTATTTCTTACCGTTAGCGTGACATGAAAAAGTAAATTTATTACATTCCAATATATATTGGTGCTATAAAGCACTTTCATATATATATATATATGAATGGTTACATTTTTTTTTTTACTTAGATTCCACCTTCATTGAAAAAAGTTAAAACACATGAAAAATTAATTATTTCAGTTAAATTAATTCCTTTCAGTTTTTAAATATATTCTTTATTTGGGTAAAATAATTCTTTTTGTTATGTGTGAGTTTGAAATTCTTTTAATTTAATATATTTCTAAATAAATTATTTTGACATATAATATATTGTAAATCAATTTAAAAATAGAATTTTCTGTCTAAAGACTCATTATTAAAACACACGAGAGAGTTGTGTTATTCTACAGTGAAGGAGCAACAGAAAAAATTTAAGAATGTAGCATAACCAAAACAATGAAACAGGTGATGTAGAAGATCATGCTGTGAACGGAGGTAGCAATGGCGATGATGCTTTGACTATAAATAATTTGCTATCCGATCTAGCAAGGGAAGAAGACTACTTTGATAAAGAATTACAGTGGCGGGAGTTCCAGGCCATTAAGCGCAAGAGACAAGATGACGATTGGTCGGATAAACTAAAGGACCTGAAAAAAAGAGTTATTGATGTGAAAAACTCACTGCATCAGTCTGGGTCGACTAATGAATTGCCCAAGCCTTCTGAATTGCATGCTAAGTTTATTTATTTATTGATAGAGAAGCTTTGGGAGTTGCGAGATGAAAATGTGAAGAAGATGTGGGATCTTCTGGAGGATGAGGAAGTCTTCATTATTGGCATAGATGGAATGGGGGGAGTTGGAAAAACATTCATGGCAACTCATTTCAAGAATGAGATTAAAAGAAAGGGGACTTTCAAGGATGTCTTCTGGGTCACTGTTTCCCATGATTTCACCATTTTCAAATTGCAACATCACATTGCAGAAACAATGCAGGTTAAGCTTTACGGAGATGAGATGACCAGAGCAACAATTTTGACGTCAGAGTTGGAGAAAAGAGAAAAAACACTGCTTATTTTGGATGATGTTTGGGAATATATTGATCTGCAAAAGGTGGGGATTCCTCTTAAAGTGAATGGCATTAAATTGATTATCACAACTCGTTTGAAACATGTGTGGCTACAGATGGATTGCCTACCAAATAATACAATAACAATATTCCCCTTTGATGAACTAGAAGAAGAAGCTTGGGAGTTATTTTTGCTAAAACTTGGACACCGTGGAACACCTGCAAGACTTCCCCCTCATGTACTAGAGATTGCAAGATCTGTTGTAATGAAATGTGATGGTTTACCACTTGGAATCAGTGTGATGGCTCGAACCATGAAAGGGAAAAATGAGATCCATTGGTGGAGACATGCATTGAATAAACTTGACAGATTGGAAATGGGAGAAGAGGTCTTAAGCGTACTAAAACGTAGCTATGACAATTTAATTGAAAAGGACATCCAAAAATGTTTCTTACAGTCTGCACTGTTTCCTAATCATATTTTTAAAGAGGAATGGGTTATGATGCTTGTTGAGAGTGGGTTGTTAGATGGAAAGAGGAGTTTGGAGGAAACATTTGATGAGGGACGTGTCATAATGGATAAACTCATTAACCATTCTTTGTTGTTAGGTTGTTGGATGTTACGAATGAATGGTCTGGTGAGGAAGATGGCGTGCCATATCTTGAACGACAATCACACTTACTTGATAAAATGTAATGAAAAATTGAGAAAGATGCCTCAGATGCGGGAATGGACAGCTGATCTGGAGGCAGTTTCTTTGGCGGGTAATGAGATAGAAGAAATAGCAGAGGGCACATCACCTAATTGTCCACGCTTGTCCACCTTCATCTTATCTCGTAATTCCATCAGTCATATTCCCAAGTGTTTTTTCAGACGCATGAACGCTCTAACACAACTTGATTTATCATTTAATCTTAGATTAACATCTTTGCCAAAGTCGCTGTCTAAGTTGAGGTCTCTTACTTCTTTAGTGCTCCGTCAATGTTCAAAATTGAAAGATATACCTCCACTGGGAGATCTACAAGCATTGTCAAGATTGGACATTTCAGGTTGTGATTCGCTCCTCAGGGTACCGGAAGGCTTGCAAAATCTAAAAAAGTTGCAATGCCTTAATCTTTCCCGCGATTTGTATTTATCATTGTTACCCGGATGCGCACTGCCCGGTTTGAGCAATATGCAATATCTGGATCTCCGGGGTTCGTCAGGTATAAAAGTAGAAGATGTAAAAGGGATGACTATGCTTGAATGTTTTGCAGTAAGCTTTCTCGATCAGGATTGCTACAACCGTTATGTGCAAGAAATTCAGGACACTGGTTATGGACCTCAAACCTATTTTATCTATTTTGGAAAATTTGATGATTACACACTTGGATTTTCTGAGAATCCTATTTATCTTTGTCTTGAATTCAAGCGTCGAAGGGTATGTTTTGGAGATTGCGATGAATTACCCTATTTACTGCCAAGAGACCTTACGGAATTACTTGTAAGTGGCAATGATCAATGGGAATGCTTATGTGCTCCTCTGTCATCTAATGGTCCTCTATCTTTAAAGGACATTAACATTAAACACTGTACAAAATTGAAGAGTTTATTCTGTGTATCTTGTTCCTTATGCACTAATATCCAAAACCTCAAATCTTTGAAACTTGATAATTTGGGTAGTTTAAGTGTCCTCTGCAAGGAAGATGTTGCTGGTTTAACACAATCTTTATCTCGGAGTGGGGTGTTTTCTCATCTCAAGGAATTGAGTATCGAGAAATGCCATCAGATAGAGAAGTTGCTGACGCCAGGGTTAGTGCCACAACTTCAAACCCTGGCGTCTATATCGGTAGAGGACTGCGAATCAATAAAGGAGATATTTGCGGGAGATAGTTCCGACAACATTGCACTTCCCAATTTAACCAAATTGCAACTACGCTATTTACCAGAATTACAGACAGTGTGCAAAGGAATTTTACTCTGTAACTCTGAGTATATATTCTACATCAAGGATTGTCCCAATTATGAAACACCCAGAATTGGTGGTCGTGTATGATTGATTCTGTTGATTCAGATTATGGTACTTATTTTATGTGGCTTACTCTTTGTATTCGTAATTCTTGTAAAGAAAAAACAAAATCATAATTTGCTTTTTGAAATAGTATACTCGCTTTTATTGGTACCATTCATAATCGGTTCGGGGAAGAATGTATTTCCGGGCATTGCAATTTCATATGGTGGAGGAAGGTTTGGCAAGTATCCAACACCTCCCTCTCCGGTCTCCACTCTCTCGTTAATTTACTCATTTTACCATTACCCATTTATAGGCTAACATTTCCGTTCCATGACTGAGAGCATCTAGGTGCAAGCCTCTGATCTATAAAGTGCTGACTGATACTTATAGCTGAAAATTTCCAAACCCAAAGAATTGATACTTGATATCATATACGGCTACAACTAGGTAAACTTTAATATTATATGTTACAAAAATCTTGATTAGAGTAAATATTCACCAAACACTAGAGGTAACCAGAATTCTAAAAGTAGTATACAAAATAAAACTAAAATACTTAAATCAACTATAATCATAAAACATAAAATCGTGTTACATTCAATTGAGTTGGGTTTTAGTTAAATTTAAAACTCCAAACCTATTACTCAATCCAAGCATAATTGGTTTTATTAAATTAAAATCAATCTAATAATTCAATATAATCCATAAAAATCTAATTTAATTGAATTGGACAGGTTCATGAATTGATCATCCACTTAGACCTCTATTAAATAATATGATTAGTCATTCTTAAAACACAAAAAACATATATTCATTGAACAAATTAGAACTTATTTGTTTTGTATAAGGGATATAAGCATAGTACACAACAAAAATGTGTTTTTTTATGTCTATTAACTTTTGCACCTGACGTACATAATAAAAATTGGGCTCCGTTGTGTATTTTATCCATGTAGAAATCAAGATCATTTTATTGAATATGCTTAAGGGGGTTAATTAACAAGTAGTTTTTTCTTAAAATATGATAAAAATAGATTGATACTATTAAATATTATATTGTTTCTTATTTATTAAATAACATTGGTTAACATTCTTGTTATTTTACACTTTGTTCTAAGAAAAAATAATAATAGGAGAGAAAGATAATAAAAGAATTCAATTAAATACACTTCTTCATTTGGATTTTTTTAAGGATTTTGTTAGTGAAAAGATTGATTATTGTTTATTGTACCTTTTTTTTCATCTAAATAAATTCATGTGACCACCAAGGTTTCTTAAAAATAAAATTTATATCTTCGATAATAAATTGTTTTTTAACAATAAAAATAACATTTCTCTAACACATAAAAACATCATAATTAAATGAAAATAAAAAAAATAAAAGTGTGAACAATATGAAATTTTCTAAATTTTTTTACTATTAAAACAAAATTATGTATATGACACCATAAAAATTAAAAAAAAAAACTTAAAAAACCCACTTAATTTTTTTTATTAAAGATCTAAAAAAAATCCATCCATAATCAAAGTGTAATTCAACCCGTACTCATGGATAAATGAACAAGTGTGGATAATGGTTAATCAGCTGCTCTTTGAACCCGTATTGACGCCGTTATAAACGAAACAAAAAAAAAAACCATCTCTCCGTCCCTGCTCACTGGGAAACTTACAGTTCCGGCGAGACCTCCCAAATTCCGTTGAAGTTCACAAAGAAGAAAAAGTGAAGGTGAGAGGAGTTAGTAACGTGCAATGCAGGGAACGATAATAGGGTGTGAGAAGATTTGGATGGAGGATCTTGCACGCCACACAACACATTCGTTTTCTCTCACCTCTTTTCATACAATTTAACTCATTCTCACCCCTTCCATCTCCTCTTCCATTTCCCACAAGGTCGGTGTCTTCCTTTATGTCACCCCTTTTCAGGAGCAACGGCTCAAGACTCAAGGACTTAAAGGCTTAAATGAAAAGCCTTTTATCTAATCATACAATTTCTTTTTTCTTTGTAAATTTATGATATTAATAAAGAGTTTTTGTTCTAATTATTAGTATGAATTAAAAAATTAACTATTATTTATAATATTTTAATTAAAATTTATTTTCAAATATAATTTTACAATAAAATGTTTTTTGAAGCATATCAGTACTAAAACAAATTTTGGGATTTTTTTTTTGTGACTTAAGCTTTTGCTTGGATTGATTGGGTCTTAAGCCACCTCTGCCTTTTCACTCTTCAATCGTGGGTTTTTGTGTTCGCGTGAATTCGTATCTGTTCTCAAGTTTGGATTTTTGACTTTTATGGTTTTAGAACATTCAACACTTCAAGTGATTTTTTATTTTTAAGATGTTCAAGTTGTTTGAAATCCTCTTGATCGTTCAGAATGTTGGTGGATTTGCAATTAATGCCGTGTGTCAATTTGGGATTGTGGGGTTGAAACGTGCATTGAGGAGAAATTATTAACATGAAGTTGGACTATGTGGTCAGCTCTACACGTTGATAAATAACCACAAATTTTCTGTTTATGGAAAGTAGCTAATAAGGTATTACCCAGAAATTGGTAAGTGTCACACAGAATTTGGTTGTGATCACATCTCTCACTGTAGTAGTACAAGATATTTGTCTTAGTTTAATGGTTATTAATTTTTCATAATCTATGGTAATTGTGAGTTTTTAAGTTTATAAAGTTTTATATTTTTCATCCCGTGTGGAACTTGGAAGGAGGTAAAATGTTAAATTTTAAGTTGACTGTCATGCTATGCTGTGTTCAACAGATATAAAAAGTCAGGAGATTTTCGTTTTTTGGGATATATACCTGCGTATTCTGGGATTCATCATGCCTTCTGAGACAATGGATTACAAGAGTTTTTCTTCATCGTTGTATTCATCTGAAGATATTTGTTCTTCTAATGATCGTTTCATATTATATATATATGTATATTCGATTTTGACCATGGTATTAGGGGTATTTTGGAAATTTAAACAATGTTGGCCGTTTCAGACCTATTTATTCCTGTTTTCTCTTTCTCTTGGCAGCGCTTATGGCAATTTTAACAATTTATCCAATCAATCATTACTAGAAGAGCTTGGACTTGTCATGTTTGAGTGCTCGTGTTTTGTTTTCTTCAAGCCCGAAAGGCTTTTGCATGATAAGGTGTGTTGAAATTTGAAAACCATTTCTACCCTTGCATCTGACACCATAAGCTTTTAGGTTAATTTGTTATCAATACCTTAAACTAATAACTTATGACATTACAACATGCAAAGTTGGAACGTTCCAACTCATGGCAACCGTAAAAGAGCAAAAAGCAACTCAAAGATGCGTTGATTGTCAACAGAATTAATGGCAAAAGCAAATTTGAGTTTGGTAGTGACTCCTTGCTTTGGCACAAATTTTATCAGGATAGTCCTTCCAAGAAAGATATGAATCAGGGCAATCTTATGGTCTTTTTGCATGATTCATCTGTTTCGCATAATGAACATCACCGTATATTTAATGTATATGGAGAAATCAAAGAGGTGAGTTTGGCTACCAATTTGTTTGTTGCACAAAGATTGATCTGAATAATTTATGTGTGGTTGACTAACTGTCTTGAGTTTCTGTTCATCAATTTCTTTGGTGCACTTTTTGTGTTAATCTTTGCTGGAGGATGACACATCGAATTTTGATCAAGGTATGCAATCTCCCAAAGCTTAGTCTTCAGAGTAAACTTACCACAAACATCAAGTTCTTCAAATTTTTTGGATATAGTTTCCATTATATCCTTGATGCTCACCTCGGGCTCAGATAACCCTTGGTCTGAAAAATTGAGTCTCCTCCAGAACATATGGATTGAATCCAGTGGGATGCAACCAACAACATATTTGGATAGCTCACAAGTACAAGGAAGACCATGTGTGGTTCTCATCACACAATCATAAGGGGAAGGATTCTTGCCAACATAGTGAACACGCTCAAATTCAGCAGCAATCTGATTTAAAACACACCTTGAAACCATTTGAAGAAGCCTCTTGTATAAGGTTTTTTTGAAGACATGTCCAACGACATGTATACTTGTTTCAAATGATGCTCTAATTTTCGTGTACTGTGGCGTCATCATGTTGTTCTTGGAATCCCAGACACTACATAAGTCTCCAAAGCAATCTGTAACACTTTTTTTAAAGCCCAGTGAGCATATTCAACCCTACATTTCAAATACACAAATAACAATAAACATATACAACAATAAAAATTCATTAATTCATCAACATTAATAGAAATAAGTGAACAATTTCATACCTGTTTGTTGTTATGTTCCCTAAATGCATCACCTTATTGTCCACGCGATAAAAAAAAATTCCTTGTGTGGGATTATCCATGTATCCTTGACATAATCAACAAACATTGGTCAAGGTGAAGAAACCATTTCAAACCTCTTTAGGCACTCATCAAACTGCTGCTCCGAAGGACAATCAACAAGAGATCCCCAGACATTCATGACATATTCTCAAGCATTTCTTTGACCAATTAACAATTTACATTTGGCCTTCACGTTCTTGTTTATGTGAAAGCTGCACAACAAATTTGTACACTCAGGAAATACAATTTTCACTACATTCATCAATGCTAGGTCTTTGTCAATGACAATAACTTGAGGGAGAACATCACGTCTTAAAAATATACCTCAAAAGGGTTCTAAAGCCCAAACCACATTATTAAGACATTCACCCTCTAGATATGCTAAATCGGCAAAGAATGTCATCCCAGTTGGTGTCACCCCAACAAAATCAAGCAGTTGGAGTTTGTATCTGTTTGTTTCGTAGGTACTGTCTATCAAAAACACCAAATTACATGCGTTGACTAACTTCACTACATTAGGGTGACACCAAAAGATATCACGAACCACGTATTCATCCTTTAATCAGTGTCAATGAATATACTGATCTCGTTCAAGAAGTTTCATTAGATGTTGCATTTCAGTATCACTTCCTCTTATGGAAGAATGATATGCACTTCTTTCATTGTATATGTGTTTGATGGTCGTACATCTATTGGCATTATGCTCTTTTAGAGTCAGCGGAATGTTTTTTGGTGTTGACCATTGACTTCGTCATGTCAGTAATAAGTGTCTTTTCAGCTTTAGACAATCGTCCGACATATGAATGTCTAACTAATGACTTGGCCAATTCATGATTATGAATGCCACAAATCAATTTCACCATCCAGGCTTGTCCTCCATCCACTGGCTTGCCACGAAGCTTGAAGGGACATCCACATTTCCTAGTCCCAGTGTCTCTTCTAACAAATTCTTTCTTCCTACACCTATACTCGACACTCCTTTCACAGCCAATTAACACAAATGAAGTCCTTTCTCTACTACTTGTGTATGTGTCAGACCTTACAATCACTGTCATAAATCCATTTTCATAAGCAACGGATCGAGTCCACCGCAAAATATCATCTCAACTGTCGAACACCTACAAATCAATCCAGATAATTTCAGTTTCCTACAACATATTCATTTTATTAAAGCACTCACAATCATCAACATTATTACCTGAGAAGTATTGAACGCTTTCGAACAATCGACATATGGTTCATTCACACTACATTCTTTTTTATTTTCATAATCCATATTCACTTCTTTAGACATCCACTGATCTTGGTCCATCTTAACAATAAATCAAAAATTTCAACACACACATACAACACATAACCGAACTATACATAATATACTAAACTATACATAATAACTCATCATTAGTAAAAAGCCAAAACCCTATTTCATTCTACACGTATAAACAATTCAAATAAAAAATGACAATACAAATAAAGTAATACTTTAAAAACAAAATGAAGCTTTAAAATTTTAAAAATATAACTTGTTATGGATCAACTTGATCCACAAGAGACTTGCGAATCAAGTTGATCCGCGTGTAGAATGTTTGGTTATGGATCAAATTGATACTTGCGGATCAACTTGATTCGTAAGTCTTATTTGCGGATCAAGTTGATCCGTACGTAGATTGCGGATCAACTTGATCTGCACGACCTGCGGTACACCAGAACGCACACCCAACACAAATGCGTACCTCGTATGCCGTCGTCGACCACCGTAACGCTGAACACTAGTAGCTTCACCTTCACCAAACCTAACCGAGCGCAAGGAAACGAAGAAGAACGGCGAAGCATTGTGCACCAAAGAGAGAAACCAACGAAGAGAATGAGGGCGCATTGTGCCGTTGTTTTTAAAAATGTAAAAAGGCTTTTTAATACATGTAGGGGCAGTTTTGAGTTTTTTAAAATTTGCTGGGTGCACCAGCAATAATGTTGGGAACACCTTACAACTCCTAGGAAATTATTATTTATTAACCAACACAAAAAAAATCAGTAAAAAAATGTTACTTTTAAAATTTTAACATTTTCTTGCAGTAATTTTTTTATACATTTTCTTGGTTTTCTTTTTAATCCTTATTATCAATTATAGGTATTTTAATATTAACATGGCTAACATAATAAAAAATATATTAATTGAAATAATTAAGGTAACAAATAATATTTTAAATTAATATAATTATATTATTTTAAGATGTGTAATTCGATTAAGTAATGTATTTATTATTTTATATAAATAAGATAATTACATATAATTTGTTTCAAATTTTAATATATTAATAACATTGACTTTTTTTTTTTTAATATTGTTCTTGTTTTTCGATTCATTAAATTGCTTTTAACAGTGTACTTATAAAAAAATGTATATAACTTACTTAAAGCATTTACAGTACAAATTTTTTTAAATGGTTATTTATCTTATTTTCGTAGGTCCCATGATGTTACATTACTTCTAGAACATTTAATTTAATGTAAGTGTTTAACTTAATTTTCCTTATTTTTATGCGAATTCTTTTATTTGAAAATACATTTTTATCAATAAAAAACTGTTAAGCGCCGTTATATAAACAACAGTACATGTATAACAAACAACCCGCGTAAATGCTCCAATGATCAATTTTGTTAAGTGATGTTTCTTATTTTTAAGTAACTCACATAAGCAATCGTATTATATAAACTTTTTTAGGTTTAAAATTTATTTTAATATATTACTTTTGATAATACTTCTACATTTTCAATTCATTAATTTTGACTGTTTGTAATATAATTTATTTTTCTAATATTTCACAAACAATTATTCTGTCTCCCAAAACATATATTGTACTTTTCTTATTAAAGAAAAATATAATAATAATAATAATAATAATAATAATAGTAATAATAAATATTTTAAGAAAAAGGAATAATAATAATCTATATCTGTATTATCAACAAAGGAAATAAAATATTTTTGTGTTCACTTTTTTTCATTTTATTCCTAAAATTACCTTAAAAAAAAAAGTGTTGTAACTATTCTCTTCAACTAACCCACACCTTACTTGCATCCTAAAAACTACCCAATATTATTTTTATTTTTCAAAAATTAAAAAAGACATGGACTATTTTTTCCCCTAATTAATAATATCTCAATTGAGTGTCACATTGAATAATTTTATTCTTAAATAATTTCTTAAACTTATAAATTTTGAATCTACAATAACTTGTCGTTGCTTCTATATTATTAGATTTTTTTTATTCTGTCACTTTTTATTTTATTCATTATTTAATTTTTTTTAGAAAGAGATGAAATGACTCTCTTTTCACAGTAATAATAATAATTTCTTTTGAAAAAATAAGATTAGACACAGGGGTAACTTTTTGTTTGTAAATACTAAAAATAAAAAATAGACAGGAGAAGACGTAAAACTACCACACGGACTACTAATTTACAAAAACAGAACAAAAATAGTACATTTGAAAAAAAATTATATAATAGTTAAATTTAAATCAATTATTTTTAATTTATGTAAAACAATACTAAAAATTGTATACGAGTTAAACTTAATTTAAGTCATACTATTTTTAATATAAAAAGTTTGATCCAATAAAATTTAAATGATATGTTAACATTATTTCGGTCAGAATATTGCTTGTTACACATACTAAATTACAAAGTGAATGAGAAGAGTAATCTTAACGGAACAGGTAATTGGGAGTGGTTTTCCCTTTATCTGTACACAACATAGGAGTGCCTATTGACTTGTACCTCAATTTTTGCTTTTTGCTCTTTCCATCCCCAAAATTTTCAAAATAGGAGAGCGTAAAAGAAATTCTGAACCACATAATTTTTTATCTTCCACTCAAAATAACATAATTTTTTTGTCTTTTAATAAAAAATATTTTTATTTTAAGTTTCTTAATCAATATTTTTAAGAATTTTTTTTTATCGACAAAGAAAACCAATAATATATATATATATATATATATATATATATATATATATATATAAAGAATACCTTATGTTCTCACCCAATCTGTCCTCATATAAGGTTACACCATATTTAAATAAAAACAACTACACAAATATTCCATCAATTAAAAAGATAAAACTTGATTAAAGCCAAGTCAACTAGCTTTCACAGAGATAGTGGCCCGTTTAAAAGAAATATTTTTGACTACTATATTCATAATGTACAGAGGATTAAGTGATCTTCTAGAATAGTTTTACAATATACCACTCATGCATGAATTGCATTTTATAACATTTTTTTTGTATAATATTCTTAGTTAGTTGCATTCATTTGTTTATATTTAATTTATAAGGCTTAGATATGTTCACAATTTTTCCTTTCTCTGTTTTTGGATTTTGTTATGTATTCTTGTGGCTTTGTTTTCACTGGTTTATAGATTATTCTGTTGGAGGATATGCTATTGCAGTAGGTTTATAAAACGGCCATTTCAGTTTAAAAGGAACATTAAGATTAAAAAAATTAAAAATAAAAACATCATACAAGTTCCACTTTAATTGAACACAGATATAAATATTTTTGTTTGCCAGATCTCATTAGTGTTCTAACACCATAACTGGAAACTAGTGTCCAGTTTTTTTTTTTTTCCTTTTCTTTGTTTTTTAATATTTGATTCTGTGTGTAGTGTAGACCAGAGAGATAGATAGTATGGTTCAAATGATTAGACTTGATTTAGTTAAATAAGATTTCTGATTTAAATTTTGTGGGCAAAAATAATATAATTAAAAGAAAAAAATTTCAATCGAAAAAAAAAATTATCCAAAAGTCTATAGCTACTTTATACCATTAACATAATTACTAATACTACATAAATGGTGGCCACAGCGCCACACGGACGGAAAGCACCAAATAGAAAAGGCAGAGAAAAGAAAAAATTACGTTGGATCATGTGAATTTTTAAATTCTCCAAATCGATAGAATTATGGAAAAGTTGATTTTTTTTGTTCAAACATTAGAAAAAAAATTATTTACTGATCTAAAATTCTATTAAAAGATAAATAAAATTTGATTAAGAATTATTTTAATTAATGATTCAAGATAAGTTTCAGCTAATTATTTATGTTTAATTATTTAGTTTAAAAGTTAATTTTCGTAATTAAATAAAAAATAACTATTTTTTTATTAAGCTTAAAAATCTAGTTTTTATTAATATATGTTACGCAATTTTAATCTCTCAAATAATTATATTACATATTTAATTACTCATGTTTCCAAAATTTAATAACGTGCCGTTTATAAGTGTGTATGCGCAATTTCCCGGAAATTGGTAAGTCTCTCGGAAAGTGATTAAAAAATAGTAATAACGAAGCCTTGAACATCTTATGTAATTGACCATCTATTCCCCAAGTTGAGGAAGTGAGGGAGAAGTTGCAGTTACTGAATTCAATGGTTTCATTTCACACTAACCTACCCCACCTCCTTACTCTCTCTCTCTCTCTCACTGAAAGTGTGTATCTTGCAAAGTCAGTCTTGGTCATTTCTAAATAACGTGTTATAGTGCGGGCAACAGCCTGTACAAGTCATTCCCCAAAGATAAGTTTAAGACCTGTGACAACGAAGTTCTCATCGCTGAGCTTCCAGATCTAATCTCTCTTTCTTTTTAGTTTTCAAGTTTATTCACAAAACTCTCTGTTTCCACAACTACGAGGAAAGCAGCCATCGTTGGGTAATCCCTTTTTGGTTTTCTAAGGAATTCTGGTTCATGATTCACACTACCAAATGTTCATCATGAGATTTTCTTTCACTTATTTTTTACTTTATTTATCTAGTTTAAAGATAGGCCCATGTTAAAATTATGTTTGTGTTTAGGAAATAAATCATGGATGGGGCTTGTGGTAGTAAAAGAAAGAGGGGAGGTAGACCGAAAAGTAAATACTGGAATGAAGCTGGAAAGATAGGAAAAGATATGTGGAAGTGCAACCACTGTAAAGAGAAGTTTAGTGGAGGTGCTACAAGGATTGAAGAACATATCACTGGCAAAGGAAATAGTATCAGAAAATGCTCCAAGTATCCTGGTCATGAAGGAGGTCACAACATCATTGCTTCCGGTTCAACCAGTCCACGAGAAGCACTACATACATTGAATCAATTACGAGGTCAGTAAGATGCTCAACATTTTTTGAGATAGCAATGACAGTTTTCACCTTTACTTTTATACAATGCTTTCTTGAACTTTAAAGATAAATTTCTATTTTTTTAATTCAAATATTCAATATTTTACATTTTTCTCTTGATTTTGTTGAAGTTTATAAATGATGACTGCATTTTTCTTTTTATCTATATCTCTTATTGTCTTGAATGTTGGATAATTTTTTCATTATATATATAATAAAAAGAGGTATCACAAGGACTCTCACAGGGACCTTCAAACTAAAAAGTCAGTTACTAATATTAACTTCCGGGGACAATAAAGTGGTTGAATTAACCCTACAAACAGTGTACCACAATCAACAACTTTGTCAAGAGGAACACTTTCTAGTTACCATTCCAGTGTGTTGTTTTTATTCTTTATGCACCTACTTTATTTTTTGTAGGGTATTTTGTAATGTAGCTAATACAACATACATAGTTTTGTTTTGGCTTAGATAACATTTTAGTACATGTAACATAGGCTATTTTAATCTTGCCTTTTAAATCACCATTTTTTTTTTAATTTTAGTACTCCACATATTTTTTTAATCTTTTCCTTTAATCTAACCAATATGTGGAACGTTAAAATTTGCAACAAAATATATTTTTAAACATCTTAATAGAAAACTTTATTTTTTTTAGTAGTATCGTAAAGATATTAGTTAACATTTATCTTAGTAAAAAAATCTCATGTTTAGAGATAAAAGTAGTAAAAGTTTTTTTTATTAGTTTATTTAATTAAAAATAGTTTGATAAAATGTTCTTTATCTACTTATACATAAAAATTAACTTAAATATGTTTTTATACTTGTAATATAGTTATTTTGATTTTATTATGTATAATGTGTCTTAAAATTTTTATGTTTAATTTTAATATATATAATTAGTCAAGACTTATTAAGTGATTACATGACACTTTCTTAATTTATCACATCATCGCTCGCGATGATGTGGTATTCTATAAGTATGAAAAATCTTATTTTTTCAGTTCTTTTAGTTAACTTTAAAATTATATATTATTTTAAAAGATTAAATATTTTATTGAAAAATTAAAATTAACAGTATAAAATTAAAATAATTGGTAAAATTAATATTAAATGAAAAGTTTTAATGAAGTATGGCGACAAGCATGCCTAATAGCTAATACTTTTGTCATAGGTAATTATGTATTAGGCATAATAATGGCACTTGTGTTAACTGTATAAATGTATCAACATATGCTTGCTTGTATAGTTGTATGTTCATGATGAGCGGAGTTTCCAGAATTATTAGTTATAATAAGTTAATTGTGCATGTGAGAGAAAAGATTAAGTCCCAACGATATAATTATGCATGAGAGATTAAAATTTAATATAAAAAATTCATATATTAAATCTTGATAATTTATATTTGATTATATGATTTAAATTTAATTATTTTATCCTTATATAATTTAATTATCTTACCCTCTTATGAAATACATTACAATGTTGTTGTCAATCCTGAAGAGGAACCAATTTAGAGATACAAACGAAGCTACAAAAATATTATTGCAGTGTTTTCGTATTCTTTACTTGTTGCGAACTGAGAAATGAAAAACAAAGCATCTGTCTGGTTAATCCCTATTTCAGTGTCACATGATTCTTTAATTAAATAAATATGAGCCAGTAAAAATGAAAGGTTAAGATTTTAAAGTTATTCTTAAACTGAACATTTTATCTTTGTATATATCATGTGAAAACTTCATACGAAATATATATGACAATAATATATAGATATGTTAATATAGAAAAACTTATTTTTTATATTAGTGTGTTAGCTTACTCCACTGTTAGTATATTTAATGTAATATCTAGTTATATATCAACGAATGTAATATCTAGTTACATATTAACGCATTAATACTAAGAATAAGCATGTATAAATCAAACAACTCCTTTATTATAAATTATTATTTTTCTCAATGATAATGATGTAATACATATATGTAATTTATGAAAACAAAATTATTGAAAATGAAATAAAGTTGGAAATTTATAAATTGTTTTATAATAGTCAACTCTATCATATTTATACAATGTATGTTTATTTTAAGGTTTAAAATAACATTCATATTAACTTATTTAAAAGTAATTTTATAACGAGATGTCTAAATTCAAGATTCTTTAGGCGCAGTGTTACTTATGTTAGACAGTAGTTACTTATATTTTATTTCTTTCTTCCCTCATAAAAAAAAATCTAAGTCTAACATTTTCTTTGATTTCTACTTCAACTTCAATCCCTCAGAAGATGAAATTAACTTGGGAGACCAGATAGTGGAGCATGATTCTGCTGCATTTGAAAAGGCGTTTTTTTATCCAAAGGGGGACCCTGATGCTGTTTGTATCAGAAATAGCGATATTGAGCTTTTACAGCCTGAGAAATGCCTTAATGATAATATCATTGACTTTTATATCAATTATTTGAAAAATAAACTCCCAACTGATAAACAGGACAGGTTTCACTTTTTCAATTGCTTTTTCTTTCCTAAGCTTGTTGATTTAAGCACAGATAATCCATCAATTGCTTCTGATGGTAAAGCAGCATTTCAGCGTGTAAGCAAATTGACAAGAAAAGTGAACCTTTTTGAAAAGGATTATATCTTCATCCCCATAAACTATAGTCTTCACTGGAGTTTGATTGTCATTTGTCACCCTGCTGAAGTCATGACATGCTACAGAGATGAAGAAACTAAGGGATCTCCCAAAGAAGCTTGCATCTTGCACATGGATTCCCGAAAAGGAATTCATCAAGATCTCCACAATGTTTTCCAAAGTTATCTATGTGAAGAATGGAAAGAGAGGCACAACAATGTGAGGGATGATGATGTTTCTTCTATATTTTTACATCTTCCATTCGTGCCACTTGAGCTGCCTCAGCAACAAAATGCATACGATTGTGGCATCTTTTTGCTCCACTATGTGGAACGTTTTCTGGAACAAGCTCCAATCAACTTCAACCGTTCCATGATAAGCAAGTTCAGTTATTGGTTCCCTCCACCAGATGCTCCTCTGAAACGATCTCATATACAGAAACTATTAATAGGTATGAATCTGTTTACTTACCAATTAATTAGTTGTGTTCATTTCCTGCTCTTTACACTTGTGTTTTTTTATTTCTTAGGTGATATAACAAAGTTTGATTTTTATTTTAAAATCCTCAATTTTATAGTTTGTGTGTGAGAGAGAAAGATTTGCCCTATCAAACTTTCCTTAATTGTTAGCATTATTATAAGTACCCTATCATCTTTAAGATATTAAGTTAGCATTAATAGTATTAGTATGTTACTATTTGACATATTTTTATTTTTTACTTTTGTTGAAGTTTGAAGATGGTGACTATATTTTGTTTTGTCTATATCTTTTGTTGCATTGAAGCGGCTGAAGGAGACAATAAAATGATTGTTGGTGGTTCAGTTAACCCTCAAAACAGTACAAAATTGTCAGCTGCTTTATTAGGAGGTACGCATTCTAGTTGCCATTCCAATATGTTCTTAAATCTTACCCTCACCAATTCCATTATGCTCTTTTCCTTCTTCACACGGATGCGCCTTTTATTATTTTATTTAGGTGATACAACACATATAGATTTTTTTTTAATTCTCAATAATCAGTTTTATCATTTCACACAAGAAAGTTGTTAGTGCTTAACATTCCTTTGAATATTAAACTAAGTTCAATTTTTATTTCTTACCGTTAGCGTGACATGAAAAAGTAAATTTATTACATTCCAATATATATTGGTGCTATAAAGCACTTTCATATATATATATATATATGATTGGTTACATTTTTTTTTACTTAGATTCCACCTTCATTGAAAAAAGTTAAAACACATGAAAAATTAATTATTTCAGTTAAATTAATTCCTTTCCGTTTTTTAATATATTCTTTATTTGGGTAAAATAATTCTTTTTGTTATGTGTGAGTTTGAAATTCTTTTAATTTAATATAATTCTAAAAAAATTATTTTGACGTAATATATTGTAAATCAATTTAAAAATAGAATTTTCTGTCTAAAGACTCATTATTAAAACACACGGGAGAGTTGTGTTATTCTACAGTGAAGGAGCAACAGAAAAATTTAAGAATGTAGCATAACCAAAACAATGAAACAGGTGATGTAGAAGATCATACTGTGAACGGAGGTAGCAATGGTGACGATGCTTTGACTATAAATCAGTTGTTATCCAAACTAACAAGGGAAGAAGACTGGTTACATTGGCGGGAGTTCCAGGGCAATAAGCGCAAGAGACAAGATGACGATTGGTTGGATAAACTAAAGGACCTTAAAAAAAGAGCTATTGATGTGAAAAACTCACTGCATCAGTCTGGGTCGACTAATGAATTGGATGAGCCTTCTGAATTGGATATTGAGTTTGATGTATTATTGATACAGAAGCCTTGGGGGTTGCGAGATAAAAATGTGAAGAAGATGTGGGATCTTCTGGAGGATGAGGAAGTCTTCATTATTGGCATAGATGGAATGGGGGGAGTTGGAAAAACATTCATGGCAACTCATATCAAGAATGAGATTAAAAGAAAGGGGACTTTCAAGGATGTCTTCTGGGTCACTGTTTCCCATGATTTCACCACTTTCAAATTGCAACATGACATTGCAGAAACAATACAGGTTAAGCTTTACGGAGATGAGATGACTAGAGCAACAATTTTGACGTCAGAGTTGGAGAAAAGAGAAAAAACACTGCTAATTTTGGATGATGTTTGGGATTATATTGATCTGCAAAAGGTGGGGATTCCTCTTAAAGTGAATGGCATTAAATTGATTATCACAACTCGTTTGAAACATGTGTGTCTACAGATGGATTGCCTACCAAATAATATAATAACAATACCCCTTAATATAATAACAGAAGAAGAAGAAGAAGAAGCTTGGGAATTATTTTTGCTAAAACTTGGGCACCGTGGAACACCTGCAAGACTTTCCCCTCATGTGCTAGAGATTGCAAGATCTGTTGTAATGAAATGTGATGGTTTACCACTTGGAATCAGTGTGATGGCTCGAACCATGAAAGGGAAAAATGAGATCCATTGGTGGAGACATGCATTGAATAAACTTGACAGATTGGAAATGGGAGAAGAGGTCTTAAGCGTACTAAAACGTAGCTATGACAATTTAATTGAAAAGGACATCCAAAAATGTTTCTTACGGTCTGCACTGTTTCCTACTATTATTAGGAAAGAGGAATGGGTTACGATGGTTGTTGAGAGTGGGTTGTTAAATGGAAAGAGGAGTTTGGAGGAAACATTTGATGAGGGACGCGTCATAATGGATAAACTCATTAACCATTCTTTGTTGTTAGATCGTGGGAGTTTACGAATGCATGGTCTGGTGAGGAAGATGGCGTGCCATATCTTGAACGACAATCACACTTACATGATAAAATGTGATGAAAATTTGACAAAGATACCTCAGATGCGGGAATGGACAGCTGATCTGGAGGCAGTTTCTTTGGCGGGTAATGAGATAGAAGAAATAGCAGAGGGCACATCACCTAATTGTCCAGGCTTGTCCACCTTGATTTTATCTCATAATTTGATCAGTCATATTCCCAAGTGTTTTTTCAGACACATGAATGCTCTAACACTACTTGATTTATCATGTAATCGTAGATTAACATCTTTGCCAAAGTCGCTGTCTAAGTTGAGGTCTCTTACTTCTTTAGTGCTCCGTCAATGTTCAAAATTGAAAGATATACCTCCACTGGGAGATCTACAAGCATTGTCAAGATTGGACATTTCAGGTTGTGATTCGCTCCTCAGGGTACCGGAAGGCTTGCAAAATCTAAAAAAGTTGCAATGCCTTAATCTTTCCCGCGATTTGTATTTATCATTGTTACCCGGATGCGCACTGCCCGGTTTGAGCAATATGCAATATCTGGATCTCCGGGGTTGGTCAGGTATAAAAGTAGAAGATGTAAAAGGGATGACTATGCTTGAATGTTTTGCAGTAAGCTTTCTCGATCAGGATTGCTACAACCGTTATGTGCAAGAAATTCAGGACACTGGTTATGGACCTCAAACCTATTTTATCTATTTTGGAAAATTTGATGATTACACACTTGGATTTTCTGAGAATCCTATTTATCTTTGTCTTGAATTCAAGCGTCGAAGGGTATGTTTTGGAGATTGCGATGAATTACCCTATTTACTGCCAAGAGACCTTGCGGAATTACTTGTAAGTGGCAATCATCAATGGGAATGCTTATGTGCTGCTCTGTCATCTAATGGTTCTCTATCTTTCAAGGACATTGACATTGGATACTGCACAAAATTGAAGAGTTTATTCTGTGTATCTTGTTCCTTATGCACTAATATCCAAAACCTCAAATCTTTGAAACTTAATAATTTGGATAGTTTAAGTGTCATCTGCAAGGAAGATGTTGCTGGTTTAACACAATCTTTATCTCGGAGGGGGGTGTTTTCTCATCTCAAGGAATTGAGTATCGATGGATGCCATCAGATAGAGAAGTTGCTGACGCCAGGGTTAGTGCCACAACTTCAAAACCTGGAGTCTATATCGGTATCGGACTGCGAATCAATAAAGGAGATATTTGCAGGAGATAGTTCCGACAACATTGCACTTCCCAAGTTAACCAAATTGCTACTACGCTGGTTACCAGAATTAAAGACGGTATGCAAAGGAATTTTACTCATTAACTCTGAGGATATATTGGAAATCGACTATTGTCCCAATCATGAAAAACCCAGAATTAGTCTTTGTATTCGTAATTCTTGTAAAGAAAAAACAAAATCATAATTTGCTTTGTGAAATAGTATACTGGCTTTTATTGGTACCATTCATAATCGGTTCGGGGAAGAATGTATTTCCGGGCATTGCAATTTCATATGGTGGAGGAAGGTTTGGCAAGTATCCAACACCTCCCTCTCCGGTCTCCACTCTCTCGTTAATTCACTACTCATTTTACCATTACCCATTTATAGGCTAACATTTCCGTTCCATGACTGAGAGCATCTAGGTGCAAGCCTCTGATCTATAGAGTGCTGACTGATACATATAGCTGAAAATTTCCAAACCCAAAGAATTGATACTTGATATCATATACGGCTACAACTAGGTAAACTTTAATATTATATGTTACAAAAATCTTGATTAGAGTAAATATTTCCCAAACACTAGAGGTAACCAGAATTCTAAAAGTAGTATACAAAATAAAACTAAAATACTTAAATCAACTATAATCATAAAACATTAAATTGTGTTACATTCAATTGAGTTGGGTTTTGGTTAAATTTTAAACTCCAAACCTATCACTCAATCCAAGCATAATTGGTTTTATTAAATTAAAACCAATCTAATAATTCAATATAATCCATAAAAATCTAATTTAATTGAACTGGACAGGATCATGAATTGATCATCCACTTACACCTGGATTAAATAATATGATTAGTCATTCTTAAAACACAAAAAACATATATTCATCGAACAAATTATAACTTATTTGTTTTGTATAAGGGATATAAGCATAGTACACAACAAAAATGTGTTTTTTTATGTCTATTAACTTTTGCACCTGACGTACATAATAAAAATTGGGCTCCGTTGTGTATTTTATCCATGTAGAAATCAAGATCATTTTATTGAATATGCTTAAGGGGGTTAATTAACAAGTAGTTTTTTCTTAAAATATGATAAAAATAGATCGATACTATTAAATATTATATTGTTTCTTATTTATTAAATAACATTGGTTAACATTCTTGTTATTTTACACTTTGTTCTAAGAAAAAATAATAATAGGAGAGAAAGATAATAAAAGAATTCAATTAAATACACTTCTTCATTGGATTTTTTTAAGGATTTTGTTAGTGAAAAAGATTGATTATTGTTTATTGTACCTTTTTTTTCATCTAAATAAATTCATGTGACCACCATTTCTTAAAAATAAAATTTATATCTTCGATAATAAATTGTTTTTTAACAATAAAAATAACATTTCTCTAACACATAAAAACATCATAATTAAATGAAAAATAAATAAATAAAAGTGTGAATAACATGAAATTTTCTAAAATTTTTTACTATTAAAACAAAATTATGTATATGACACCATAAAAATAAAAATAAAAACTTAAAAAACCCACTTAATTTTTTTTATTAAAGATGTAAAAAAAAAATCCATCCATAATCAAAGTGTAATTCAACCCGTACTCATGGATAAATGAACAAGTGTGGATAATGGTTAATCAGCTGCTCTTTGAACCCGTATTGACGCCGTTATAAACGAAAAAAAAAAAAAAACCATCTCTCCGTCCCTGCTCACCGGGAAACTTACAGTTCCGGCGAGACCTCCCAAATTCCGTTGAAGTTCACAAAGAAGAAAAAGTGAAGGTGAGAGGAGTTAGTAACGTGCAAGGCAGGGAACGATAATAGGGTGTGAGAAGATTTGGATGGAGGATCTTGCACGCCACACAACACATTCGTTTTCTCTCACCTCTTTCCATACTATTTAACTCATTCTCACCCCTTCCATTTCCCACAAGGTCGGTGTCTTCCTTTATGTCACCCCTTTTCAGGAGCAACGGCTCAAGACTCAAGGACTTAAAGGCTTAAATGAAAAGCCTTTTTTATCTAATCATACAATTTCTTTTTTCTTTGTAAATTTATGATATTAATAAAGAGTTTTTGTTCTAATTATTAGTATGAATTAAAAAATTAACTATTATTTATAATATTTTAATTAAAATTTATTTTCAAATATAATTTTACAATAAAATGTTTTTTGAAGCATATCAGTACTAAAACAAATTTTGGGATTTTTTTTTTGTGACTTAAGCTTTTGCTTGGATTGATTGGGTCTTAAGCCACCTCTGCCTTTTCACTCTTCAATCGTGGGTTTTTGTGTTCGCGTGAATTCGTATCTGTTCTCAAGTTTGGATTTTTCACTTTTATGGTTTTAGAACATTCAACACTTCAAGTGATTTTTTATTTTTAATTTTTAAGATGTTCAAGTTGTTTGAAATCCTCTTGATCGTTCAGAATGTTGGTGGATTTGCAATTAATGCCGTGTGTCAATTTGGGACTGTGGGGTTGAAAACTGAGGAGAAATTATTAACATGATGTTGGACTATGTGGTCAGCTCTACACCTGATAAATAACCACAAATTTTCTGTTTATGGAAAGTAGCTAAAAAGGTATTACCCAGAAATTGGTAAGTGTCACACAAAATTTGGTTGTGATCACATCTCTCACTTTAGTAGTACATGATATTTGTCTTAGTTTAATGGGTATTAATTTTTCATAATCTATGGTAACTGTGAGTTTTTAAGTTTATAAAGTTTTATATTTTTCATCGTGTGTGGAACTTGGAAGGTTTATAATTCCTCGTAGCTTTCTTGCTTGAGAGGTAAAATGTTAAATTTTAAGTTGACTGTCATGCTATGCTGTGTTCAACAGATATAAAAAGTTAGGAGATTTTCGTTTTTTGGGATATATACCTGCGTATTCTGGGATTCATCATGCCTTCTGAGACAACGGATTACAAGAGTTTTTCTTCATCGTTGTATTCATCTGAAGATATTTGTTCTTCTAATGAGGTATCTTCTCGTTTCATATTATATATATATTCGATTTTGACCATGGTATTAGGGGTATTTTGGAAATTTAAACAATGTTGGCGGTTTCAGTCCTATTTATTCCTGTTTTCTCTTTCTCTTGGCAGAGCTTATGGCAATTTTAACAATTTATCCAATCAATCATTACTAGAAGAGCTTGGACTTGTCATGTTTGAGTGCTCGTGTTTTGTTTTCTTCAAGCCCGAAAGGCTTTTGCATGATAAGGTGTGTTGAAATTTGAAAACCATTTCTACCCTTGCATCTGACACCATAAGCTTTTAGGTTAATTTGTTATCAATACCTTAAACTAATAACTTATGACATTACAACATGCAAAGTTGGAACGTTCCAACTCATGCCAACCGTAAAAGAGCAAAAAGCAACTCAGAGATGCGTTGATTGTCAACAGAATTAATGGCAAAAGCAAATTTGAGTTTGGTAGTGACTCCTTGCTTGTGGCACAAATTTTATCAGGATAGTCCTTCCAAGAAAGATATGAATCAGGGCAATCTTATGGTCTTTTTGCATGATTCATCTGTCTCACATAATCAACATCACCGTATATTTAATGTATATGGAGAAATCAAAGAGGTGAGTTTGGTTACCAATTTGTTTGTTGCACAAAGATTGATCTGAATAATTTATGTGTGGTTGACTAACTGTCTTGAACTGCAGATTCGTAAAAACCCACATGATCAACATCACAAGTTAATTGAATATTATGATGTTTGAGCTGCAGAGGCAGCTCTCCATTCTTTAAGGTAGAGATGATACTATCAGGAAGAGGCTAAAGGTTGAGCTAAGCCGATCTGAAGACTCAAAACAGAGGTAGGGTATGTTTGCAAATTTCAATGCTAAATTGTGCGTTTGAATGCATAAAATGAGAAGTAAAGATTCGTTGCTTTGGAAGTAACAGTATTTTTGAGCTCATTTTCGTAACCAAGGGGACCTAATGTTTCCTAGAAGAAACCATATGATTAATTCAATTGAGACTCACAAACAACATACCAGAAGCTGCAGACATGAAGGCTTATCAAACTTGGATGACAAGAAACAGTATGAACTTGATATTGACCGCATAAAGAAGGGAGAAGATAACTGAACAACACTAATGATAAAGAACATTCCTAACAAGTAAGTAGCATTGTATATATTAAATTAAATAATAGCCTTTTGTATTTAATTTTTCATTTTTGGTGATGCAAACATTTGTATATTCATTTGGTATAAAAAAATGGTACATTTTGGGTTGTGCTTTTACTTTAAAAGAAATTTTGGAGTTTTCAGCCAATCCTGTTAGCCTAGGATAGATGATTCGTTAAGCCAGTGATGATATGGAAAAAAGTCACACCACAACTTGGAACTCTTGTATGAACTTGAAGCTTAAGCAAATTTACTCTTAGTCTCTTAGTTTGCATTTGGCTTTGCTCTAAAATGTCTTCATTTATGATACTAGCTTTCTGTGGAAACTTCTTTTGGAAGAATCACTTTTAGAAAAATCAATTTTGGTATGTGATCAAAGAAGTTCTTTAGTTTTAGCCTTGTAAAATTTTGGTTAAAGCTGTTTTTGTCAACTTCATTGTTTTCTTATTTTTTTTTTGTTAGACTTGGCAGTAGACAAGCTTCTATTTCCCGCCTTTTCTCAACAATAGTAACATAGATTCTGATGTCATATGAAAATGATTCGATTGTGGTAAAACATATCTTTACTTGAAAGTACTTTGATGTTATATTCACATCATAGTTAAACAAACTTTAGTAGGGCTTGAGATTTGACAAATTGTTTCCTAATTATTTTTTCCCTTTCAGCTGGGGGTTACTGATCAGTTTAGCAGACAACATAAATCTATAATTTTTGTATTGCTATCATTTACTTGCTTTGCCAATGTTGCAATTAGGATGGGATTGGTGAATGGCTGTGAATATAAGTACAAAATTGAACTTGTGATTCTTTTCATTGGTTTTAAGCATATATGAAACCTTTGTCATTTATCGTAAATAGTTTTCGCTGAAAATGAAGAATTCTATTTCAGTTCTACACCTCATTTACATCAATTTTCCTTAAACTTCTCATTTTCCTGGACTGATTTGTTATCTTGCAGGTATACATCCAAGATGCTGTTAGCTGCAATTGATGAGTGCCATAGAGGAACTTATGATTTTGTCTATCTGCCAATTGATTTCAGGGCAAATGCTTTTCTCTTTTTAAATACTTGGAGTTTATGGTCCATTTGTTTTATAGAGAATAACTTTCTAGAAAAATTTTGTTGTACTTTCTCTGTTTTGTGCCACGGTAGAAGGAAAAAACTTAGTTTTTTGCATCTCAGTAAAGGAGGGGGAAATGATTTGCTTCAAGAAATGGAGTGTCATTTTCCTGAACAATTAAGAAAGTTTAAGAAAATGCATAATTTTTTTGTTAAAAATTCTCTCATCTGATTTTTTTTCTGTAGGAAAATATATTTGCTTGCATGAAAATGTCTTCCTTTTATTGAACATTTCCACAATGAAATTTAATTTTACTTTAGTATTCCTTTCTCTCTTTTGCTTAATTATTCACATGGAATCAACATTAATTGCAGAACAATGGCAATGTGGGATATGCATTCATCAACATGATCAATCCTGGCTTGATTATACTATTCTATCAGGTATGCTATACAAAATGATGATGACAATGAAAATGATTGCTGTTACACTTATAATCACATAACATTCACAGACACACGCATACACACTGTACTAATAGACTAACTTATGATGCATTTCTGGCAGGTGTTCAATGGGAAGAAATGGGAGAAATTCAACAGTGAGAAAGTGGCATCACTAGCATATGCTCGCATACAAGGGAAAGCAGCTCTCATTGCTCACTTCCAAAATTCAAGCTTGATGAATGAGGATAAGCACTGCAAGCCTATCCTCTTCAACGCCGATGGCCCTAATGCCAGTGATCAGGTGTAAATTTCCTCTAAAATCCATTTATCAGTTACACTGCTAGTATTCTTGCCTGCTTCAAGCATAATATAGAATCTTGGCAAGCCATTTGAAATTTGCACTTCTCTTTTTACCAAGAGATGAAGCTACAAAATGGGTACTAACTTTGCTAGCAACACAGGTTCCTTTCCCAGTTGGCATTAACATTCGCAACGAAGTTGGAAGAGTGAGAAACAATACTCAGGAGGATAACCTGCAAGGAAGTCTGCCAAATTTTGCAAACTGTAATATTTCACAAACAATTATTTATTTTTAATATAATTTATTTTTCTAATATTTCACAAACAATTATTCTGTCTCCCAAAACATATATTGTACTTTCTTATTAAAGAAAAATATAATAATAATAATAATAATAATAATAATAATAAATATTTTAAGAAAAAGGAATAATAATAATCTATATATATCTGTATTATCAACAAAGGAAATAAAATATTGGTGTGTTCACTTTTTTTCATTTTATTCCTAAAATTACCTTTTCAGAGAAATAAAATCTTGTAACTATTCTCTTCAACTAACCCACACCTTACTCACATCCTAAAAACTACCCAATATTATTTTTAGTTTTCAAAAATTAAAAAAGACATGGACTATCTTTTTCCCCTAATTAATAATATCTCAATTTAGTGCGACATTTTTATTGAATAATTTATTCTTAAATAACTTCTTAAACTTATAAATTTTGAATCTACAGTAACTTCTCATTGCTTTTATATTGTTAGATTTTTTTTATGCTGTCACTTTCTATTTTATTTTATTCATTATTTAATTTTTTTAGAAAGAGATGAAATGCCTCTCTTTTCCCAGTAATAATAATAATTTCTTTTGAAAAAACAATACTACACATAGGTGTAACTTTTTGTATGTAAATACTAAAAATAAAAAATAGACAGGAGAAGACGTAAAACTACCACACGGACTACTAATTTACAAAAACAAAAAAAAGTATATTTGAAAAAATTGTATAATAATTAAATTTAAATTAATTATTTTTAATTTTTAATTTTAATTTATGTAAAAAAATACTAAAAATTCTGTACGAATTAGACTTAATTTACGTCATACTATTTTTTATATAAAAAGTTTGATCCAGTAAAATTTAAATGATATGTTAACATTATTTCGGTCAGGATATTGCTTGTTACACAAGTCAAATTACAAAGTGAATGAGAAGAATAATCTTAACGGAACAGGTAACAGGGAGTGGTTTTTTCCTTATCTGTACACAACATAGGAGTGGCTATTGACTTGTACCCCAATTTTTGCTTTTTGCTCCCCAAAATTTTCAAAATTTTAAAGGAAATTCTGAACGACATAATTTTCTGTCTTCCACTAAAAATAATATAGTTTTTTTTTTCTTTTGATACAAATATTTTTATTTTAAGTTTCTTAATCAATATTTTTAAGAATTTTTTTATCGACAAAGAAAATCATTGATATATATATAAGGAATACCCTATAATTTACCAAAGCCTTTAAATAAACTATGTTCTCACCCAATCTGTCCTCATATAAGGTTACACCATATTTAAGTAAAAACAACTACACAAATATTATGTTTGATGACATGAGGAGGAAATATTCCATCAATTAAAAAGATAAAACTTGATTAGCCAAGTCAGCTTGCTTTCACACAGATAGTGACCCGTTAAAAAGAAATATTATTGACTACTATATTCATAATGTACAGAGGATTAAGTGGCCTTCTATAATAGTTTTCAATATACCACTCATGCATGAATTGCATTTTATAACATTTTTTTTGTATAATATTCTTAGTTAGTTGCATTCATTTGTTTATATTTAATTTATACGGCTTAGATATGTTCATAATTTTTCCTTCCTCTGTTTTGGACTTTGTTATGTATTCTTGTGGCTTTGTTTTCACTGGTTAATAAATTATTCCGTTGGAGGATATGCTATTGCAGTAGGTTTATAAACGGTCATTGTAGTTTAAAAGGAACATTAAGATTAAAAAATAAAAAATAAAAACATCAAACAAGTTCCACTTTAATTTAGTATAGATATAAATATTTTTGTTTGGCAAATCTGATTAGGAAAATTTTTTATTTGAATTTTATGAGTAAAAACAACGTGATTAAAAAATAATAATAACTAAGCCTTGAGCATCTTATGTAATTGACCATCTATTCCCCAAGTTGAGGAAGAGAGGGAGCAAGTTCGAGTAGTGAATTCAATGGTCTTCATTCCACACTAAGCTACCCCACCTCCGTACTCTGAAATTGTGTTTATCTTGCAAAGCCAAAGTCTTTGTAATTTGTAAACAATGTGTTACAGTACGGCGACAGCCTGTATAACAACCACAAGCCATTCCCCAAAGATAAGGTTAAGACCAAGTTCTTATCGCTGAGCTTCCAGATCTAATCTCTCTCTGTTTCTTTGTAGTTCTCAAATTTATTCATAAAACTTTGTGTTTCCACAACTACCAGGGAAGCCATCATTCGGTAATCCCTTTTTGATTCTCTAATTATTTTGAGATTTTCTTTCACTTATTATATATATTTATCTAGTTTAAAGATAGGCCTATATTAAAATTATTGTTGTGTTTAGGGAATAAATCATGAATGGGGCTAGTAGCAGTAAAAGAAAAAGAAAAAGGGGAGGTCGGCCCAAAAGTAATTACTGGAATGAAGTTGAAAAAATAGGTGACATGTGGAAGTGCAACCATTGTGAAGGGGAGTTCCATGGAGGTGCTACAAGAATTAAAGAGCATATCATTGGTGGAGGAAAAAATATTAGAAAATGCCCCCACTATCCTGCTTCCGGTTCAATTACACGGAATCAATTACAAGGTAAGTAATATGCTTAACATTTTTTGAGATAGCAATGAAAGTTGCCACCTTTAATTTTATATAATGCTTTCTTAAACTTTAGATAAATTTCTGTTTTTTTTTTAATTCAAATATTCAATATTTTACATTTTTTTCTTGATTTTGTTGAAGTTTACAAATGGTGACTGCATTTTTTTTTTATGTTTGGATAATCTTAAACCTTAAAGTTTAAATTTATATTTATGAATCTTCTTGGTGTTTAATTTTTATATTTTTATATTTTTATCTAATGTATAACTTCATTTGATTGAAAAGGATAATATAACGATTCTTTAACAGAAGAACACAATACATATAATAGTAGAAGTACCACATAATTATAAAAAAACGATCCTCATAGGGACCTTCAAAATAAGTTAGCATAAAAAAAAGTCAGTTACTAATATTACCAACTAGGTGCACAATCAAGATTCTTTAGGTGCAGTGTTACTTGTGTTAGACAGTAGTTACTTATATTTTATTTCTTTCTTCCCTCGTAACAAAATAAAAAAATCAAGTCTAACATTTTCTTTGATTTCTACTTCAACTTCAATCCCTCAGAAGATGTGGAGCATGATTCTGCTGCATTTAAAAGCAATGACATGGAAAAGGCAATTTGTTATCCAAAGGGGGACCCTGATGCTATTTACATCAGGAAGAGCGATATTGAGCTTTTACAGCCTGAGAAATGCCTTAATGATAATATCATTGACTTTTATATAAAGTATTTGATAAATAATAAACTCCCAAGTGATAAACAGAAGAGGTTTCACTTTTTCAATTGCTTTTTCTTTCCTAAGCTTGTTGATTTAAGCACAGATAATCGTTCAATTGCTTGTGATGGTAAAGCAGCATTTCAGCGTGTAAGCAATTGGACAAGAAAAGTGAACCTTTTTGAAAAGGATTATATCTTCATTCCCATAAACTATAGTCTTCATTGGAGTTTGATTGTCATTTGTCACCCTGCTGAAGTCATGACATGCTACAGAGATGAAGAAACTAAGGGATCTCCCAAAGAAGCTTGCATCTTGCACATGGATTCCCGAAAAGGAATTCATCAAGATCTCCACAATGTTTTCCAAAGTTATCTATGTGAAGAATGGAAAGAGAGGCACAACAATGTGAGGGATGATGCTTCTTCTAAATTTTTAGATCTTCCATTCGTGCCACTTGAGCTGCCTCAGCAACAAAATGCATACGATTGTGGCATCTTTTTGCTCCACTATGTGGAACGTTTTCTGGAAAAAGCTCCAATCAACTTTAACCGTTCCCTGATAACCAACTTCAGTTCTTGGTTCCCTCCACTAGATGCTTCTCTGAAACGATCTCATATACAGAAACTATTAATAGGTATGAATCTGGTTACTTACCAATTAATTCGTTGTGTTCATTTCCTGCTCTTTACACTTGTGTTTTTTATTTCTTAGGTGATATAACGAAGTTTGATTTTTATTTTAAAATTCTCAATTTTATAGTTTGTGCGTGAGAGAGAAAGATTTGCCCTATCAAACTTTCCTTTATTGTTAGCATTTTATAAGTACCCTATCATCTTTAAGATATTAGGTTAGTATTAATAGTATTAGAATGTTACTATTTGACATACTTTTTCTTGATTTTTGAAGTTTGAAAATGGTGACTATATTTTGTTTTGTCTAATATCTCTTGTTGCATTGAAACAGTTGAAGGAGGCAACAAAATGATTGATGGTGATTCAGTTAACTCTCAAAACAATACAAAATTGTCAGCTTCAGCAGGAGGTACGCATTCTAGTTGTCATTCCAATATGTTCTTAAATCTTACCCTCACCAATTCCTTTATGTGCTTTTCCTTCTTTACACGGATGTCCTTATTTATTTATTTATTTAGGTGATACAATATATATATATATATATATATATATATATATATATATATATATATATATATATATATATATTTGTTTTTAATTCTCAATAATCACTTTTATCATTTCAAACAAAGAAAGTTGTTAGTGCTTAACATTCCTTTGAATATTAAACTAAGTTCAATTTTTATTTCTTACCATTAGCGTGACATGAAAAAATAAATTTATTAATTCCAATATATATTGGTGGTATAAAGCACTTCCATATATGATTGGTCACAATTTTTTTTTACTTAGATTCCATCTTCATTGAAAAAAGTTAAAACACATGAAAAATTAATTATTTCAGTTAAATTAATTCCTTTCACTTTTTAAATATATTCTTTATTTGGGTAAAATAATTCCTTTTTGTTATGTGTGAGTTTGAAATTCTTTTAATTTAATATATTTGTAAATAAATTATTTTGACCTAATATATTGTAAATCAATTCAAAAATAGAATTTACTGTCTAAAGACTCATTATTCAACCAAACGAGAGAGTTGTGTTATTCTATAGTGACGGAGCAACAGAAAGGTTAAGAATGTAGCATAACCAAAACAATGAAACAGGTGATGTAGAAGATCATGCTGTGAACGGAGGTAGCAATGGCGATGATGCTTTGACTATAAATAAGTTGCTATCCGATCTAGCAAGGCAAGAAGACTACTTTGATAAAAGCTTACAGTGGCGGGAGTTCCAGGGCAAGAAGCGCAAGAGACAAGATGACAATTGGTTGGATAAACTAAAGGACCTGAAAAAAAGAGCCATTGATGTGAAAAACTCACTGCATCAGTCTGGGTCGACTAATGAATTCCCCAAGCCTTCTGAATTGGGTGATGAGTTTTTTTATTTATCGATAGAGAAGCGTTGGGCGTCGCGAGATAAAAAAGTGGAGAACATGTGGGATCTTCTGGAGGATGAGGAAGTCTTCATTATTGGCATAGATGGAATGGGGGGAGTTGGAAAAACATTCATGGCAACTCATATCAAGAATGAGATTAAAAGAAAGGGGACTTTCAAGGATGTCTTCTGGGTCACTGTTTCCCATGATTTCACCAATTTCAAATTGCAACATGACATTGCAGAAACAATACAGGTTAAGCTTTACGGAGATGAGATGACTAGAGCAACAATTTTGACGTCAGAGTTGGAGAAAAGAGAAAAAGCACTGCTTATTTTGGATGATGTTTGGGAATATATTGATTTGCAAAAGGTGGGGATTCCTCTTAAAGTGAATGGCATTAAATTGATTATCACAACTCGTTTGAAACATGTGTGTCTACAGATGGATTGCCAACCATATAATATAATAACAATATTCCCCTTTGAAGAAGAAGAAGAAGAAGAAGAAGAAGAAGAAGAAGAAGAAGAAGAAGAAGAAGAAGAAGAAGAAGCTTGGGAGTTATTTTTGCTAAAACTTGGACACCGTGGAACACCTGCAAGACTTCCCCCTCATGTACTAGAGATTGCAAGATCTGTTGTAATGAAATGTGATGGTTTACCACTTGGAATCAGTGTGATGGCTCGAACCATGAAAGGGAAAAATGAGATCCATTGGTGGAGACATGCATTGAATAAACTTGACAGATTGGAAATGGGAGAAGAGGTCTTAAGCGTACTAAAACGTAGCTATGACAATTTAATTGAAAAGGACATCCAAAAATGTTTCTTACAGTCTGCACTGTTTCCTAATGCTGATGAAGGGAAATGGGCTATGATGATTGTTGAGAGTGGGTTGTTAAATGGAAAGGGGAGTTTGGAGGAAATATTTGATGAGGCACGTGTCATAGTGGATAAACTCATAAACCATTCTTTGTTGTTAGGTTATTGGAGTTTACGAATGAATGGTCTGTTGAGGAAGATGGCGTGCAATATCTTGAACGAGAATCACACTTACATGATAAAATGTCATGAAAATTTGACAAAGATACCTCAGATGCGGGAATGGACAGCTGATCTGGAGGCAGTTTCTTTGGCGGGTAATGAGATAGAAGAAATAGCAGAGGGCACATCACCTAATTGTCCACGCTTGTCCACCTTCATCTTATCTCGTAATTCCATCAGTCATATTCCCAAGTGTTTTTTCAGACACATGAACGCTCTAACACAACTTGATTTATCATATAATCGTAGATTAACATCTTTGCCAAAGTCGCTGTCTAAGTTGAGGTCTCTTACTTCTTTAGTGCTCCGCCAATGTTCAAAATTGAAAGATATACCTCCACTGGGAGATCTACAAGCATTGTCAAGATTGGACATTTCCGGTTGTAATTCGCTCCTCAGGGTACCGGAAGGCTTGCAAAATCTAAAAAAGTTGCAATGGCTTAGTCTTTCCCGCAAGCTGAATTTATCATTAGTACCGTTATGCGTACTGCCCGGTTTGAGCAATATGCAATATCTGGATCTCCGCGGTTGGTCTGGTATAAAAGTAGAAGATGTAAAAGGGATGACTATGCTTGAATGTTTTGCAGTAAGCTTTCTCGATCAGGATTACTACAACCGTTCTGTGCAAGAAATTCAGGACACTGGTTATGGACCTCAAACCTATTTTATCTATTTTGGAAAATTTAAGGATTACACACTTGGATTTTCTGAGAATCCTATTTATGGTGAATTCAAGCATCGAAGGGTATGTTTTGGAGATTGCGATGGATTACACTATTTACTGCCAAGAGACCTTGCATTATTACTTGTAAGTGGCAATGATCAATGGGAATGCTTATGTGCTCCTCTGTCATCTAATGGTTCTCTATCTTTAAAGCACATTACCATTCGGGACTGCACAAAATTGAAGAGTTTATTCTGTGTATCTTGTCCCTTATGCACTAATATCCAAAACCTCAAATCTTTGACACTTAATAATTTGGATAGTTTAAGTGTCATCTGCAAGGAAGATGTTGCTGGTTTAACACAATCTTTATCTCGGAGGGGGGTGTTTTCTCATCTCAAGGAATTGAGTATCAGTGGATGCCATCAAATAGAGAAGTTGCTGACGCCAGGGTTAGTGCCACAACTTCAAAACCTGAAGTCTATATCGGTATCGAACTGCCAATCAATAAAGGAGATATTTGCAGGAGATAGTTCCCACAACATTGCACTTCCCAATTTAACCAACTTGCAACTATACTGGTTACCAGACTTAAAGACAGTGTGCAAAGGAATTTTACTCATTAACTCTGAGGATATATTGCACATCAACAATTGTCCCAATTATGAAAAACCCAGAATTAGTCGTGTATGATTGATTCTGTTGATTCAGATTATGGTACTTATTTTATGTGGCTTAGTCTTTGTATTCGTAATTCTTGCAAAGAAAAAACAAAATCATAATTTGCTTTTTGAAATAGTATACTGGCTTTTATTGGTACCATTCATAATCGGTTCGGGGAAGAATGTATTTCCGGGCATTGCAATTTCATATGGTGGAGGGAGGTTTGGCAAGTATCCAACAACTCCCTCTCTGGTCTCCACTCTCTGTTAATTTACTCATTTTACCATTACCCATTTATAGGCTAACATTTCCGTTCCATGACTGAGAGCATCTTGGTGCAAGCCTCTGATCTATAAAGTGCTGACTGATACATATAGCTGAAAATTTCCAAACCCAAAGAATTGATACTTGATATCATATACTGCTAGAACTAGGTAAACTTTAATATTATATGTTACAAAAATCTTGATTAGAGTAAATATCCACCAAACACTAGAGGTAACCAGAATTCTAAAAGTAGTATACAAAATAAAACTAAAATACTTAAATCAAATATAATCATAAAACATAAAATTGTGTTCCAATAAATTGAGTTGGGTTTTGGTTAAATTTAAAACTCCAAACCTATCGCCTATCATAATTGGTTTTATTAAATTAAAATCAATCTAATAATTCAATATAATTCATAAAAATCTAATTCAATTTAATTGGACATGTTCATGGATTCATCCACTTACACCTCTAATAAATAATATGATTAGTCATTCTTAAAACACAAAAAACATATATTCATTGAACAATTTATAATTTATTTGTTTTGTATAAGGGATATAAGCATAGTACACAACAAAAATGTGTTTTTTTTATGTCTATTAACTTTTGCACCTGACGTACATAATAAAAATTGGGCTCTATTGTGTATTTTATCCATGTAGCAATCAAGATCATCTTATTGAATATGCTTAAGGGGATTAATTAACAAGTAGTCTTTTCTTAAAATATGATAAAAATATTGTTTCTTATTTATTAAATAACATTGGTTAACATTCTTGTTATTTTACACTTTGTTCTAAGAAAAAATAATAATAGGAGAGAAAGATAATAAAAGAATTCAATTAAATACACTTAAAGCATCTTCATTGGATTTTTTTAAGGATTTTGTTAGTAAAAATACTCTTTATTGTTTATTGTACTTTTTTTTCATCTAAGTAAATTCATGTGATCAACAACGTTTCTTAAAAATAAAATTTATATCTTCGATAATAAATTGTTTTTTAACAATAAAAATAACATTTCTCTAACACATAAAAACATCATAATTAAATGGAAATAAAAAAATAAAAGTGTGAATAACATGAAATTTTCTAAATTTTTTTACTATTAAAAAGATGATTGATACTCCCTTTTTACAATTTCCCACCTTTCCTTATGCCCTACTTTATTCGTTTTCTCTCACCTCTTTCCATACTATTTAACTCATTCTCACCCCTTCCATCTCCTCTTCCATTTCCCACAAGGTCGGTGTCTTCCTTTATGTCACCCCTTTTCAGGAGCAACGGCTCAAGACTCAAGGACTTAAAGGCTTAAATGAAAAGCCTTTTATCTAATCATACAATTTCTTTTTTCTAAATAAATTTATGATACTAATAAAGAGTTGTTGTTCTAATTATTAGTATGAATTAAAAAATTAACTATTATTTATAATATTTTAATTAAAATTTATTTTCAAATATAATTTTACAATAAATGTTTTTTGAAGCATATCGGTACTAAAACAAATTTTGGGATTTTTTTTTTTTGTGACTTAAGCTTCTGCTTGGACTGATTGGGTCTTAAGCCACCTCTGCCTTTTCACTCTTCAATCGTGGGTTTTTGTGTTCGCGTGAATTCGTATCTGTTCTCAAGTTTGGATTTTTGACTTTTATGGTTTTAGAACATTCAACACTTCAAGTGATTTTTTATTTTTAAGATGTTCAAGTTGTTTGAAATCCTCTTGATCGTTCAGAATGTTGGTGGATTTGCAATTAATGCCGTGTGTCAATTTGGGATTGTGGGGTTGAAACGTGCACTGAGAAGAAATTATTAGCATGATGTTGGACTATGTGGTCAGCTCTACACGTTGATAAATAACCACAAATTTTCTGTTTATGGAAAGTAGCTAATAAGGTATTACCCAGAAATTGGTAAGTGTCACACAGAATTTGGTTGTGATCACATCTCTCACTTTAGTAGTACATGATATTTGTCTTAGTTTAATGGGTATTAATTTTTCATAATCTATGGTAATTGTGAGTTTTTAAGTTTATAAAGTTTTATATTTTTCATCCTGTGTGGAACTTGGAAGGAGGTAAAATGTAAAATTTTAAGTTGACTGTCATGCTATGCTGTGTTCAACAGATATAAAAAGTTAGGAGATTTTCGTTTTTTGGGATATATACCTGCGTATTCTGGGATTCATCATGCCTTCTGAGACAATGGATTACAAGAGTTTTTCTTCATCGTTGTATTCATCTGAAGATATTTGTTCTTCTAATGATCGTTTCATATTATATATATATATGTATATTTGATTTTGACCATGGTATTAGGGGTATTTTGGAAATTTAAACAATGTTGGCGGTTTCAGACCTATTTATTCCTGTTTTCTCTTTCTCTTGGCAGAGCTTATGGCAATTTTAACAATTTATCCAATCAATCATTACTAGAAGAGCTTGGACTTGTCATGTTTGAGTGCTCGTGTTTTTTTTTCTTCAAGCCCGAAAGGCTTTTGCATGATAAGGTGTGTTGAAATTTGAAAACCATTTCTACCCTTGCATCTGACACCATAAGCTTTTAGGTTAATTTGTTATCAATACCTTAAACTAATAACTTATGACATTACAACATGCAAAGTTGGAACGTAAAAACCCACATGATCAACATCACAAGTTGATTGAATATTATGATGTTTGAGCTGCAGAGGCAGCTCTCCATTCTTTAAGGTAGAGATGATACTATCAGGAAGAGGCTAAAGGTTGAGCTAAGCCGATCTGAAGACTCAAAACAGAGGTAGGGTATGTTTGCAAATTTCAATGCTAAATTGTGCGTTTGAATGCATAAAATGAGAAGTAAAGATTTGTTGCTTTGGAAGTAACAGTATTTTTTAGCTCATTTTCGTAACCAAGGGGACCTAATGTTTCCTAGAAGAAACCATATGATTAATTCAATTGAGACTCACAAACAACATACCAGAAGCTGCAGACATGAAGGCTTATCAAACTTGGATGACAAGAAACAGTATGAACTTGATATTGACCGCATAAAGAAGGGAGAAGATAACTGAACAACACTAATGATAAAGAACATTCCTAACAAGTAAGTAGCATTGTATATATTAAATTAAATATTAGCCTTTTGTATTTAATTTTTCATTTTTGGTGATGCAAACATTTGTATATTCATTTGGTATAAAAAAATGGTACATTTTGGGTTGTGCTTTTACTTTAAAAGAAATTTTGGAGTTTTCAGCCAATCCTGTTAGCCTAGGATAGATGATTCGTTAAGCCAGTGATGATATGGAAAAAAGTCACACCACAACTTGGAACTCTTGTATGAACTTGAAGCTTAAGCAAATTTACTCTTAGTCTCTTAGTTTGCATTTGGCTTTGCTCTAAAATGTCTTCATTTATGATACTAGCTTTCTGTGGAAACTTCTTTTGGAAGAATCACTTTTAGAAAAATCAATTTTGGTATGTGATCAAAGAAGTTCTTTAGTTTTAGCCTTGTAAAATTTTGGTTGAAGCTGTTTTTGTCAACTTCATTGTTTTCTTATATTTTTTTTGTTAGACTTGGCAGTAGACAAGCTTCTATTTCCCGCCTTTTCTCAACAATAGTAACATAGATTCTGATGTCATATGAAAATGATTCGATTGTGGTAAAACATATCTTTACTTGAAAGTACTTTTATGTTATATTCACATCATAGTTAAACAAACTTTAGTAGGGCTTGAGATTTGACAAATTGTTTCCTAATTATTTTTTCCCTTTCAGCCGGGGGTTACTGATCAGTTTAGCAGACAACATAAATCTATAATTTTTGTATTGCTATCATTTACTTGCTTTGCCAATGTTGCAATTAGGATGGGATTGGTGAATGGCTGTGAATATAAGTACAAAATTGAACTTGTGATTCTTTTCATTGGTTTTAAGCATATATGAAACCTTTGTCATTTATCGTAAATAGTTTTCGCTGAAAATGAAGAATTCTATTTCAGTTCTACACCTCATTTACATCAATTTTCCTTAAACTTCTCATTTTCCTGGACTGATTTGTTATCTTGCAGGTATACATCCAAGATGCTGTTAGCTGCAATTGATGAGTGCCATAGAGGAACTTATGATTTTGTCTATCTGCCAATTGATTTCAGGGCAAATGCTTTTCTCTTTTTAAATACTTGGAGTTTATGGTCCATTTGTTTTATAGAGAATAACTTTCTAGAAAAATTTTGTTGTACTTTCTCTGTTTTGTGCCACGGTAGAAGGAAAAAACTTAGTTTTTTGCATCTCAGTAAAGGAGGGGGAAATGATTTGCTTCAAGAAATGGAGTGTCATTTTCCTGAACAATTAAGAAAGTTTAAGAAAATGCATAATTTTTTTGTTAAAAATTCTCTCATCTGATTTTTTTTCTGTAGGAAAATATCTTTGCTTGCATGAAAATGTCTTCCTTTTATTGAACATTTCCACAATGAAATTTAATTTTACTTTAGTATTCCTTTCTCTCTTTTGCTTAATTATTCACATGGAATCAACATTAATTGCAGAACAATGGCAATGTGGGATATGCATTCATCAACATGATCAATCCTGGCTTGATTATACTATTCTATCAGGTATGCTATACAAAATGATGATGACAATGAAAATGATTGCTGTTAAACTTATAATCACATAACATTCACAGACACACGCATACACACTGTACTAATAGACTAACTTATGATGCATTTCTGGCAGGTGTTCAATGGGAAGAAATGGGAGAAATTCAACAGTGAGAAAGTGGCATCACTAGCATATGCTCGCATACAAGGGAAAGCAGCTCTCATTGCTCACTTACAAAATTCAAGCTTGATGAATGAGGATAAGCACTGCAAGCCTATCCTCTTCAACGCCGATGGCCCTAATGCCAGTGATCAGGTGTAAATTTCCTCTAAAATCCATTTATCAGTTACACTGCTAGTATTCTTGCCTGCTTCAAGCATAATATAGAATCTTGGCAAGCCATTTGAAATTTGCACTTCTCTTTTTACCAAGAGATGAAGCTACAAAATGGGTACTAACTTTGCTAGCAACACAGGTTCCTTTCCCAGTTGGCATTAACATTCGCAACAAAGTTGGAAGAGTGAGAAACAATACTCAGGAGGATAACCTGCAAGGAAATCTGCCAAATTTTGCAAACTGTAAGCTCTCATCTGATGGAGATAGTCATTCATTGGACTCAGACTAAGGAAGCCATCTTTCTCTCTTCTTCCATGTCATTAATTTTAGTGGGTGCTAACCTTTGGAAACCAAATGATCTAGTCACATTAATAAAGCTGCTAATGCTTGGAGCACATAAGTACCAACACTAACCTTAAGACGAGAAATTTTCTAGTTCTTTTGGCTTTGGATGCCAAATCCAAACATGGTTGAAGTTTATGTTTCAAGAGGGGCTGTCAGAAATTTTCATATGCAAGAGTACTATATAAAAAAATTACACATACAGGAGTTTCACATTGGAGAGTGGAGAAGCTTGTAAAAGTGGTTTGAGGGGAACTTATTAGTCTGTATCAATTTTATCCTTTGGTTCCCCTCTTCCTCTCCTTGTTTTTTCTTCAGGCATCTTTTTTTTTTTTTTTTTGTAAATTGTTGATTTTGGAGTCCATCTCATCCCAAACTCATGAAAATTTTGATGAACTGTTTATGTGCTGTGCCAAAGCCGTCTTTGGTTGTTCATCATTGTTAATGTTTGGTGTGCAAGCATACTCTTGTATTCACCTTTTTCCTTGTAAAGATATAACTGGATTTCTAAACCACTACTACATCTCGAGTTATATGCTACTTGAGGAGACTCAATCTAGAAGGTTTCATGTCAAATCTGATTTATCAAAACTGCCAATTTCTGATTTTGACACGCTATTTTTCGCTTGCTTAAAATCAAAATCATGTCGAAAAATCTTTCAAAATTAAAAAGGAAATGAACAAAGTGTTCATTGCTCTCTTTGACCCGAAGATACTAGTGAACCCCAATTACCATAGGCTTAGAATTTATTTTTTTGTGACATATGAGAAAAAAAAAAAACCCAAAGGCATAGAAATAGATTGAATGGGATTAAACTTTACGGCATTTTAATTTGACTTATTTCTCAAGTTTAACCTTCTTATTTATATATGTCCTTTTTTATATAAAAATTGGTTTGGTTGTTTAAAGACTTGAAAACTTACTTAAGAGTTTACTTTATGAATCAACAAACTTATTTCTAAATGAATTAATAAACTTAAATTTATTTATTAAAATTAAGAAATTAAGAAAATTTGAGAAGTTAAGATACCTTTTAAGATATGGATATATAATTATAATATTCTTTTCAAGTGAATGCATATACAGTATGTTGTATTTTTTTCTTTGACTATTGGTCTGTAATTTTATTTTTTAGTTTCAATTTGGTTTTTTAAGTTTAATTTTTTTTACATTGGTCCTAATTACAGTATTTTTGTTAAACCAAATTTGTCAGCCTTTGTCAGATTTTCTTTATTAGCTATGTTAATTTCGGCTTACATGATAAACGCTCTGTCTCACATAACATCTATCACAATTTGTATGTATAACCAAATTGACAAAGTTAATATAAGAATAGTTTAAAAGAAACACTGTAATTAAGGAATTAAAGCGATGAAACTAAAACTAAAAGAAATAAGATGATCAGAGACAAAAATATGTTTTAGTCCTTTTTATTTTAGGTTGAGAAAGAAAGAGCTAAGGAAAACTACATTTAGAGGCTATGACATGCTTCATTAAAAAAATCATATATATGAATATCATTCTTTTTGTCTTCTTATTACATCATCTTACATAAATATATTTGTATTTTTATCTCTCTAAATCTCATTCGATCTCTCACTATAAGAAAAATAGGATTGAGGTATCTACCAATATTTCCTCTTCATATAATTTCTTATCTAATGCTAAAATTGGGTGTCTATCGAGTGAGGAATTGTTGGCAACAGAATCTAATACTTTCTAGGGGGGAAAAAGGAAGAAGAAAGAAAGCAGCAGCTTCTTTTGACATTACCTAGCTTACATATCTAAAATGAGAATAAAGAGTATCAGTCAGACTAGGTTTGAACTAATGGGCCAAACTAGGTTTGAACTGACAAATATTGGCGTATCGCTACAGACAAAATAGCTTCCAAAAAGTTAATTAAATTCTTATTATTATATTTATTTTACTTAATTTATAATAAATAAAATCAAGTCTTTTATCTTAAATTTCGTCTAATAATTATTAAAAATATAATTAAGAAATTTGACATTAATTTATATATGTTGATAGTTTTTTTTAACCAATATATGTTGATCAGTAAAAAATATATAGTAGAAATCAAAAACAAAGAATTGACATTATAAGTACTGTTTCTGAGCATATTTTTTTATTTAATATTGTATGAATTTCTTTTATTTATTGTGAATAAGTACTGTTTCTGAGCATAATTATGCTCAGAAACTCTTAATGTATTCTGGTTAATTATTAAATAAAATTTAGGTAAATTAATTCATTCTGATAATTGGAAATTTATAAGGACTAAATGCTAACAGTCACACACATATATATGTTTTTATTCATTTTACAAAATAACTTAAAACCTACTATTCATTTCTAAATCGAACATAAAACTTCATTTGATACTAAATTATTCAAAATATGTTAAAAAAAATTGTGTAACTAACACTACAAAATACATCCTTGATAAAGGGTGAGAATTTTCAAGCAGGGGGAATGGGTGATCGGTTTGATTAATTAAGTTCGTGACATTTTATTACCTGTATCGATTAATTTTGGATAAAAGGTTTCTTAATTTGGTCTCTCATCCGAACTAAACCATACTAAGATCAGATTGGTTCAAATTAAGTCATTGGAATTATTATTAAAATAAATTAAAAAAAAATTGATTGTAAAGTGTGAATCGAGTGCATGAGCATGACTGTGAAGGATGGAAAAAATTAAATGGGCTCGGCTAAAGCCCTAATCTACAAAGAATAATATATAAAATATTATGTCATTAGGTGGGGGATATTAGTTTGGGTTCTCAAAATTAAAATTTGAGACTCGCTGAAAAAATTAGATTTGTATTTTTTTAAATCGAAATCAAACCAATGATTCAAGTTAATATGAATTTTATTTGTTTGGATTCATGGAAGTTATAGAATTGATTCAGATATGTGATCATCCCTAATTAATCTCAAAGTTCTATGAAAAAATAAAAAATTCCAAATAAAAGAAATGTTATAAAAATGTATTTTTTTAATAATTTTTTTCTAAAACATACTTTAATATTGGTTAAAATTTATCAAAATTACACATGACAATGAAATTTAATTAATAAGAGAATATTTAACAGAGTAATAGAATGTATATTTCTAAACATATGTCTCCTACTCTAATTACAATAGTTAAAAAGAAAATCGTGTAACACTAACAATTTTTCTTTATAATTTTGGTGGTAGTGTGAGATCTTGGAAGCATGCATGTAAGAGTGATGTTGACATATAGTGTATAATTAAGGTGTGAAATGGCACATGAAAGGACGGCCATAGCATGCGAGCTAGCAGCAAACTGGAAGATAAAGGGAAGAACAATCCTGTCGTCAGGCTCACATGCAAATGCATGCGCACATTGCATCATCTATATCTATATAAACTCTTTAGCCTTCTCATGTGTTTAGAATGGGCAATTTCCACTTTTTTTTAATGTATTTTATTTTTATTTTTTTAAAAATTAAATATTTTATTTTATTATTTTTTTCTCTAACTTTTTTTCCTAAAAAATATTGCTAGGGTTCCAATCCGCTACATATCTGTATCCCATGCAACTTTAATTCCCCCCTTTGCTTTGCGGCTCACATATGCAACTTGGATCAATATCAATCAATTATCACTCACGCCGACACCTTTTTTTTTCTTCAAATCTTTTCTTTTTTGTCATCAAACTTGTTTTGCTTTAGTCCTGGATTTCTTATTTGTTTGATGTGACCTTCACAAATTCGTTCATTGAATGTTACCTGAAAAACATGTAATCACCGTCTAATTTTTGTGCGCGCTTACGCTATCTGCTTCCATTATTTTAATTTACTCATAAAGCAAAATATATATATATAGGTTGTGTCTCAACTAAAGTATTAAAGTAAGATCAGCAATCATTATATGGATGGGATACGATTAGGAGTGAAAAGTTCACGTACTGGTTGTTGATGCTGATTGCTCACTGAGGATGTGACCCATTATTAAGCTATAGGGATGTTGGTTCGGTTTAGATCGAAGCTAGTGTTAGAATTAGAAACGAATTGCAACATCATAGTTGGATTTGGATGAAATGAGGTTGAAAACGAATTGCACCATATACAGTTATAAATCCACAACATACTGGATTTTCTAGCTTACTTCTAATAAAAATGATGTTTGTTTAACTTCATTTTCCTTTGGGGTATAAACCCCCCTCCACATACATATTTTAAGGAGAAAATTTAAATAATAGTTTTGTATATTTTTCTAAAAATAAGAGAGGGAGAGAGAGAGGTATGAAATAAAATACAGGTGATAGATAGAGGGAAAAATATTGTATGTATTTTTGTACAAGAATTTGTTATATGAATAATATTTCTTTGTTAAAGTTAAATTTACAAATTTAATGAAAATTTTATTTTTATGAATATTTAAGTGCATGAACAATGATAAATTTGATTTGAAATAAAATTTTATTTCTGTTAAAATTGATTTAAAAGTAATATAATTTATTTTTAAATATTTTCATTGTAGAATCAAGTTATAAATAAAATTTAATATAAATTTTTTAATCCAATGTAAAAGTTACTTAAAATTATTTAACTCAAAATCAATTTTAAAATTTTATACGACTTAAAATCAAACATACGAAAATATGTATTATTAATTTTAAATTCAAACTAATTCTTTAACAGTAAATAAAACACACTAAATCTTCTATAGTTTATTATTTATTTTTCTGTAGAGGTTAGTAATTTCTTTAAGTACTGACACAGTTGACTCTTAGACAAGGCTAGCCAAGTAGGTATCTGTAGGTGGCAAAGCCTCCCCATAAAGCAGCCAAATACTAGCCACATGACACGCAAAACAACTTCATATATGTCAGCCTGTGTCAAGTGATAAGATTCAAACCAGATTTTATTCCAACAAGAAAGGTCCTAGAACGTTCACCACAATTTCCAACCCTAAAATTTGGAACTAACACAATGCTAATGTTGACACACACACATGACAACTACCTACGCCAAAATTTCATCATAAGTTAAACTCTTGTTCTTGTAAACTGACGTATTATTTTGTTAGCTGTAGAAATCACAACGATGCAATGTTGTTTGAGGTGATAGAATTAATTATAATGGTTTTTCCCCTGAATGTTTATTATAATTACATACTCGATCAAAATTTGAACTCACACACATGAGGTTATTAGTAAATATATAATGTCTTTTTTGTTTCGATTTCTTTTTTTTTTGCTTCGGAGAAAATATATAATATCTAACAAGTCATAGGTAGAAATATGATTTAGCTTGATATATAATACAACTGAGGTTTTTTCCCAGCAATAAATATATTTATATGTATAAAATTAACGGACATCAGAAATGCCTAACTGAGATATGATATACGATTATATCAAATAATATTTTGTATTTTACCACATAAGATATGATATATAATTAGATAATAATCTTCATAATTCATTAATCATAAATCAAGCCATTAATATTATAATATTATATAAAGCACTGGTTTTTGTTAAAATATAAAACAAAATTATTTGCACATCTTTTTTTAATAATTTAACTTTTCATGATTGTTTGTTGTTTGATGAAATATTTGTCTTTATAACCAAATAATTTAGCGTTTAGTTGACCCTTTTCATTTTTACTTAAAAAACATTTAATTTATTGCAAGGTAGATAAATTTGTGTATTACATACGTTGTAAGTAAAAATTTCTTGTATAAAGAGACATATTTAAAATATAATACATAAAATTATTCATGAATTTTAATATATATATAGTTGGATTGATAACACATCTTTTTCTTCTTTAAGAAAACCACAATATCTATTATATATATTAACCACATTTCCTCACTTGTACTTATCTCTCTTTTCTGTTTTTTTTTTTCACTTACTATTTGAATGAAAGAAACAGCTGTCACAAAACATGGCTCAGATTGTGTTTAGGATTGATGAAAATGAAATGAATGAATATCGTACATATGTATAAAGATAGGAATTCAATCATGGGATGACGCTGAAAGAAGATTATATTGCATGTGATGATGGAAGGACCAAAGATCATGCGTGAATTCAATCAGGGACGAATGAGGACAATGGTACTATATATGCATGCCTGCTGCGTACAAATTAAAACTTAGGGTGGTGCATGCGTGCCTTTCATCTACGACTCAACTTTGTGGATTAATATTGAAACGAAATTAAACTTATTAATGGAATTATAATGGATATAGACAAGTGAATTGAAATGATCGATTCTTGAAAGTTGAAAGCAAATAATTAAGTCACGCTGCAATATTAGGAGACAAACAATTATCAACATTCAATGCAGTATTATATTCTAGCTGGTTGTATATCCATTGAGAAACCACGCCAGTGTGTGAAGATTGCCTTACCAACCTAAGTTTATGAATGGTGAGCAAACGTCATTGACAAACTTCTAATTATTTAAAGTTTATTAAAATTGGTATATATATATATATATGTAAGGGAGTGTGTCAAGTCTACAGCATGCATATATAAATGGATATGTATGTAAAGATCATATATATCAGCTAGGCATATGGCCAAAATAAACGTCAATGAAAACACTTTATTTATTTTATTTATAAAATAGAAAATTTCACAGCTATCCCAAATACACGAATTATTTCTCAAATTTTGTTTTTCTAAAAAGGTGCTGAAATTTCTCAAAGTTAAGAAAAAACACCCTCAAGGACTAATCCCACACATCAATGAAGGTGTTGAAAAAATTTGTAATTTATTAAAAAGAAAAATAACCTATAATAATTAAAGAGACGTGTCTTTCTTTTAGTCACTTATAATCGTGTCACTGTCATTATTCTTTAAACGTTATGAAGCCACTTGTTCCAAAGACAATTGGTGTGGAAGAATATGGCCAGAGATATGGATTTCGTCTAGCAATTGATGAGATGTGAGAGCTGTAAAGGAATGTGTGAATTATATACATACTACCGTAAAGTGAACATTCCAGTTGTAATTTTCCCTCTTTTTAACTTAAAAATATATAAATTCCTAACTACGGTAAACTTGCACTCATTCCTAATGCCGTTAACATTAAGAGAGGAATAAAAAATTAAACAGGTATTTTAACAAAATCAGAAGACTTTACTACATGCTGATGAGTGTATATGGAACCACTTTAAATAACATTCAAATGAGTCGATCATAGTTAATTATGAAGAAAAAAAATTGAGAGAGGAAAAAAAAAAAGAAAACTTGAATTAATTAATATGTTTGAGTAATTATTAGTTATTAGTGTGAAATATTTATTAATAATTAATTTTTATTAAACAATTTGATTGATACTTTAAGTGAAATTTTTTCTTCTAATCACATTTATTTCATGATAAATTTGAATTTAAAATCTCACTTTATAGAATCCTCCTAACAGCTTAACATTTATTTTTAGCTTGGTTTCTCAGCCCTTAAATTTACATGGTATAAATGGGTTATATACCAGCACTGACATGACCACAACAAGATCACATTTCATAACATAAAGAGTATAGAGCAGCAAACGTAAAAGTGGATCCAAGAAGGCTACATGGCAAGCTTCCACTATCTTCACAAGCATCAGAGGAGAAAGAGGACACAGTAGAAGAGTTTGATGCTTATAATAATTATGCATCTTGGTCTTCAGAAACTGACATGTCTGAAATGGTTTCTGCTCTTGCTCAAGTTATGGGAACTACCAATCGGAACCCATACATGCCACAATCAACCTCCTTTCCTTTCTCAACTTCCGTGGTCAAAGATCAACCTCAACCATACCCATCTCAACCTCCTCCAGATCAAGGTTTGTTAGCTATCTTAATTTATTTTAATTAATTAGCATTTTTTTTCTTCTTTTTGTGTGTTTACCATCTGCTTATCAGAATCCTACTTAATTCAGAATTTGGTTAGAGGTAAATAAAGTCACATACTATCCAATGATTTAATCTTAACTTTGAAATATTAATCATTTATGTCTAATTACTTGGTTATTAATTAGCATGTTTAATTTCCAAAAATTGATAAAAATTTATATGTTATATATAGTGAGAATCCTCATTGTTTAGTTTTCTTAAAAAAACACTTTAATTTGCGTATCTTTAAATTCCAATTAATGGAAATGGTGGATGCGTGATGTCATCATAGAATCAATTTGTTTTCGATCAAAAATTAAAAGTAAAAACATAATCCATTGTTTTTCTGAGTTTGCGATACATTCTTGTTGTATTATGATCTATCCTTCCTTGTTAAAATCAAACAAGTAATACACTCATAAATTTATGAAAATGTCCTAGACTCCAAGCCACAAACAACGATCTATGATCTTTATTGTCAATAAATAAAAGGTAAAATACTTGTTTTTTCAAAGGTACTCAAATTACTCTTTTTTATCCCCAAAAATTACACTGTTTTTCTCTCGTGTATTTTGAAAAATATTATATTTTAATGTAAATAATTTTTTTATAGTATTGAATAATTAGGAATGAGTATTTATATATGACTGCTAGCCAGTATTATTAGCAGCTAATTGTAAATATACATTATTAATTTTAATCTTTTAAGAATATATAATTTTAAATTAACAAAACCTATCGACTTTGAGATTTTATTTCTGCAAAAAATCATTTTGAGATTTTATCAATTAAAATCTCCATCTCATTTTTTAACATTTCAAAGTTAATAATTGAAGTCCAAAATTTCCTATAAATAACATTGAGATTCTCATATATCAAAAAATTAACCTTAAAAATCTTAACTCATTTAAATAAAAAGGAATTAATAAGATATAAGACACATAGTTTCAAGTAAGAAAGAACATATAACACATATTTAATTTGCCTTTTATTTTGATCCCTGCGTCTGTATATAAATATCACGTTATCTAGCTTTTGGACGATCCACATAGTACCGCGTAAATGATGCACAAAAATTATCTCATACGAAATAATTTATACGTTGCTTTATCACTTTCAGGAAATAGAAAAATAAGCTATTTTTAGAAAAGAAATGTTTCAAAAATATTGTAATTAAGTCAAGCTAGTCACTTTTCACTGAAATAAAATATAATTTTTTTTTGTCTCATCACATATCTTGTTTAGAAAAAATCAAAACCAAAGAATGCCAATATTAGTATAAGTCGCATGAGGACAACTAGGTAAATAAAGAAATTCAATGCATGCGTCTGTCTTTATATTCAAGTTGTGGTGAGTCGTGACATTTCTTCTTTCTTCTTATTTATGCATTTCTCATCTTTTGACCAATGCCGAATGAAAAGTAAACATCAAGGGGAGCTAAAACATGAGACTTTCTTCACGTAACAGAATAAAATATAATATAAGTACTTTTCCTATTCCCCAGCTGCATACTCACATATATTTTTCTACATAATACACCATATTTTTTTTTTTTATATTTACATGCATGCTATCCCTAATTTATTTATCTGTTACTCCCATTGCATTATTTACTCCCTCACATTCTCGTTATTACTCTCTTTTTACAGTGGTAAATGCAGTCCAATTAATGTCCTATGATCATTTTTGTACTTTGTATGCATAATGCATGGGGTGTGAATTTGGGAATTATTATTTATAATATATTGGTCTAGAGTTTAATTTCTCATGCGGTGACCATATATATAAAGATAAACGTGTATACTTTTTTTTCTGTTAATTACGTAGATCAGTAGCATAGCGAGGATATATATAAGTAAATGTAAGGTTGTCAAACTCGTTTTATTTATGTAAAATCATGAAATTGTAAGAGTGTATCAGTTAACTCCATGTTTGACGACCGTGGTTTTACGCACTAGGAAAACATAAAATCTGTACCTACATCTTTTTTGGACAAAAAATCTGCACCTACCTAAACTTTGCTAAATCGGTTTTTACATTTTGCATTCGATATGATCTCCTTTATTTTAGTTTGGACAGTAGCACTTTCAGTTCTCTATAGTCAATTACATTATTATAACCACTCGTGTTTTGAAATGTATCCATTTTCTGGATTACATACATATACCCCACATTTATAATTGCATGTTCTGTTCTCAGAGTCAGTCTTGTAGAAATAAATCATAACTAAAAAATTTGACTACAGACCGATAGGATTTGAATTCAAATACCATTTAAACTATTCAAACCTTCCCACTACTAAGGTAATCTTAATAAACTAGCTGTTCTTCTTACCATGACATAAGGAGTTAATATATTTTTAGACACTAGTACTATCTCATATATCATATATTTTGTTATTGTACTTATTTTTAAGATGCTATACCATGATGACTAACAATGGCTTTCAATCTATATTTAGATTATTAAGATAGTCTAACTTAATTAAGTAGAATGTACGAATTATTGTAAATCTGAGTACTTATTTTTTATCCCTGCAAATAAAAAATAAATAATTCTACATTTAGACAAGTACTGTAAAATTTACACATAGAAATAGACTTATATATATATATATATATATATATATATATATATATATATATATATGTAGAAAAGCACATTAAATTGAAAGAACCAATCTCTTATTGATTTGCATGTGTTGGTGTAGAGGTGACAAAGAAGCCACACTACAGAGGAGTGAGGCAGAGACCATGGGGGAAATGGGCAGCAGAAATCCGTGACCCAAAAAAAGCAGCCAGAGTGTGGCTAGGAACCTTTGAAACAGCAGAGGATGCAGCACTTGCATATGACAAAGCAGCACTCAAGTTCAAAGGCACAAAAGCTAAGCTCAATTTCCCTGAAAGAGTTCATCAAGATGTTCCCTTTATGCAACAACACCAACAACGTTCATCAAACAGAAACGTTTTTCCCATCCATGCAACTTCCACCACTAGTAGTGCTACTGGGTCTGTTTCTTCTGTTGATGCTGTTGCTCCTCCTTCGTTGTCCACTCATGATCAACATGGCCACCAAGTTTTCCCAAATCTGTATCAATATGCACAGATTCTTTCAAGTGATGATGCACAGTTACCTTATTTCACATCCCATCTTTTCAATCAACAACAACAACAGCAACAGCAACAACCTTTCAATTCTCAATTCTCTAGCACTTTTTCTTCAACCTCATCCTACTTCTACAACCAGCAACAACAATATGATCAACAAGGACATGATCACTCAAACCACTAGCATGATACTATTAATCTCTGTGATTTCCAACCGTAACATTAAAGTTTTTCAAGTCTTAATTAATTTGTAATCACAGTGTTGTAACTGCAATATTGACAACATGCATGGGCATTAATTAGTCGTCCACAATTTTCCTTTTCTCAAAAGAGTAAGATTTTTGAGGTATGTAACGGTGGCGGCAATTTAGGGGCAAAGCAATTTTAAAGCTTGAATAGCTAGTTAGTATATGCATCTGTCAATTTGTTGTAGAATATTGAGTCAGGGATCAATGTATGTTTCTTTAAGCGTGCACAAGACATGGATCCTACATTTAATTTCCAATTTAATTATGGATATGGATAAACTTTTTGTTGGAAAGTACATCGTGTCATGTTTTTAATTATTAAATTAATTTGTATGCTTTTGAGTTGTTTGATGATGCTTAATTAAAAGTTATTGAATTATAATCATTTTCATTAGATTCTTTACTTTGTATTTATTTTTTAATTTTTAAACATCTAAATTAAAGGAGCGAGAGGTGGAAAAGAAAAAAAGTAGTGAGAATTGATTGAAGTATCTTTTGACCTGTTCCTTTTGCATGCCTCCTTAATCAATTAGTGTTTACGATGAGAACAAGTACAGGAGAGGACATTGAAATAGAAATTTGAAAGGATAAAATTTTCGTCCATTGTTACACCCGTTTTTCGCAAAGCAAATCATGTCGCATGACGCATGCTTCATATAGAAAGTTCCATAGTATATATGGCTTTACGTATTTGGAGTTCCTACGTGCCACCTACCAACAACTTTTTAATCTTTATTTATTATTCGCGTGAGATGTTTTTTTAGTTGTTATGTTATAAAGTGTCAAATATTTATCAATTATATTAATAACTAATCCATAGGATGAGAAAGACTCAACATGTCCACAAATTTAATCTGGACCGAAATTCATTTGGATGAGTTTGAATTTTAAAATTAAACTCGATATGTTTTTCAGGCCAAGTTTGGATTATGCTTATTAAATCCATCCCAACTCGATTTAGTGTACCCAACATCTTTTAGAAATATTCTTTTTTTATATAATTATGTATTAATAATAAACTTTTACTCAATAGATAATATTTTGTATAATACGATATTATATTTAGAATGATATTAAAATATATCTAATTTAAGTTTTATATTTTTTTTATTCTATGATTTAACTATACTTAATATTAATATTGGTATATTATGTTAAAATGTCGGATTGACTGATTTTGTCCCATATATTTTGAATCTTGATCGGATTAGTTCTATTTCACATAAATAATCAATCAAAATTTCAGACCAAATAAGAACATAGATAAATTTATCCCAATTCGTTTATTGCTCACTCCCAATCAAGTGCATCTCACATACCACTTTTGTAGTATGATTTTTGGTTGTAGTCATAAATGATGGTTGTTTAAGGGTAGCATTTTATGGGTTAAAATTATATTGTGAGAACTTGTAGAAACAAAATGGTATCATTGCCATAAAGCCTTAAACATGTTAGACAGCATAAGTAGGCTTTAGGCTTGGCCCTCAAACAAGTTAGATAAGGCGTTAAAATTATACAGTATTGCCATAAAGGCTTTAGGCTTGCCATAAAGGCTTTAAACTTACTTCCCTATATTTTTATTTTTATAATTTCTATTTAATTATAGAAATAACTCTACACAAATACTTACATAATAAATATTTATTCAATACGCACTAGATTATTTAACCAAAGAAATCAGTAAGTTTGGTTGTGTTATGTCACGACTCAATCAACCTACACCATGAGAAAAGAGCCAAAATTAACAAGTTTAAAGTCGCTATGAATCACTTTAAAATGATAGCAATTAAACATTTTAAAAATTATGGTTTGTACTCTAGAGTTCAAGTTCTAGAGTTGTTTATGATTCGCATTACTTCAAAGTCTCGAGAGAAAGAGTGCAGTTTAATATCCTAAAACTACCCATAAAATATTTTAGTGCGTAACAAGGAACTGGTGAACTTAAATTAAAAAGGATGACTTGCTTCTCCAAAGTTGGGAATAAACAGAAAATTCTAGCAAATATGCATTCAGCAAGTGGAGTAGAAATAAAATGGCCACTGAGAACATAATTAACTCATTACTTGGATCTACAAGTCTTGAAGATTGCAGCAAACTTAATTAAGACATCAGGAAATAAATCCTCTCTTACGTTACGTACATAGTATACAAGGTTCAAAATTTATGCTTATTTCTCTCAATAAATATTGAACATGTTGTATTCAAAATTTGAACACGACCTTCTCGTATTGATTCAAGTCATTTGACTTTTCATCCCCAAAAAAAGCTTAACATTGATCCTAAAGCACTTGATGTTTTTTCTATATAGATAGTCATTTCACATAAAGGAGTTATTCTGCAAAAAATTGTACAATAATTGATATGCGTGATTAATACAACAGCAATATGCCCAAGGTGTTTCCTCAAAATACAGAACCAAATCATTCTTTAAATGGTGCATCACCATGATCACTTTGCATGTGGCTCTCGTATTTATCTGCCATCATAGGCAGAGATGGGTGCAACTCTGAGCGGGGAAATAAAAGTTTCAGACGGAAAGCATCAACTCCATTCAAATAGTAGTGAAAGAGCCGCTTGGCCCTAATAAAGCCAAGGCGACCATACAGTGCCAGTGCTCCTTTATTTGTCACTTCCGCTTCTAATGTAACCTATACAAATGAATAACCATTAAGTTTGGTCTCTAAAGCCAAATTCTAAACAATTTAGGCTTAAGCTACCTGCACAAATTTATACTAGTCTTTTCACTAAATGAAATGAATCAAAATCTTTCATGGCACCATGGCAGTAGGATTGATTAGTTACTTCAAAATGAATTAATCTCCTAGCTAGCTGTTAGCACTCAGTAAGGAAAAATATGCCACTCCAAGAGTGCTTTTACCAAACAAAATAGAAGAGAGCAGAAAACAAGAACAAAACTGAAGTTTTGGAGGCAAACAAAAAAGAGGCACAGACACTATCATAATCCAGGTTTAATTAATGAAGATTGTAGAATCAGAAAATGCAGGGCATAGTTTCATAACATGGGCCTGTTCTCACTCCTATATCTGATTCAACTTTAGAAACGGAAGTTAAAACAAACATCTTTCCATTTGCATATAGGTAGAATTTTAGTAAACCTGTACTTTGAATCTTCCTTCTCAACTAAATATTTACACATGTTAAATCAGCAAATAATTTTAGTCTTGTCTTTAAGCCATATACTAGTATTTAAAGAGGTGCATGCTTGCATGGAGAAAACTGCAAGGAGGAAAACGATTTTGATATTCTAATCTACATTCAAATTATGGGCATGTACTGCTCTATATCACAGTGCCCATACCTTGTTTTCTCATGTAAAACAACATCCAAGTCAGCAAAGTTAAACAATAATCACACATAAACTCTTGGTACCAATTTCAATTTCCTATCAGTTTTTACATTTTCTCTATTTGCAATAATATATCATAATGCAACTGATAGATAAATGACATAAAACCAGGCTGACAGTAAGATTGTGAGCCATTGACCTGCGTATACACAAGGAAAGGGAAGAAATGAAAAAATGGGCCTTTAGGTGTGCCAAAGAAGATGAGAAAAAGGGGGCCAGGATGGAATTTGATGAAAGAAGGAAGAGAAGGAGTGGAGAAATCGGTTGGAAGAGGGAAATGCTCAACAGAAAACACAGCTGGCAAAAGGAAATTGGGAGGAGAAAATTGGAGAATCATAGGAGTAATGATGAGGGAATCAATAAGGGAGGGGCTGGAATGTGAGGGGATGAGCATTGTGGGTAGTGAAGGTGGCCTTTGGCCTTAGGAGGAGAGTGCACTATCCTATATGGCATTTTGGGGCTCTGTTCTCTAGTTCATCAGAGATTGATATACACCGTAAGGATCCGTGCTCCATTCCTTTAAGCTGAATATTATCCAGAATTTACGTTTTATATTCACAAGAGTAAAGTTAAAGGTAAAACAAATGAAAAGGAAATGAAGAAAAAGGAGTGATAGACAATGAAATTGGAAAAACTAATTCTCTGCTCCGCAGGTAAAGGAATAAATATGTCAATCATATTAGGGAGTTTACCATTTTCATCCCATCAACCAGGTAGTAATTATTGGATCAGTAGTTCAGTACACCTAAAGCATTTTAACTAAGATGCAATGATCATATAAAAGCACATTAGTCATATGATAAATACATAACAATGATTCCCAAATCCCGGTCCACTGAACTTTTATTGTTTAAGATGAAGCACGGTGAAATTCACATATCCAGTTGTCAGTTTTTCATACCAACCAACAAGGAAACTCAAAGCTTTCTCTGTCTATTTCTCTTGACCTTCACTCCTTCCCACATTCTTAAACTACATAACACTGCAATACAACCACACATGGTTACATAAATACGCATACATACCTCTTCGCAACCTGATTCCATCATCACCTTGATAGACCTAGTAACAAGCTCCGTAGCTGCAGAAAAAAATTAAGGAAAAGCCAAATCCCAAACATTTTTAGCATTTGGCAGCATAGCACCAACCCTTTGTTAGAATATCTAATAATAACATCACAAAACAGGAAATTAACACATAAATTCGTTAAAATTTGGTGCATGATTGAGAAGCTTTTATTCTCAAAAGCCCTTCCAGGAAGTTGACAAAAATAAGTAAAACCAAATACACGCACATTAAAAGTTTAGATACTTCTTTTTTTAAAAATATGGGAATTACCAATGCCTCTTCCTCTGTAGGGCTTGATGACAACCAGCATAGCAATGTAGCCTCTGAAAGTGTTACGGTGTTCCCCCATCTTACATACCACGGTGCCCACGCATTTACCCTTGTGGAACGCCTAAAACCAATAGGGAAATTATAAAAAAAAATCACAAATCTTTAATGAAATATAAGTAGGGAAAACGAGAATTAGATGAAAAAGTGAAGAGATAAGGAACCAGGAATGAAAGCTGAGGCCAGAGATAGACGAAGTAACGGTACGTGAAGATGGAATAAGGTTCGCTGAGTTCTTGGTCCACCAGGTTCATTACGAGAGGGAGGTGATGCTCGCCACCGTAACTAACGTACTCAATCTCAGAAGCATCGAATTCCACATTCTCCATGGTTTCTGCTTCGTCTCTGTCCATTACTCCCTCTCTCTTCTCTTGCGCAGCACCAAGGAAAGCGATGCTAGTTCCTTGGGTAATTCTATTTGGGCCTTACTTCAACACACTGTTTCGATGGAAAAAAAGGAGACGATTGCTATTTGTACATCTTTTTTATTAGTATGGGTGAATGAATACCGCAATTGGTGGTCTTCAAAAGTATGACTGTATGAGTTGTTGTCACTTATCACTTATTCTCCTAGAAGTAACAAATTTAAAATAACTCACTATACTATCACTTTAATATCTAAACTTAATTATTTATTGCCACTTTAATTTTTTAAAAGTAGGTTAACATTATCACTTAAGTCACATATTTTTAATTTTCATAAATAAAATGAGTGATAGATTGTACTTTTAGGAATCCTTTTTTTATAGTTTTATTACATTTGTACAATCAATATAAAGAAAAAAAAATGTATGGTCAAACACTTTTTTTTTGCCAATCATGGTTTTGGTACAAAGTAGTTTCATTAGATAAATACAGTGATTAAATCTTCATTGGTGACAACAAGTGCACTCAATGTGAGTATTTTTCTTCCAATATGATTTATTTCATACTCAATGATCGATCAGGATTCAAACTTGCACCACTTGGTTAAGGAACTCTAGCCACTACCATTTGTGTTAGTTGGTCAAACACTTTTTTGGTCTATGGTATAAAACATTTAATAAATACTGATTTTTTTTTTATAATTGCATATGTTGGCCAAATTTAAAATTAATGTTATGATACTTAAAAAACTATATTTCATGTCTTAATTGCATAATAGAAAAATATCTATTTTATCATTTTTAAGTTTTTTTCATTTGATGAATCATATGTTTATCTTTATAATACATAAAAGTATGATTATTTAAATAATATAAATTGTCAAAATAATATCTATGTGTTAAAATTCAACTAACACAAGGGTTTTTCAAGCTTAACAAGTAATATTAAATTTGAGTCTTACATATACAATTACGTTAAATACTTATAAGAAGAGTTTAGTTTTGTTTTAAATAATAATCCTATTTGACTTCAAATAATTTCTACAAACACAAAAAATAAATAATTTAAACTATAATTTTATGTTAATTTTTTACCTTTGAAAAATAAATAACAATTATTATTTAATAAAAGCAAAACATAACTCATCATGTCAAAGAATAAATATTACTTTTTTAGGATATAGAATAATAATATGAAATTATGAAAACTGATCCTAAGGCCCGGAGGAACAAAAGGGCCCAGCCCAACGTGGGAAACTAAGTGCACTCACTATATCTAACGAAACAAAGACAAAGAAAACTAAACCCTAGTGGCAGTCTTGTCGTCGTCTCTCTTCCGGTTCCTCTTCGCAACAATGGTTGCCGCCAAGAAAACCGTAAGCTCTCTCTTCCTCTTTCTGCAACTAGCATTGTTGATTTGTTCGTGTTTCACTTGGTTTCAGATTTGGGGTTTTCAATTCCAATTCGATTTTAATGTGTTTCTGTTCTGTTTTTCTATTTGAATAAATGCAGAAGAAGACCCATGAGAGCATCAACAACAGGCTTGCTCTTGTCATGAAGAGCGGCAAATACACCCTTGGTTATAAGACCGTTCTCAAATCTCTTAGGAGCTCCAAAGGTATCTCTTTTCTACACTTTGTCATTCTCTCTTGTTTTGGGGGGTGGGGGGCATTGTTTTTATACGCTTGTCTCAGATCCAGAACTGATGAAAAATGGTGCATTGCATTTCATACGGGTAATGGACCCTGGATATTAAATAAGATCAACACGAGAAATTTCCCTCAACAACAGAAAATGTGTTAAAAAAGCATGTTGCTTGTATTATAGTTACAAATGCATTTGATAATGTTAAAGTTCCTTGCAGCCGCTTGCCTAATTTACTGACTAATTTGATCTCTAAGGATGATGTAATTTGTTTTAAATTAATGTGGATGTTTGCCTTTGTTAATATTTTGGTAGTTGTTTGTAATGATGATTTATTGATATTCTTGAATTCTCTGCAGGGAAATTGATTATCATTGCTAACAACTGCCCCCCTTTGAGAAAGTCAGAGATTGAATACTATGCCATGTTGGCAAAGGTTGGAGTTCATCATTACAATGGGAGTAAGTTCTTAATCCGATGCTTTTCTTCCCATCCCCATGTTTTTTTATACTAATTTTAATGTTAATTTGCATTAGATGAGAGGTTGAAAAATCTTCTGTTTTTGATTTGATAGTTTAAGTATCATGCCGTGCTGAACTATTTTGATCTATATGGGGTGGGATGTGGGTCTGCAGACCAAATAATATCTAGGTCGATTTAATCTTGTTGGATTTAACTTGGGATATTGTGTTAATGATACTTGCTTATCTGTTTTGTGTTAACCTGTTGTGGTTTTTATCATGCTTATGTGTGTTGGCTATACGTGAGCTACTTTTTTATGCTGAGCTATTCTGTCAATTCAAGTCAATGTTTGGTTACATCTAAAGGAGTTGTCTATATAAATTTTGGAGTCACTGAGAGAGCTAGGGTCGGCCATATGTTTGAATGTCCTGCATTAAAACCTTAATTGTGGTTTTATTGGACTTGTTTTTGAAGCATCTGGTGATTAATTATCTTCGTTGATGAAATTTATATGATCTGCATTTATAGCAGCCGATGGAAGTTTTTAGCTATAGCTATTTTGATAATACACATATGATATAGGTTGCTGACCATATACATTTTTGGATGTTTTGCTTGTATAAATTATAGCACAAACAACTGGATTGTAATTTTAACTATTGATGATAATTGTTGAATGCTATGATGCCTGGTAGATATTGTCATTTAACACTTTTAAGGTTTCTGTATATTTTTGTCTCATTAACGATATTTTGTTGTTTATAGACAATGTGGATTTGGGCACTGCCTGCGGCAAATATTACAGAGTGTGCTGCCTTAGCATTATTGATCCTGGTATCTGATGCCTCCTTTCCTATTTCAATATTTGAAAGTAGTTTTTTTTTTTGTTTTTCTAATACTGTTTTATATTTGATGTTTACAGGTGATTCGGATATCATTAAGACACTGCCTGGTGAACAGTAAAGTAGTGTTGAAGTTACTTGTTATTTTCTGGTTTTAGTTGATTCGGACTTTGAAAGAATATCTTGTTGAGTTGTAGACTTTGGTGTAAGGTGCAAGGTTTTTGTGTGTTCTAGCTAGCTGAGCATCAAGTAATTTTGACTTTTCAAAGTTTTCATGTTTTATTGTGCCAATTTCTAGAGATGATATAATTATATTATGATCGCGCGTGCTGGTAATGCCTGGGTTATCGACGTTCGCTTGCAAATGGATCTTGACATTGAATTTGCGTGGTAAACCCCATAATTAAGAAACTCTAAATGGGTGGAATTTGTCATAAGACGCGTCCATTATGTATATCAAAACAACTGAAACAAAAATCATTTAGTTTTTTAAACACAATTTATGTGGGTATATTAAACGCAAATTATGTAATATTGGCACAATTTAGTTTTCTATGCATTGAAAAAAAATAAGGGACAACACCATGCTACATAAGAAAAATGTTATTCTGGCAAAAAGAAGGGATGTTTTATTGTTATTTTGCTGAAGCTGCTGTGATGCTTTTTTTTTTTTAATTCTCGGATACTTTTATACTAAATTGTGATTATAATATGACTTATATTCTGTTTTAACAGCCAGTTATTCACTTAATTTCTTTCTCTTTCTAGAACAAAAGGAACTTGTGTATTTTTACTATTTAGAAAACAGATAACATTGGGGTATTTAGAAAGTGTTACCTGGCAGTGTCCTAACAGTAGTGCTACCCACCCCGACATCGTCAGCAACAGTTTTCATTTTCTTATAAAGAAAATAAAACCACAATTAGTTAGATAAAACAAAATTAATTGTATGAAAACTACTTTTGTGAATAGATTCATTAGAACGTTGAAGCCATAAAACGGCAGCACAAATAGTCGGAGGGGAGGGAGGAGAGGAAGAGGCGGCGGCGGGAGCGAATAGCTGGAGTGGACGACGGCGAGGAAGCGGTTGCGCGGGATATCGACTGCGAGGCCAAGGAAGGAGACGTCGGCAAGAAGGTCAGTATCGGAGATGAAGGTTTCAGCGATGCCGGCGTCGGAGACGGCGACGATGATGCGCTTGTGGAGGGATCCGAGGAGGAAGTGCTGCTTGTGTGGGTCCCACGTTAGGGATTCCGGGTGGAGGTTGGGTGATCGGGAATTGATGACGTGGGCGTTGCGAGCGAGAATTGGGCCTGGGCCCAATAACAAGAAAATAGTGGTTACGAGGAAGGGTTGTTTGGCTGATGAGATTAACATTGTGCTTGAAGAATGTGAAGTGACTATGGTGGTAAAATTAGGGTTAGCTTAGGCAGTGCATTGTGGAGGGGAAATCGGAAACATGAAAACCAAATCAAACTAATATAGCATTGATGGGTAGACTAGACACTTGAGTTTGAAACTAAGTTGAGCATATTTAGGGGTTGACTAAGATTTATGTTTGCAACGTCTATAAGAATTGGTGAATGACATGATACTTAATAAGAAAGTCATTCAAATAAAAGAAGCTGGAAAACAATGTTACAAATATAAATTAAAATTAACTATACATTATTTGACAGCACAAACTCAACCACAACACCATTCAAAACCGTTAGTTATACATTCTCTCCTTGAATGTCTTACGTGTGATATTTATATTTTTATATGTACAAAAGAAGGTCCCATGGAATGTAGTTTCACAATAATTTTGTGTCCGCTGTTTAACTAGTTAGAGGATACACTTTTTCACTGTAATTCAAGATTGCTCTTGTTAGAAAGGCTAAAAAGAGTTATTCGAGGGGTAGAAACTTTGAGCGTATTTTACAGACAATTATGTTTTCTTCTTTGAATAGTATGAATGAATGAATAAAGAAAAGAGTTAAACAGTTTATATATAATCTCGGAATCTCCTCATCAATAATTGTTGGTGTCTATAGGTTGGTTATTTTTCTATAGTTTTCTATAGAGCTTTGATAGAATTAGTCATAACCGAGAGTATAACTTGTTCTCATTTTAGCGATCAATTAAGCCATTCATCCACATGTCATCAAGATCGTAATGACTCAATTAAGTACACAAATTCTGTTATTTGATTCTCTTTGTATTACACTATGAGAGCATGCTATAATCTTGAATTTACTACATGATCTATTGTATGTATGAGGTTGTGAAAGTGAAACTTAACAAATGCATCGTAAATTCAAACCAAGACTGAATGAAATTTTAGTGTCTGTTTGGTTCCATGTCCCATGAGCAAAAATGGGTGCAAGTATTATCAGACGTAACGGAAGACCAAACCAGCTACTAGAGTTTTCAGGAATGAAGTTTCCTTTCTAAAAGTAAATTTAAAAACTGATAATGAACACTAGTTTGGCACCTGCCTTTTCCTGCTCATCATATTTCAGTGTATAGCTGCTACGCAGGCAAAATATTTACTCGACATCCATATCCTCATTATTCTTCCTAGCCTTGCTGATTTTAAAATCACTGACTGCCTTATCAAAAGTGCTCCTAACATGCTGGCACATAAGCATCAGATCTTGACATGCATCTTTTAACACCTCGCGTGATGGATCGCCTACAGATGCAGAGAAATCGCACATTCAACAGCAAAATACTAATGCAAATAGACAAATTTAGAGCATAAAAATACAAGAAACGTAATGCAAATACCCATATGGGCATTAATTAATAGTCATGCTATACATGATGTAAAACTTATTTGTGGATGATCTACATCAGTACATCCTACTATGTTTTTTTATTATAGAAGAAAAATAATTTTGTATAATGTTTTTGACTGCTTAATTATTTATAGATGCACTGTCTAAACTCTAAACCTTATAATGTGTTTATATCTGAACTCTGATAAGAAAACTTCTTAGTTCAACAGAGAATGCCATGCAATGATAAGAAAAGTTTTTAGTACCACAATGCTGTGATAGAATAGTTGGCTTACAAAAGTTTGGCTCCTATTAACAACTTCATATCGACCAAAAGTAACAAATAGTAAGTGAAGAAAATATTCGAGATTGTCTAACAAAACACGAATTTCGTAGCTAAGTATACACTACTCTTGTGATTTTAATACAAAAATAGATTCATGAGACTAGATTGTGGAAACAAATTTGCAAATCAAAGTCACAATCACATTATATCCACCACGATGCTGCATAGTTACTTACCTGTTGTCTGGACTCTGATATTAACACGATTATCTGAAGGGTGAGGAATGCTGTAGCCACAAAATGACACTCTTGGGCTGCAAGACAACATCAATACAAAATCCATCAAACTCCATTTAACATAAATGCAAAAATGGATTAATTAATCATGCACAACATAAGGAAACGAAATCAATATCAAGAGGGAGGGGGATCTGTCAATAAAAAAGATAAAGCTGAACTCAATTATGTTGTGGTGAGCATGGATTCCTACTTTGGAGCCAGTGTTGTTGAATAGTGGTTTTTTTGCCAACCTCCCTAGGCAATTTGTGAAGGGAAGCCTGCAATGGCATGTTTATAAGGCGGAATTGATAACACTGTTTGGAGCAGTGTTTCTTATGGCAATTATGGGAAAAGCTAACCTAATTACCTAACCTAAATTGTTTCAAGCACAGAGACTGCAACATTTAGTTTCTCAAAAATGAAAAATCATTTCCTATCATATATACTTATTATGGAAGAATCATATTCCTAGAGAGTTAAAGGACTTACTCTTGATTCAAGGTGAATCTAACAGCGTTTGCAAAAGTATGATCCTCATCTACGAGACTAAATGTTGATTTACTCTGATCAGTGTATGAGCCGTGTTCCATCGCTCCACACCAACGATCAAAGGAATTCGGATGCTGCGGCGGCGAGGAGCTAGAAACTGGAAAGGGAACAGCAAGATATATCATGGACCAAGAAACCGACGTCGTTTTATACAAACAAATTCTAATTCTTCTTCTATTCTTATAAAATTCTCGCGTAATTATTTTACTTTTTACAGCAAGTCATTTCTCTATGTTTATGATGGGTAAATTACAACTTTATATATTATATTATACGTCAACGCAATTATTTTTTGATATCACTTATCATAATCATAATTCTTTTCTCTTGATAATGCACATTGAAATGTATTCCTCCCACCAATCACAGCCTACCACACTTCATACCTTAATTAATTTCATTCCAGCTATTATATCACCTATATGACAATTATAAGAACCAATTAACTCATGTTTAAATTAAAAATCATAAATATAATAAAAATTACGTGAAAAATAAATATTATTATTAAAAAAATCAATTTTATTTTTAGTTTTTTTATTATTCATGAGACTTATTTTATAAAATTTCCACTTTTTATGTTTTTTTTTCTTAATATTAATTGAATTTTATAATTTTTATATAGATAAATTTAATGAGATAAATTTTACATATTAAATCAATAAAAAAAAGTTAGAATCTCAAGTAACATGTGGCTTTTATTGCACACATATTGTTCATAGATGTGTTAATAAATCAGAGAAAAGAAAACATTTTAAAGTTTGAAATGAATGTAGAAATCGAAAAGAAAAAATTGAATTTATTAACTCTTACATTTTCTTTCTTCTTTACTTTTCCTTTATTATCTTTTCAACGCAGTAAATATAAAAATAATCTTTTGAATTTTAAAAACTTCCTTTATACCATACGGGATAAATGTATGGACAACCACGTCAATAATTTTTTGGTGCAAAATGTTCATATAACCCCACCACATATATTTAATATATTTTCATATTTATTTCTTCAAGAGCTATATTCTTTCTCTCACATGTACCATCCTTTGAATACAAATATATAGAAATTTTATATCATGAGAACAATAATCATATACATAAATTCGTATTAAGGAGTCTAATCTCATTAGTTAATAACTAAATTGTGTATAAATTTTTTAATACATATTTTTATTTCTTATGGATAAAAAATTAAATAAATTTGTAGGAATAATTTTCGTATTATCAATTAGGTTTTTAAACTATACTTGGGAAATTTTTTTTTGTTATACATTAAATTAGTATAAATTAAAATATTGGGGGGGGGGGGGGTAATTCCCCCCAGTCACTGCAAAAAAAAAAAAAAAACTTACGTATTGATGAAAATTTTAGCTATGAAAATTGGTTTTTCATCATTAATTCAAGCATCACAAAAAATTAGTTACGAAATTAAAAAATTACATGTAAATTAATTTTTCACTAATATATTTTTTTATGCAGTGAATGTCCATCAGGTGGATCCGTTCTTGTTCAAACTTCGGAAATAATTCTATTTAAAACGTTGTCGAACACTAAATATGGAAAAGCTCTATTTTCATATATCTGCATATAGTATTTTAATTATATTATTCATATTATCATTGATGAAGTTTGCATCAACAAACTAGTAAATATCCAATTGACCTGTAAGACCAAAAGGGATAAGAACCTACGGATTCAAAATGCAGAAACAAGGCATGCACGTGAAGCCCAAGCTGTCAGCCAAATTTCACCACAAGAACACAACATGCCATCACTTATATACCATTTTACATAAAACACAAAAAAATGGACCACGAGAGAGAGAGAGCGACACACACACCATAGTCTATCCCCTTCATAATTGCAATTTGTAATTTGCCATGGCTCTTAACTATTCTATTTTCAGTAAAGCACTGTTAAAATTGCATGTGTGTGTGTGTGTCAAAGAGAATCTCAACCAGCATGCACGTACACCCTTTATCATTTTTTCAGCCTCTCTTTATCTTTTGCTACCTTTGAAGTGAGTGAGAAAGATGTTATTCCTTCTTTGTCTTTCTTTCTCTCTCTCTGCCTTTTTTTTTCTCATCCACGAAAAGCACCCACTTAGTTTGCAAAGTTGCTCCTCTTGCTTCCTCCACACCTTCTTTTCTCTTTCTGTTTCTTTTGTCTCCCATGTTTCCTTATCTTTCTCTTCCACCTGCACATGCATTTGCCACTCTCACATCAATGTCATGCTTTGTATATATGATGTACATGTGCTTCTCAACCCCATTAATCAGTTCGGAATGTTGCTAATTTAGGAAACATTAATCAACATGAGTTCAATCATGTGTCATCTTTTGTGGGAAAATATTCGTTCATGAATTTTTTGACATGAAAGTTACAAACCCAAAGGTTGATTCCAGTTTGTTACATTTGGTAATCTGCTCAGTAAATTGGTATTATCTATATGTTACATATGTATGTAAGCCAATCTTAGATACTGGCTACGGGTGTTGTAGTACAATGCAGATTCGTCCATATTTAAGCATATATATACTTTTATGAACCTTTTCCTAAGATCAAGTGCAGATCATTTAAGCATACACATAAATCAATTGAATTTTAATTTTATGACATTTTTTAAATTTTAATTATAGCTGTAAAAAAAATTATTTAATTGATTTCTTATTTTAATCGAAGGAATTTATTTATTTTAATCTGGAATATAGCTTTTCTTAAGTAGCTATTATTTTAACAAAACACAAAAATCGAAGATAATGTTACACTGCCACTTTTAATTAAGGCCAAACAAATTAGTAAAACTGATTTATAATCAAACCAAGTTTTGATTGACGATACGTCTCGAAGGAAAACACCTAGTTTCAAGTAATCCATTTTTATTTTCAAAATTAATATTCTCAAAGTAATGTTTTTTAAAAAAAATTCCTTCATTTTAATCTTAAAACGAAGAAAATAAAATGAAAGAAAAAAACAATTTAGAATGAGTGGGTCATTTGAGTACGACTTTTCATCTAAAAGAGAATTCGATTCATTTCTTTTCAATTATTCTCTCATCCCTTTTTGAATTTAATTTGTCTTTATTATATATATATATATATATATATATATATATATATATATATATATATATATATATATATATATATCCCCTCTATTTTGAAAACTTCATAAATTTCCATGTCTGTGAAGGTTTACTAAAAAATTACAAAAAAAAAATCATAACAACTGGATCAATTCCTTAATCTTATCAGGTTTCCCCACACCCTAATGTGAAACTATTAATTAAAGTCCCGGTAAGCACAGTGGCAATTATTATGTTTCTCAATTTTATATGTTAGTATTTGCATATACATTAAGAATGGAATTGAATCGGTGCAAACACAGTATATAGTAAACCAATTAGCCAAACCAGATGAATAATATTTCTAAATCAAACCAAATCCACCGTCGGTAATAAATCAACAATTTGATTTAATTGTAAGAACAAAACATCTATATTGAAACAATTATGCTTACATTTAGAACTAATCCTATCTTAATTAATATCAATGTTTTGAAGGTTAAATTAGAATAATGTAAAATGAAAATATTTTTTATTTTTATTTTTTGGTATAGAAAATATTTTTGATTTAATGCACCTGCGCAGTGTAACTACCTAATATGACAATTTTGTTTGGAATTTACGAACCGACAGTTTCTTCTGACACAGAGAGAGGTAGACCAACTTATGGATTGCAAAATTTACATAAATTTAAACTGAAGCAGGATATGTTCCATTTGAATATGTAAAAGACAAAAGATCATTATTTATGATCACTAGCTTACGTATGAAATAATAATTCAATCTCTAACAACTTTGTTGACTATATCATGTTCATGTGTGTGACATCTGCAAAAACTATTAAAATATTGTAGCATACTTAGTACAACAGTTACGGGAACCATTGCATTATCCTTAATTGAAATACGTATCAGCAGTTACCGTTTCCCGTGCAATATTTCCTTAATGCGACTATTCTATGATTTTATTATTTAGTCTACATTCTTTACTCTATTCCTTTGTATGTAATCCTAATGAAGGATTGGTACGTAGCATGACAGTGAGTAGACATTTTGTTTAAGTACCCAAGAAGATAAAATAGTGTACTTGGGATTCCAGAATCTTCAGTGCCTTCGTATGAGACAGAGGGAAGAGCTATATATGTTCAAAAAGAACCACATTGCTGCCATATATGTTTAAATCATTCAAGAAAGGAGAACAAGGTTTGATTGAGGAGTTATGAAAATTTTGACACTTGCATCTGAGATAACACTTTCATGAGTGGAAAATTGATTCCCAAAATCACAGACAAGTGCAACTGTATGAGTAATAGAGAGCAGCCTCCTAGGGGGGGAAAGTAAGTAGGGACCAAAAACAAGAGATACACTTAAAACATGAAATACGGTAGGACAATATAACTATCACTGCCCCACATTTGAAGGTTATAATCTAGACAACAGATTTGATTCTTTAATCTTGGAAACCGCACTATATTGTTCTCTTTCCTTTCCTTTCTATTTGAATAATTTTGAAAAAATTGAAATCAACTGACTTTTGTATCTCATTTTTTAGATACTTCTTTAGATACGTAGATATTTATGCATGTGGATATTAATACATGGTTGTATAAATTTTAAAGTAATTATTATAAAAATCAACAAATTTATTACACATTATAATTATTATGTGATTTTGGATTATATTACAGTGTATGCACAAACAAGGGAAAAACAACCAATTAAGTACAATAAAAGAGGCACAAAACAATCACGATATTCTAAAAAACGGGCAATTTTTTGTGTCCTAGTGTTTTCTCTTCACTTAATGGCATTCATAATTGAGGACCAAAGAAAAGGGAAATATGAATTGAATCTAAAGTGTTTGAGGTCTTAATTAGAACGTATATAATAAGATTCTGAATTTCTGATATACTCATCAAAGGAATATACGGTGAAAAATTTGTGGCACATACCTCTTCCTCGGATTTTGTTTTTGCATTTGAGTTAGGCGAGTCAGAAACTAGAGGTTTTGATCTCTCTGTGATGGATGGAGTTGAAGCAGGGCTGGGACTGGTTGAACTAATATAAGGAGGTGTACTTTGAGTACCAACATCTCTTGTCATTCCCTCTTTCTTCTTTTCTGCATAGAGAGATACAATGTAGAATTGGGAAGTAACTTGAACTGTGTCCTTGCAAGCAAAAAGGAAATAAAGAACATGGCTTGCTAATTAAGTGTGTGAACCTGGATTGGGAAATTGAAGAGCCACTTCTTCTTGTGTGAAAGTTGCTGGCTTTGTTGGAATGTGCTTTGAGGAATAAACTAGAGGAGCAGACATGGCAATTCTGTTTATTGAGTTTCTAAAAGATCTTCCACTAAGAGTTTTTGCAGATAAACACTCCAATGGTACCTCCCCTGAGAGAGGGTTGCATATATACCTTTCTGCTTCGTTCCACTTTGAATTTAAAGCAAAACCATCTGGAGATAAGCATTCCCAACTGTTATAGCTTGACCTTGCTTGCAATGCTGCAATTGACCCCCACCATCATTTAATTGATTCAAAAAATTTAAGCACACACAAAAAAAATCACAAACCATGCTAATTATCAATGCAATGTGCTTCATTATTCACTTGTAGTTGTACCTTTAAGAGCAGTAGTGAAAGAATATGTTGAAGGGTCTATTTCATCTGCAACAAATGAGAGAATTTGAGGTGAAAAAGAAGTTAAGACTTAAAACAATGAACTCCTTTGAATTGGAGTGAGAGAAAAAAATGTACCTTTTAAGAGGTATCCGGGTGAAGAAGCAGTGCTAGAAATGGTTATGTTTGATCTAAATGATCTTGTGTCTTCTCTAAAGCTTCTCATGTAAGATCCTGAGTACCTTCTGGAGTTGGTTCCCTCGCGGCTGATTCGAGCTTTCACTGCCCATTCTCTCAAATTGAACTCTGACTCATCTCTTCTTCTTGAGCTATAAGGAAGTGGCTCAGCTGTTGAGGCCATGAATTCTAGTTAGAAAATAATTCAGCAGAGTGGAATGTTGTTGTAAATGTTGGTTCAAGTCACTCTCACTCCAACTCAAACTAGCACAGGTTTGAAAGTGGGTGCTGCAGGTTCAGACATGACAAAAAAAGAGTGTTCTGAAGTTGAAGCTTTTTGTCTAGGTAAGGTATAGGTAGGTGGAATGTGCCTTTGGTTTGGTATCAATTTCAAGACTAGGCATGCCTAAGTAGTTCTGTGAGGAGTGTTTGTCTCCCTGAGTTTTGCTCTTTCACTTTTTGAATCTCTATGGTGCAACGACATAGCCTCAAATATTATCATTCTATATTTGGTAGTATGTTATTTCTTTTTTTTGGCCTCTGCATTAAATTCATTGGACTCTCTCAGTAACTTGTATTATTCTTTTGACCCCTAATATCCTAGACCAGTAGGTGAGTTTAAATCCTCAAGTGAATCATGGGACACTAACTATTAGTCCCTATTTTTTTATGTGATTATTTGCTGAAGAAAGACAAATTGAAATTTGTCCATCTTTAATTTCCTTTCTAGTTCCATAAAATTAGGATGCTGTAATTAAGGCCAAAATGTCGTGGATATCACAATCCATCCAGCACACAATTCCACATGGAGACAATTTTAAAAGGTTATAAAAAGGAATGGATTTCTCATTTGTAAGACATTTCATGGTGAATTTTCATTTTATTCACATTGCAGAAAACAACACGAAATAATGCATTTGTCCTGTGTCCTTGCATCAACATCACCTTTGAGTGATGATAGCTCCTCATATTTTATGTAGGGGATTGTCACAGCAGCACCTACTTGGCATACCATAATCTAAACTCATGAAGGAAGGATTATTTTGACCAAAGAAAGGAAAGAACAAAACAATACTCTAACTATCATGATGAGACTCATAAAAAGTTAACACCTAATCCATCCTTTTAAGAAGCCAGGTTCAAAGGGCAAATTGAACTTAAAAATATTTAAAACTAGATAAAAGTTAAAACCAAAGAAAGCTAAATAAACCAATAAAAGTATGTGTAAAGTCACGAGACAGGCAATATTTTTTAATTAAACAATTTTAAGCCTAAACTTATATTGCAAGTTGCAACTTCTAATTTTGATTGCCAGAAAAGTTATCCTTTTAGCTTTTCAAATTAATTTTCATATCAAGTGATTGAGCACAAGTAATTAATTAATTGAAATTAAGATTAAATTATTTAGTTAATATTTAAGTTTATAATTCTTGGCCAAAATAATTTTTGGGAAAATTTTATTTACTTTCCGATTAAACTTCGAATAAGTTAAATCTCATTTTTTGCATGGACGGATAGTTAAAAAGAAAATCCCATTTCAAATGGACATTGACGTGGCCTTCACTTTGTTGATGTGGATTTTGCATAACCGCATATCATTTTCATATAAGTTGGTAATTAAGTGCTGCATCACCAAATTATGTCTTGCTCACAAATGTGCAAAGTTCCTCAATTAAGACAACACCGAATTGATGTGTGAACTTAATTGCATCGACTTAAAAAGTTCTTTAATATAGCTAATATTGTATATCAGGCCAGAGGATATAAGATTGTGTAGCGCACTGCAATAAACCCTTCTGTTTACAAGCTTCCTTTTCTACTTTTTGAGTATGAGATTAATTAAAAAAAAACTTCGTACCCCATTGCCCGGAGGCTCTTCGCTATGCGAAGGTATAGGGGAGGGATGTTGTACGCAGCCTTACCCTTGCATATGCAAAGAGGCTGTTTCCGGATTCGAACCCATGATCAACAAGTCACCAAGGCACAACTTTACCGCTGCACCAGGGCTCGCCCTCAGCCTTACCCTTAAGTATGAGATTAATTACTAATTATTAATTATTACTCCATTATTCGTTCCTCTAATATAATTGAAAGAAGAAATATAATTAATTGGTTCTTCTATTTAAGCACCCAAATGTGATTTAGAAAAAAGTTTTCATATACCAATAGGTTGAATTAGGGGAGTGGTCAGAACCTCCATTAGTCATTATCGGATCCACCTTTAATGATCTCGTATTATGTTTAATTTAAATGGTCAAAGTAGGTGTAATTTGGAATGAATTTTCAATTCATTATAATAATTTCCTCTCCTAATAGGGTTGGATGCTTGAAATTGATTATTTGCTCATAGTCAATATATTTGGTTACAATCACACACGAGGACGAGGTTAATAACATGAATGATTAGGTTAGATGAGGATTTAAACTTTTTTTCTTTTTGTCGAGGATATAAACAAGAAAGGTTAAACTCGTTACGACAACTCCTTAATTAATATTATGTTACCCTGAGGTACAAAAGAAAATAACAATTCGTCCGGTACATATATATAAATAAAAAATGATAATACATTGTACCCAAGATCAAGAAAAGAGAATGACCATACATTTAGCAGGCCAACATTTATTGTAATTATGGCAATTCGATTGAGAGAGGCTGGCACTGATAATGCACCAGGCTCAACAAATCACTGATTTCTGTTTGATAGAATACAAGTTTTTTTCCTGATACCCAACCCAATTCAGGAAACTCCTCCATTGAGGTGCAAATGCAATCAGATAAATTATATGCTTTTTCACTAAATAAATAAAAACGCATAGGAAAAAACAAGAAGGAAAGTATGCGGGAATTAAGCTTCTAAATCAAAGACAGAAGAATGCATAATTGAATTAATGCTTTACTCTAACAAAAGTTTCTTTTCTTGGAAATTTGAAGAGATAAATTTGAGGTACGTACATTCTTTAAATTTTAATAACAACTAGCTAGGAAGGCTAAAGATATAGGTTAGTTAATTTTTGCATCTGTCAGTACTGAACATATAGCTATATAATATTGTATAATTTTTTAATAAATACTTATTTTTGTAGTTTGTAGGAAGTTGATGCTTGGATTCTTAAAATACTTATTTAAAACCATGAAGTGAATGAATTAGTGGACTTGTAAAAAAATTGAACTAGTAGTAACCTAGTGAAAGCCCAATGGGGGTGAATGCATATCAGAGTTTGAGTTGAGGATATGGTTTTCCAAAGTAGAGAATGAGGTATACTGCGTAGCATCATAAATAATATCATGAGTTTGCACTGTTGGGTTGTTTGCAGTGTAGGCTGGATGTGGAGATGAAAAGAGTGGTTGTCAGCGCATGCAGTGTTGGAGGGAATGGTGTTGTGTGAGTGAGAATGTCTTTGTGTCCTGGTTCAGCATGTGCATGTCACACATTCTTGTCGTGTCCCTGTGACAATGAGTGAGGTTGGGGCCCTCACATTATGGAAACCAGGACTAGGGTCCCACACTGGACCTCATCATAGCCGTCAGTTTTGTCTGATGTGTATGCAAGGTAGGTATCAAGAAAGAGAGAGGCTCTGTTACCCCCCTCAGCTCTGGGCCCCATTTACTTCATTTATTTTATAAAGTTTTTCTACTTTTCTATTCTAGTTCTGGGAGATATATTTTGTCCCCACTGACTACTTCCCAGTGAAATGTGTCATTGTCTCATCTTAATGCAACTGAACAACACTTTCATAGCCAATGCAAATTTCCAAGGACTCTTTTGGGAAACAATTAACATTTAATTGCACATCAGGTTAGGCCATTCAAGATAATTGGTTTAGTTTGTATATAGATAATTTTGAAAAAATTGATTTGATTAAAATTAATTTGAAAATGATGTAATTTATGTTGGATATTTTTATTATAGAATAAGTCAAAAGTAAAATTAAGTACAAATTTTCTGATTCAACGTAAAATATGCTCAAAAGTTAATTCTAAATTCAGAATAAATTTTAAAATTTTCTATAACATGATATCAAACATTTAAAAATAAATCTGAAACCAATTTCACACCTAGAATTAATTCTTAAAAGTCAAATCAAACCCACACTTAATCTTCACCTCTACATTAATTAGTCTGACTTTAGTATTTTGCACTTTAGAACTGAGGAAAATGTAGTAATACATGTCTAATATGATGATAAAAATGCCTTGAGACATGAAAGTGGGTATATAAAGATGAGGGTTCATTGATAATTCATTTCTCTCCCACAATTTTCTTTCCATTTCCACTCCTCTCCATCCTTTCTGATAAGCATACCCTTAATACTTCAACTGTCTGCTCCTAATTGACCACAATCAAAATCTATACAGCAAACGACTAGAATGAGGAGAATCTACTTGCCTTTTTCCCTTTTTCTATTCCACAAATTCTTTCACAAGTTTCCCGCTTCTGCCTCGGTCAAAGATTTCATACAGCCAGAAAGTGCATAGATTCATCACAACCGTCAAGTCATGTCAATAAAATTTAACAGGTGAGAATTAACGTTCGTTAACATGTAAATATCGTGGATCAATTGATGTAATTGTTCCACTTTAATAAGTGATATTGACTTTGTTGAGTCCTGCACGAGTAGTTACATGAGAAAATTTAATTATCTATGGTGATCTTTTCTAGTTAAAAGAGAATTGTTTCTTATAAAAGATATACTCAGTCTTTGCCCAAGAAGAAAGTAGAGATGCCTTGTCTCAACATCTCTCAAAAATCAAAATAGTAGTATAGTGACTAGAGCGAGGAAAATTACAATTTCAAAGACACTATGTTGCAACAAGGAGAATAATACAGTTTGTCAAGATTGCCGCGGAGTCAAACAAGTTAACGAAAAGCCAACATATTCATATATTTGAAATCATGAAGGCCTATTCTTGCAGGCTGTGATAGACCTTATTCATGTGGTCTTAAGCTTTTGTAAAAGCTGATGAGCTCTACAAATATTTAACCATACCCATCATCATGTCAATTTCACATATAATGACAATATATAGCATTAGTAGGATTATCTATATATTTAACTATACCCATCGAATTAAGTTGTATTGTAGTTGTATATCTCAAATAAAAGAACCCTAAAAATTCTGATCAATTCGATGTTTCACCAACAAGTGTGGCAAAGTGGATGAGGCCACTTCGAGATTCAGCAATAAATAAATTAACAAATAAATCAACTTATATAACAAATCCAATTAAAAACTGAACTTTGAACCGTGTTTGAAGCATTACAATGAGTCGGAGACAAAATAATCGTCTGATTGTGTTTTTTTTTTTTTTTTTGTCGTGATATCTTTCTGAAATGACGTCAAATTATATCATTGATAACTTGATGTTCACGTCCAAGAACCCGTTGTTACCTGTACATATCCCTAGTAGCCATATACATATCTCCAAAATAACTTCAAAAGAGGTGAGTGCAATGCCACACAGGTTAGATCTGAGATGGTAAATGATTTACATATGTTCCTAGAGAATTATGTGTGATTTGAGGGGAAATAAATTTAACCTGATTTTTTATTATAAAAAAAGAGTAACTTACTTTTATCTTTAATATTTTACACAATTTTTATAAGAATCTTGACACGATTTTGTCGAAATACTCCATGGCAATTAATTTTTGCCAATGATATTTTTAGAAAAACACAATCCAAAAAAGTGGGGTGGGGGGAGAGAGAAAAAAAATACAATACAGGAGGCAAAAAGAAATCATGGACCGGTTTTGTTTTGCATCTATTTACAAGAAATCTAAGATCTAATAACAAGCCCAACTATACTTTTTGTGGGCCTCATCTTTTAATCTTCTACGCAAACTTTTTATGCCTCAGTTATTATCGATTACTTTATGTGATATTGGTATTTTTAGTGCCATGTTTGGATATTTTATAAAATTAAATCAAAATAGAAATTTATATGTTTAAAGTTAATATTTACATGTTTAGTTTTGTGTGAAATAATTGATTTTGAGTTAAATAAAAAATTATATTAAATTTTATTAGTAATTTATTTTTAAAATAAAATCATTCACTTCATTTCAAAATTATTTTTTACAAATATAATTTAATTTAAAATCAATTTTACAAACATTCACCCAAATATACACTTATAAGATTTGGCTGACGTGATTTTAACTTATTCATGAATTTTTAACATTAGTTCAACTCAAAAATGAAAATACAGGGACAACCAAAAATCTTTAGGGGTGGATAATTTTTTTTCTTATTTTATAATTATTTAAATATCTATCTTTTAACAAATTATTTAATAAATACTGACTTTTACAAATTAGTTTTACACATGAAATTAAAAATAAAAAAGGAACCTTGGAGTGGCTGTTTTAATTGTTTAAAATTTGGCATTACTTGGAGATGGTTATAACTTGAACCGCTCTCTGACCATGAATTGTATGTGTCTAATCAAATGTATTCAAGTAAATTAGTTAGTTTCCTAAGATTTTAAACGCATGGTAGTTATTTCTAAATACATTGACCGAAAAGTTGTATCCTTTGATTTTGTGTTCAGCTGTTCATGGGGATCCATGCTTGGTAACTTTGTCTGAAAATTATGACATATAAATTCCCAAATGCCCAAGAAGAAAACCAGCTGAGAGGGATTACAAAAGGGGGTGGGTGAGAGTGAAAAAACATAAACTTGTTGCATGGAGAGAGCATATTTTGGTAGAGGGATTTCATGTCATATATTATATGAGCAGTTACACTACTAATATATGCCCTGCCCCCATTAAAACCGTTCATGAAGATAAAGAAATGTAACTCTAGCCATTAATACAAACAAAAACATGTCATATGATATGAGCTATGGCTAACTGTGGGACACTCTGGAATCTAGATATATTCCTTTCTCTTGAAAAACAAACCGGTTCATAGCAGATGAAAACAGGGGAGAAGCAGAGCATGAAAAAGTATTGTAAAAAATTTCACATTTATGCTTTTGAATTAGTAAGTAAAAGCAATCACTCTCTCACATGGCTTTCATATCAAAGGACATTCACCCTCACATAACACCAGCAAACATTTCTAACTTGCTCTTTCAATGATTCCTGCAATGCAATTTCTCTGACCTTCCTAACACAACACAACAACAACAAAAATGAGAATTACACCAAATACTTGTAAGTCAACCAAATGTATGAACTGCAAAAGTTATTCTTTGGTGCCGAGTTTGCTCTTCTTTTTTTGTTTGAGCCAAGCCAGGCAGCAACTTCTGATATACAAAGGAGAATGAAAGCAGTACCTAGTTCAATATGGAGATACAAGTTTGACTTGGTGTTAAAGGGTGAATAATAGATGGAGAGTTTGAATCCCACTTAACAAAAATTAACAATTAACATTTATCCATAAAAACAAAAAAAACAAACCTGTTTCAACCCCAAGTCCTCTGCATTGTTTAATTCACTTCATTTGAGTTTTGTTCTTAGGCTTAAGGAAAGAGGATGTATCAAAACAGTACCAATGTGGGTTCCCGGGTAGACTGGACCATGTTGTGATGAGAATCAATGGCAGTTGTGGATTTATATCCTTCAACACCAGTTAGCCTAATGATATACTATGAGAAGAAGATTGAGGGGAAAAAATGTTTATAATGGGATTTTTTTTTCTTGGTGTCACTGCTGCCATTGATTCTCATCACAACTTGCTGCAGCCAACTAGGGGATTCATGACTTGCCTCAATGAGATGCAACCATTATATTGGCTGGGATTGGTAGATCTGTTACATGCAATATATTATTATTTATTATACATTGATTGATATTTGACTATTGTGGAAAATGCACTCGATGTAGTACACCAAGCTGCGTTGATTGGTAGTACCGTTTTGCTTAACAAAAAACAACACCCACACAACCCGTTGAGGTTGTACTGGCTTCATGTACTGGAATCCTGTACTACATCAAATCAATTGTTCTACTAATCAGTCGCTGCTGAGCTTCAAAAATTAATTTGAAGGGGCTAAAATAATTAGAATAATAATGTATAAATTATTCTAATCAAAATAATAGGTTATCGTCAGAATACTCCTTTTCTTAATAAATTTTTTAATGCTACATATATTGATTAAGGTTTGTCTTTTTTAAAAATGGTTAAACATATTTTTAGTCTCTCTAAATTATATATGAATCAATTTATAACATAAACAAATTAGTAGTTATGAATCAATAAAAACTGAGAATATTAATTCACGAAAATACAAATCAAAATTTTAAAAAAAATATCAACGTTTAGATATGAGAAAGATTTTATGATGGAATACAGACCTAACCATTAATCAAAAAGTGACGAATTATTCATTAGGTGGGATGGTGGAAATAATCAAAAAGCAATCCATTCTTTAAATGTATCGTGACTCGTTTTTAGTCCCTCTTGAAAAAGCTGACTTTTGGTTTTTCATTTTTGAAAATGTGTCATGACAAACCTCTATCATTGACTCTGTTAGTTGCAACCAACAATCATACTAATTTGTGATAACTTTTGAACATCACAAAGTATCCTTAATGTTGAATTATGAATTTATAATCTGTGACGATTTTTAACTATTCCATAGAATACCCCTCACCCTCAACAAGAATCTTCATACACCATGGCTGCAAACTGGGTAGTTTTTACTTTGCTCAATTAAGCTGCTTTGGGAATCTTTGAACCCCCATCGTCTAAATTTAAGAAAAGTATTTGACATCATTCCTTGCCAATTGTTTAGTCACGTATATATTCCTTTATCAGGACTACGCAAAATGAACTGCATTTTTGGAAGAGTTGCACACTTATCTGTCTTATCATTACGTGCAATATGTGTTTGATATTCATTACTTTCAGTAATAACAAATTATTATATACTGTACTACTTTATTTGTTATTTAAATTATACTACTAACTAAAACCCATACAAGATGGCTAACCTAAGATAAGAGAAACATTTGTTATGCCCAATTATTTTACTGTGCTGTCTTTTGGAGATTAGAAATTGGATGGTTTATCAATGTACACAGATAATAAAATCAAAATCTTCAAACACTAAATAGGCTAGTCCTTTCACATTCCTTTTGAAGATAATCAAACAAGAACATGAACTCATTGAAAATCTTGTTTGATCATGCAAAATCTTGAAAATCATATCTGATCATGCAATATGCATCCAAAACATCCAGAAATACAAAATTACAGACAATCATTACAAATTAGTAGTATTAACTAAGCATTTCCCCAAAGACTTAATGCATAAAAAAATGTATAAGGCCCTACTTATCTAATAGAACAAAGCAATCGAGAAGACAAGGAGTTAATACAAATCATTTGTGGACAAGTAACATTGCATCCTTGTTGGAACTGGTACCCAGAACCAAAGAGGGTAGAGAAAGATGAGAGAAGAATAATGATAAATACTGCGATGTTTTATTGACAAAAGCCTAACACAAGAATTCTCAGACATTTCAAGCCGCTGGCCACTACTAATCCTAGTTTCCTCCTTTTCTTCCTGGATACCTAAAACCCTAATTAAAATATCCAACTTATACTTCATTATTTTTCTACCTGTTAGGACCACTATTAATCATCCTATTTTAGTGCCCTACATAACTATTCCAGTTGTCAATGGCAGACAAAATTATATAAAACTACATAATTTTAGTGCCACAGCATGTAGAAACATTCAAAATTTTATTCGACAAGTAAAAAGATTAGTAGAAAGATGTATAGGAGAATTTTAAAGTATTCTTTACAAACTAAATTGTCCAAAATAAGTACATAGAGCACACATATTTTTATTAAGCCGAATATGTCAAATATTTAGAAATCAGCACTAAGATTCAACCCAGCAGGAAGATAATGCTTTAGACTGACTGTTTAAGAAGCACAAACAAATAATCCTGTTTGAAAGAATAAAGTCATGGAAAAGAAGAGACTTTCTCAAATCCCTTTCAAATATAAGATATCCCTTCCAGTCTTAGTTCAACCAATGGGAACTATTCTCTTAATCATTCATAACTCATGTCATGGCATATAGCAACCATTTTTAATTTCTCTCCATAGTAACTATGAAGAAAGCAAGGCATTGTATATATCTAACCCTGGTGTGAATAACATAAAACAAACTGAGCAACGAGAGCTTGAACACATAGTACAAAGGATCATTGCCTCAAGCAAGAAACTGCCATAGTCAAACTCATTCATTAAAAAAAAAAAGGACTACTAGCCAATGAAATGATAAGTCAAAAATAGAGTTTCTAGTTTGATACTCTAAGACAAACTAATGAAACGTCCCTAAACAGACAAACCCAAAACTTAGCAAGAACAGACAAACCCTAAACAGACAAATTTGACATTTAATTGCTTGTTGAAGTAAACAAATAATATATAATCAAAACCTTCCAAAATACATGAACAGGTTAGCTCTTTTGGTTACCTCCGGGTACCATTAAACGAGTAAAAACATCCAGTTTCGTTAGAAGTTTGACAACAAGTACTTTGTAAACAAGGCACTTACAATATTGCAAGCTATGATTTGCTGTATAAAAAAAAGCATTTAAGACATGGTACATTATAAAATTACAGCATACAAGAATCAAATTCGAATTAATCCTGTTTGTTTGTTGCTTTATTGTTTTCTTTGTTCTAAAAAACATAAACTAATAATGGTTACACTAAATTCAAATGTAATAGAGTTAAAGGGCCTCCAAAACAAAGATAAGAGATTAAATAGATTAATTATATTTAATTTCAGGGACATTTTATTACTTTTTTATTTTCAGGATGGGTTATGCACGGTCAGATTGGATGCTGAATCCAATTGCCTGTTTGGGGGAGGGGACGTGGAGTGTTGTTTGGAACAACAGATGATGAAGCTTTTTAAGGTGGTTCCCAAGATGGTATGATTTGTGATTTTATGCAGATGTTGGGCAACATATAGCAGAAAACGACAATTCTCTGCTGTCATGGCTGAAGGTATTTATCAATTTATGTATGCTGGTTTATGGAATATATATGAAGCAAATCAGCTCTTGAGAAATGATGAAGCATATAGGACAATCTGATATATGCACTTGTTGTGGCTTAAGTTTTCAAGTCTAATAAAAAATAAAGGTTTGCGATGGAATATTGGATACATGCTAGGAAGGCATTTATGCTTCTCTATTTGTATTTGGTCTATTACATTTGTTTTTATGTTAGCTTGTTGTGTTACAGGGTGGGGATTGTGGCAGAAATTTGCTACTGTCATCGTTTTTGTATTTCTGTGATAGGGTACATCTGGTACTCTATTTTAATAATATTTTGCTTTTAATTTTTTTTTTTAACTAACCATTACAATTTCAAAGAGTAAATTTTTAATTTTCTCCCAAATTGAGATTCAATAGCGAACTCCACAATGGTCAGAACAACGAACCCATTTCTTTAATTGGACAAATTAAAAAAATAAACTGATATATTCAAGGTCTGTTGATATCAAATTTTATTTTGAATTCTTAATAATTTTTTTATTATTTTGAGTTATCATATATTTAAATTTTTATTTTAATTATTTGTCGTAATTAAACCATGATGTAACATTATTATAACAGTTAATAATATTAAAAATATCAATTTATTAGATGATACATGTCTACTGACTCACAAAAATAACAACCCTGGATTAAAATATTTGCTCTCTACATCAATCTCATAAAATAACTAACTTTTTTAATAATTAAAAAGTATGCGACAACGTACAACTAATCAAACTTAAAAATGAAAAGTTAATATGATGATATCCATAAAAAAACCAACCATAGGCGTCGGCTTAAAAGGCACGTGTTTATAAAATATACAACAAATGATATTATTATATAATTATACAAACACAACCACAATTCGAAAATATAATGAAATGATGGCAAACATAATTATACTTCCTTTCCTTATTCATTATATTTGCTTAAACACCACTAACTGAATAATGTCAAGCTTTTCGTTAAATAGAAACTCCACCACTACAAAACCCATCATAGTCCCCACTTGTTATTATTATTCAGTAACTTAAATCATACTACTACAAAGGCCAAAGCAAATACAAAAAAAGTTGATGAATTAGTCGGTGAAGCCAGCAATGGTAGCATTGGGCTCAAGGGCCTTAGCAGCAGGGGAAGGTTCAACAGATGGAATTGGCTCAACAGTCTTGACAAGAAGCTCCTGAGGCAAATCCTTGATACCCTTTAGATAAAATGTGTACAAAATCTTGAAAGGATACACAATCTGACGCAGCTTCACTTGACCTTTAACACCCTCAAATATGCCAGACCCACCAGTCACAGCCAAATATGTGTCCTCATAGGTCAGGTAAGGTCCCTGCACTGCTATGTGACCATAGTCTCCAAAGTAGAAGCTGAAGATTGCTTCATACCTGTCCCCTTTCTTTTCAGCTTTGTTTTGGATCAAAATACAGATACCAGATGTTATCCCAATGCGCTTTTGCAAATCTCCAGTGTACAACTGCATAGTATCAAACCAACAATTACATGGAAAATTGAACATTTGCAACTACATCATTCGAATCATAACAATTTAACAACAGCAAATATGTACCCTTTACAGCTAATAAAGTTAAGGTTTGAACATAATACAAAACAACAAATAATTCAACATAACGTAAAATTCAGAATATTATAATTTTAAAGTAAAATTACCATAACAAAAGTAAATGCGTTCAAATGCAGCAAAACATTGAAGGATAAAACATATGTACAGTTTTTCTGAGGATTTTATTGTTGTTATCTAATTAGAATTGAAGTTACACTTTATTAATTTGCATAATGAAACTTTGCGTTAAAGTTCAATATAGATTATCTAGTTAAATTTCCAATATTCATTGGAGATCAACAATAGAAATACTTATGAAATTATATCTAAATTTTGTCCAAGAACGGAAGAAAGTTACCTTGTTGCTAAAGGGGACTAAATCACCAAGGGAATTGACACTTTTATAGCTCAATCGAAGATAAACGGGGCTTCCACGGTCACGCTCGTTGATCTCATACACACTTAGTTCTTGGACTTTTTCTACAAATTAATGAAGCAAAAAAATAAAACAAAAGGGTCAACGCAAGATCAAGCCAAACCCACTTTCATTCAGCCAAAAGAAAAAAGTGAAGCAAAAAAAAATTGAAAATTGGGTATGTCTACCTGAGTCAACAGGCTCAGCCTGGCTTCTACAAGTGAAAGATTTCTTGGGAACTGAAGACAAGCAAAAGTGTGGCAAAGTGGAGTTCAGCTTGAGATTTTTGGTGAGAGAGTGGTTTGGTGAGGTGAAGGGTAAGAAAGGTTTGGTAGGTGAAGGTGTGAAGAATGATGTTGGTTTGGTACTGACAGGCTTCACAAAGGAAGAAAAAGGGATGGTTTTCAAAGCATGGCTTGAGTAGGCTGCCATTGTTGCTGATCAATGTGTGCTAACTCTCACTAGGTTTTCTTAGATGACAAAACAAGAGGTTATGTTATGTGGGATGTGTTGAAGGCAAAGGTGATATATATATCATATGGGAAAGACAAATGGAGATTACTGGGTTAACGAGTGGACGGTGGAAGAGAGGTGTGAATCACATGGTGAGAAATGTGACAATGGGAAAGACACACGTTTGAGAAGGTCAAATGTTCAATAATGGCTAGAGGGATAGTGGACGGTCTCAAGAATAGTGCCTCATTTTCTTTTGTTGGAAATCAGAGTGACACTTGGTTTTGGAAGGGGAAATTATAATTTAAGGTACTAAAATTAATTAGTTAATGTGTTCATGAACAGAACCTTTTTATGTAGGCCTATGAGCTTGTGTTCTACAATATACTAGTATTTTATTTTATTTTGTTTCTTTTACTTTTGTCCAGATTTTTATTCTCTGTTTTAATCATGTTCTGTTCTATTGCAATTTAGAATTGGACAATGCATGCTGCATGCGTCAGCTTTGCATCAACTAGTGTGGAGCACATTTTGAAGAATGGGCATGAAGGAATAAAACAGTACTTTTTGAGGAAGATGGTTATGTCTAGCGTGAGTGGCGTTGTACAGGGAAAATCCCACTTGAATTAAGGACTTGACCTGAGAAGGATGTTGGAGGATTATTACTCTTCTCATTCTTCTAGACTTCTACTTATTTTTCTTATTTGTATTTTTATTCATTTTTTCGTGTGTATTTTTTATTACAATAGTTTTAGATAGACTTCCACTGTGTCAAAGTTTCTTGGTGCAACTTATTAAAAAAAGAAAAAAGTTTTCTTCGTGCCAATATGCCTTTGTTACTTACGTTTCTATCGTCGTTGAGTACAACAAATAATGAAAGTAAGCTTATTCGAATTTACTTTGCTATTCATTAATATAAGTTATATTTAAGTGTTTCCCTTAAGCTTAAGATATTAACTGACTTTAGATTGCTAACTCGTTAGCAAGTATGAGTCATCCGCAACCACATAAAGAAACTTGATATCATACTTTAACTCAAAACTTTAAGACTCAAGTTTATGGGTCTTCTCATCTATATGGTGTTTAACTTTTTTACTTTTACTCAATGTTGTGAGACTTCACCTTACAATTACAATTGTAGATCATCAAAGTTTTTTTTTTTTTCTATATTCTTTTACGAATGGACCAATAACTTGTAATTGTAGCCGTGTTTCTTGCAAATACAACTGAAATGTAAACGAACGAGGACTATGCAACCCAAGAATCAAATATGAATGAGTACCCATTAGCTACTTAGAACGAGTCCATCACTGGCATATATAGGATCTACTTGTTACTTCACAAAATTGGTATGCTCTATGCACTAGTTAAGGAAGATACATGAGAACGAAAAAATGGGCATCTCGTGCTGGACCTAATCAAATAGCGCCAAGTTCCAATTAAACTAAAAAGGGTAGGGCATTGCTACGTGAACCCAGCAAAATTACTGGTACACCCAATAATTTTACGATTTTCCCGTTTTATCCTTCCGTAAAAGGGATATGGATCAGCTAATCCATAAGCCTCATACGGATTAGCTAATCCACAAACTTCATATGAATTATGTAATTCATATGAGTCATATTGATTACGTGATCCGTATGAATCATACGAATTACGTAATTCGTATGAGTTAAACTCATACAGATTATGTGATTCGTGAGTGTTTTTTTTTTTAAATTTGTAAATTAATTTTTTTAATAGTAAATATTTTTTTATTTATAAAAAATATATAGATTAAATAATTCATATTAGTTATATCAAAATTAATTGTCACAAAAATTATTATTTAAATTTACATGTATATTAAATATACATTATAAATTTTTAGTGTTATATATAACAATATTATTTATTTTATAACATAATTGAGCTATTAGCTCAATTAATTAGAGTATTGTGTTAATAACTTAAAAGTTATAGGTTTGACTTCTATTTGAACCATTAATTTTAAATTAATTTATAAAATATATTTTTGAATAAAAACAAAAAAAAAAACTTATGGATTGGGCCTCAAACGGATGGGTTTATCCGTATCCCTTTATAAAAGAGTAAAATAGAAAAATTGTGAAATTACTGGGTGTACAGCAATTTGGCTGGTGCACTAGCAATGCCCGAAAGGGAAGTTCAAATAGATTGACCCAATATCCACTACAAAAACTTGGTCTAACAGTATCTCTCTTTCCCTTTGGGCTTTTTTCTTGTCAGCTAATTGAGACCATCTTTGGGTCATAAGGTAACTGCGTTAATATTCTACATACTCTAAAATGAATTTACGAATTCATTAATTTTATTATTAATGTAGATAATTTCCCATGTTATATATGACACTCGGTATAAATAAACTACGAATTTGAACCTAGACAGTTGTAGAAAGTAGAAACATCAATAGAAATGTCATATCGGTGAACGTAGAATTGCAACCAATGATATCACTTGGATTGGCGAATTTTAAATTTTTAATGAATATAAAAGTTTTTATAGGCTACTTGCAGTAACCTCTCTAGATATTAATACTAATTAAATTTATATCTTTCTAGTCGAAAAGTTACATCTATTTTCTCTTATTTATATAATTTTCTCAAACTATCATGTTATTTGTTTAAAAAATCATAGATACATCAGAATCAAAAAAATTATAGATACATTTCTTATTTGAATTTAAAGATTATACACACAATATCCTTAAAATACTAAAATAAGTAAGGAAATTCTATTTTTGTAGTCAAGGAAATGGTATAAGTGTAATTATTATTAATTTCAAAAGAAAACATGTAATTATCCCATTTTTATAAGAATGCTCTCTTAAGTCAAATTTAAAAGCATTTTTTTGCAAATATTTCATAGAAAATGAATATGATATGATATGACACAATACAATGTATATTGAAATTAAAAAAAATAAAGAAATCAAATGAGATGTTATATATAAAAAAGTAAAAAAACCTAACTCCGAGTTCCATATGTTGTTGTGTTGAATGGCTAAATGCTATTAAGATTCTTAATCTTAATCAAAGGTATGAGAAGGATTCACCGTAATAACAGATAATTCAGTAAGCTCTCCAAAGCCATATTTAAATCAAATTGCTAGCTAGCATTCTTTTTGTACATTGTCTTGTATGTAATCAAGGAAACCAAGTACACTGAACCTTACCAATGAGATATATGGTTATATGTGCATAATCTTTGATTAAACCAAGAAATTTACAAGATCAGCTATTCATTTGTTTTTATTATTTTACCTAGAAAAGAATTTCGGAATGTTAATGGACAATTAGGATTTTATAGAAACATGAAGTGGACAAGAGAGTTACAAATTTGTGAACGCCAAGCAAAAAATCAAGGTTTTGTCTACAGTATCAAAGGCAGTAACCATGCCCACTCACGAGCATTTCACGTGTTGGCATGTCTTCTTAGTGCGTTACAGCTTTGCGTTTTGGTCCATTAAGATATTCTTAGACGAAAGCCCGAAAGGAACATGCTTCAGACAAAGGCCTTCTAGACATATTTAAAGTTCCCATGTCCCTTATGGTTAGACCCTTCTTCCCACACCTTGGGGTAGAGCTAACACAGTATATGGATCAATTCTTCAGCATGAAAATCACATTTTAAAATCACGTCCATGCTCGTGAATACATACCAACCTTACATTACAATTTTCAACATCTTCTTTTTCTTTGGTTTCTTCTATTTTTCAATGATTTTGTATCCTTAACTTTTTTTAACGTGACCGAGGATAAATAAATATAAAAGATCCAAGTTTTCATAAGGATAAACTATCTTATTATGCCTTTAAATTTCTTTACTCTTTTCCCCCTAAAAGGATAAGCTGTTTTAAACATGAACTTATTTTTTATCGTATATAAAGAGGAAAAAAAGATCATTAAATTTGACATTTTGCATCTTGCATGTCATCAGGTAAGAGAAGTTCATGAGTTGAAGGAAAATATAGTGTTCCGATGATGCCACGGCTTAAGGGCCTAATGGAGCACGACCAAACTTTTCTTTATGTTTCCAAAGAGAAAAGAAATAAAATAAAATAGATAAGCGGCAGCTGCAATTCTAAGTGATATGGGTGAAGCACAAGACACAACATGTGGGATTATGATTGTTGTTAAATTAAGACGAAACCCTAAAATGTAGCAATTGCTAGGGTTTGAAGAAGTCTCTCGGATTAATTTCAGATTCAGCTAGCAGTATTAATTTTCTAGCTTTTATTACATACATTTTTCGGCTTCAAACTTATAGGCTAAGGCACGGAAGAAAGAAAGAAAAAAGTGTAGTACACGGTAGTGGATAAAAATATAAATAAAAATAAAGGAGTCATTAAATATCTTTGATTTTTTACTACATTTGTGGACTAACTTACAGAGACAGTGAGAGAATCTTGCTCATTGCCACACGATTAAGCACATTAGGCCATAACTCGTGGAGCCACAGCCATTTTACATTTATACTCTAATGTCCTTCAAGATAACCTTCTCTGACACACCCTTGTCTTTATATCCCAAATTTGAAATCACATGCCTAACTTTGACTATTAGCCTGCCATTACAGTTTTCGGAGGATCTAGTGTAAGATATATAGAAGAACTGAAGAAGGAGGCACATCTGTTAGTTTTGAACGAACAGGAACATGGGTAAATACCAAATTAAATTAGCTCTAGACCATTACTATAGGGTACAACCATGATTTTAAATTACAGTCTACAATTGCATTAATTAGGATAAGTAAAAAAACCTATTTATTATAAATAATTGCATAAAAATATGATCACAATTACAGTTATAATTGTATTGCGGTGACTAAAAATACTTTAACCCATAATATTAATGTTGTATAACTATTTTTTTAAAATCATGTGTACATGCAACATATTTTACCCGTGTTAAAAAAAAAAAACTATAAGCTCAAACGTAGAAATAATAAAGGTCACAAATCATTATAAACTTAATTATAAGTTAGAATGTATTCAAATAAGTTAGAAGTTCTTTCAAATGATTCATTGATTAAATTTTGAAGAGGGAAATTTCACACGGATATAGGTGTCACAAATAATTGGAGAATATAGTCAAAACGACATGACAAGCAAACTTCATTGTTTCTAGGCCTAATTATGAGGTTCTTATTATTATCGCGAAACCATGGAATGGAAAGCTCAAAAATCTAAGATAACATTGGCTTTTTACTTAGCATCACCTAAACATTACTATTATTTGTTAATTTTGCTTAATTCAATGGCCGACCACTTATCTTGGTGGTTGATGCCACATAAATGTTGGTGCAGAGAGAGAGAGAGAGAGAGAGAATGGGAGCATGAAATCTGAATTGGGGGGTCCTATAGACATTTTCTTTAGGAACCTTGGACCACACATTTCGCTCTATAAGAAGCCCTTTGGAGCCCCATTTGTATCATTGCTTCAAGGGTTTCAAGTTTCAACACACACACTGTCTCTGTACACTACAAAGTGTAAGTTGTTAACAAAGAAAGGAAGGAGCATAGACTCAAAGATGAGCAAAGATTCCATGAGAGGTTCAAAGAAGAAAGTTTTATGCAGAAGGCTTGGAGGGTGCCTCAAAGAGCAAAAAGGAAGACTATACATAATCAGAAGATGTGTAGTCATGCTTCTCTGTTGGCATGACTAGAATCATTCTCAACAACAAGCATTGTTTAACGTTCTTCTTTGCGGCTCATCATATCGTGGATCAGCACACTCTAGAGTCCTCAAAGCCATAGCCAAGGATCAAAGTTCAAGCACGCAGAAAAAAGGATAAATATTTTGTTAGCTCTTTATTATTATTATTCACTAGGTAAATAGCAGAGCAAGTAACGTTAGAGACAATTTTCCTTCATATCATGCCTAAAAAATGTATGTTCTCTACGTGCAAAAAGCTAATTGGTGAAAGTATTGAATCAAAATTTTCAGTTTCTATTCTGCACTTGGTATAGATCGATTTGTTTCTTTTGATTCTGAATCAAGCTAGAACTGATCTTTAATTAGTTTGAAAAAATTAATTATAATTGGCATATTTTGTTTATTTTGTATGATTTGGTACGCTACAAAAACCATTGAGAATAAGCTAATGATAATAAGGTGTTTCTACAGTTTTTAGTAAGTTTCAAGGTTTTCATCTTGTAGTGATTAAAAAAAGAACACTAAATAATTGAAGGTTTTCTCGATTAGATGGAGGAGAATGTTGCCTTTAAAGGTCAAGGTAAAAAGTTAAAAATGAAAAGCGAGGATGCATAAGACCTATATTTATATACCTACAAAAGAAGGACACAAATGGGTGCTTATGAGCTCATGAGTGTGTTGTGTCTTTTACGTAGGCTCTATTTGTTGAGGTCTTGTCAACTCAAAGTTACATTATATTGCATTGTGAAGAAGAGTTTGTGCATCACATGTGGTTGCGCCCGATGATATGACCCTTATTTCCATTTTTCTCATGGTTGCTTTAGGCATGATTTGTTTTTTTACCGTTTTATCCACTTCTTGATTTGTCTCCTCTGAGTCACTATTTCATAAGACTTTCTCATTGCATTTTTTTTTTCTTTCAAATTCCTTCTGAATAGTTTTGTTTCGGTAGGTTCTTCTAATGGTATGTTTGGACTGACGGTTAGGTGAATCAAGCAAATTCGATTTTAAAAATACGGTGTCTTTGAAATTACTTATAGATGTTTCAAAAAATTCATGTATTCTATATGATTTTGTTGAATTCATCACGATTTTGGTAATATTCAAACACACACTAGATGTTGTTACTGTAAGTGTTTGAACACGACCAAACAGTAAACAAAATGTACATTCTATGCGTAACAATACTAACTTCTGCATTAACATGGCAAAAAAGATGCTATTCCAGACACACTAACTGTTATTTCCACACTTTTTACCAGTGCAAATTTTGTCTTCCTTACCGCTGCATCATTTACTTGTAGGCTCTATTGTTAATCTCTTTTGGATCCCTTGACAACAATAATTGAGACAATCGTGAGAACTTAAGAAATGTATAGTATGAATTATTCCTAAGGACCAGCTGCTATATATGTGTGTGTGAAAATTTAGAGAAAGAAACGGATATGAACTAAGCTCTAATATTAATATTCCTATTTGACACTATTCAAACATAGAGAACGTTTGTGTCTGTGGCATGAGAAAAAAAAAATAGTCGTTAACTACGTAGTTCAAACTTTGGGAGCCTAAGCAATCAATTTATCAAAGTATTACTGTGTTATGGTGTGTTTAAAGGGTTATGTTACTCGCCTATATATACACACTGTTTTTACTTTCATTTATAGTGATGGGTTTGTATAAGATCTATCATATTTTTCTACTCCCATTAGAATTAGAAAAGAAGACCACCTACTCACAAGAATAGGTGGCAAAACTAGGTATCCATCCCAATACAGGTCCCGAGTTATAATGAGCTGGACCAAAAAGTCTATATTTAATTTAGGCTTAAAAAATTGAAGTCCAAGTCATTTCTGCAAAATTTTTAATATATTTTTTGTGCTCACAAAATTAAAATGCGTCATTTCTTGACTTATATGTGAGTTCGAATATTTACATTAGTTATGATATAAATATGATGTTTTTTATATCAATTATATTTACATCAATATATATATAATCGATATAAAATGTGATATTTTTTACATCAATTATACATTTAACTAATGTAAAAAACAATGCACGTAATTTCATATATATGCTTGATAGATATTGAGCTGAACTCGCAGTTTAGTGGCAGCGTTTTTCCTTCGTCTTTTTTTCCATTAATTGGCTTTCCCTGAGACCAATTTTGCTTCGGTAGGAGTTCTTGACTACAGATACAAAATATTCTTTTTTTATATAATAAAATAATTATTAATATGATATATTATTTATTGATATAAATTTTTAATGCCTATATTAATAGATTTAGTTTTATTAAAAATAATTATACTATCGAGAGTTGTAGTATCAATTTTTTTAATATATATTAAAAATATCTTTCACCCTCAAAATTCTTGTTGAATGTGCAAAACATGGAATCAGTGAGCTCCTAGGTCGATATTGTATTCTTTCTTTATGCCACTTTGAAAACTTTCCATTTAACTAATTAAGCTCGATTATATAAGAAATTTAAAACTTCTTTTTCTATTCTTTTAGACTCATAGCGAATAAACTATATGAAGTGACTGATTCATAGAATTTCTACGTAGTATACTATAGATTTCCATCGAATGTTTGGATCTAATGGAGTATTTACCAACATGGTTAGCTCTTCAGATTTCAGACATTTTATATATTTGCTGTTAGTGGCCGAAAGGGTAATGACAGAATATCTTCAGCATTTGAGGTTCATTCTTTTTGTGCACCGTTGTGCGGACTTGGTGTCTCTTTTCTGAATAGATGTTTCTGTATGAATATACTTGTTCTCTAAGTCTAGTCAGATTATGTATATATGTTGCATGTCCATCAATTCCTGTCCAAATAAAATAAATAAATGCAACATATGCAATGTGACTTTTTTGGTTATGAATTGTATAGTTGAAAAATAATCATATTTTTTAAATCTGTGATTTAAGATTTTGATTATGAAATTTATATATATCAAAAATATTTATCGTAAAAAATCAATTTTTAAATGAATTTTCATAACCTGAGAAATTAATGTATAGTGTAAGTGGTATTAAGTTGAGAGAACTAAAGATCATTAGTTCTCCAATAAAAATTAATTATCAACAATATTAATGAATATACTTTTTACCATTGTCACAATAAAAAAATAGAAAAAATAAATTTAACGTGAGAGTTTTTTTTATCATCGTGTCTTTTTTTTATACATTAGATAGTTAGAGCTTAATAATGTTAATGTGTATTTGAGAATTATTTTTTTATCCGAATGTGTATTTGAAAATAGATCATTTTACGAAAATAACTATTTTTTTATTTTTAAAATATTTATAAAATGATTACCCGAAAAACTTTATGTTTGAGGTCACGTAAATGTGAATATAAATGTTGTTAGCATCAAGTAATATTTTTCCCAACCACAACAACATTATTGGTATAAAAAAAAAGAATTTTTGGCAACAACAATGAACGTTATTGGCATTCATTAGTACTTTTTCTAGCAAAAACAAATAGGTCGACAAAGAAAAATACTTTTTTCAGTGGCAACAACAACATTGCCATAGAAAAGCAACTTTTTGTAGCAACAATGAACATTATTAGCATTAAATAGTATTTTTTACAGCCATAATAAACATTATTGTTGATAATAAACATTATTGTTAATGAGGTACTTTCTGCTATATAATAGAAAAACACTTTTTGTAGCACAAATTTTGTCATGATATAAGTATATTTTTTCCCTATAAAATTGACCTTGTTAACAAAAGAAAATCTTATTCTAATGACAATCAAATGTCACTGTGAAATATCTATCTTTACTAATAATTTAATTGTCAATATATATATAATTCATAAAAGATATTTACATATACTTTTAACGTATTTCTATTTTGTTTATAAAAAATAATTTTAAGATCACTTTTAAAAAAATAATAATAATTTTACTTCATTTTTAAAAATAATTAATTCATAATCAATAAATCAAAAATTAATTATTGTAAACAATTTAAAACAAATACGTATCCTTATTAATCATTTTGATATTGTGATAATTTTGGCTTGTCTTTTCACAAGCACTCCAATCTTGTCTATAGTCTCCGGCTCTATGCCAAAATAAACGATGATATATAAATATTTATGTTTTTAAATACCTAACAAACACATATCTTGTTTTATGTCAAATCATATTATTTATATTAGAATTGCAGGAATGGAAAAACCGCATACATCAATACGTAAAAAATGCTCTCTTTCTCAGTAGATGTTTATGAGCAAATTGAGTGTTGATGAATAATTTTCTATAATAAAAAAAACTCCCGTTCTTCCAACTTCTTTTTTATCAGCATTCTTCCAACTTTATTAAGCATGTAATGCGACAAGACTCTAGAGGGGGAGCAAAGAATTCATATAGATATAGCATCAAAGTTCAAACACAATTCTCTTGCAGTCATCCTCTTATAAATAGATTAATTATTTTTCTAAAATTCCTATATGCATTAAATATATATATATTGTTTGAATTGGTCAATCATTTAAAAGATTTCCTAAATGAATTATGTTATTCAAATTCTTAAATATTTTTTCTTAAATTATTAAATTTTTTAATTAATTTAAAATAATTTTAAAAAATAATTGACGGAATTACATATATTTTATTAGTTATAACTAAAAAGTAGAGTTTGCATGCATCTAATTTATTCTTTGAAATAAACAACTCGTGTACTCTCCCTTTCCCAAAAGGACCATTACACACCTAACACTGCATACACTTTCTTTCCAAAAAAAATTCAATACACCTAATACTATACTGACATTTATTGAATTTGTTGTTAAAATATCGGTGTAAGACAGTGTGTAGTATCAGAGATGGTCAGATTTCAAACAGTATTAAATTTCTCTCACTCTTTGCTTTATTTTATATACTCTTTGAAGAAAAAATATTTTTTTAAAAAATAATTACTAGTATATGTACATCTACAATTTAATAAATTATATATTTTTAATTATAATTAATTATTCATATTAAAAATAAAATTAAAAATTAAAAATACTATATCTGTAAAAGAGAAAGAAAAATCTTGAACTGATTTAGGGCGCAATGAACAGAGGGACCTCATGATTCAGTTAACTGGTGGCAAAAAGTTTCATTAGTCAAAGTGACAGCTTTATGATGCACACATGCACCCCAAATCCACATGCTTACTCACCCCAATTTTTTTTTTCTCTTGTATCTTTTCATCTCTTCTTATATATGTAGATTAACCAAAGTATCCATCAATAATTTTCCTTCTAATTTATCACGCACTGGGCAGACTCAGTTATATATGCTGTTATGGTTTGATGGTATTTAAAGATCTTCTAATTATTATGATTTTTGTCTTACTTTTGGTCACTAGCCAAACAATGTCTTAATTAATTAATTAATCTATACTATAATATTATTGTTAGATTTCATCTTAAAATCAATTGGCATTAAGTGAAGTTATCCAACAGATATATAAGCTGCACTCCAAGGGTTGAGGTAGCCTATGTGAGACTTAGATATTTCTCAATACACCTCTTTCACGCCCAACACTTATTGGGCTTGATACCATCTTAGAAGGTGAGTTTGAGTCTAACTCAACTTCAAAAACTAGTTCAAGGGGTGAGAGTTATCTCTCACTTATAAGGTTATATTGTTAGCCGATGTGGAACTTGAATTATTTCCAACACACCCCCTCACGCCAAGTACTTCTTGGACTTGATGCTTGAACAACAAATGGTGGGTGCTTGTCATCACAAGCGAGAGCTAGCGAAAGCGTGATCAGAACTTGTTCTGATACCATCTTAGAATGGATAATGTGAGAGCCCTAACGCCTTCCTTTGACTTTTGCACACAGGCCCTAGCACCTTCAGTCCCTTTCTTTTTCTTCTCCATCACCATGTCTCACTCAAACTCTATCTTTCACACTGTTCTTGCTGTCTCCAACATCAAGAATCATGTCCCAATCATTCTTGAGATGGAAAATGTTCAATACGTGACATGGGCTGAACTTTTCAAACCCCTGTGAGCCTTTTAGCTCGTTGTCTCTCTCAAATATATTCTCTTACTTTATCTCTCTCAAATCACTTCCCTTACCTTACCTTCCCTCCATCTCTTATTTCTTCTTCTTCTCACCGTCATGACAGACAATAAGAGTTCTTTACATTCGTCTCTTGCGGTTTTCAATATAAGGAACCATATCTCCATCACTCTTGAAATAGAAAATGTCTGTCGAAGAGCTGTCTCGTCGTTCAACTTGTTTTGGGTCTCACAAATGCATATCAAGGTGTAGGGACGTTAATTTAGTAGATTGATCATCAACCTCCGTTTTATTAAGCTCAGTCGATGCTCACACTTGAGGAAGCCGGATCCCAATACTCCCCCTTCACACCTAGCACTTGTTCGGGAAGCAAAGACGAGGTCTCATATCAGAGTCTGCTCTGATATCATGTTAGATTTCATCTTAAAATCAATTGACATTAAGAGAAGTTGCCTAACAAATATATAAGCTGCACTCTAAAGATTGAAATAGTCGATGCAAGACTTTGGTATTTCCCAATATTATAATATAATTAAAAATCGAAAATACAATTTGATCACACTGATTTTAACTTATGTAACATTTTATTAAGCAGAAACCGAATACAGCGACAGTTAATCACTAGTAAACTATCAAATTATCATATAGCTTAACTTTTCTTGTATGTGTGCCGTTTTTAAATTAAACCGTATTAATTGTTTCAAAGAGAAATATTTGCTCGTCCAAGTGTTTAAAATAATTTTATATTTCTTATTTAATACATGTATCATCCTTTTTTTTAAAATGAATTCTTATTCATATAAGGGTTTACTTATACTTTTAATAAAAATTGAACTAAAAATGAGTATGGAATAAAGTATTTTTAGTTAAGTAAAAAAGAAGAAGAAGAAAGATAATCATCATCATTGCTTACCAGATGGCAGTGACCTTTATACATGGCTCGCTTCCATGTTGTCTCTCATCGTTCCATCATCAAAAGTCAATATCTTCACCTCAAAAGTTGTATGAAAGAGATTTGCAGTTTGGCTAGTGACGAAAAGTAAGACAAAATCATAATAATTAGAAGATCTTTAAATACCATCAAACCATAACAGCATATATAACAGAGTCTGGGCAGTGCGTGATAAATGTTACTACAAATGTGTTGTTAGTATCAAGCAATATTTTTTTCCAACGACAACAACATTATTGGTGTAAAAAGATAATTTTTCATGGCAACAATGAACTTATTGGCATTCATTAGTACCTTTTCTAGCAATAGCAAATACGTCGACATAGAAAAATACTTTTTTTCAGTAGCAATAATAATATTGACATAGAAGAGCAACTTTTTGCAGCAATAATGAGCATTATTAACATTAAATAGTACTTTTCACAGCACTAATAAACATTATTTTTAATAAGTGGTACTTTCCCCATGAAGATGAACATCACTAGAATAGAAAAACACATTTTTAAGCACAAATTTTGTCATGATATAAGTAATATAAAAAATAATTTTAAGATCACTTTTTTTTTGAAAAAATAATTTTACTTTATTTTAAAAATAATTAGTTCATATTCAATAAATCAACAATTAATAATTGTAAACAATTTGAAGCAAATACATATCCTTATTAATCATTTTGATATTGTGATAATTTTGGCTTGTCTTTTCACAAGCACTACTGCAATATTGTCTATATTAAATACCTAACAAACACACATCTTGCTTTATGTCAAATCATATTATTTATAGTAGAATTGCAGGAATGGAAAAACCGTATACATCAATACGAAAAAAATGCTCTTTCTCAGTGGATGTTTATGAGCATATTGAGTGTTGATGAATAATTTTCTATAATAAAAAAAAACTCCCGTTCTTCCAACTTCTTTTTTATCAGCATTCTTCCAACTTTATTAAACACGTAATGCGACAAGGCTCCAGAGGGAAAGCAAAGAATTCATATAAATACAACATCAAAGTTCAAACACAACTCTCTTGCACTCGTGCAGTCTAGTGCAGTGTGTGTAGTATCAGAGATGGGTCAGATTTCGAACAGTATTATATTTCTCTCACTCTTTGCTTTATTTTATATACTCTTTGAAGAAAAAATAATTTTAAAAAAATTATTACTAGCATATTTGCATCTACAATTTAATAAATTATATATTTTTAATTATATTTATTTGTTCATATTAAAAATAAACTTAATTTTTTTTTTTAAAAAATACTATATCTGTAAAAAAAGAGAGAAAAATCTGGATCTGATTTAGGGCCCAGTGTGAACAGAGGGGACCTCATGATTCAGTTAACTGGTGGAAAAAAGTTTGATTGGTCAAAGTGGTAGCTTTATGATGCACACATACACCCCAAATCCACATGCTTACTCACATCTCCACATTGACCCTGTGGTCCCTTTCATCATACCACACCCATTACTCTCTGTTTTGATTCTTTCACAATACAAAAAGGATGCGCCCACTACTTAAAGATGTAGGCCCCATCTCCAACCCATTTCATTTCTCTAAAATAAAATCATGGACTCATGAATGCCTTATCAAAATAACTTTTTGTGCATAGGATAAAACAGGGAGAGTAAAAAAATCATCAAGACATAGTAACTACCAGCATGTAACATAAAATGATAGAACACAATCATCTTGTCGTACAAGATTAGCTGCACCTAATATAATTGAAATGGTTTTAATTAAGGATGTTGGTTAACAAACGACTCAAAGTATATTGAATTGGCTTTTCATTGCTAATTACTATACTCTCTTCCTCTCACACGTTTAGGTATTAACCATTAACTGAGTTTAATGAAAAAAATGAGAAATTGATGATAAGAGAAGATCGAGTAGAAGAAAAATGATATCAAGAAGTTTCTATTATTTTCTTTGCCAATGTTTAAAAAACACTTGTTAACATTCTTGTAATTTTAAATCCTACCATCCTTTTTTTTAATTCTCTCAATTATTAACTAAAAACATATTGAATGTTTTTAATATTTTAAAATATGAAATATATTTATCTTTTATTTAATATTTTATTCATAGAATATTAAGTGAAATATTTAGGTGATATTATAAAATATAAGACTCCTTATACTTGCATGAAAACTAATTGTAAACGATTAATTGTACCCAAAATGATAGCTATTCTTTTACATTTGTATTTGGGTAAATAACTTAACTAAATACTTATTCATTAAATTTTAATTACATGAGAGCTTAATAAAGAGGGAAAAAATGAACCAAAGGAACAAAGGCAATGAAAAAAAAAAAAAAAAGAGCCTAATAGTTGTCGTTATTCATCGGTTAAAATAGGGTCTTAAAAGACAAATAAATGGTCAACATCAATGGAGGTTAGTTGTCAAGAGATAGCTCCCTCTTGAAAGAAAAATGGAACTCAAGTGAAGGCCCAATAACCCTTTGCCTACCAACCTCCGCATGTCTCTTCTATGCGTGCAAGTTCACTGATTTGTATAAACAAGTACAATCTATGATATAATTATTTAGTATTTTATTTATATATATATATATATATATATATATATTAAAATTGACCATTTTTATATAAAAATGAGCACTCTTTAATCACATATTTATAGTTGTTCAATTTTGACAAAATAAACAATCAAAAAACAATATCATTCATAGTTAATGTAACTCATAGCAAAGTAATTTGATCTCCCTTACGCACACAAATGAAATTACTAAACTGAGATCACTTGGTTATTAAAAAATCCAAGAGTTGTGGACAATATTTGGTTATGAAATTACATACACACGCATACTTGTTCTAATTGGTACACTTCTACTCCCAAATGGGAGAATTCAATTAATGCAGAACATTTACACGTCCTACAGCTGGAGTTCCAAAGTATTCTTTTAATAGTATGCATTGCATTCCACAATATTGCCTAGAGGAACCTACCTAACTACTATATATAGTTGTGACTCACTCATAGCCAAGTACTACGAATAAGCCAGTACGTAACTATTGCTACTCTATTGGGTCTAATACGAACTTGAGTATGTATATCAAAATATTTTGTAAGTATTTCCTATCATTTTTTCGAATGGAATCTTATCACCATCCAAGTTAAGACACAACATTACTTTGATTTTTCTTAAATACTCATATTATTATTCAGTGAACACGTAGTTATTATCCAAAATATACAACTAGCTGCTCATTTTAGTACATGCCATATATGAAATCAACAACTATTTCGACTTCGCCGTTTCAAACTGCTCCACTTTTGTTGGTACATTGGGCCAAGGCCACTATTAGTTTTTACTATTTACATACCCCCTAGCCTCTCACCTTGGGCCTATGGCTATGCTGGGACATACTTTGTCTTTTTGGTCAAGAGGCTTGGCACTTGAGTCATTTACTCATGATAATCCACGGAACTTTCAGATGATAGATTGATAGCATGGTAATGCTATTAGCCCTCCCATTTCCTCTTTCTAACCCCATTTTTTTCTGCGCTTTTGTGAAATTTATATTCTATCCCTCCCCATCCCCTCTTTCTATTCTACCCCTCTTTTTAACAAGCCCAATTTCTGGACCCTTTCCCATAACGCGATAAATTCACATTCACAAACTCTAAAATAATGGGTATATATGTACCTGGACACCCCACCCCACAAAGCGGCCCAAATAATAAGGTATGTACCTTGATTTAATACATATATACATAAATCCCTTTTAATTTAAGCCTAGTTAATAAAAAGAAATAGTGTAGGAACCAAATAAAAATTGAATGATTAAATTACACTTGGATAAAAAATTTATAAATGATGGTGGTGTTTAAGTGTTCAAAAGCAGACGGAGCTTTTATTAAGCTTCAGTATCGAAAATTAAGGACCCTACCGCGCGTGCACGGGCGCACCATCGGTGGAGGCGTGGGGCTTCTAAAGTAATTGTGTCTCCAATCTGCATGCATTAGGCATATTTTAGATATTACTTCTATAGAGTTTCTATTTTTACGGTGTTTAGGGTAATTTCAAAGATTTTGATACGTTTAGTTTTTTAATCAGTCAAATTATATATGGTATTTTTTATTAGTAATCTTCTTTTGTTTTTCAAACTATTACTTAATTATTATTTTTAAAATTGAAACTTTTTTAAATTGGAAAATATGTTTAAAGATGATTTTAGAAATCTGAACCCTAAAATCTTTTTAATTACTTTCAACACTTTTATAAAAAATTTTGGGATTTATGATTTAAAAATTTCTTATTATTGTTTCTTGAACATATGTTTTATAAAAAAATTTGAAAATAATTAAAATATTTTTTGATTCAGACTTCCAAAGTTATTTTTAATCATATTTTTCTAATTTAAAAAATTTATAATTTAAAAATTTTTAAAATAATAATCAAGAACTAATTTGAGAAAAAAATAATTAACAAGATCACATATAATTTAATTAGATAAAAAATTAACAATATCCAAACTCCAAATTGTTGGGGGCTATAGAAACTCTTATTACTACTATCATGACTGAGAATGTTTCTTTGTGGACAATATTTAAGAGCACACCATTCTTAAAATAATGAATTCAAGAGGAAATTATACCGATTTATTTTGGTGTTAGTGTTAACTACTTTATATCTTTCTCATTTTAAAAAATATTTTTTCTCTGTTTTTTAGTATTTTCTAGGAGACTTTATGTATAGTGTAAATAAAAAAAATAAAAGAAATAGTATTAACTAAATAAAATAGTATAATTATTCTTAAATTTAATTTTGTTCTACGCTTTTTATTTGAAATTAAGAAATTGTGAACTATTTTGTTTTTTCATCGTTATTATCACTATTAAGTCATAGTCATTGTTATTGATATTGTGAAGGGTACATTATGTTTACATTTTCTAAAGTTTAGTAAAATTATACTTTTAATATCTGTTTTTCTTATCCTATATAGATTTCCTCTCAATTTGCATTGTAAATAACAACGTATATCCTTTGTTAATGTAAAACTCCCCTTCATTTTTTATGTCTTTACATGTGTTGAAAGAGGTTGTTTTAGTGTTGAAAAGGAGTAAAATATCAAATAGTCTCTCCAGACTTCAATATAAACAAAATTATTTTTTGCTCTACTTAAAAAGTTAGTTAGCATTTTCTAGTTTTATATTAATCACATTAAATCTTTTTACTAAAGTTATTAGAAATAAAATCTCAATTAAAAGATACTTTTGGAATTATATTATTAAATAAAGTGAAAATAATTAAATTTTATTTATATTTAAATCTGTAAAACTTTTTTTTGTTTCTTATAATTAAGTAGTAAGAAATATAATTTATTAAATTTAAATAGATTGGATATTATTTATTAAATGGCTAACTATTAGCTATTATTTGTTATTGCATCATTTAATTATCATAATCAACTTTAAAAGAACTAATAACGGTTTTCTTAGGAGGTGATTTGATTAACGAGAGAAAATTACAGCATAATTTTTTTTAAAAATAACATAAATTTCATTTTTTTTTTCTTTATACTTTAATTTAAATATATTTTTAATTTTTTTTTTCACAATCAAACACACTTAGTGAAAGATGGTATATTTTAGCCACCACCAGGTAATGTTTCTGTTAGTCCCTTTTCATCTGACTATCTGCAGGGAGTAACGCAATGTCATGATCATGACCGCCACTGTAACTTGGAGTTGAAGGCCATTGATCTGCTGTCATCTGATAATCATTGCTCTTTACATGGAAGAAATTATGTGGTTGATCAATTTTAGATCACTCATTTTTTTATAATTAATTAACATATTCTGTGTTGGTGGGCCTTCAATGCTCTGATAATTTTTGTCCCAGAGATATCATTAAATGCTTTTCGGAACAGTTCTATTTTTTATTGTAATGATTTTTATATTTATCTTAATTATAATTCTTTTCATCATCCCATTTATTATATTGTAATGCTTTGATCTCTTACAAGGTGTTTATACATGTTATGGACTCTTTAGATCTTATCAAGTGATCTACGGCCCACAATAATAATACAACGCACTGTATCATCAGTTGACTAATACTATACAGTAATAATATACAAATTATTCTTTGTTTTAAATATTTCATTAATATCTTTTCTTAATTTTTTTAATTATATCAAATTTTTTAATCTCTTTTTTTCTCCTAATGTTAGATAGCACATATTAATTAGTGTCATCCATCAAACATTTTCCACTACTAGATAAGAGATTTTATACTTACAAATATGAAGCTAAACTCATTATACATATTTTTAATACTCTTTTAACTTTGACATCGAAATTGATGTGCAAGTGTTTACCATTCTCTCCGCATCTACCATGTTCAAAAATAAAACTGAAGAATATATATATATAGAATGTAATGATAAGACCCCATTAAATGAAAATTTGATGCGAGTCTATAACCTGGTAATTAATTATGCAGGTAAGGCAAGCCAGCTAGCATGAATGCGATGAAACAACTACCTGACACTAGCCAAAAGTTCCAACGTACCAAACTGTCTCCAGATAATGAGAAATGCTTTTTCACTGCACATGAATACTTGTCTGGTGGGGGCATGCATGGCAGTGGCAACAACAAAGAGATCGATTAGCAGAAGTTTGGGTTATGGGACCGCTCATAGAACCAAATTAATAATCTTAGCCATAGCCACATGACATGAAACGCACATAAAACCGTGCTTCTTTGGCTTCTGCTCTGCATATTCTAAGCTAGAAATTAAGAACTTCTTTCTTTCCCGTTAACACTGTCTACCACTTGTTCTCTTCGTTGCACTCCCAAGGACCAAAAGGTACCAGTCGCTTTCAACCAATGTCTCCATAGATCAGTCATGAATGACTTGTGGGACAACTTTCATTTGGCTTGGTTAGGATTATAATTAATACACATACTTTTCTTACGTCTATAAACATGCCTTTAAAATATACTAAGATATTTAAAGTGTGTATATATCAAATGTCAATAATTAATTACTTTGTCAAACTTGATATATACGTTGTCGTATTATATTGTTTATATATAATTTGTAACATTTTAAAAATTATATGAGTATCCTTCAAAAAAAAAATTATGAGTAACTATAGCTAGCGGCGTTATTTCAAAATTTCAATACCAAATTGAATATGTTTCATCATAACAAATACTCACGATCCAAAAAGTCCAAATTGTAGTAAGTCTAGTTCTTATCTTTTCCGTATTTGCATATCTTTTAGGAGGCTGTTGGCTTTCCTTGTTAAATTCAAAAGGTAATCAACTTAAAACAAATATTCTAAAATTTTCCAATCAATAAGCATTCATAATTTTTTTAGTGGGCATTCATGATTTAAGATATATTATTATTTTCTTTAATCTTAATGAATTAATTAATTAAATATTATAAATAAAACAAATAAAATATTTATTATATGTACATAAACCTAAAGTTAATGTATACATATATGTTATATTTAGTAATTTATACTTATACCTCCTGAATTTTTTTTTCTGGTTACATATAATACTCCTCCTTTTATTATTCCTACACAAATTCTTTTAATTTTTTGAAAAATAATACACTAACACTTTTTATATATTACACTAATTAATCCCTTAATTGTTTGAAAATTAAGAATTTCACTGTGTATCCTCATAACAAAGGTTGTTGTAAACATTTAAAAAAAAAAGGAAGATTATGTGAATTCTCATAAAATCTTAAGGAGTGCCAGTATAATTTGTCATAGATATAAGATGAGGTTCCCGGGGGATAAGGGAAAGGTGATTACCTCATATCACTAGAAGTGAGAGATCTAGAACCAAACACATACAACTTGGTGAGCTTGCCACATAAACCTAAAACATTTGCCACCAAAGAAATGCAAAAGCCACTAAAGTGTCATCATAGAGATTTTACACTACCATCTCCACGACCTCAAGCAAGGACCACCTACAATGAGCATTAAATGATGCCCAATCCAAGTCAACTTTTTTAAGGTGAAAATGAAATCAACTCAATAAGGTTATGTTGAGTTTGAGGATGAGGGAACTGACATAGACAAGGAGGTAGCTCAACACTGAGAGGAAAAGGTACCTTAGCATAAGGAAGAAGTACTTGAGTAAGATGAAAAACTACCCCAGCATGACAATGAAGCACCTTAGCAGGGCAAGGATAAATATAACCTAAACTCACTCAACCTTTTACGGGGCCAAGGGGCCAAAGCCACCTCGACTCGCCTCATTGTCCAACCTAAGGAAAACACAAAATGATCATCTAAATTTCCACACAATACACTTTGCTAACCATAGGTGGGTGAGTTTTGTTAAAGCTTGTGAGTAAAACCATAATTCGAAGAATGCCATCTACCAAATGAAAAGAAAGCAATGTGTCTAAGAATGGGGTATAGTGGTCATGTTAACAAACCTCATGAGCGGTACTTTTACTTATCCTTTTATAATTTATTATATATGTACATAGATTCTATTATAATTTGAATCAATGAAGTTTAGTATAATAGAAAAAGTCTTTTACAAAGTGATGGATTATGGTTTGAAGTAGAGATATTTCTATTTCTTGTTCAATTGTGTATCCAATAAGATTATATAGAATATACTTGTACAAAAGGACAAAGGTTCAGTTGGAATATAAAATTTTAAGAAAATATAAACATTCAATCATGACAAGTTTAATTGTTAAGCAATAAAATGGCAAGTATCATCTCAAAAGCAATTTGACAAGTATTAATACTGATAATTTAAACCATTTGAATTTTGGAATTACCAACAATAATATAATTGCAATTTACACAAATCATGGTTGCCATTATTGCTACAGAAATAACGGCTGAAAAAGGGTGGGGTCGTCTTTGGTTATAAGGTATGCTTATTCAAACTTTCAAATGTTCAAATTATCAAATATGGTTTTAAGGTGCCTTCAGAATCACTGGTTAAATTGTACAAGTTAGTGTCATTCGGTGCACTGAACGGTGGTTACATTTGGTGAAATTGATCCCCACGAGCTTTTGATAGATATGAGCTCTTTAGGTACAGGGAAGGACTCTCATATAGGTTCAAATGGTTTTGCTTTCTCCAATTTAATTTAGTCCCCAAGTGTTTGTTCCTTCTTTGCTTATTAATACATTTTGGGTGTGTCTCTTTTGATTTTAGGAGTTGGAGCGCCAAGATATATAGTTGGGATTCCTTTCCCTAATATCATGCCTTAGCATACTTTTTTGATAAAAAAAAGTTTTTTTGATAATGAAATTAATAATTTAATCAAATTCTTATTAAATAAATGTTTTAATAATTAAAAAATCCAATGTTGTAGTGAGACATTAGTGATTTAACTGTCAACTTTTTTTTATTAACCGTCAATGTCCTGAAATTGACGTGCAGTTAAATCAAATTCTTAATTTTTTAAAAAATAGAGAAATTAAATGTTATTTAAAAAAAAAAAGCGACAAAAGTTTCAAATTCAGTAAAATACATAAAAGAAATTAAATGTTTAGTCTACAGAAATTTAAGTGATCACAAAACATTATATGAAGATTTATAAAGGTTTAGAAATAACGAAAAAAGAGGTTAAGGTCATACTTCATTTGCTTCTCCCGTTATGCAATCAATTTAAATTTATTTTAAGTTCTTTATTTTTATTTAATGGTCCAATATGATTTTCTCTTTTAGTTAAGATATTTTTTTGTAACTTTTTTTTAGTTGAGATCTTATTGTTTAATACTTTTTTTATCAGTTAATGGTTAAGTATATAGTTAATCCACTGTAATTAACAAATTTAAATCACTTATAATGTAACCTAAATTGAAAGAGAAAAATTGAAGCGGGGCCCTTCCGGACGCTACCGACAATGAAATTGAGTATATTTTCAACGTCATTCAGCCCTAGAAAGAGAGAATACTTATTGAGGGTCGCATCTAATTAGGTTCAATGATCCGATTTGTATTACGTCGAGTTGTTATCAGGGACCCAACCAGTTTATGTATTTTTTAAGGAGCAGTGCTTATTCATCCTTTTTATTTCAGTGTAGAAATTTTGAGAAGAATAAATTAAAAATTAGATAACACAAAAAACTTTATTTTTCGTTTTTTTTTTCTCTTTTCTTTTTCTCCCACTTTTTACCATCTGCCTAACGTAATAGTGTCAAAGCTAAAAGCTGAAAAAGGCCTCACTGCTGAGCATTACATATCAGCTAGAGGGCGCGTTTTGGTTTTCTTGGTTAATAAATAGTAGTACCACTCGAATAGAGAGAAATTTGTTTAAGGAACGATTTTGTTTTACCTTTTTTATGTTGCTTTCTTATTTTACTTTCTATTAGTTAGACATGACAACAATTCAAGATAAATTTAGGGTCAGGTTTTGGAGAAATAAAGATAAAAATTTTATACTTGAAAACAAGTTTACTCAATGCACTAATTTTATGTAACTCAAATAATTTTAAATGATTTAAAATAATTTGATTTAAATTGTTAATACTTTATAAATTTTTAAATCCTTCCATATAGACTGGTGGTTGAAAACTTAGAAGTGGAAGAATATTAAGAAATATTTTAATGGTTGATTATCACAAAGTTATTTTAATAAATTAATAATGATCATGTATTATATGAGAATGATATTTTTATGTGAAAATAAAAATGATTATTCTTATCTGTTAAATTAAAATAAAAGTTTAAAATTAAAATATATCACCATTGTTACAATCATTACCACCATAATCATGGTCAAGATCATTCTAGCCTCCACCACCAAAAGAAATAAATGCCACTTATAGTTACTATTATGACGTGTAGTCTTAAATTGCAATGTTATTCAGACTATTACAATTCAGAAACAGTTGCATGAAAAAAAAATTTAACTACAATTTCGAGCTTGTAAAAACAAACAAAGATTTCAAGACGTTTATATAGAAACAAAATATTGTAGTAAAACACTTTTTCAAAATTAGTTATGCTAAATTTCAAATGTGCTATAGAATATATCAATTACTTTTTTCCGGGACATTCCTAAAATAAAATAGCTTACATTATTCGTGTCACTTTTCTCTAAAAAAAATATATAATATATTATTCTCTCTATTTTTCTCCATCATAAATATATCAACCATTTTATCTTCTTTTATTTGTTCTACGAAAAATTAATATATACAAATATAATTTTTTTTAATTACATCTTGGAAGTAAATGAACCATGGCGCGTGCGTGCGTGTGAACTGTAAAGCATGCAGCATGTATATGTGTTTGTTAACCTGAAACCATGCGATAGCTGCATGCCTTTAACAGTGAAGAGTGAAACACTGAAGTGAATAATGGTGAAAATGCGATTACTAGTTTACTAAAAATGGTAGGGAAAAGAATGAGGTCAAGAGACAGCTTACTTTAATTAGGTAGTTGGGGTTTTAGTGCAATATTGGAATCAAAGCCTTAATTAAACCTTTGCTTTTGTATCCGCTCAAACATATTTATATTAATTTATGCCATTTACTAATGCACAGTGGTGATTTCATGTTGGGATACAAAAGTACCACCATGTGTATTTCCTTTCTCTTTGGTGTTGATGAAGGACAAAATCAAAATAAGTAGCTTAGCAAAGACAAAAGGCCATCATCATTTGATTCATTTCTTATTGTGACTACTATTTCACTAGTAAAAAATATTCGTAATTTGTGTCGAGTGCAGAGAAGGAAGAAGTAACCCCCACCCCACTGTGCAGCAAAGCAATGTATGCGTGTCAGACATTGAAAGAGCTTTCTAGCTAGATTGAAAATGACAGTAGGTGATACTACGACCCAGTCAAAAGAACACAAATTTTTACAATTAGCGACTTTCTTTCATTAATTAACAATGATTTTCAACACATTTGACGTTGATTAAGGCAAAATTGTACAAGTACCGATTAAGTACTAGTTGTAGGACTCGTGAAATGCACAGAAATGTAAAGAGTTAATACATGACTATTGTGTTAAGCTATATATTGAATAAAATTTAATTGCAACCTTTTTGAAAACATATTATCTTTTGCAATCTGTGACTCAGCTGTAATGTTTATTTGTATATTTGTAAAAGTATAATATTTTTTTGACATCTATACCTGCATCTCCTCCAAGTAAAAAAATAAATAAATAAAAATAACAAAACTGTTAAAAAAAGATATAATAAAAGTAAAGGAAAAAATAAAATAAAAAACTTTTAGTTTGATAATAATATTTTATATCTATTTTTATTATTAAGAAAGAGATAGGAAAAAAAATACTAGTATAACAGAAAAACACAAATAAGTGTTACAAAAAGTGTTATATAATATAGAGTTTAAACTCTATGCATGGTAGTGTCATGGCTCATGATTGTTTACGTAAATCTACTTTTAAATTAATTTAGACTATATTTGAATTTTTATTTAAAATGCGGTGTATGAATTATAAGAAAAATTTAATGATTCGCAAATTTAATTTTACTCAAAGAAGAATCTAGATGTTTTTATAAATATCATTTTACCCCCAAAATTCTATTTATAAAAATAAAACAAATGCATTTAATCTCATTTCTTCAAAAGTCTCTGCAAATCAAGTTTAACCCTAAACCCAACGCATCACACCCATACAATACGTATACACATATATTAACGGGCTCAAAAGCTTAATGATTTGACTCTTGCTTACGTTGCTTTTACATAATGAGGCACACAATCCACCAATTATGTGTCTTATCCTATGTGTTACTGTTACTCATACATACGTATACTCTTTCTCTCTCTCCAGTCCCCACCCCTGTGAGCATGGTCCTGCACCGGCACACACACCCTGATAAATAAATATATATAGAGCTGTATTCCCAGTCTAATGGAAACTGTGCAAAGCAAACCAAAGTTCCATCATTGGCCTAAACCCATCATCACTTCCTCAAACCCTTTTCTTTTCCCTCCTCGTATGTGTTCTAGTATATGTTAAATTTAGAAAAATAGTTAATTTCCCTTGCAAAGAAATTTTTTTTATATATATATATATAAAAGTGTATTCCTAGAGCTAAGGAAGCAAACTAGGAAGATAGATAAGATACCCTCTTCCTGCGTTTGGTGTGGTCCTCATTATTCCACAGAACCTGTCTAGGGTTTCTGTCCATTGGAAATTGCAAAATCTGCATATGTAAACATGTTCCCTTCCACTAATTACACCTCCTCAGGCTCTTACCCTCGTTTCCCTTCATCTTCTTCTTCCACTTCACCCTATCCTTCTTTTACTCTCCTTCATCCTGAAAATTCTTCTTCCAGCAACAACACCTTTCTTCATGATCCACTTGCTCTTACCTACATACCCTCTCATTACCATGCTCCAATCCCAGAAACACTAGCCAATTGGGCAGTTGCAGATTGTGCAATACTGAATCAGGATCTAGGTGGTGCCCTTTATGGCATCACCAAGAAACCAATGAAGAAAGCAACTAAGAAAGACAGGCACAGCAAGATTCATACTTCTCAGGGTTTGAGGGACAGAAGGGTTAGGCTTTCCATTGAGATCGCACGCAAGTTCTTTGATCTTCAAGATATGTTAGGGTTTGACAAAGCCAGCAACACCCTTGACTGGCTCTTCACAAAGTCCAAGAAGGCAATTAAGGAGCTTACTCGAAGCAAGCACAGTGTTGAAAGCTTCGAGTTCTCCTCATCTTCTGAGGGTGAAGTAGTTTCTACTATCCAGCAACAAGACCTACAACAACAACATGGGATAAATTTGGAAAATGGGAAGTTGAAAGAACCTGCAGCTTATTGTGTTAAAGCAAAGATGAAGGAATCAAGGGAAAAAGCAAGGGCAAGAGCAAGGGAAAAGACTAGTAGCAAGGTATTGTGCAACACAAGTGGCGAAGGGAAGGTGCAAGAGTTGAAGAAAAAGTGCCCTGCAACTGAAAACCCTCAAATCCTGAACCAGTTAAGGTCAACCCTTCAACCTCCTCATCCTCAAAATGTGGGTGGAGAAGTGCCAAGAGATGATGACTTCAACGTTATTGAGGAATCCATTGTCATCAGAAGAAAGTTGAAACACACTTTGATGTCTTCCAATATTCATCATCAAAACGCTGTGATCCCTAAGGAAGCAAGTGTAAACAACAGTGACTACCACTCCTTCCCCAATTTGTCTCCAAATTGGGAAGCTAATAATGGTGCCAATGGACGCTCCACCTTTTGTGCAATAGCCAGCATGAATCTGTCTACAGGTAAGTGTTTCTTTTTCATGAACAAGTAGCTGAATTTTTTTTTTCTCTTGAAATCGCTTTGTGATATCTTTGTGATACTTACAATCCCATGTATTGATTTTAGGGCTTCAAATTTTTGGAAAATCTTGGGAGGAGTGCACCAATCCTCATCCAAGCTAATATGTTAGCTTTCAGTATTATCCGATGATTGTCTCTAGTGTTTTGCTAAGAAACATCATGGTCATGGAGGCATCTTTCTGTGTTTTTCTACCTGTAACTTTTTCTGTCCTATATTTCCTTTCTACAATGTACTGATTTTTTGTTGTTGCTCTATATCAGCCAAGAAGGGCATGTGACAGTTGGCAAAAAAGGATGCTTCGTGTATAATTTCTGACCAATATTTTAAGTGTGGCTGATATTATAAGGGTCAAATATATTTATCAGGAACCGTCCTTTCTTTTGCTAGCTGATTTCAATTTTTATATAATTAGTTTTTGATCAATATATATTGATTAATAATTGTTGAAAACCTTTAAATTAGCTAGCTATATCCTTTGGTCATTGTAAGAGAAGGATGTGCAGAAGAAAATTCAAGATATTTTAGCTTTGATTGAAGTACAGAACTATACATGTTAGGCATACATCTGCTAATCTTCCTGTAAGAAAGTTTCCGTTTTCAAAATTTTTAGACAATAAATTCATATAAAGCTATTCATAATTTCATATATATAGTATAACACTGAAATATACATGAAACACACATGGAAGAATGTAAATTGTCCACCTTAAATTTTCACAACAGATACAAGAAAAATCGCACTGGAATGTCGTCCAAACCTAGAGTTATTAATTTGTACAATGTAAGCTGCTTTTTTTATATTTCTTTAATTTTGTACAAGATGCTTTTTGCTTAATTCAAACACACTCTTTTGTTCTAACAGGTTCAAGTTAAGAACCTCTGATAATTCTTTTTGTTTCCCTATTGTAAATTTATTCATCTTAATCATTGTCAATTTATATAATATCTAAAGGCTAGCTTGGTGGTATAAGATAATTTGCTAAATGCATACACCAGTTAAAGCAATAGAGAAACTTCAACCCTAATATAATTCTTGAGCCTTGCTAACAAGTATCATAAGTATATTTATTAAGAATCCTTTAATACGCTCTATCAAATGTTTTCAATTACTTAGAAAACAAGTATTAAATGATTTTGATATTCTTAACATAATTTAGTTATTCCTCTAAAAAAAATATAATTTAGTTGTTTTTATTATTATTTTTATTTCCACCGCTGTCTTACATGTGAATCATCTTAAATCCATGCAATTTATAAGTCTTCATTTTATTGGCACACTTTCACTAAAAATTAAGAATATTTGTTTTTTATTAGAATTCTAAGATATCTATTGTGAGAGAAAATCGACAACAATATGTATTTCTTGATGGCCACATTGAGCAGGGTTAAGGATGATCTTATAACTATTTGTTTAAGTTTGCATTCGTTTTCATCTTTGCAGCTTATGTAAGACTTGGCTGCATCAAGTACATAATTATTGTAACATCTCTTTCTCACAGAGTGAACTGAATTTATGAACCACTATGATATATTGTCAGCTACATATTTTGTATTCTAACCAAATAATAATTATATAGGTTAGCACTTCGGAGTCCATGCGCTCAAGACTTAACGATGACTTTGTCAGAACGTTTTTAAACATTATGGATCGATATCCAGCGGTGGACAAAATAAATATCCAATCTGATTAACTACACTACACCCTTGACTGGCTGTTCACTTATAAGTACAAGAAAAAAATTAAGGAGTTAACTCAAGATGCAAGTATTCAATCTTTATTTTGTTCACTTTCTTATTACAACAGCAGCAATTCTGTCTACTTTCTTTTTCTTATTTAACTTCTCTTCCAATCATTAATAATAGGATGATAACTTCAAGAACTGAAATGTACTTAGATTGCTTTAGCAGATTACTGATGCGGTACTGATTATAGGCATTTGTATTTCATGTAACAAAGACAATTTAATGTCTGACAGGTCAGATAGACTACTTTTTATAATGCTGATTTTCTACCTACTGGCAGAAACTGGTTCATGTTTTAATTTTCTTATATAAAGAAATTTTAACCATCCCACTAATTGAATCTGGATCACATTCAAGAACTCTCAATATGGACTTTAACATTTCATTGTTAAGTACTTGGCCAAGCGTAACCAACTAAATTGTGGGGTTGATACAATAAGTTGCATAAATTCTTTGGTCTTTACATAGAAATTTCTAGCCATCTATCTGGTTTTTGTAGATCTAAGTAAAATAATTAAATCAGTGGAAGCCTTATCAAGTGGAAGCCTTATCGATAAATTTATCTACACCAATCTCCCCTGCATGGTAGTTGTAGTACTGAGATGCCATTTAATGGAAACTGCATAGTTCTAACAAGCAAAACCACTCTCCAATCAAGATCTCCTGTAATTTAATTAGAATAGTTTGCGTTTGATGGACAAATTAGGGCGTCCAATGAGCTCACAGGAAGCGTTCAAAGGGATGCCTATAACTTTTCTAGCCTCATACAAAGGTATTCTTTAAATTATTTATTTATTTACGGCAAAGGTATATTCAGAAATAAGACTAAGAACACAGAAAGTGGATGGTTTCTGTAAGGAAATTATAAGAGAAAAAAAATGTCTACACTTGAGAGTCAAACATGTTCTCTAGATATATCACAGCTACAAAGGTCTAATAAAATATTTTAGACAACCCTAAAAAGCCATAGAAGTTTCACTAGGTGGAAAATAGGTAGGATAGAATCTAGTATAAAGATTTTTTACATAGGTAGAACTCATGTCAATGTATATTCGTTTTTTGTAACTCAGAATTTTAGGCCAGTACACTTCAAAACTAGATCTGAAATTTTACTGAAATCCAAGAGAAAAGAAAATATATATAAAGGTTTATAGTGGACACTGCTCAAAACAGGAAATTTGCTTCAATAGTTAAAGTCTCAAAAGTGACTTATTAATATTTTTAGCACCACATCTATTTTCACTTTATCAATACACTTTATACAAGAGTGTATACAGCCCTGCTAGAAATTAAGAACAAGATAAATAAATAAATAAATAAATATATATATATATATATATATATATATATATATATATATATATAAGGAAAAGTTATAGAGATAAAAAGGAGTGTAGTGTGTAAAATAATTAGAATGCAAAAAGGAGTGTACTCTTACATAATCTTGAGGCATCCATTTTACTATTTTTTTGTTACTGATTTACGGTCATCATACTTGCACACTGGTGCTTATGTACTTATTTTTCACATTATCTCATAAATCATTGAATAACACTCTTGGGGTCTAATAAAGAACCCACATTTTTTATAATAAAAGAGAAATTTGACTATTATTAGAGTAGTACCGAAAGAAGACAAGCAAGGTATTTTCTTGGCGAATGGCAAGATATTATTGTCACCGAAAATCATTAGATTACTATTGCTGGCTCCTCACGTAAGTAAAATACTATCCTACCTAACCACCACCATCATCCAAATACAAAATGCACAGTTTGATTGTACTTTTACAATATAAAATCACACGCACACACAGAGGGGGAACGATAAACAGCAAATATAAAACCTATCACACGGGTAAAAACAAGGTCTTAATTAACTAATTAACCTATATTGTAATATTATAATATAATTAAAAATCGAAAGTACAATTTGATCACACTGATTTTAACTTATGTAACTTTATTAAGCAGGAAACCGAAGACAGCGACAGTTAATCACTAGTAAAAGCATACAACTTTACCAAAGTAACTCCTCTGCACAACTATCAAATTATCAAATAGCTTGTTCCAACTTTTCTTCCATGTATGTGTGCCATTTTGAAATTTAACCGTATTAATTGTTTCAAAGAGAAATATTTGCTCGTCCAAGTGTTTAAAATAATTTTATATTTCTTATTTAATACATGTATCATCCTTTTTTTAAAATGGATTCTTATTCATATAAGTGTTTACTTATAATTTTAATAAAAAATGAACTAAAAATGAGTACGGAATAAAGTATTTTTAGTTAAAGATAATCATCATTGCTTACCAGATGGCAGTGACCTTTATACATGGCTCGCTTCCATGTTGTCTCCTCGTTCTATCATCAAAAAGTCAATATCTTCACCTCAAAAGTTGTAAGAGAGAGATTTGCAGTTTGGCTAATGACGAAAAGTAAGACAAAATCATAGTAATTAGAAGATCATTAAATACCATCAAACCATAACAGCATATATAACAGAATCTGCGCAGTGCGTGATAAATTAGAAGGAAAATTATTGATGGATACTTTGGGTTAATCTGCATATATAAGAAGAGATGAAAAGCTAGAAGAGAAAAAAAAATTACAGATGTAAATATAATATAATGAGAAGAAATTATGGTGAGAACGAAATGAAAAATACACCGTGTTGATCTGCACATATAATTATCTAAATTTAAAATATAAGGTTGAGCAATACACACAACCATATATATATAATCATTCAAATATATAAATGATTTCTAAATTTGTAATATTTATTTTTCAGATTAAGATATTCTTCATTTCTTTATTTTTGAATGATGATAAAGTGTGTATTGGTTTAACAAGTGATATTGACTATTAAATTAAGTTTTGAATATACAATTATATTAAATATTCAAAAATAAAATTTTATTATTTAAAATAATATTATTTGGCTCGACAAGATTAACAGAGCACCATTGATTCTGATGAAAGAAATGATTATTATAATTTTAATTAATTTGATATGACACATAATTAGGTGTTGTTAAATAAATAAATTAATTGTTTTTTTATGAATTGGAAAACTTGAATACATTATATGTACAAGGAAATTACTTGAGGTTATAGGCTAGAACTACGTAGAGATGTACATGTGGGTTTTTAAAAATAAAAAATAAAAATGACAATGCACTTGTCAATTTCGTTGTGAAAGTGCTTTCTTCTTTATTTTAATACCCCAGCCAGGTTTTAAGAAACAACTTGAAAGGGTTTCATCAATCTTTCACATCATACAACTTGAAAGGGTTTCAACTTGAAATCAACAAAGAGTAAAGACTCGTACAGAAAGGGAGGGTGGGGTGGGGGGGATAACAATCCTCTTGTAATTTTGGATCCTTTATCATACACATCATACTGAAAATGAATGTTTTCAACTTCATCGATTAACACTTCATACATTATAAACAAAGAAACGAACATGAATTTTTCATCAAATCCCCAAATTGATGAAAATACCCTGGTAAACCCACATCCATAAGTAGAAAATGAGGCAAAATAAACAATGCAACATGATTGAACAACCAGTATGTAGTACATGATCTAACTATAGCCTCAACGATTAAGTCTTCACAGTCTCACACAAAACAAAGTAAAAAATAAAGTTCTTGAACAGCAATATACACATTGAAACATAGATCAGCTGGTACAATTTACCAAAGAAAAACAAATTAAGCGAAAAAGAAGTTAAAATGTACGTATGTAGTAGTTTACCTACAAGAAGAACTTGTTGAACAGAAGCAGCATATATAATATTCAGCATGGAAGCAGCTGGTACAGTACGTATAAATATCCTCAAGAGAAACTCCTGGAAAGAACAGTTGAAAAGTAGAACAGTGGCAATAACCTCGAGAGAGTGAGAGTTAGATAAAGATCTAATTAAGCCTCAGCACTAGTGAGAGATAAAACAAAGAGGGTACTAACAGTAGCAGGTATATAGCAAAAGAGGTTAGGTTACTTACTAATTGCAGAAGTGTTCGATTACAGCATGTTTTGGTACTCTCTTCTGCATGCTCCTTAAATACCATTACTAACTTAGGTTCTGGCACACCCTATATCATATACCGGAAAAAAAAAGTGACTGTTGTTAAAGAGAGTAATGGATATAACTAGGTGATGATTTATGGAAATTTTTACATAAACATAAAAAAACAATTATATATACAAATACATATATTTTCCTATTATTTACACAAATATCCAATTTTATTATCTACAGTATAAATTTGAGTTAAGAAAACCTAAATTTACACTATGATATTTAAAAAAATTACAAACCAATGTTGAGAATTTGAGTCCCTCAATCCAAATTCTCAGCATGTTTCTTTTTAAAAAAAATATTTTTTTAACAAATAAAAAATAATATAAATAAAAGAAATTAATTCAAAATAATAAAATTAAAAAATATATAAAAAAAATTCATAACATATTCAAGTGTTTTAAGTTTATAATTTATTTAAGTACATACATGATAATTAAAAAATTATATCACAATTTAATCTGATTATATTTATATCAAGAATCCAACGAAACAAAAATATAAACTTAAGAAATTCCACAACATCTTTACAATCATAGTAGGAAAAAAAATTGATTTTAACCAATAAAATAAAAATTCAATTGTATTAATTTTATAAGTTATTTAGGTACCATTGTGACAATTAAAAATTGTATGATAATTTAAACAAATATAAATATTAATTTATATCAAATAATAATTTTTTTATATTACACATTTTAATAAAAATCTTTAAAAATGACATAAAATAAAAATAAAATATTTTTATTATGTGCAAATATACATTTTAAAATATTGCTTAGAATTAATTTATCCTTATTTATCTTCTCTAATTTTATTATTTTGAATTAATTTTTTTTATTTATATTATTTTTTATTTTTTAAAATATTATTTTTTCTAAAAAAAACAAGTTGAGAATTTGGATTGGGAGAATATGAATTATCAACGTTGGTTTGCAATTTTCTTTTTCAAAATAATAGTGTAAATTCAGATTTTCTCAACTCTAATTTATACTATATATGAATAGTAAAATTATATGTTTATATAAATAATAGGACAATATGTATGTTTGTATATATAATTGTTGTTTTGTATGTTTCTCTAAAAATTTAATGATTTATAATGTAGTTTTTGCAATTTATTATTATTATTATTATTATTATTATTATTTTGCTTATATTATGATATTGATACAAATATTTGTCATTGATTATTAATATTCATAAGAGAAGGTGAGTGCACATAATAAACTGACTAATTTTCTTTCAACACTTATTTTATACTCAAGATCATGATTCAAATCTTAAAAAACTTATTTAAAAAACATTGGTCATTATCACTATTTATATTAACTAGTGTGGGCCTTTTGCAATTTATTATTACTAATTCAGAAAAATATATTTATAGATATCATCATTCATAATGATGATCAGTGCATGGCATGAAGATACCCCGGTACTGAACTTGTACGTATGTCTCTCTTTCTGTCTGGGCCGTATGTAACAGCAATAAAATATAAATTAATTTGCTGCAAAGTTGTTCTGATGAACACAGCTATGGCAAAACCCATTAATATTATATTGGGGTGAAAATCATCTTCTTAGATATTACTCTGACTAAGGTTCTTCATCAGAAATTTGGAAATTGGTACGTTTACATATATGCAGCACTGTCTCATTGGTTTGTGTAAGCTAGACGTAGTTCATGACCCATCCCTATCTTCGGCTATTTTTCTGGGTCTCATGTGAATTAGGAGAATGTGAAGATCACTAGCTCAGCTAACGTACCCCACCTTATATAATTATCACTCTTTACCTAATCCAGCTTACCTACCTACACACCTTGGTTAACTTTTACCTAGTGAGTACGGAGTTATTATTGTCACTCTTTTTTTACTCGAATTATTACTTGGTAAATATGCATTCCAGAATCACCTTTACACACAAATTTCCCTTGTTTACCATGTTTATCAATGGATTTTCAATCCACATAACTTTCGTATGTGATTGCTAATATTGAGATTTCGAAATCACTTGTATACAATTGTAAGTATTTGTTTTTGGCTTGAAATGTGCTATAATTCGAATCCTTAAATTATACGAACGTGACTAGAAAATTAAAAAAAGTGCATGATATTCATAAATCCCATTTTTGGTGTAGAGGTAGAAGGACTTATATATCTCTCTTCCTTTCAATTGTAAGAATTTGATATACAAGTAACTTTGACCAAAAACAAGAACCTAGCTGCTAGCCACCGTGCATATCCTTTATTTAATTTAATATGGACACCATTTTGTACATTAATTAACAGCAATTATATACTACATAGTAGCTTATTCTTCTTTGACTGTCAGAGAGACAATTTTGACCAAACCCTTGCATACGTTTTGCCGGTTTTGGTGTGCAATACAACCCTTTCATACGTTTATTAAATTTAGAAGCATTAACCCTAGCTGTCTATATTGGCCATGATGAAAATCTCCTTTAAGATTTACTATTAGGGAAGCCAAAATTAATTTAACCAAAACGACTCGTCTTTTTAACGGTTTTGCATTGGACTCTATATATTAAGAAGAACGCAGCAAAGCCATTGGACCATTCGTTACAATCATGACTGAGATTCTAGTTTGCAGCCAATACACCAGCACAATTTTACAGAGTGAAGTATATATGAATATGAGATCTAATCTTTTTTACGACAATTAATATTAGTTTTTTTTTTTTTGGATTTTTGCTGTCAACTAGAAAAAAAAGTATAAAATATTATTTTACTAACTTAATTATTATTAAACACGCCACTAGTCAAAATTAATAAATTTTAATTTTACTAAAGAACAATGATATACCTACATAAATAAGGAAGAAGATAAGAAAAACATAGGAAGAAAAAAAAATAGAGAAAAAAGTAATGAATGTGATAGGTGATATAATAGAAAAAAGAAGAGAACTGTAGAGAAAAAAAAGAAGGTGAAAGTGTAATGAAAAAGAAAGTGAATGAATGAGATCATGAGATTTTTTTTTTCAAGAAAACATGAATTGTCATGCAATTGTTGGGATAAGAATGCAGGAATTTCTGTTTGCACTCCTTTTCTCTCCATGTACATCCCTTTTTTTTGCAATCTGAAAAATAATTTATGAAATATACAAAAATAATTTCAATTTTTTTCCTTAATATGTTAAAAAAAAGTGGATGGTGTAAAGCGGAGGAAAAAAAATAGAATCACCCTAAATATGCTGTTGGTAAGGTCCAGTAGGCCGCATACGCACTAGAGCCTCAATCCAGAGAGGGCATCCTAGTAATCCTGGCCTTTGACAAGTAATATAAGGTCAAAGTCAAATCCAACTATGAAACGGTGGACAAAAGTGAAAATGACATAATTTTTTGGCATAATATAAGTAAAAAAAATGCAACAAATTAAACCAACTAACAACTTCATTAAAAAGTACTACTATAATATAATTATTAATCAGTCTAAAAATATAATTATTAAAAAAATTAAATAAATAAATATCTCTTAACTTATAAAATAATGTATAGCATATATATATATATATATATATATATATATATATATATATATATATATATATTTATGAGCTAAAAATATTATTTTGGTGAAGTTTAAGCTTTTAATTTGTGTTGATGGATTAGTCTTGTGTTTTCTTCTATGGAAGATCATTACACAAAAATTTGCTTGAGAAATAAAATGGTCTTCATCTACACAGTATGATAATGGACTTTAGTCAACTAATTAAAGACCTTCAAATAATACATTTTTGTGTAGTCTTCCATGGTAAAAAATACAAGATTAGATAATGGTCCTATCACATATTAATGATTAGAACATATTCAAATCTTATCTAATTTTTTTGAAGTTTATTATCTAAACTTCATTATTTTGAAGGGACCTATCGGTTTGATCGAGAATTAGTCACATGTCATATTTAACATTTCTTAAAAATAAATGTGTCGTTTATATTTGTTAAAAATTATTGAGCCGAGCAAAAATTGATAAAAAAAACTCAATGAATTAACGGGTTTAACCATTTTCATTTAAAAAAAATTAAAAAGAAATTCAAAACAACACTTTTTAGTTTTTTTAAAGAAATATTATAAATTATGACATTTAAAGTGAAGTTTACTTTTTATTATTATCAATTTTTGCATATTATGTTATGTTTGTCTCAATATAACATTTCCAATCAAACCATTCTGGATTTAATTCCAATCACTTTGAGCTTTAAATAAGTGTTTTCACCTATTCAATCATCCGGTCCTCGGAATATTACTAAAACTCGAAAGCCCATTCTTTTTCCTAACAAATGCACCACTATAGAACCTTTCCAAGGTACGCACCACTGTGCAAAATCCTCTTGAGATAAGGTATGACACAACAGGAATCATGTGCCTTTTGTTTGGAAGATACATAATCTTCAACCTCTTTATACCAATAATTTTTTGGTAGTTCTTTCACACCCTTAAATAATTTTTCTTCAAAAAGAAAGAGCATTCTTTTAAAATTTTACATTTTCTCTATCATAAACAATGCCATAGGTCAATAACACTTTATTCACTGGTTGAACCAAAGTAATTACCTGCTACAGGAATTGTAATTTCGACCTGTAAAATGTGAAAGTAAGAAAATAATTTCTTCTCTTATATAATTTGACATTACTGCATGGCTCCGAATTCATATTATTACAATCCATTATTTTCCCAATGACACTTCGTTTATTTGAATAAGCCAGTACGTGATGTGAAGGTGTAATTCTGCTATGAATTTATTCAAATGTCCTCTTTTGGGATCTCAAAAGACAAAAACTATTACAATGGATTGAAAATACAAAATTAAAAAATAGAATTCCGATGCCGGGAATCGAACCCGGGTCTCCTGGGTGAAAGCCAGATATCCTAACCGCTGGACGACATCGGATTTGTTAATATTACTTACATGACTTACGTTTGTATAGTATAAATTAGTATTTAACTTATCTCTTCTATTTTTTATATTTTTATAGCAAAATAAATCCTTCAATGACCGAATTAAAACCAACTAAAACTTTTAAAACATGTTCTATCTATCTTTTAAATTATTTTTATAGGATAAAAAATGTTACTTTGATCAATTAAATATCACTGATACAAAATATCACATTAATTATGTTTTTTTTGTCTAAAACCAACAAAAATTACGCCTGATGTGTATAAATATATATTTTATCAGTTAAATTTTCATATAAAGTATTAATTTAATCAATTAATTTTTTTTCTAATCCACATATATCTTCTACAGAGAACAATATGTATTTTTTTTTTTGTGTTAACCAAAAGTATCCAGAGTGTTTTATTTGACATTCAACTCATTATTTTCTTTTTACAAGATCAATTTATTTTAGTATAAAATGATATCTCTAATTATGATTCTAGCCATTATAATTTATTTTCAATTATAGATTTAATTATTATCTTTTTGCAATTGAGAAATGTAAGAAACTTTTATTTGACTTTTAACTAATTTTTCTTTCCTAAAATTGATAAATTTTGGAATGAAATGGTATCTTTCACAGGCAATTTAATTATTTATTTCTAAATAAACTTCTTCTAATACCAACAACTCAACTCATCTAACATGTTTATAAGATTACTTTACTTTAATTAGAGATTTGGAATTCTGAGTGTGCAGATAAACTTCCCCTAATAACAGAAAACAAATTTGAGTGTTACAGTGTCTGTTACCTCCATTTGGCATTTGCTTTTTTCGAAAAGAAAAATAAAGATAACAAACTAACCCATATTAGACTGGATGAGTGAGACTCCAGAGTCCAGCGTGATACCCAAGTTGGAAAAACGACAAACAATTTCCTATTTTTTCTTCTTTTATTTTTTTTTCTTATAGTTTCTTGCCTGCTTCAACTTTCCTTTCCAACATCAAATCTCGCTCAAAAAAAATTTCCGAGAAAACAAAAGAAAAGAAACCCTTCCTTCCGTTGTTTTTTTTTTTTTTTTCTTTTTTCTTTTTTCTTGCCACCCCAACATGATACCCTCCGAACATTATTAGACCCAAACAAGACCTAACCACTTTTTCGGTCATGGATGCGCGTCGTGCTCCACGCGCCGTCATTGACCCTAAGGTCCGTAGGGTCGGGTTCTTCGCTCCACCCGAACCCGACCCGATCTCATTCGAAGTCTCTCCCTCCGCCAACTCCCTCTCGCCGGTAATGATCCCTCCGCCGCGGCATTCGTCGGAGAATCTCGGCCTCCACACTCGTCCCGCCGCGACTTCCCCTTCCGCCCAAGAATCCTTTGCAGCCGGGAGCTATTCCAGCTCGTCGGACTTCTTCCCCGCTCCGATGTCGCCGGCTACGTCGCCTTACTCGAGCAGGATCGTCGGCGGCGATGGAGACTTCTTCGCCGGCGGGAAGGCGGCGTCTTCGTTTCCTCGCGGCGGGTTTGACTTGACGGCGACGATGGCGAGTAGCGTTCCAGCGAGCGAATTAACCACGGTTTCGGTGGTGAATGCTGCTTCCCTTTCGATTGGCGGTGAGGTTTTGCTTCTTTTGCATGGTTCCGTTATTTGAATTGGTGGATATGCTTTGAATTGGAAGTTTGGAACTTCATTTGTGAAAGTAAAAATGAAATTGCAACTTAAGAGCGTTGGTGGATTGATTGAGGTTTATGTCAGCTTCTTTAATTCTAGATTTAACTTTTGATAGGTTCTTCAGTGCAACTCAGCTCTACAGTGCTTATCAGTAGCAAGAAAATTTTACAGTATAGTGTAGCTTACGCCTCATCGGATAGGCCTTTAAGTCCAATTTTGTTTAGAGTTATCATTTGATATTTTCAGTTCGTGCTTGACTTCAATGATGCATCACAAAAATGTTGTTTGATTCAATAATGTTACAATTTTGTTTAATATGACCACATTTTTTATTGCTAGTTTATTTGGCGAAAACAATTCTTGACTAGGCTTTACTTAGTTCTCGGCCAAACTCCGGATTAGTGACCGTCCCTTTCCCCGATGAACCAAAGGATTAAAAGACAAAAAAAAGTCTTCTAGATAAAAAGAAAAAAAAAAGAGCAACAAACAAGGTTTTAATACAAGTATAATTCAATATCAATGAATAACATAACTTAGATAAGTAAAAATACGCAAAGGGAAATAACAATAATTGGGTATGTGGTAGATGCCTATTTGTTGCTATCTAAATCTAAAATGGTTCACAAACAAAACTAATTAAAGCTTTTGTAGTGAAATTGGATCTAAGTCATGTCCAAGTGAAACCCAAAATAAAAGGGTAAAGTATAATGTGACATTCATGTAAGCAAACTATAGCTATAGTAGTACCTGATGTTTTGTATGTCCTGTCCCTGTGGCTACTTTCCAGGAGTGGCCAACACTTAGTGACTCAAATTATGTTTAAGAAAATATTCTCAAAGTCCACCTATTTCTGTGCCATGCTATTATTAGTTTTCTGGTTTTTGATACTCTATGCTCACTAGAAAAGATACAGTTGTTTATAAAAAAAGTTGCTTGTGTTTTTCTTTCATCTGCTATATTGTCCAGTCGGAACATATGAGGAATAATTGACATATCATTCTGACTTACTTGCTGTCAATGTATTATTGTATTATTTGTGGATGTCATCATAAGATGCTCCCTCTGGTTGTGGTCATCTTTTATTTTCTTCCTTGTATGATTTTTTTGAAGGAATCTTGGACAATCAAAACTTATGATTAGGCATGGTTTGGTTTGGTATTTAAGTATTTTCTCTACCATTTTCTCCCCCCATTAGAAAGAAAGAAAGCTGACAAAGGAGGAGGATCAGCAGTGGAAGTGAAAGACCAAGTTCTGAATACTAAACAGCAGAAGAAAGAGAAGACTTCAAAGGCTGAAAGACGAGCTCTTCAAGAAGCTCAACGAGCTGCTAAGGCTGCTGCAAAAGGTGTGTATTAGCATTTAACATATACTTGTTTGAATGGGATTAGTGCAATGTTGATCTTGATTATTTAAGGCATAAAAAACTCTTCAGCTAGAACTCTTGAAAATTTTAAGTTTCTTTGCAAACTCAAAAAGTTAATTGAAACTTGTACTTATTATTTTGCATTTCCCATTGAAATGTTACCCTTCTATTATGTTGGTCCTTGAACCTAGTTTCTTCTTCAGACCCATTGTATAAGAACTAAAACGTTTTTTAGCAAGCCTGAATTGGGAATTTATGATGATATTTCGCTACTCTTCTTTTCTAATCTATTCACTGTGACTGACACCGCTAATTAGTTTGTGCTTTTATAATGTGTTGTTAGCTGAAGGAAACAAGGCATCTGGAACTCTGGCTTCAGTAAATGTAAAACCAGCTAAAGCTGCAAAGCCCCCACAGAAAGTTGATAATGCTTCGGTTGCAGCCTCTGAGAAGAAAGGGGGTGATCGTCCACCAGAAAAAGATAGAAAGAAAGATGTTCCTCAACCACGTCTGCAATATGATGATAAGAGCAGAGTGGAGAAAGCCAAACGGCGTGCTGTGGTAAAACAAACTGAAGCTAAGAACAGAGTTGAACTGTTCAGACATTTGCCCCAGTATGAACATGGGAGTCAACTCCCAGATCTTGAGGCAAAGTTTTTCCAGCTGGGTCCTGTGCATCCTGCTGTTTATAAGGTGGCTATGTTATTCCACTGTTTAATCTTGTTACAATTCATCTTTCTTGTGTGCTCAGGTTGGGATCTATCATTTCATAATATATGTGATGTTCTTATGGCATTCTCATAGCTCAACAATTAGATAATACCACATGATAAATGGTGTTCCTTGCCCTATATGAAGTTGAAACTTGAAAACAGAAGGACTCAGCACCAAATTAATTTAATTAAACAGTGTTTAATACAGACTAGAGTGAAAAGGTGCCAAAAAATTCAGCATATGAGAGGTCATTTATTGTATTCAGTTGCAACACTTTCCATATTTAAATTATTAAATGGAAATGGGTGCTTTATGCCTAGCCTTGTGTACTATATTAAATTATAATAGTTTCATTTAGTACAATTTCAGCACTTAAGTCTCTTCTAACGTTTCAATTTCTTGCTTCAGTTTTCAACCTTTCATCAATAAAAATTCATTGCTGAAATTTTAATGCATCACATCCACTGCTAGGGTAAATTCTACACTATCTCCAAGCATTTAGTTATTTCACTTGCGGTTAAAGTTTCAAACAGTCATTTACATAGTATCACATGGTTCGCAGGAGTCTAAACATTTTAAAGTTGACAGTTGATAAAAATAAATAAATCCTACTTTAATCTGTGTGGTTTACAATGATGGCGGCACAATCTCTACCACATTGGTTATATTTTGGACTGTTTCCAACACTACATTACTGCCTTCATTTCTTTGGTGTTGATTTTGACAAGAGGGAGTCAAGTGGAAGGGAGGAAGGGGAAGTTAAATACAAACCCAGTACTACTTGATTTAGTGTAATTGTATGTTTGAAGCAAAACTAAAGGTTAAAGCAATTATCTATTCCATGTTTCATATTACAACAAATGGTGAAAATATGTTCTCTTCTGGTTGCAATGCTTGTTTACTAGGATGGCTAGACAAGATGAAGAATATGAAATAACATGAGTTACAGTCCTTAAATTTGTTCCACTCCTTACAAGGCTCAAAATGATTTCATGCCTCTTTTATTATTATTGCACTGCTTTGTCTTGCCCATTATTCTACTTGAAAGTTAAGAAGTTCATCTTAAATGACATCTAAATTGAAAACAAATTGTATCTAGGAACCTATTGTATGCATGGAGATACTATGAGCTGAATCATGAATTTATCACTAAAATTTATTTATGGTGTTGCATTGGATACTGGATAGGTTAGTCAATAAGACCTGGTTCAATTTGTTTTTGAAAATTTGGCCCTTTTATATGTATTTTCCTTAACCATTGTAATCTTTATGTTGATTATCAGGTTGGTTTGCAGTATCTGTCTGGAGATATATCTGGTGGCAATGCTCGTTGTATTGCTATGCTTCAAGCATTTCAAGAGGCCATTGAAGACTACAGGGTTCCATCCGAGAAGACTCTTGTGAGAGACTTAACAGCAAAAATAAGTAGTTATGTTTCTTTTCTCATCGAGTGTCGACCACTTTCTATCAGCATGGGCAATGCAATTAGATTTCTCAAAAGTCGAATTGCCAAGCTACCTTTGACGCTGTCTGAGTCAGAATCAAAAACCTCTCTTCAATCAGATATTGAGCGTTTTATATATGAGAAAATTATACTTGCCAACAAGGTGATAGTCAAGCATGCTGTTACAAAAATAAGAGATGGTGATGTTCTTCTTACTTATGGGTCTTCATCGGCGGTTGAAATGATACTGTTACATGCACACGGGTTAGGGAAACAGTTTCGAGTTGTAGTGGTAGACTCTCGTCCAAAACTTAGAGGGAAACTTTTGCTTCGTAGGCTAGTGGAGAAAGGTCTTAGCTGTACATACATTCATATAAATGCTGTTTCCTACATAATGAATGAAGTTACTCGAGTCTTTCTGGGTGCTTCATCAGTGTTGTCTAATGGAACAGTTTATTCAGGAGTTGGTACTGCTTGTGTTGCAATGGTTGCCCATGCATTCCATGTCCCTGTTTTAGTATGTTGTGAGGCTTATAAATTTCATGAAAGGGTACAGCATGATTCCATATGCTCAAATGAACTTGGTATGTAAACAATGACAGCTGACGAGTATTGTACCGAGCTCTTGCCTTATGTCTGGAAAAAAGGTTGATGCTTCTCTGATTTTCTTACAGGTGATCCAGATGTCATTTCTACGGTTCAGAGTAGAGAGGATGTCAACCACTTGGAAGCTTGGGCCAATACTGAAAATCTGCAACTTCTAAACCTGATGTGAGGCATTTTTATTTACATAACACAACGCCAATTTGCCAAAATTGTCATTTCCTTACTCTGACCCTGCAGTTCTCTATATTGATGCCAGCTATGATGCTACACCTTCAGATTACGTTTCCATGATAATCACAGATTATGGCATGGTAAGTGCTGGAATTTAAAGATTTATTTAGTTGCTGGTAGTAGATACCTAAAGTGTGCTTTATACCGGGCACCCCTATGTTAGATTGTTAGTATGGATTCTGTCTCACTATTTTTGGTAGAATGACATAATCTGGACTAAGATAACAACAGTTTAGACTCTAAGAAAACCAAAAGGGTAAAATAAAATAAAAATAATCCTAAATATTAAAACAAGAAATAATAGATGAAAGAGGTACATAAAAATAGTGGACGACAAGAATCTAAACTAGGTTAATCCTCATAACAATAAAGCCCTCTATCTGTGGTAAAATAATGTATTGTTTGTAGTCTTAAAGGAGCATTTTTCTTTATACTTTTAACATTTAGTCACAATTGTTACTATTATACTATTACTAAATATAAAAGATTTAACAATTTAATCTTGGCAGGTCCCACCCACAAGTGTACCGGTAATTGTAAGGGAATATAGCAGAGAACAGGTGTGGATATGAATGCTTCAAATGTGGATCATCTCAATTTTGTGTGCATGCAGCGAATCCCTATTTTAGCAATAATTTTTTTCAAAGTTTGGGATGATGCATCTTTCTGTATCATTTTCTTGTCCTGGAATAATGTAACGGCCCTCTTGTTCTTTTCGAAATTTTGATCGCTTGTCTGGATTCACCTGTCGCAGTGAAGAGTGTGGATTGTCGCCTCTCCAGACAGATTTTGGCCATGCATTCTCTGTAACAGTTTTTTTTTTCTTTTTCTTTTTTGTTCTAGTGGTCTTCAAATTTTGGATAGTTGTTCGGTCAGTTTTGGTGGTTATTATTCTATACCCAGTTTTTTATATCTTTGATTATAAAAACCATCACCATCACCACGAGTTACTGGTGAAATTGTCACTGAATAATTTTGTTTCATGTGAATGCTTTAAGTGGGATACGTAGAAAAGGATTGCATGAAAACGTTAGCCAAAGCTGTGACTTCAACTAAATCTGAAATTTGTATTAAACTCATTGCCATGGTATATGGTTAGGATGGATGTTGTTTATTGCAATTCCATATTAGCTTGCGGGGATGCAAGCATACGTGGTATAATCACATCATCGTAATTTCTAGCTATACCTACAGCCATAAATATGCCTGAAATTATTAGCTATACCTACGGCCACAAAGTGCTTAAATTATCCTGTGGGAAAGTTACGTCGAAAATGAAATGATTGTTATCGACTCATCAGAAAAGACTGCGAGGCCACCTCTTAAATTCATTACCCATGTGAGAACGAGATGCGCAACTCCATGTCCAATCACTCACTGTCACAATGGTTGGAGTCGCTATTTTTCTCCATCTAGGACTAGGAGTCTCTGTAATAAAATGGTTAAAGTTATGACAACTGTACTGGGTTTAATTGGTAAGTGTCCAGTTTTGTACAAGTTGTTGATGGTTGATGTAGCATCAGGTTGGATACTCGTGGCACTGCCTTGATTTTGGAACGCACTGGTCTGTTTTTTTTTTATTAAATAATAATATCAAAACAAGTGTTAGAACTTAGAACAAAGAGTGCCCTTAATTCATGAGTGCTCTAGAAGTATAAGTTAAAGAGTATAACGCATGTCAATAATAAATTATTGATTTTTTTAATTATTTAGAGAAATATTAAATATTTTTAAGTTCTTAAGATATTAGCAAAATGTAAATTTAAGTACATTATTATTTTATAGATTTTCAAATTTATTTCGCATATGTTTTTTTATTAATTAAATTAGCATGCAATTTTTTCCCAAACAACATTTTGTTGGGATTTATTTATCTTGATGAGACACTTGTTAGTTATCTCCTTTAAAAGTTTCTATTTGTTGGCAAACTAATAAAGGCTGCTCAAATTATTTTGATGTAGGTTTAGGAGTGGAGAAAGGGAAGGGAATGAAAGGGAGGAGAATATTTTTTTTCTTTGCTTGATTAAACAATGAAGATGATAACTTCAATTTCTTATATGGGAACTGAACCACTTGTTGGTTTGAAACACAAATGTCAACCACCAAGTCTTCATTTTGAAGCTAGTAGAGGAGGAAAAAAATTCTTTTAAGATTATGAAACTAGATCCAAATGTTTATATGTAGCTACTTATATACTATAAGCACTAGATGTATTTCTGATAATATAATTATTATTTAGATAAAAAAAATTCCCCTGTAATTTTGACAATTCCAAGAAAGAATTTTTATTTGAAATTAAAGGGAAAGAAAATAAATGATTTTCTCCCTTGTGTTTTTTTCCTTGTCCTTAATAATAAAAAAATCACTTAAATAATGAATAATTAATAAGAGTAATTTTCCCCGGGTTTTTTCCCCATTGGTTTCCCTCATTTTCCGCATCCAAAATAATACATAATACATACAATACATTTGAATTACTAGAAGGGAAAAGTTAAATAAAAGGTGCGAGTTTATCTTTCTTGTACTTCATCTATAAGTAAGCATCTATTCCTTTCACTTTTATTGGTTTAGTCTATTTTCAAAGTTTTAGAAGCGGTGACATTAAAAGAAAAACAAAAGTTTTAGAAATGGTGTTCATCGTAAATATCTAGAAACAATTGTCTTATAATTTTATACTTTTGGTATCTTATTAGTTAAATATTTGTTTGAATACTTTATTTAAAAATCACAATTATTTTTATAACTTTAACCAAATACCTTTAACTTTTAATTTAAGTACATAATATGATAAAAAAATAAAATGAAATTTCCCTTTATTTAAACATATTTTACACTATCATTATAAAAAAAATTTACTTAACAACAATTCTCCATTTAAAAGTTAGTTCAATAGTTTTGTTTGTACATCATACATTTTTAAAAAAAAAATACTTAACGTGGGAAAGTCATTTAATATGTTAATGTATTTTTTTTTCATATTATTTGTCTATTAGATAATATATATTTCTTAATAAAATTATTAACTGCGCAAGTTATTATAATAAAACGATATTCATTAACAAAAGTGAGAATCTTATGAAAAGAATTAAAGTATAATTATAAATTCATTTCATTATTTAGAGAAGATACCAGAAAATCAAAGTATTATTAAAAAAATTAATGTTTTCTTAAATGAAAGATATTTTAAGGAGTAATAGTATATCCTTTTATAGCTGTACCAAAAAAGAAATCCTTTTATAAATCCTCCTACCAATTTTCCTATTGTCTCATAAAGAAAACAGTAGAAAATAAAAAGTACAAATAGTAATATTTAATGTCCTAAAAATACAAAACACATTCAATATTTACTGCATAAGAAAGTAAGAGATTGATAGGAACATGTAGTAAGAGAATTTAAAATTATTACTGTTATCTTTAAGAAGACATAATATGAAATGAAATGAGTAATAAATGCATTAATTGTCGAACATATGTCAACTGAACAATAAAAAAAAGACCAGCTAACATTTACTGTCACCGAAATTAATTCTATACGTAAATACAGTTGAAGTATATTTGTGCATTTCCGATTAGGTAAAATTAATACTCCTACATGAACAGTCAATTTCATAATTCCAGGTATACTTATAATCATAATTGAATTAATCCATCCATATGTTTTAATTTGTTTTGAAATATTTGTCATTTTTATTGAGAGTTTAATTTAATTGGTTGAATAAAAATGTATAAATTATTATAAAACTTTTAGTACTTGTTTTCGAATTATATGATAAAAATTTACCATTTTTATAAAAAAAAGTTGTCAGTACAATATTCTTACCTTCTTAATTTTATAATTTTCAACAATTTTTAATAAATACTCATTTTGCCACAAAACTATTAAATTTTTAGCTTTTCTTTTCCTTCTAAAACTATATTTTAGGGAGTATTTTAGATAGTGTGTTAAAAACAGCATTTTGGGTATTATTTGGCAAGCACTTTATTTCAATTTTTTTAATATTATATCCATTTATTGATATTTCTTTAAATGTATTGGCAATAACTATATTTTAACTCTTTCAACGAATATATTTTTGTAAAAAAACATTTTATAACTACAACTTATGCATTTATATATATATATATATATATATATATATATATATATATAATAGTATTATTATTAGTTAATCCTTGACATAAAGATAATCAGAAGGTAGTTCTTTTACAACGTTGTTATAACAGAAAGCCACGAATGCATTTATTTCAGAATAATGATACTTCAAATGACGTGAAATGATTACATAGAAGAAAGGGATAGCATAAGAAAAATAAAGTACACAGTGTAATGAGTGATAATATACCATAATATAAAAGAAAGAGAGAAATGATAAAAAAAAAGGAAGAGTGTAATAAAATATATAAAAAGAAAGAGATAAAAGATAAAAGAAAAACAAAACCACAGTTTTATGATTTTAAATCTGAATCGAACGAGTTAGTATAGATAACATAAATATAAGTATATGTATTAACTGGAACATAAGTTTAATAATTAATTATGATAATTTAATGATAAGTTTATTTAATAAGAAATTTTAGGTCTTTCTTTAATTTTTGAGTGTAGCATATTTTTATTTTGTATTTTTATTAAATTTTATATTTTTTTAAGCTATAATTAATTTTGATTCAATTGATTTAAGTGAATCGATATGTTAGTTTAACTATAAAATCAATCGTGTCAACATATCACACTAGATTAATTACATAATTACATGATCAATCTGATGAACAACTTCATTTTGTTAGAATCTGAATTTTAAAACTATGACCAAAATTATTATTCATTTATTTTTGCATAAAAATCTGGAGTGAATGGGTAAGCTTCTTGGTAGCACAAGCTTTACATTGTCATTTTTATGTGAACTATTCCATACTCTATGCTACAACCGCTCCCAAAAGACAAACGGTGCCTTCCTAGTAAGTGTCAACATGACATATCCTTGATGTTGCTCACCTTCCTTAGATTTTGTAGCCTTTTTTACTTTTCTATTTTCTCTTCCAATATCAACCCCAAAGTGGCAACACTAACCAGTGCCAAAAAAAGAGTGAGATTAATAGTAGTAGTGTAGTACCACATTAATCCAAAATCAAATCTTTTTGTAATTTGGTCAAAGACACATTACTATCATTAAGTGGTTTAAGAGTATACTAATTAAATAGTTAAGTCGAGTACATCATTATCCATTAAAGAGTGTACTTACCCATTCTCTTTCATGTGTAGTTTTCCTCGTGCATTGGCCAAAGTTCCTTATTTATTGATGGCTTCCGTTTCCCAAAGTCCCCCCCTTCTTTTTGTTGCATATGTTTTACAAACCACCAAACGACATAGTAACATAAAAGAGACATCGTTTTTTGTTCATAAAGTTTTTTTAAGATAGTCGAAGTAGAAAAGTAAACAGTTGTTGTAATGTTGTTCACTCTAGCACAATGATTAAGTGTGTTGCAAGCCAAATGGAACAAAAACCATGCTTATCTCAAAACCCCAATTGGCCAACTCTCTTTTCCTACTTAACAGCTCTTGCACACCGCGGCATTCCCAAGCGCATCTTCTCTTAAACTCAAATAACCTTTCATTTTACCAAAACACCCCCACACCCAATTCTCTTCCCTATATTCTATAATACAATTCTTTGTTAATTAAAATTCATTATAAACTGTTATTTTTATTCCTTTATACAGGTGTAAATAAACGAATCCATTTTTTCCCCTAATTATAAAAAACATGAATTCATCTTTAGAGTAATTATTGATTTTCTTCCATATTCTTGATTCATGGTGAAATTTGTTAATAAAACATTTATTCACTCCTCATGTAAAAATAGATGTATATATTGATTTATCAACACTATACAAGTAATATCATTAAACATACCACTATTGCATATTTAACTCTGAGTATTTATGAAATACAATTTAAATTTGTGATATTATTAATTTACTTAATTATTTTTGTTGATCTTAATGCATTGGTAATTTATTTTTTATATAAAGGATGGAAGAATATAAGGTTATAAGTAAAATTTATGAAATGAACGGTAAGACTTAATATAAAATTTTTAAATTTTTAATAAATTTTACTCAATAAAAAAGTTACGTATAATTTTGAGGAGTATTAAAAATTCTAACATGTTTATTTTAATACTCTTTCTACTATTAATTAAAACATATTAAAATTACATATTTTAATGGGCTCTGATACTTATTTAATGTATCTTTTTATAATTTTTAATAATTTTAACTAATAATAGAGAGTATGCTAAAAAAATTAGATTGAAAAGAGTATTGATGCATTTCTTAGTATTTTTAAGTAATATATATACTATTATCCAATTAAAATTAAAATTTTACCTTAACAATTTGTGCAATTTTTTTAATACATATCTTTACTACACATGTTATCAACGTAAAACCTCAATTTTAATTAAAAACCTAAATCATCATTAAATAAAGTGTTTCTTACTAATATTCTTCTTTCCATTATATTTTGTTACTCTACCAACCATGGGCAATACCGTCACGCCGAGAAAAATACACGAGAACCCACGTTTCGAACCAAAAAGCCATCGGTTCAATCCCGATATTACCCTTCTCAATGAGGCGCGACAATAACAAAGGAAAGGGTACTTACGTACATTCCACCACGCTCCCGACATTATTAAAACCATTAAAATAAAAACAAGGAACGTGAGCGATCCGCGCAAAAAGCACAAAAGAAGAGAGAGACAGAGAGAAAGAGAACCGTTTGAGAATTTTAGAGACGTTATCGGATTTCAAATCCACAATTCGCCGGAATTTGGGAACCGCGGTTGCGTCCGGAGCCTCGGTTAGTAGTTAGTTAGGGTTTCTTTTTTCTCTTTCTTCTCTTCCATTCGGTTTCAAATTTTCGCGATTAGCGATGGAGGAACGAGGCTGAGGCCGAATTTCAAGGTTCTGGTTTTCGTCGTCGCTGTGGAGTGAAGAATTCTGTGCTGCTGCTGGTGGTGATGTTTACGCCGCAGAGGGTTTGGTCGGGCTGGTCCCTGACTCCGAACAGGAGCGGGGTTCGGGGCGGAACCGGGTCGGGTTCCGATTTGGGTCCGAATTCGGGAGATGGAGCGAGCACGAAGGGAAAAGGTGTCGCGCTTGTTGAGAATGGTGGGAACTTGGATCGCGAAGTTTTGGTTGAGAGGGTTTCCAGCCTCGAGAAAGAGGTTGGTTAGTTAATTATTTTAGTTTTTTTTGGTTTTAATTTTAAGCGATTCGTTGTCGTTTTGCTGTTATACTGTGACGTAGGCGTGTGGATTAATTTAATTTTTTTTTTGTGGTGTTTCAAGTTTTGATAGCTTTTGGTTTTGATTTGAATTTCTTGGGTTTGTAGTACTACGGTGGAAATTGAGCTATTGCTACGGAAGTGTTTTTTCTAAAAGGATTTTGAATTATGGGATATATTCTGGGTTGGTCATTTGTTAAATTTGGGAAATATCTTCTTTTTTTTTTGGTTTTTGTATATTTGGTTTGGGCACTGAAAATTGAAGCTTGATTCTGGGGTGGTATAGCTTGTTATGTTTTGTTTCACAGGATGAGGTTTGAAGATAGTAATTACTGGGGATTTAGTTTCCGCTTTTTAATTCCGTCCTCTCCCTTTCTAGTCTTGTGATGATTCACATCAGAAGTTGGCGGTAAAGCTAAATGTGGTATTTTGTCTTTGGATCTGGCTGTTTTTTTAGATTGAGGACTGCTAGAATTTTCAACAATTAAATTTCAAATTTACGTTTAATTTGGACTATTTGAACTGGCTCATTTGGATTCTCTCAAATGCTTGACCCCAACCTAGACTCTTGAAGTGTCTATTTACTATGAATTCAATGAGATTGGGGATTTCGTTGTATTATAATTTATTTTGTTCTTGGCTTTGTCGTATCATCATTTTTATTGTTCTGTCATGGAAGGAAGGGAATATTTGGCATTATTGTAAATAATTTTATTTTTGATAGAGTATCTGGAGACTTTCATGATTGAGAATTAATGTGTTTGTTTGTGTGAATATGGCTGTAAAAGTAAATAGAAAAGAGATGCATTTCAATCTTCATGTTCTATTTTATTGAAGTTTATAATTGAGCAGCAATATTGTATGCATTGTTTATGTTGACCTATCATTAAAACTAGGGTCAGACTTGTAGGTTAGGTATAAACAGTAAGTTTTAGCTTATATGTTGTTTGAGTCAGTGCACTTTTATTTCAAAAGAAATTATCTCACAATTTTGGTAGTTCCAGGTGTTATTCTTTCATTTTCATTCACCCAGGGTTCTCCATTTCTCTAAATTTTTTACTGTGATGAATACTGATTGGCTTTAGGATGACTACGGGATGTTAAGAGGGATCTTAAAATGAAAATAAAATATATAGAAGGGGAGCTTAGTGAATAAGGACAATCATATGCTACTTATCTTTCTTTTCATTAATATTGGGCTTTTTACCAATGAAACACAGGAGGACACTAGATAAGCAAGTTTTCTTGTCCAACTTTAACAGTTTTATTATTTTTCCAATTATATTTTGTGGTTTGACCTGATTATAAGTTTTGTGGGCCAGCTTTATGAGTACCAATTCAATATGGGACTGCTCTTGATTGAGAAAAAAGAGTGGAATTCTAAGTATACTGAACTAAGTCAAGATTTAGTAGAAGTGAAGGATGCTCTAGATCGAGAAAAAGCTGCTCATTTAATTGCTCTATCCGAGGCAGAGAAGCGAGAAGAGAATCTGAGGAAGGCCTTGGGTGTTGAGAAAGAGTGTGTGCTTGATGTAAGTTTTTTGACATACTTGTTTACATATGAATCGACTTCTTCCTTAAATAAAAATGCACGACTCTTGTATGAATTCTTATTTATGGACAGTTTATTTCTGTATACTTCTATTGTCTTAACATTGAAATATGGTTATTTCTTACTGATACTTGGAAATTTATGCATCAACAGCTTGAGAAGGCTCTGCGAGAAATGCGGTCAGAGCATGCCAAAATTAAATTTACAGCGGACTCAAAGTTGGCTGAAGCAAATGCTTTAGTAGCTAGCATCGAAGAGAAGTCTTTAGAAGTAGAAGCCAAATTACGTTCTGCTGATGCCAAATTTGCAGAAATCAGCAGAAAGAGTTCAGAGTTTGATAGGAAATCACTAGACCTTGAGTCTCAAGAATCTGCACTTCGAAGGGATCGATTATCCTTCATTGCAGAGTACTCTTCTTTGTCTTTTTAGTTTAAATATCTTCTGTTCTCTTTTTAATTTAAATATTTCTTGTGGCTAATTAATTCTGATTTGTGGCAGGCAAGAAGCACATGAGAGTACATTGTCTAAGCAGAGAGAGGACTTGCGGGAATGGGAAAAGAAACTACAGGAGGGTGAAGAGAGGCTGGCCAAGGGTCAAAGAATTATCAACGAAAGAGAGCAAAGGGCTAATGAGAATGACAGACTATGCAGACAGAAAGAAAAGGACCTTGAAGAGGCACAGAAGAAGATTGATGCAACTAATGTAACACTGAGAAATAAAGAAGATGATGTGAACAATAGGTTTGCGAATATTACTCTAAAAGAGAAGGTACATTTTTGTTTGTGTTTGCAATATTGCTTATCTTTATTTTTGTTTATCTGGTGTAATGTATTAATTGGTCCATATCCTCTTATACAGGAATATGATTCTCTGAGAATAAACTTGGATATCAAAGAGAAGGAGTTATCTGCATGGGAGGAAAAGCTCAATGCTAGAGAAAAAGTATGTTCTTATACCTATTTCTTTCCTTATTATTTATTCTTGGAAATTTTGAAGATGGTGGTCAATGGTCCTATTTAATTTGCTGAATTTTATTGATTTATTTTTTTCCATTACTGTTTAGCAACTTGGTCCTATGTAAGTTGCTGAAATTTTATTCAATGGTCAATGGTCCTATGTAAGTTGCTGGAATTTTGTTGAATTCTTGGAATATTGGTATTAAATTTTCAGACTGATTATAAAATGAGTGTGTTGTGAGCATTTTTGTTATTGAATGGTATGTGCCCATACTCTTCTCCATTTTCTTTCTTCTGCTGAATTCAGATTGGACACTTTGCAGGTTGAGATGCAGAAACTTCTTGATGAACAAAATACTATTCTTGATGTGAAGAAGCAGGAGTTTGAGGTGGAATTGGATGAGAAAAGAAAATCCTTTGAAGATGGATTGAAGAATAAATTGGTGGAAGTGGAAAAGAAGGAGGCTGAAATCACTCACATGGAGGAGAAAGTTGTGAAACGGGAACAAGCCTTGGGAAAGAAAGCAGAGAAGCTTAAAGAGAAAGAAATAGAGTATGAACAAAAAGTCAAAGCTTTGAAGGAAAAGGAGAAGTTAATTAAATCTGAGGAAAAAAGTTTGGAAACTGAGAAAAGGAAAATAGAAAGTGAGAGAGAGGAATTGCTCACACATAAGGCTGAAGTTGAGAAAATAAGAGCTAACAATGAAGAAGAGTTGTTGAGGATAAATGAAGAGATTGATCGACTTAAAGTGACTGAGGAGGAGAGGTCTGAATATCTGCGCTTGCAGTCTCAATTGAAGCATGAAGTTGATCAGTACAGACACCAGAAAGAGCTACTTCTGAAGGAAGCTGAAGACTTAAGGCAACAGAAAGAGACTTTTGAAAGAGAATGGGATGAGCTAGATCTGAAGAGAACAGATGTTGAGAAAGAGCTGAAAAGTGTGGTTCAACAGAAAGAAGAACTATTAAAACTACAACAATATGAAGAAGAAAAGTTAAAGAATGAGAAGCAGGACACACAGGCGTATGTGCAAAGGGAGTTAGAAACTCTTAAGTTGGCTAAAGAGTCATTTGCTGCAGAAATGGAGTTGGAGAAGTCAAGCCTAGCTGAAAAAGCTCTAAGTGAGAGAAACCAAATGCTTCTGGATTTTGAGCTGCAGAAAAAGGAACTTGAAGCTGATATGCATAATCAGTTAGAGCAGAAGGAAAAAGATTTGATAGAGAGAAAGAAGTTATTTGAGGAAAAAAGAGAGAGTGAATTAAACAATATTAACTTCTTGAGAGAAGTAGCTAATAGAGAAATGGATGAAATGAAGCTTCAAAGAAGCAAGTCAGAGAAGGAGAAACAAGAAGCTGATGAGAATAAAAAGCATCTTGAAAGGCAAAGGATGGAAATGCAAGAGGACATAGATGTACTTGTTGACCTCAACAGGAAGCTGAAAAATCAGCGGGAAGAATTTATTGTGGAAAGACGACGCTTTATTGAGTTTGTTGAGAAACTTCGGAGTTGCCAGAACTGTGGGGAAATGATCTCTGAATTTGTGCTTTCTGATTTACAATCCTCTGTTGACATTGAGAACTTAGAAGTGCCTTCTCATCCAAAATTAGCAGCTGATATTGTACAGGGAGTTTCTAACGAAAATTTAGCTTCTTCAAGGCAAAATACTGGAGTGTCTCCTGCAACTGATCCTAAGTCACCTGTTTCTGGTGGCACTGTCTCTTGGCTACGTAAATGCACCTCTAAGATTTTTAAAATCTCCCCAATTAGGAAGATTGAATCTGAAGATTCTGGTACTTTAAGAGATGTTGTGACTTTGTCTGTTGAGAAAACTAATGTGGAAGATTCACCAGGAAGAATTCCTGATGCTGAAAATGAAGCAGAGTTGTCATTTGCTGTTGTAAATGATTCTTTTGATGTTCAGAGGGTACAATCTGGCAATGATATCGTCGAGGTTGAAGCTGACCATGAACCTTCAGTTGAAAACCTGAACAATGTTGACAGTAAGGCACCAGAAGATTTGCAGGCTCCTGATTCAAAGGTTGGGCAGCAGAAATCCCGCAAGGGAGGGGGAAGACCCAGAGTAAAGCGTACGCACACTGTGAAAGCTGTCATCAAAGAGGCCAGGGGTATACTTGGGGAATCTGCTGAAGCATTACCTGGGGAATCTGTGGATGATCATGAGAATGAGTTTCCAAATGGAAATGCTGAGGATTCTGCCAATGTGAATTCTGAAAGTCAGAAACCATCCAATAGAAGAATACCAGCGAATGTCAGGAAGCGAAACCGGGTTCAAACATCATCTCAAATGACTGTAAGTGGGCATGGTGGCGATGCCAGTGAAGGACATTCTGATAGTCTAATTCCAGGACAGCGCAAGAGAAGGCGACAGAAGGCTGCTGCTCCCCCCGCACAAACTGCTGGTGAATCAAGATATAATTTGAGACGACCCAAAATGTTAGTACTCTGATTTAGAACCATAATTTCCATTTTATTATTGAATATGATAGCTGCTAAATGTTTTTTTTTTGCTATTTGTGCACTTACTCATGGATGTGCACTGAATTTTTATAGTGGAGCAACAACTTCATCTGTTAGAGCTATGTCTGGTGGTGGCAAAGAAAGTCAGGGAGAGGTTGATCGTGTAAAAGATACAGGAGAGGGGATTGTTGACTCAAAAACTTCTCATTCACATTCGGTGGGCATTACTAATGAGAATGGTGGAAGCATACATCTTGAGCAGGTAAGCTTGGTGTAGCTTTTAAATAATGCAGATAGTTTAAGTTCTATACCTTGCCCCTTATAAAACCCCTCTGTGTATGTGTTTCTTATGAATCACTGAGTTATTGAAAATTGGTATTTTGATAGTAGGATCCGGATCTTGACAAGTTTTGAATTTCAGTTTAATGATTTTTCCCCTCCTGGTGATCGGTATGAAGCTAATCTTAAATCGCTTGTCATTATTTGTTTCAGTCTCTGAAAGGTGCGGAGACAAGGGACGGTTATGGTGGTGATACCATCGGGACCTTTGTCAACAATATGGCCTTGAGTGAGGAGGTGAACGGAACAGCAGATGATGTGGAGGAGAATGATGCTGAGTATAGGAGTGAATCCCATGGGGAAGATGCTGCTGGTGGAGTTGAGAATGAGGATGACGAAGATTACCTGCAACCCGGTGAAGCTTCAATAGGGAAGAAGCTTTGGAATTTTTTTACAACATAACACCACAAGCTTCTTGATAATGAAGCTGTGTCTTGACCTCATCAACTTTAGGGATGATGTCGGAAGTTTATCTTGTATTAACAATTGGAAGTAGATCTCTAAATTATAACCACGAGGGGTAGTACTTAGGAGAGGTGATTGAATTTCTCTAGTTTTTTTTTTCTTGTACGTTTTCATGGATGTTTGGATGGAACCTCTGGTATTTGTTGATAGTTTTAGGCATTCTCGATAGTGTAGCTAAAGTTTAGATATTGGATTTTAGCTACCTCCCCTTGGAAATTGATTGAATCCAAATGTTTGTATCTCTTCTGCTAAATGTGATTGTTTGAATTTAATGAGGGTGCTTGTGTATCCCGTTGTGTGAACTACTACGGGTGGCAATTTGGGTTTGCGAGTTGAGCGTGTCAAGGAGTGGGTAATTCCAACTGAGCACACTAATTATTTTAAGAAAATATATAATTGTCCTTCATAAAATTTGGATTATCATGGCTTTTGATGCTCATATATAGTTATAACATAATACAGAGTTACGCAGATTCATGATACAAAATTACAAATGGTGCGGCTGACATTGATTAGAGAAGTGCTAGGTAACACAAGTAAGGCCTGTAACTTTATTATTTCTTTTGTATATGACTGAGTTCTTGTAACTGAAATTTTCTTTTTTCATAATTGAGTGCAACAGTTGAGGACACGCCAATATTCGTCGCCGGCTTTGCAAACCTCTCATTGGAGATTATAGGATTTTTTGTTCATGTTTGTTCTAATCAGAACTTCTTTGCATTGGAAAACAATGGTCGCATTGATTGGAATTGGAGCTCACCACAAAAACAACAAATGCATTGTTAGTTGTTACGGCTGGGCTACGGTGCATGAAGGTCATGGGAAGATGCACTAAGTAGAAAGGGTGTAGATAGCACTATTAGCAGATGAATGAGAGAAAAGAAAGAATTTATGGAAAGAAAAGCTGACAAATTAGAGCAGAACCAAGGATTACAAAAGGGTGCACTAAACTAAATTTATACATGTCTTTTCCAATTAACTCTAAGTGGATGCTTTATTAGGTGAAAGTACCCCTTGCTATGACTCTTCCCCAAGTGTACTAAACTAAATTATGTACAAAAGGTTCTCTTAAATTTATACGTGTCATACTTGTTTGTGTTTCAAAAAGAGAAGATAAAGCTTAATTTGTTATTGTGTACGTAGCAGGCACAGTTGCCCTTGAATTAGGTACTCAGGGTTGAAACATTTCAACATTTATAGACTTGTTCGGTACAGTGGTATATGGAATTAGCAGTATTTGCAATTCTGTAGTGGCCCAAGACTTAGTAAGACGGGTTGGATGTTATTGTGTCATTGTCAAACGAGATACACTCAGGAAAATTGATTGAATGCCTCTCAAAGAATTTCAGAAAATAAGATTTCTTACAAAATGCAGGATTTTTGTAATGTAGTTTGATGCAGGGTGTATTGTTGTTGCTGTTATAAAGGTACCAGAGGTACCGAAAGAAAGTAAAAGAAAGAAACCCCTGGTTATGCACTATTTATCGCCTATATGCAGCAATAAAAAAAACTAACCAGAGATAGTGAGCCATGCAAAAAGACCAAGGCATGTGCTCGAGAAGCTACAAAAAAGCACCGCACCAATGTGTAGCATCCCCACATGATCTAAAGACTATAAAATTTATGTCCCCAACCCACCTTCTAATTTCTCTTTGAAACTGTCTATAACTATACTTATCTATCACCCAGTGTTTGCAGTTACAAATAGAAATATACAATATATGAAAGGGAAAAAGCAAGTACTACATGCAGCAATTTAAGTTGCATTTCCACGTACCCACCTAGTGCTCCCAACAAGCATAGTTCTGGCTGAGCTTGCCACGTGAAGAAAATAATATCTTGTATTAACCTTTGAAGATCAAATTCCTCCTGCCTAAAAATACAAGTATTTCTCATCTTCCAAATATTCCACACTATTGCCCCCCCAACAGAGTTCTAAGATCAAATTCCAATGCATAAAGCGGATTCTGGAAAAACAGAACACTCACTCAGCCACACCTGGTTGGAACAAGTACAGTGAAAGAGAACATGTTCCATTGTCTCTTCGTGAGGGTGGCAAAAAGGACATACAGTGAGTTTAGTTGTAACCCCCCTTCTTTGCAAGTTCTGTCTTGTTGGAAGCCTTTGATGTAAGCAGCTGGACCTTCGGCGGAACATGCATCCTCCAAATATTAGAAAAGCTTGACGTAGGTTTGCTTTCATCTTGATAAGCAAGTTTAATTAACTGAATAACAGTCAGTATTTTCATGTAACCAAAGCCATCCATCCTCACGGTTATTTTGCAACACCAGTACCACCTGATCATGTTTTCCTTGTAATTCCACTCTCAAAGTTTCCTCCCATGCAAATAATGATCTCCTCCACCCCAAGCACCACTTCCAAATACCATTGTCTCCTGTAACTACACTACTAATGCAGGGCGTATTGTGAAACTAATCTTAAACTCGTTTGATCCTATGTTTAGTAGTGAATAATGTGCAGAGCTAGGATAGGGAAAAATTCACTTATGTGATTATTCATGTCCCATTGGTAAATATCTCTCCGGTGATTATTTCTCTCGATTCCAGAGCACACCTCCTGCTGTCAAACATGATACACTGAAAGAAAGGTATAGAATCATCATGTCTTTTTCCCCATCTAATATTCAAGAAAGGTAGTTATACTGCAAGATTTTATTTTATAATTTAATATATCTTCCAAAATGAGTCAATGTTTTGATAATTGAATATATATTCCAAAATAAGATTCTTCTGTTGCTATGATGGAGATGTTCATTATGTCCAACGACAAATGCTAATGTGAAGGATAAAGAAATGACAGAGCATATATAAACCTTTTCAAATTCATTCTTCCCCAAACCCATTATGATTGGTAGTGTGGTACAAATAAAAGTCTGTATACTTTTTCAAAAGGTAAATTATAATTTTATTTTGTGTGTACAAGAAGTATGAAATTAAATAAGCCACATGATTAGTACCAGAATCAATCATACACGACGTATTCTATGGAGCTCTTCTATATTGGGACAGTCACGGATTTTCAATATATTCTCAGATGCACAGACTAAAATTCCTTTGCACACGGTCTTCAATTGTGGTAGAAACCCCAATTGCAAAGTGTGCAACTTGGGAAGTGTAATGGTGAAACTATCATCATCATCACCACCGCTGTAACTCACTGCAAATATCTCCTTCATTGACTTGCAGTTCCATACAGTTATAAACTTCAGGTTTCGAAGTTGTGGCACTAACCCTGGTGTCAGCAACGTCTCTATTGCATGGCATTCTCTGATATAAAATTTCTGGAGTTGAGAAAACACCCCGCTCAAAGACAAAGATTGTGTTAAATCAACAATATGCTCCTTGCAGATGGCAGTTAAACTTTCCAAGAAATCAAGGTGCAAAGACTTGAGGCTTTGGATATTAGTGCATAAGGAACAACATAAACAGAACAAGCTCTTCAAATTTGTGCATTTATGAATGTAAGTATTCTCCAATGAAAGAGAACCATTAGATGACAGAGCAGCACATAAGCATTCCCATTGATTATTGTCATGTACAGATAATTCCGCAAGGTCTGTTGGCAGTAAATAGGGTAATTCATCACAATCTCCAAACCATACCCTTCGACGCTTGAATTCAAGATAAATAGAATCCTCACAAAAACCAGGCGTGGCAGTCTTAAATTTTCCAAAATAGATAATATAGGTTTGAGGTCCATAACCAGTGTCCTGAATTTCTTGCACATAACGGTTGTAGTTATCCTGATCGAGAAAGCTTCCTGCAAAACATTCAAGCATAGTCATCCCTTTTACATCTTCTACTTTTATACCTGACCAACCGCGGAGATCCAGATATTGCATATTGCTCAAACCGGCTAGTACACGTCCTGCTATCAATTTCACCGTTGAATTCTCATTCTGCAACAGATCAAGCCATTTCAAGTTTATTAGATTTTGCAAGCCTTCCGGTACTCGGAGGATCGAATCACATCCTGAAATGTCCAATCTTGACAATGCTTGTAGATCTCCCAGTGGAGGTATATATTCCAATTGACGACATTCACGGAGCACTAAAGAAGTAAGAGACCTCAACTTAGACAGCGACTTTGGCAAAGATGTTAACCCATAATTTTCAGATAGATCAAGTAGTGTTAGAGCATTCATGTGTCTGAAAAAACACTTGGGAATATGACGGATAAAATTATGAGATAAAATCAAGGTGGACAAGCGTGGACAATGAGGTGATGTGCCCTCTGGGATTTCTTCTATCTCGTTACCTGCCAAAGAAACTACCTCTAAATCAACTGTCCATTCCTGCATGAGAGGTAAATCACTCAACATTTCATGACATTTTACCATGTAAGTGTGACTCTGGTTCATGATATGGCACGCCATGTTCCTCACCAGACCATGCATTCGTAAAACCTCAATTTCATCGAACAATAAACAATGGTCCAGGAGTTTATCCACTATGACATGCCCCTCATCAAATATTTCCTCCAAACTCCTCTTTCCATTTAACAACCCACTCTGGACAAGCATCATAACCAACTCCTCTTGTCTAATGCTAGGTAACAGTGCACAGAATAAGAAACAGTTTTGCATGACCTTTTCAATTAAATTGTCATAGCTACGTTTTAGTACGGTTAGGACTTCTTCCTTCATCTCTTCTCCCATTTCTGATTTCTCAAGATTATTCAATGCATGTCTCCACCGACGGATGTCATTTTCCCCTTTCATGGTCCGAGCCATCACACTGATTCCAAGTGGTAAACCATTGCATTTCATCACAACAGATCTTGCAATCTCAAGTAGATGAGGGGGAAGTGTTGCAGGCGTTCCACGGTGCCCAAGTTTTAGCAAAAATAACTCCCAAGCTTCTTCTTCTTCTTCTTCTTCTTCTTCAAAGGGGAATATTTTTATTATAGTATTTGGTAGGCAATCCATCTGTAGACACACATGTCTCAAACGAGTTGTGATAATCAATTTAATGCCATTCACTTTAAGAGGAATCCCCACCTTTTGCAGATCAATATATTTCCAAACATCATCCAAAATAATTACTGTTTTTTCTCTTGTCTCCAAAGCCAATGACAAAATTGTTGCTCTAGTTCTCTCATCATCTCTGTTAAGTTTAACCCCTATTGTTTCCGCAATGTCATGTTGCAACTTGAAAATGCTGAAATCATGGGAAACATTGATCCAGAAGACATGCTTGAAAGTTCCCTTTCTATTAATCTCATTCTCCATGTAAGTTGCTAGGAATGTTTTCCCCACTCCGCCCATTCCATGTATGCCAATAACAAAAACTTGGTCATCCTTTAGAAATTTCCACATCCTCTTTATGTTTTTCTCAAAATATTTACCAACAAATTCATTTGAGAACACCAGAGGCTTCTGTTCCTTATGACTTTGCACTTCTTCAATCAGTTGCCTTATTTCCAATCCATAAAGATCAGTCAACCCAAACTGTAGTTCTTGTAAGTCATTAATGACAATAGCTCTCCTTTTCAGTTCTTGTACTTTATTTAACCAAATATCAACTTGCCTCTTGCGCTTCCTGCCCCGAGACTCCAGCCATTGTAATTGTTCCGTAACTTCTCCTTCCTCGCAAGTTAGATCAGAAACCAATTGATTTAAGTTACTAATCTCACTTTCCAGAACACTATTAACATCGTTGCTTCCATTCACAACGTACATCGATGCCCAACCTGTTTAACACCATTCATATTTCATCAGGATCTATTGGTGTTAACCATAAAACAACACAACTCTTAATATTTGATGCACATATTGGTATATGATAACGGCTAAATAATTGTATTTTGATAATAGAAAATAAGGTAAAATTGTCTTTAAAAATAATTATTTAGCAGTTATTTGCGCTTAAATATTAAAGAATTGATGTTTTGTTGAATTTTGGCTACAGATATAAAAACTGGAGGTGTAACAAGCAAAAAGGCCAGAAAAATTGAAGAAAAGAAGAAAATCTGAAGCAGGCCCAGTCCAATACGCGCGCGTCACGCGCTAAGCCCATGATCTAACAGAAGCACGCGCTAAGCCTGCCACACGCGCGCTAAGCGCGCGATCTACACGCGCTGAGCGAGGGGGTGTCGCGCTGAGCGCGCCTACGAAGGCCCAAAGCCCACTTCAGCAGCTATAAATAGAGAGCCAGTCCAAGGGACAGAAAGACCACCACAGAACCCCCTCTCCTAGGGGTTTCATTTATTCTTACTTTCTTTCACCCCTCCTCTCATTATAAAGCCCTCATGACCATGAGTGGCTAATACCCCTAGCTAGGGCCTGGCAGGCCTAAAAAGCCAATGATGTATGGAGAATTTCAAGAGTTATCAATAAAAAGAGGAATTCCCTCCAGGTTCTTTATTTATTTACCGTTCTTTCTTTTTACATCCTGTATCTCTGAACTTGCTTTCTATTAGGGTTTAGTCCACTCGGGAGAGGGTAAAACCTAATTAGGGGTAATGAATGAATACTTGAATCTGTTTTAAGGGTTATGCCACTCGGGAGAGGGTAACGCTTAAGAGAACACTAAAAGGAGGAAATTATCGGGTTATCTTTTAGAGGGTTTTTCTTCCAGTATCTTTTATCTGCTTTTCTTTCTTGCTTATTCTGCATCTCGGACTTTGTTTCCTGTTAGTCTTTAGGCCACTCGGGAGAGGGTAAAGCCTAATTAGGGATAAGGAATGAATGCGTGAATCGGTTTTAAGGGTTAGGCCACTCGGGAGAGGGTAACGCTTAATAGAACAATTAAAGAAAGAAATTATTGGGTTAGCATGACTTAATGCCTCAATACCCTTGCTTTAGCAAAACATCTCGAATGTAATCTTAAAGCATCTTAGTTATTGAGTCTTCGCAAAGGGCATTTGGAAGATAGGTAATTAAGGTAGGCTTGTCATCATGAGGCATCAGGGGCAAGTAGATGGATAGATGTGGGACAGAATTAGTTCACTGGTATTGATAACAGACAAATCCAGAATCCATATATCTAGGCTAATTAGACTTGTCAGGTTTTAGCGATTTTAATATATAGATTTTAGTCCTTATTTTCATTGTCGGTTTTACTTAGAAGTAGTTATTCCTTATTTTACTGTTGGGTTTTAGGAGTAAGTATTTAGATTTAGTAGATTTAGATCTTATTTATTTGAATTTCTTAGAAGTAGTTATCTTTATCGCAATTTAAATATTTTATCATATCTTATCTTTAAATTTTTTATCTTATCTTATCTATTATCTTTATCTTCTATTTTGATCTTTCAATCTTTTATCTTCGAATTTTATCTTTAAATATCTTATCTTTTCTTTTATCTTCTAATTTTATCTTTAAATATCTTATCTTTTCTTTACCTTATCTTCTATCTTCTATTTTAAATTCTTATCTCTTGCTTTTAAATTGGGTTTGCATTAATCTAAGTACAAACAAAGTACTTGTGGATTCGACACTCGGACTTCCGAGAACTTTACTACTTGTAACGATTTGGTACACTTGCCAACGAGTTAACAGTATAATGACGGCAGTGAGGCAATTCTGCACGCATTATTCCCATCCTACTAATATTAAATATTCGATGCCAATGAACCCACCTAATAGTTTCAGAAATGAAATTGTAATCAAATTAAGTAAAAGTAATATTTGGGTATACAAGGTTGGTTCAATGGCCGGAAAAGGATGAAGGGAGAAGAGAAGGGGAAGAGGTCATGAGTTTGAATCTTCTGATTGATGCTTTTAACAAAACTAACAAACTAATATTTGTCGATAAAAAAAGTAAAATTGTTTAAATTTTCAGTACATATTAAATTGCAGCCTTACAGGTTGAGTGCATCCAAGTAAATTAATGAAATGAAATCAGTATTAGTAATATTAGTGAGAATCAATTCACGGGCACAAACAACCACCTTGAGCATCAGGACAACAAGTAGGGAAAGAAGTACAGATACAAATTAATCACAATTTCTAAACTTTGAAAAAAAATCAGCAATAGAGGGTAAAGCTATGTAAGACTAGTTTTTTTTTTTCTTCTTCCAGTGAGAGTGACAAAGTAGTTGTACCTTGTAATGGAGTCATAGCATTTATAGCTTCTTGCGAATGATTTGAACCGTATATGATATTGTTCTGAACATGATCATGATCAATGGAGGAGCATATACGAACGCCTTTTCCTTTTATTCGGTCCACATGTGCTTTAATTCTTGAAACACCTCCTTTAAACATGAGTCCACACTGCTTGCACTTCAATGAACCGTTTTCTTCTTTGGTAACTTGATTCCAGTAGTGCTCATCCTTAGGCCTACCCATGATTATTATATTTCCTGAACTGAACACAGACAATGAAATTTAAACAATATTTATGCACATAGTACACTATGTGTGAGTGTGACTCTATTAATCATGCAGTATATTTTTTCCTACAGAGAGATTATATATATATATATATATATATATATATTAGGAACAGGAGAGACCATGTCTTTTGTGCTCCTTTTAATAAGATAGGATATGGTTAACACTTAACCGTTAACACTTCAGAAAGAAAGTACACCTATGCGTATAACTGTAGCTTAATAATCATTAAAAGTATTTAGCAAAAAATAACAATAATTTGAATAATTTGCAAAACGCGTAAACATGGCTATTGTATGTATAAGTCTTCACTGCATAAGACAGTGTTCATGAGATGAATTAAGCAAGTTCAGAAGTTGAACTCATATTTTAATCAGAAAATTTCGATTAGAGATCGACAATTAAAAAAAATTAAATATACAAATACGAGAGTGGTTTGAAATTAGAGAAGTAAGTAAGGTGGTGTATAAATTGCACAATCAAATTAGAGAAGATAAAAAAGTATTGAAAATATCTAATTGAGAGGCTGAGAAAAGTAAAAATCTTATTCTCAAACTGTGTGTTCTAATTTACAATACTCAAATATCTTTCATCTTCTTGGATAGTTGATGTGGGTAAGTGTAATGTTGAAAACTAAGTCAAAATATATTAGCATAAGAAAAGATTACAGAAAATATTAAAAAAAAGAAGAAAAAACACAGAAACAACGATTATAATCAAATATGATATTGATTTAGATTTTCTATTTTATTTTAAAAAATGTAAGAAAAAACAAGGTGACCCGCAACTAAGAAAAAGTTGACATGTGAAGTTAAATGAATGACGTCAAAATCATCAAAGTCTTAACAGGCCATACACATTATGAATAATGTTTTTGTTCATATTAATTGGGGTTTATATATCTTCAAAGAGGAGAGATTAAAACAGAGGAGAGGAGAGAAAAGAAAAACGATAAATAATCCTAAAAATCAGATTATGATTGAATGCCTTTTTATGGTGCATAACCATTAAAATAATAATATATTACTACGTGATATGATGTAAAATTTAATAATTCTTCGCGGCTCACCTCAAGCACTGCAAAAAAGCACCGGCTACACGCCCTGCTTTCCCTGCAAACAAACACTTTATCTCATTTCAAACTAAGCACAAGAGACGAAAAACTGACAGAAAATTAGAGAGGAAAAAATAAAATTTAAGTGTCCTAATTAAGTTCTAGCACGGATGAACACTAGAGCCCAAAAATTGAGAAAAGCAAGTAATTCTGACCTTGAATCTATGTGTCACAGCACGTTGCTACCTTTTATATATAGACCCTTTGAGCCAATCATTTGCTGCTTTGGAGAATATTCTTCAATCTCACTTTGCAAAGTGCCATTGTCGCTTCTATATGGAAGAGATCAAGGAAAAGGTAGTCACACTAGCCATGGAGGAGATATTTTCACTAGGTTTTATTCAAGGGAGTTGAATTTATATTTTTGTAATGGAGTTAGTCTGTTTGAATGCACTGAAGACTGAAGACTAGGTTGTGACATGCAATATAGATATTGGCAATCCAATGCATGCATCAGTTCCACCTATCATGGAGTCATAATTAAACACCCTTTGATGTGTCAGAACAGTTGTGGAATATCAAACCAAAGGTTTTACTTTGACTGTGAGTGAGGTCATATTTTGCCATATAAAAGGCCAAGTCTAAGAACTTTGAATAATCACACTATTGACGGTAACAAATCAAGCTATTGAAAATTATTGTGCAAGAAAAGGTTTGTGTATGTAATTCTCCAATTCCAAGTCATCAGGCATTGTGTGGGAACCGAACTTGCCAAACTTCATTTGATATTTTTGTTTATTCTAGTTCCATGTTCCCACCTCACCACAATATAACAAATTTAGCAATCACAGTAAAAAATTATTATTCATCTTAGTATTGAGGATTAAAAGTTGTTACTCAAAGAAAATCATACCAAGCTAAGTCATCCAAAAGGATTGATTCCTACTAAGAATTTAGCTGAATTCTTTAACAATTAATATTGCTAATGGTTATGCTTGGATTTTATAATACGGCTTTGTTGCTGAATGCATTTTGGCTGTTTTGCTCAGCATCTGTAAATTCAAAATGCATCAACCAAAGTGGAACCAAGGAAGGGGAACACCCCGTTTCCTACTAAGCAAATTATATCATAAGGGAAAAGGCTAATTAAATGGCTTCAAATATAGTAACTGACGCTGTACTTGAGGCTGCTAACACTCGTCTTAAATGCTAACACGCAATGAGTGATTTGCATGCAGTATTAGAGTTATATATACTAGCTTCATGTGTGATTTGTAGTTTTCTCAGATGATAAACTGTTACATGGGAAATCATAATTATTCATTTCCTGGAGGCTGGATTAGTATGACTTGAGAAATTGTACGTGGTTTGCACTTTGCAGATTTCAAATACAGAACTCTACTGTTTGAACACCTTTGTAATATGCAGCTGACTTGCAAGATCTTTAACTTTTTTTTTCATACTATAAAATTATAAATTATTTCAATAGTTTTTTAAAAATATTTAAATAAAGGCAAATTTCAAAATTATAGGGGCTAAATCTTGGTCTAAAATAGACAATGTTATTGCCAAATAATAAAAACTATAGGGGTTAAATATTGTTGCTAAAAGAAAATTAGATCAAGATAAATTTTCATAAAAGATTAATCCCTTCTAGGAATTTAATTAGCAAATTCCTTAACACTGCAGCTGTCTAGGAATGAAAATTTTCTCAAAACTTACGATTCAATCTTTTAAGTAACAAAGGAATGAATGCCTCTCAAAGAAATAATAAGTGTAAGCCTTCAAAAGTTGTTTTCCCACAAAAGGCAGGAGTTTTCTAATATAGCTTGATGAATGGTATAGGGAAACTAGTCTAAAACTCGTTTGATCCTATGTATAGTAGAGAATAATGTGCGGAGCTAGGGTGAATTGGCTTTAATTAACTTTATTTTTAATTGATGGAATTTTACCCCTCTTGTCAAACATGATACAACATTTTGATGAACACTGGCACAGCCATAAAAATAGATTAGAGAGCTATAGGATCATCAAGTCTTTTTTCCTATCTAATATTAAAGAAAGGTAGTTATACTGCAAGGTTTTATTTTGTATACTACGTTTGGAATTCTGGTTACCTCTAGTTTTTGGTGAATATTTACTCTAACCAAGATTTTTGTAACTTATATTATTAAAGTTTACCTAGTTCTAGCTGCATATGATATCAAGTATGAAGTATCAATTCTTGGTTTTGGAAATTTTCAGCTATATGTATCAGTCAGCAGCGCTTTATAGATCAGAGGCTAGCACCTAGATGCTCTCAATCACGGAACGGAAATGTTAGCCTATAAATAGGTAATGGTAAAATGAGTAAATTAACGAGAGAATGGGTCAATGTTATGATAATTAAAATATATATTTTGTAGTAGGCAATGAAAGATCTATAGTATTATTTCTGCTGTTATGATGGAGATGCTGAGTTTTGTGCATCAACAAATGCTAATATTGTTGTCGAATAAGAGCAGTGGAGACCGGAGAGGGAGGTGTTGGATACTTGTCAAACCTTCCTCCACTATATGAAGTATTCCCAACGTGTCAACCATGCATGAATTTTTCAAAAGGCTGCATAACACTTTGGTTGATCAAATATATTAATATTAATTTCTTTTTTTATTTTTCATTTCAAAGAATGGTCATCTATTTGTCAAGACAACATTTTTTTAATCCGAAATTGCAATGCCCAGAAATACATTCTTCCCCGAACCGATTATGAATTTGTTTTGTCTTTACAAGAATTATGAATACAAAGACTAAGCGACATAAAATAAGTACCATAAAATAAGTACCATAATCTGAATCAACAGAATCCATCATAACGACCAATTCTGGGTGTTTCATAATTGGGACAATCGTAGATTTCCAATATATCCTCAGAGTTACAGAGTAAAATTCCTTTGCACACTGTCTTTAATTCTGTTAATCGGCTTAGTTGCAATTTGGTTAACTTGGGAAGTGCAATGTTGTCGGAACTATCTCCTGCAAATATCTCCTTTATTGATTCGCAGTCCGATACCGATATAGACTCCAGGTTTTGAAGTTGTGGCACTAACCCTGGCGTCAGCAACTTCTCTATCTGATGGCATCCATCGATACTCAATTCCTTGAGATGAGAAAACACCCCCCTCCGAGATAAAGATTGTGTTAAACCAGCAACATCTTCCTTGCAGATGACACTTAAACTATCCAAATTATTAAGTTTCAAAGATTTGAGGTTTTGGATATTAGTGCATAAGGAACAAGATACACAGAATAAACTCTTCAATTTCGTGCACTTTTGAATGTGAATGCCCTTTAAAGATAGAGAACCATTAGATGACAGAGCAGCACATAAGCATTCCCATTGATGATTGCCAATTACAAGTAATTCCGCAAGGTCTCTTGGCAGTAAATAGGGTAATTCATCGCAATCTCCAAAACATACCCTTCCACGCTTGAATTCAAGATAAATAGGATTCTCAAAAAAACCAAGTGTGTAATTATTAATTCCAAAATAGATAAAATAGGTTTGAGGTCCATAACCACTGTTCTGAATTTCTTGCACATAACGGTTGTAGTAATCCTGATCGAGAAAGCTTCCTGCAAACCATTCAAGCTTAGTCATCCCTTTTACATCTTCTACTATTATACCTGACCAACCCCGGAGATCCAGATATTGCATATTGCTCAAACCGGGCAGTACGCATCCCGGTACTAATGATAAATTCAGATTGCGGGAAAGATTAAGGCATTGCAACTTTTTTAGATTTTGCAAGCCTTCCGGTACTCTGAGGATCAAATCACAATCTGAAATGTCCAATCTTGACAATGCTTGTAGATCTCCCAGTGGAGGTATATCTTTCAAATTTGAACATCCACGGAGCACTAAAGAAGTAAGAGACCTCAACTTAGACAGCGACTTTGGCAAGGATGTTAATCTATGATTATATGATAAATCAAGTAGTGTTAGAGCATTCATGTGTCTGAAAAAACACTTGGGAATATGACTGATGTAATTTTCAGATAAGATGAATGTGGACAAGCGTGGACAATTAGGTGATGTGCCCTCTGCTATTTCTTCTATCTCATTACGCGCCAAAGAAACTGCCTCCAGATCAGCTGTCCATTCCCGCATCTGAGGTATCTTTCTCAAATTTTCATCACATTTTACCATCATGTTACCGATATGGTACGCCATCTTCCTCACCAGACCATTCATTCGTAAACACCCATGAATCAACAACAATAAAGAATGGTTTATGAGTTTATCCACTATGACACGTGCCTCATCAAATATTTCCTCCAAACTCCCCTTTCCATTTAACACCCCACTCTTAACAAGCTTCATAACCCATCGCTCTTTGCTAATATCATTACGAAACAGTGCAGACTGTAAGAAACATTTTTGGATTTCCTTTTCAATTAAATTGTCATAGCTACGTTTTAGTACGCTTAAGACCTCTTCTCCCATTTCCAATCTGTCAAGTTTATTCAATGCATGTCTCCACCAATGGATCTCATTTTTCCCTTTCATGGTTCGAGCCATCACACTGATTCCAAGTGGTAAACCATAACATTTCATTACAACAGATCTTGCATGCTCTAGTACTTCACAAGAAAGTCTTGCAGGTGTTCCGCGGTGTCCAAGTTTTAGCAAAAATAACTCCCAAGCTTTTTCATCAGAGAGAGGGTGCATTGTTATGATATTACGTGGTTGGCAATCCATCTGTAGACACACATGTTTCAAACGAGTTGTGATAATCAATTTAATGCCATTAACTTTAAGAGGAATCCCCACCTTTTGCAGATCAATATATTCCCAAACATCATCCAAAATAAGCAGTGTTTTTTCTCTTTTCTCCAACTCTGACGTCAAAATTGTTGCTCTGGTCATCTCATCTCCGTAAAGCTTAACCTGTATTGTTTCTGCAATGTCATGTTGCAATTTGAAAGTGGTGAAATCATGGGAAACAGTGACCCAGAAGACATCCTTGAAAGTCCCCTTTCTTTTAATCTCATTCTTGATATGAGTTGCCATGAATGTTTTTCCAACTCCCCCCATTCCATCTATGCCAATAATGAAGACTTCCTCATCCTCCAGAAGATCCCACATCTTCTTCACATTTTCATCTCGCAACGCCCAACGCTTCTCTCTCAATAAATAAATAAACTTAGCATTCAATTCAGAAGGCTTGGGCAATTCATTAGTCGACCCAGACTGATGCAGTGAGTTTTTCACATCAATAGCTCTTTTTTTAAGGTCCTTTAGTTTATCCAACCAATCGTCATCTTGTCTCTTGCGCTTATTGCCCTGGAACTCCCGCCAATGTAACCAGTCTTCTTCCCTTGTTAGTTTGGATAACAACTGATTTATAGTCAAAGCATCGTCACCATTGCTACCTCCGTTCACAGTATGATCTTCTACATCACCTGTTTTATTGTTTTGGTTATGCTACATTCTTAAATTTTTCTGTTTGTAGAATAACATAACTCTCTCGTGTGTTTTAATAATGAGTCTTTAGACAGAAAATTCTATTTTGTGTGAAGAAGAAAAAGAGCATAATGGAATTGGTGAGGGTAAGATTTAAGAACATATTGGAATGGCAACTAGAATGCGCACCTCCTAATAAAGCTGACAATTGTGTATTGTTTTGAGGGTTAACTGAACCACCAACAATCATTTTGTTGTCTCCTTCAACCGCTTCAATGCAACAAAAGATATAGACAAAACAAAATATAGTCACCATTTTCAAATTTCAACAAAAATCAAGAAAAAACATGTCAAATAGTAACATACTAATACTATTAATACTAACTTAATATCTTAAAGATGATAGGGTACTTATAATAATGAAATATGTCAAATAGTAACATACTAATACTATTAATACTAACTTAATATCTTAAAGATGATAGGGTACTTATAATAATGCTAACAATTAAGGAAAGTTTGATAGGGCAAATCGTTCTCTCTCACACACAAACTATAAAATTGAGGATTTTAAAATAAAAATCAAACTTTGTTATATCACCTAAGAAATAAAAAAATACAAGTGTAAAGAGCAGGAAATGAACACAACTAATTAATTGGTAAGTAAACAGATTCATACCTATTAATAGTTTCTGTATATGAGATCGTTTCAGAGAAGCATCTGGTAGAGGGAACCAATAACTGAACTTGCTTATCAGGGAACGGTTAAAGTTGATTGGAGCTTGTTCCAGAAAACGTTCCAGATAGTGGAGCAAAAAGATGCCACAATCGTATGCATTTTGTTGCTGAGGCAGCTCAAGTGGCAGGAATGGAAGATCTAAAAATATAGAAGAAACATCATCCCTCACATTGTTGTGCCTCTCTTTCCATTCTTCACATAGATAACTTTGGAAAACATTGTGGAGATCTTGATGAATTCCTTTTCGGGAATCCATGTGCAAGATGCAAGCTTCTTTGGGAGATCCCTTAGTTTCTTCATCTCTGTAGCATGTCATGACTTCAGCAGGGTGACAAATGACAATCAAACTCCAGTGAAGACTATAGTTTATGGGAATGAAGATATAATCCTTTTTAAAAAGGTTCACTTTTCTTGTCCAATTGCTTACACGCTGAAATGCTGCTTTACCATCACAAGCAATTGATCGATTATCTGTGCTTAAATCAACAAGCTTAGGAAAGAAAAAGCAATTGAAAAAGTGAAACCTGTCCTGTTTATCAGTTGGGAGTTTATTTTTCAAATAATTGATATAAAAGTCAATGATATTATCATTAAGGCATTTCTCAGGCTGTAAAAGCTCAATATCGCTCTTTCTGATACAAACAGCATCAGGGTCCCCCTTTGGATAAAAAAACGCCTTTTCTATGTCATTGCTTTCAAATGAAGCCGGATCATGCTCCAGTATCTGGTCTCCCAAATTATATTCATCTTCTGAGGGATTGAAGTTGATGTAGAAGTCAAAGAAAATGTTAGACTTGATTTTTATTTTTTTTAGGAAAGAAAGAAATAAAACATAAGGAACTATTGCCTAACATAAGTAACACCTAAAAAAATCTTGAATTTAGGCATCTTGTTATAAAATAACTTTTAAATAAATTACTATGAATGCTATTTTTTTTTAAAATATGAATATTATATTAAACCTTAAAACAAACATACATTGTATAAATATGATAGATTTGAATATTATAAAACATGATCTCTAAATTTCCACCTTGATCTTAGGCTTTAAATAATAATAATTTTATTTTCATAAATTATATATAGGTATTATGTAACATTCTATTTTTTTAAAAAATAAATTAAAAAGTTTATTTAAAAATAAATAGAGTTTTATAGAAATAATGAGATTTTTATAATTAATTAAATAAGAATAAATAATTTTATTAATTAAAATAATGGGTTGAATGAAAATAAAAAAAATTATTTATTCATTTGATAGGGAGTAAAATAGAATTCTTGTTTATAAAATAATAATAAAAAGGTTAAATAATAGGCTAAAAATACCCTAATTATAAATAACATATTAGGTCCCTCTTCTTTTTCCTTTCAAATTCATTTTCACTCCCCCCCTCTCCCAAAATTCTCTCTTGCATCTGAACATGTTGCAGTACAATTATGATCTCATACTTGTTAACCATTGAATTATCGTCAAATTTTAACACCTAATTCTGAACTCATATTTTCACATCCTCACCGTTGGAATTTTTGAAATAATACATGTGGTGAGAGAAATTTTTCTCCCACGCAACTTTCATTTTTTCGCATACACCCAAACATGTCCTAATAAAACTATGATCTTGGATGCTTCAACCATTGGATCGTTGTTAAATTTGATCACTAGTTTTTAAATTCAATATCTCACATCTTCACGGTTGGAATTTCAAAAATAATGTATGTGAAGAAAGAAATTCCCATCACACACAGACAGTGCAATAAAGGCACTAATCCCTTCTCCTTCTCTCTAGTATTTAGAAATCCTAGTAGAACAACCAAAGGAAAAACTTGGAGAATATTAGGAAACTGTTATCACTGCTAGAGTACACACATGAGCTCTCTTAGAGGTAAGGAATGAGTTAATCACAATTAGGGTTAGAATGAACCTGTGTAAGGATCCTTAGATGATTAAATTTGGGTTTGTTTTGAGATGCTTATTGAATTATATTTCTTCCTTTACTATTATAATTATGATCTCCTTGTGTTTGACGGACCAATTGATGTATAAATACGAATTGGTTGATAAAATTGAGTGTTCTTAATATTGTCATGTTTTTGGCCTATGATTTTAATTCCTTGATTTTAATATGATTATGTGAAATTATTTGAGGGGTTTTACTCTCCATGTCGTGAGAAGAATTTTTGTATAAATTGTTTGTATTTTGGATAAAATTTACTAGATTAACATGATAAATTGTTATTTGAGATCATGAAATTGTGATGAATTGTGAGATACATGTGTATTAAAATATTGTATGTATTGAGTTGAGTTATGAATTGTGCAATCACACAATTGTAAGATCATTTAAAGGCGATGAATTTTTACGCGACGAGTATTGTAATAGGATCCACTGTGGGAATCCGACGAGCTAAATCACTTTGAGGAACATGTTAAAATGATTTTGAAAATAATTGAGTAATTGTGTGTATTGCATAATTCATAAGTAAAGTCTATGTTTGTGCCATGTATATATTAATATTGTGTGATGTGTATATGATTCATGAGGTGTAATAACATGTTGCTTTGAGATTATACCATTGTGATTGAGATTGAGTGTATGTGATAAATTGAGTATGTATTGAATTGTAATATACATGTATATTGAGATGTTGTGTGTATTGAGGTATGAAATATGAACTATACAATCACATGATTGTAAGACCCTTTAAGGGTGATGAGTTAATGCACAACGAGTATTATGATGAGAACCATTCTGGGAACCCAATAAGTTTAATCACAAGCGCGACGAGATAAAATTATTTTGAAAATAATTGAGGATTCATGTGTTTTATAAAGTTTATAGATAGAGTTTGCGTGCTAAAATATTTTCTGGGTTGGACCTGAACCAGGAGAGGGAAGCCCTGGCAGACTCTACAGAGTCTAGACCTTGAGGGTAAATACACTCGATTTAAGTGCTCTTTTAAGTTTGTACCGATCTCACATGATTGGAGCATTATCACAAAACAACGTAACCTTGACTAGTCTCCTATGATTTTACCTAATGAGAGTGGTGTAACTTACCAATGTATGATCTGTCTTGTCATGTACTCTTAGGCGTTCGACGAGGTTTTTGACTGACCTGGTACCATATTGCATATAAGATTGAGTCTTAGTATCTGCTGTATAACATCTGTGTAATGACTATTGTGACACGTTACATGATGGTGAGTAATGAATCATGAGTGTGGGACATTGTGTTGTACTTGAAGTGTATTGCTCTGAACACGTGATTAATGTGAATGTGTGGGATGTGGTTGTGTGATTAAATCTTTGGGACAAATGATGTTGCGGAATAAGTGGTAAGATGATGCAAATTGTGCTAAGTTGGCATTGTTATACTTATATTAGATATATGTGATTTTGTTTATCTCAATTTGTCCAGGAATGTGATAACTCACTCCATGAGTGTTATTTGTATTTGAATCTTGTGATGATCTCGAATCTTGTGTTTATGAGAGTAGATGATTAGGTGGATGACTTTAAAGAACATCCTGCTGGACGATGTTTGATACAACGTTATGATAAGATATGATATTGAGACATGAGTTTCTATATTAACTGCATAAAGTTTTGGATAATTTTCTTTTAAGCCGAGATGATTTTATTATTTATTTGGACAAGTTCCATTATGATATTAGAAAAATAAATGTGAGTCTTTTACCCTTTTAAAATGCTTTTATTTAAATTATTCTAAAAATTTTAATTAATTTTATATTTTTTTCTTTTATTATTAGTACATATATCTGAGAAATAAAGGATGTCACATATTACATCATTATTATTGAAAAAAAATTATAATAAATAAATTTATTAATGTATACATGTTTATTTTTAATATTATTGTGTTAACAAGTTATAATTAAATATTACCTTAAATATATTAATGGTGTAGCTTATTAATCTATTAATATTATAAAATAAGTATTTGTATGTTAATATATATATATATATATATATATATATATATATATATATATATATATATATATATTATTTTGTCATATATATTTCGTATGTTCACTTCGATAATAACTATAAAATCTTAACCCTTCATTTTCAGATAGTTTTCAGACGCTTTGTTTTTCATTTTCTCAGTTCGCAACTAGTAAAGAATACGAGACAAATACTGCAATGATATTTTTGCAGCTTTGTTTGTATCTCTAAATTGGTTCCTCATCAGGATCGATAACAATTCAACATTCCAATGTATCTCATATTAGGGTAAGATAATTAAATTATATAAGGGTCAGATTATTAAATTTAAATCATATAATTAAACATAATTAAAATACTATGTAAATTTTTTAATTTAAATCTTGATCCTTCGTATATATGATTACACAGTTGAGACTTGATATTTTTTCATCAAAGACACAATTAACTTATTATAACTAGTAATCCTGGGAAATCCATTCATCAATAGCTAGAAAACATACAACTATACATGCATGCACATACTGACATACATATATACAGTTAACACAAGTGCCATTATTATGTTTAATACATAATTACCTATGACAAAAGTATGCCTTTTTAACACTAGCCTTTTTGGTAAGTCTCTTAATTTGTGTTTGCCTGAGTGATTTACTGGCTACATATGCACTCACAGAGGTAACCTTTTGTTCAATGGAAACTAAACTTGATAGATATTGATAGTTGTTTGCTTTCTTTAGTTAAGTAACAGGTAGTGAAGCTACATATGCACTCACAGACTTACAAATCAAAAACCCAAAAAATTTAAATGATGCCATCATTTGAGAGTTTTTTATGGTGTTTAAGATTATTTTGTTTCCTTAAGTAGCAAGCACATATAAATCCTGCTCACACTTTGGATTCAGCAATTGAATTTTATTCATTCAATTTATATATAAATATATAAAATATGTACAATTTGGATTTGGAAATTCATTTGATGGAAATTATTTATCTTTTGCTAGTAAAAGAAATTCTATTTCATGAAATAGAATTTTCAGGCCAGATGTAGTAACATTCTGGCTTTTTCAAACTATTTTCAGGCCAGATGTTTCTGAGCTGGAGTTGAAGTTTTACGAAGAATCAAAAATATTGTTGAATCTTCAACAAAAAGTTGATGACTTGGCATGCATCCAAGGTTTACTGAACTTCTCAACCCACTTCTTCTCTTTGATAGTTATATGTTATGATATCTATAGCTGGAAATAATCAGAAGCTTGAATTTTTATTTCTCTTACTTTTTCTTTCCAACGATTTACTAAATAACGACATGAACTAAATTTCTATTTGACACTGCATTATGTTTTGGTTTCCTCTGCAGATCTCTGCAAGTTGAGCACTAGTTCAATTGTCAGGCATTTGTTTTTGAGAACTACTATTTTGTAAATATTGTTGTCCAATTGTCATCTCATATTCACTGTCTCATGTTTTAAAGGTTCCTTTTTTCATTGTTTGCTATACAAATCTTTAAACAAAATGAAAACAAGGTGACATTTTTGTAACTATTTGTGAAATAGGAAATTCAAACAGTTTTCTCAAACCAAGCAAGCCTTTAAATTTTCATTTCTTGTTTTCTTGAGTCTCAGTTCCGATTCTTGCCATGTTTCTTGACATTGTGTGTTATTTTTCCGTTTGTGTCTTTTAATATCTTATTTTCTAAATCTTGATTATTATTTTTAAATGAACGAGACTTTGATGTCAACACATTTCTGAGTAATATTATTTTACTTATTTTGATACTGTTGCTACCATATCCTGTTTGTAGCATGCTTACAATCCAGATGAGGAGTATATTGAGGTGGAATCCCAATTGCGAGCACATCTGGAATCTTTCCTAGAACCAGCTAGAACATTCAATTTGATTTACACCAAGGTTTGATCATGCTTTGCTTGCTCTAATTTGTTCTGATGCCATCAGAGTCTGGGCTGATTTTACTGTCTGACTAGTATGCCTCAGAAATAAAGAAAGGACATATAAATAGAATGCTTATAACTATATGACTAAAATCGTTAATTTTCTTAGTCCTAGCTGATTTTGATAGATTTTGCTGATTATTAAAAATTAGTGCTATATTGCTTAACTACTAACTAGTCTTCTGGAAATGGGGTTGTAGAATGTTTTTTTAGGTTTTAGTTAATTTAGTATTATATATTTATTTTTATTGTTAATTATTAATCTATTTAAGTTACTTTTTAAATAATTATGCATAATCATTATTTATCCTTATGATGTTTAATTATATAATATTAAATTAACTAAAACCATAATATATAGTAAAAAATATAGTAAAAAAATTATATGTACTCATCATAATTAGTTGACAATAATAATTTTTAATTTTTCAACTATGATTATGATTTTAGTTTATTTCATATTATATAATTATGAACTAGTTTCGAATTATACGTACTTATCATATCTTGAATTAATTTTCTAATTAAGTTACATTTAAAATATTTATTAATAATATGTACTTATCAAATTGTTAATTAATTTTTTAATTATATGTACTTATCATATTTTGAACTTTTGGCAAGGACAAACAAGGAGATGACACTTGAGGAAAAGATGTTGCGGCGAGAATCATGATTGCGTAGTCAAGAGATGTGGATGGAACCGAGCACCATGTTGACGATATTCAAGTTGATCATTGACTCTTGATTATTATTTTTGTTTGATTATGTCATGTTAGTTATGAATTTGAACTATATTAAACTTTCACATTGTATTTTATTAAACTTTGAATTTGTACTTTGTTATTAGATGTATTTAAAGATTATGAATGTTCACTTTTATGAATAAGTTTGATTATATAGTTTAATTAAAAATTAATTATTAAACATGTTAAAATCTAATAAATGAAAAAATAAAAATAATGTCATATTTTCTTTGAACAATTGAGTTGTTTTCTAATTTATTTTAATTTAAAAATTAATTATTAAACTAGACCAAAAATATTTAAAATACATTTTAAACTAAAATTAGCGACCGAATTAGCAATCGAAATTATAATTATTTTTTAAAACTTTATTATTATTAGCCACCGAATTAGCGACCAACCTTTATTTTAATTTATTTTATAATTAAAATTTAATTTTTTACTAGCAACCGAATTAATAACCACATCCTATTTTAATTTATTTTATATTTAAAATTTAATTACTTGTTAGCGACCGAATTAGCTACCCCAATTTTTGGTTGTTGATTTGGTCCAAGCAAAATAGCAACCAAATATCTAGCGACTGAATTATGTATGCTTGCAACCCATTATTTCAGTGGCGAAATAACAATCGAATAGAAATTCGGTCGCTGAGAGTTTAGCGACTTGGATTTTTGCAACGTACATGATTCGGTCGCTATTTCGGTTTAGCAACCAAATTTAGAGATTTAGTGACCAAATCTGCCGGTCGCTAAATCATGCTTTTTTTGTAGTGTATGCATGCTTGTTGCCATATTTCATTAAAATAAATTCATTTAATATTAATTTTACCAATTATTTTAATTCTACACTATTAATTTTAATTTTTCAATAAATATTTAATCTTTTAAAACAATATATAATTTTAAAGTTAGCTAAAAGAACTCAAAAATAAGATTCCCCAAATAGATAATTTTTTCCTTTAATATAAACTAAGAAAAAAAAATTACTACTCATGTTCCTAAGCATAATTAAGATTCTCTTAACTACGATAAATGTTAAATAATCTCTTTAGGCCACTAGTTAAAGAAATAGTTAAAGAAATAAATGTAAAAAGTTTTCTATTGAGATGTGTAAAAATCATTTAGTTGAAAATTTTAATGAGCTCACATATTTTTCGATAAAACCTTTTTGTTTTTAATTTCTTAACCTAGGGCAATCGTTAGCAAACTTCTTAATAAAGATATTTAATTTAGCTAATAATATTAAACTTAACAATTAATATCATTCATCCAAAATTATTCTAAAAATTATTGACACTCAATATCTCACTTTTTATTCTTAATTACTCTAAAATTTATTTTTTCAAAAAGACTCCAGCCATTTTAATTGCCCCTTGATTTTGTCTTCTTCCCTGAATTTGTGTACCTGATCTTTATTTTTGTTTTATTTTAGTATCGGCAAAAATTATTTAAAAAAGACATCTATTGTAAAAATGACATAATTGTCTAATCAATAATTTTAAAATGATCTATATTGGATGATGTGACTGTTTATTAATTACATCACTAGTTAACAGTTTATTGATAATAAATAATTAAATTGAATATAAAAATATGTAAAGTATTAAAAATAAAAAGAAATGATTTAAAAGCAAGATTAAAATCACCTGTATTAACAAAACTATGTATGTTGTATCACCTGCATATAAAAAAATTGCCTACCTAATACATTAAAAAGTAAAGCAGGTGTTTAAAGAATGAAAAGAACACACTAGAATAGTAACTAGAATGTGTTCCTCCTAATAAAGTTGTTGATTATGTACTGTTAATTGAACCATCAACAATCTATCACTCCCCTAGAATCGTAGTAGGTAATATTAGTAACTGACTTCTTCTTATGCTAGCTTATTTTGAAAGTCCTTGTGAGGATTGTTTTGTTGTCATTATGTGGTACTTAATTCTCATACCTCTTTTTATTATATATATTATATTATCTTTTTCTGTTAAAAATAATTGCTTTATTGTCCTTTTCAATCAAATGAAATTATACATTACATAAAAATGAAAATTTAAACACTATATAAATAAGAAGATTTATAAACATAAACTTAAACTTCAAGGTTTAAGATTTTCCAACATCCAAGGCAACAAGAGATATAGATAACAAAAAATGCAGTCACCATTTATAAACTTTAACAAAATCAAGAAAAAATGTAAAATATTGAACATTTAAATAGAATAAAAAGATGTCAAAATTTATCTTTGAAGTTTAAGAAAGCATGATATAAAAAGTAAAGTGGCAACTGCCATTGCTATCTCAAAAATGTTAAGCATATTACTTACCTTGTAATTGATTCAATGTATTTAGAGCTTCTTGTGGACTGGTGGGACCAGAAGCAATAATGTTGTGACCTCCTACGTTGCCACTGTATTTGGGGCATTTTCTAATATTGTTTCCTTTGCCTGTGATATGCTCTTCAATTCTTGTAGCACCTCCACCAAACTTCTCTTTACAATGGTTGCACTTCCACATATCTTTTCCTATTTGTTCAGCTTCATTCCAGTATTTACTTCTCGGGCGACCCCCCCTTTTCCTTTTACTACTACTAGTCTGATCCATGGTTTATTTCCTAAAACACAAAGTAAGTTTAATATGTGTTTATCTTTAAAACTTGAAAGTATAGGTTATTAAAATAGACGGTTGATGTTTCTATTTTTTTAAATTCATAATTTTGATATGCTTTCAAAAAGTGACATGTTAAAATTACGAACAGAAACTTATCCAAAAAAATCATTGCACAAAATCTTTCTGATAAAAATTTACCCACCTAACTATGTTTTGGTTGCTTCCAAAGTTTAATTCACAGCCAAAGTAAGGAAATCAAATTTGCTGTAAAATCCTGAATCACATTAAACCTTCAACCATTAATAATAATGGAAGAAAAAAATAGTTATTGAAAAAACAATTTACTGTCAAAAAAGTTTTATTGAATTGATTGAGTAGAATATGTGAATTATTATAAATTAATATTGTCTTTTGATCCTTACAAATAAAAAACTATTTTCCTATCTTGAATTCCTGAGTGAAGAAAAAAATGACAACGGAACATAATGATTAAATGATGAAATATTACTATTTTTACTCTTATTTTTATCTATACAAGTATTTATTACATTTAAATTTAATGCACACAATTTAAATAAATTAATTCACAAACATCAATGTTTAAATTAAATTTTTAAAAATTAAAAACTTTTTTTACAGGAAAAACTAAAAAAATTAGAAAACAAGATTAGGAGTTAATTAGATTAAGTTACATCTAAACAGTTAAAAGTGTTTAAGCAACCATTCACAACACCCATTAATCTTGATTTCCAAGCTACCGAATATCCACAATTATCAAATGCAAAACTAGATAAATAAAGTAAAAATATATATAATAAGTGAAAGAAAATCTAAGGATAAACATTTGGTAGAGTGAATCATGAATCAAATTTCATTACAAAACCAAAAAGGGAATTACCGAATGATGCCTTTCCTTGTAGTTGTAAAAACAGAAAGTTTTGTGAATAAATTTGAGGAGTGATTTGAGAACTAAAAAGAAACAGAGAGATTAGGTCTGGAAGCTCACCTCGTCTTTAAGTCTTAAGTCTTAACCTTACCTTTGGGGAATGGCTTGTCGCTCTTATACAGGCTGCTGCCGTACAGTAACACGTTATTTACAAATTACAATGACTTTGACTTTGCAAGATACACGGTTTCTTCCAAATTTGGGATTCCATTTAATTTGGTTATATTGCTGTTGGGCAAATGCTAAGGAATGTTATAAGACCATGCATATTTTATTTCATGTAGTGGGATTCCTTTTGCTATCAGGTTATTTAATATTTGGGTAGTTGTTTTTACTCAAATAAAATATGATGTAACCTTATACGGGCGGATTGGAGAGAACATAGTTTATTTAAAGGCTTTTGTAAACTATAGGCTAGGTGTTCCTTATATATATATATTGCTATCAGGTTATTTAATATTTTGGTAGTTGCTTTTACTCAAATAAAACATGATGCAACCTTATACGGGGACGAGACGGATTGGATGAAGACATAGTTTATTTAAAGGCTTTTGTAAACTACAGGCTAGGGTATTCCTTTTATATAATGATTTTCTTTGCCAATAAACAAATGCTAAAAGTATTGCTTAAGAAACTTAAAATAAAAATATTTTTATTAAGAGATGAAAAATTATACTATTTTTCTTGGGAGATAAAAAATTATGTTGCCTATAAGTTTTTTTTTTTTTACAATCTCTTATAATTTACATCATAAATATTTTTTAATTCTTTAACCAATAAATACCTAAGGACAATAGTCAGCAACACCGATCTAGTAAGTATAGTAATTATTTGTGGGGTACAAACTACATAGTGTGGTTTGAGACTTTTTTTTTTTGTTTTTTCGATTCGAAAGCATAATATGTAATTTTGTTAAATGTAGATATTATAGTTGTTTTAATTTGACCCATCGGATTATGGTAATAAAATCATAAAATTGTGGGGGTACAAATTAAAGTTTGTTGTGGGTCTTTTTTCTTTATTTTATTCGAAAACAAAATCTGTAATTTTGTTATATAGTTATAGATATTATAGGTTATTTAATTAGACTCGGTGTTTTTTTTTTTTGGAAAATACATTTATGATATATCATTCAGAATCAAAGATGGAATACAAGAAGGGAACAAGGTAAAAGACATAGTTACAAGTATAAAATGGTCAAAGCCCTAATAAAAAAAATGCGCTACATTTTGCTAGAAGAACATGCAAGCAAGATATGCCAGTAGAAACATGATTGGTGTAGTCAACAACCATCTTACAATGCCTTTCGAAAATAACCTTTTGATAAGCCAAGTGAGATACCCATTGAATATTGCTTGCAATAAAGCCATGCTCTCCGCTTCAGCTGGTGATGGAATGCCTTTGAACAAATGTTTTTGCCTTCAGAACATGCTCGTCTCGGATGCATATGCCAACACCAAAACAGTTTTCTTCTTTAGATATAGCCGCGTCCATACGTTGCATTTCATGTAATCACAGCTTTCTGGTGGCAACTTCAGGAAAATGCCACAATATGTCCTGATGTTAAGTTTTATGTAATGATTTGATTATTAAGTTATAATATTTAAGGAATAATTTGATATTAAATATATTTTCAGATGATTAATTTGATATTAATTTATAATGTTTAAATATTAATTTGACAATAACAGGTTATAACTGTTACATATTTTACATTTAGAGACTAATTAATTATAAATTTTATCGTTGAAAGTTACCATTTATCCTTATTTCTATAATATTTGTATATCTTTATTATTTTTCAGAAAGTATAAATGGTGTATATAGTTAACGCTTTACTAAAAGAATTATTCGGAAAATGAAAAACTAAGAGAATCATTGCTTCATAGAATTAGTCGATTATTTATTTTATAAAAGCATGTTAGTTCTTTTTTGATTTTTTACTTCTCATTTTTTAATATTTTTTTTTGTTTTTTATTTGGTTTCATTGCACTTCAAGTCGTTGTATAGTCTCAATATGTAATTTTGGTCCTTTTTTGAAGAAAAAAAATGCCTATTTAATCCTCTAGTTATAAAATTAATCAATTTTGATCATGCTGTCATGCTATTATTGACCATTAATTTATCAAGAAAATATAGCTTAATTAATTGAGTAAAATATGTGAATTATTATAAATTATAAATTGATCATTAATTTTAAATCTTAACTTTAACACATCAAATTGACTATAATGTAACATTTTGATACTAATATGCACTGTTTACATATTGACGTAGAGATCTTATGTGACAGGATATGTGGTTTAGAAAATGATAAAAATGTTTAGATTTTCAAATAATAAAAGATTGACTTTACTTTTTGAGCAACTTCATTTCTTTTTTTTTGTTTTACTCTTTTAAGTAACTTGACCTCTTATATATATATATATATATAAGCTTTTTTTATAAAAGAAAAGAGTAAAATGTCATGCACTCAAATTTGTCAAGGAAAGATAGTTTAATTTTTAAGTTAAAAGGAATAGCAAGGGAAGAGAGTGTTATTTATTCTTTCCATTTTGTATTGCTTCGACAAACCCCTATAATAAAATGAAAAAATGTTTTTATTATATACTGTGAACAATGAAAAATATGTAGTTCAAGGGTATTTTTGAAAGAAAAACAAATACATACAAGCATGGAGGCTAACAAAGCCCTCATTATTTCCACCAAACTATGGTTAAATGGGTCTATTACTAGTTGATAGGTCCATTAAGACCACTCCTATGGGCTATTGCTTCCTATACTCTCTTTTTTGCATCTGTACTCCATAGTCCATAGCCCATAATCCACAGGAAGGTGAAAAGATTTGAATGGATAAAATTGCCCCCACAACCTTAGCCCCTCCTCTTCCTTATGTGCCGCTCAATCAACCCTCATTCTCCTTTTCTTCCACCTCCCTCCTTTGTCAATTTGTTGGAGAAGATCATCAGAAACTTGGAGAATACTACTTCCAATTTGACGTGGGTCTAACACATTGCAGAATTTGAACCAAACAAGCACATATATCACAATGAATTAGAAACAAAGTAAAAAGAAATGAAAACAAAGTGAATTGAAATACAAATTTTGAATTAAAATTGGATGTAAAAGTGTGAAACTCTTGTTATTTCATTGTTCATTTCTCTCTTTTTTACTCTCTTTCCCTACAAACAAAAACAATATAGAAGCATAAATTGTGATTTTAAGGGCAGTGTTGAATTCAGATCGATCATGGTATTATACATGAATAAATAAATACATTGCGTTATGTAACAAATAGCCCAATTTACAAAGAATACAAAGGGCCATAGCAAGCAAAATCATGTTAGGAAAATGAGAACAAAAATAGTAAAAATGAGATTTACACCACAGGAAATGCATTGACAGGTGGGTGCTGTGTGCATGCAATCCCTTAAAGAAAGAGTGAGTGAGTCATGTCACTCAAACGTTCCCATGCCCAGTTTTATTTTGGGAGAAGACAGTTGTTGGGTCGTGATCTCTACTCCTCCAGCTACTCTGAGACTCATTGAAGAAACTGGAACTATCTTGGCTCCCAAAAGCCATCCTCCTAAACATTCTGATTTGTGCAGATTGCTGCGCCGAATCAAACACCGAACTCTGTCCCGGTTTCATTCCGTTATTGAGATCCGTAAACTCATCCAAGGAATCTAAAGCTCTCACCACCTGGGAAGGAAGCAGCAATGTGCAAAGTATGCACAGTTATCATCTTCAAAATCACAACAAATATGTATGACCTGCATGGCATGGCATGCTCAAGTTCATAGAATAAAATTACCTGACTCATGCGTGGTCTCTTCACCGATGAGTGGCGTACACAGGCTGCGGCAGCCTCGATCATCCGAAACATTTCATTTCTATCGTAGTTCTTCCCCAGTCTTGGATCCACCAAAATTTCAAAGTCCTCATTGTCAAGTGCTTCCGTCAACAGAGGTCGAGCCTGGAAATAAGTTTGATAATTATGAAAATGAGCAATTTAAATTAATGTGCTTCGGATTCCATTCCCTTGTCTTGTTTCTTTTATATTACAACTAAGAAGATGCATGTGATGTGATTTAGTACTATTATGTGAACAAATAAAGGCAAGTACAAGTTCATCGTATAATTGATCACAAATATATATATCCTTCAGCAGTTCAACATTGGAAATTTTGGTAAAAAACCATTAATAGAATTCTATCTCTAGGAAACATGTGTGCCACTTCCTTGTCTTCCTCTTTATTTTTATTTTTTTCCATTTGGTCTAACCGTCAACTTCTTCAATTCGGTAAATTCACTTGCACGTTCCAGCTCCTAGGTTATCTATTATGAATGTCTCACAGCTCAAAGAAAACAAGGAAAAAAATTGTGATGTTTGGAATGCTGTGTCTAAATTTTCAATTCTATGTTTCCACTGATAATTGTAAAAACGTTACTTTGTTTTTTTATTTTATAATTTATTTCCAGTTTTCAAAAATTTAAAATGATGAAAACAAGATTTGTTGTTTTATAATATCTAAACCTACGAAGCCGTGTCAAATAATAATATAGGAATCCTTCACTGAACTACTACTACTACTACTAATAATAATAATAATAATCATAATCAAACAAATGTTAAGCGAAATATGCGAGTGCGACTCACCCATTCAACCAGGCTCTCATCACCAATTGGTTGAGATGCATCTACAGGCTTCCGACCTGTAATTAGCTCCAAAAGCACAACCCCAAAAGAATATACATCAGACTTTTCAGTAAGTTTTCCACTTGTCGCATATTCTGGTGCCATGTACCTGGCAATTCAGACCATTATTCCCATTAGGTATACTTAGAATAGGAACAGTTCATACTTGAGTGTTATCAATATCCAAAAGACTCTCAGCTTCATGTGAATCAAAAATGCCTTAAAACAAGGCATATTAGATCAAAGATCAATAAATAATATCCAAACAAGATACAACATGAGAGGGGAAAAATTAAGATGAAAAGGTTTCAATTTGATTTACATTTATTCAGATAATCAATACAGATAGTCTGAACACAGTAAAATTTAAGGGCTAATAATAGGATTCCGTTAATAAACACTAAATTATGTGACTCAAGCTACATTATAGACAAAGAACCTACCCAAAGGTTCCCATTACACGTGTAGTTACATGTGTATTTGAATCTAATGCCAATTTTGCAAGCCCAAAGTCCGAAACCTGACGACCAGATCATACCAAAAAAAATGAAGTCACAATCAAAAAAATAATTGAAGATGCCAATGAGCACAAGTTGGCCTTTAAGCATGAATCAATTTACTAAACAGACTTCATCAAAAATTTCAAAATGTATTCTGCATCAGAGGTACAGATTATAAGAGTAGCTTACTTGAGCTTCATAGTTGAGATCAAGTAGGATGTTTGATGACTTAATATCTCGATGAATAATGCGTGGATGACCTGATAAATTAATTAACAAGAAATAAGAAGATAAGCTGTGTAATATGCTATAAAACCCAAAAAGATAAAGTGTAAAAGCATGTGAATGTGCAATAAAAAATAATGCAACCATGTCTGCTGTTAGCATCTTAATTATGGTTGCAAAATTTCTACAGATCCCAGTGTACTTAGTTTAAAGAAAAATATATATTTTAAAAGAACGTCTCCAAGCATAAAAGGAACATGTAGTGCCATGGAAACACCTTGTCTTCTGTGGATAATTATATACATGAGAATACTATGAAAAAGAAGAAACTTACAGTCTTCATGCAAGTAAGCTATTCCACGAGCTGCACCAGCAGCAACCTTGACTCTGGTAGGCCAATCTAGAACTGGTCTATTTTCACCTGCAAAAATTTAAATTTACTGGTCACATTTTAAGATTAAATTTTAGATGAACTATTAAGTCCTTAAACCTAAAACATGGATTTATAACAATGATGGGAACTTACTGAGCAACCTACTTGGATTTAAACTCAGGAGCAACAACAATGGTGATAATGATGAATTCACAGAAAAACAATAAATCATGTGTTTCTATTACCATAGTGAATACTAATAAAATTATATAATCCATAATTTTTAAATATTCTTGAAGTTCATCACTGAAATATTAAAATTAAAATTTTAAAAAAGGAGGGTTCAAATCATTCGTGATCACACAAATAAATGAACTTTATTAATGATACTTCCATGATTTATCAAAAGGAGATATCAAACATATCTCCATAAAGCATGGAAACACCCTTTTGATGCCATGTACGTGTGTTGGACACCTGTTTGCTTGACACAACCTTAGTACAACACATTAATGAGTAATGACACATCCAACAAGTATGTGTCCATTTTATTTTGGCTTTGCAAGGTGGGGTGCAGCATAGTCGCATAGACATGACATGGATATATAAAAAGAAATAAGCATAGCTCTGTTATAAACTTTTAAGCAATTTTAAAAAATAAAAAATGAATATAAGGCAGGGGTGCTACTGTCAAACTAGTAAACTGCTTTGATTGAGCATGTAATTGTACATGGCTAGAACTACTTGGACGAGAGTTCATTCAGAAAATATTTTAAAAAATGTCAACAGAAATTATGCTCCATGTTTTCTGGAAGGGGGTTATAAAATAACAAATATCGGTACATGTGACATACATCAAGATTTTGTAAACGGTGAAGTTTATATATAAAATTATGATCAGACCTCATCTTCTACACCCCTCTCTAAAAAGGGATGTCAAACACTCATTTTCCTTTTAGAAATTGGTAGGTCCCTGTGTCAGTGTATATGTTTTATAGCTTGTGTTGTAAATTTGTGATGAATTAATTATTGTTGTCTATTCAAATTATTTAATCAGAGATATGTATCTAACCGTGGAGATGGTAATGAAGAGTATCGTTGGGAACATAGTCATATACAAGCAATCTCTGATGCTCGGATATACAGTAACCAACTAAAGAAACCAGATGACGATGATGTACACGGCTAATAATCTCAACTTCTGCCCTGAATTCGCGTTCCCCTTGCCCACCACCAATTTTGAGCTGTTTCACAGCTACTTCTCTTCCATCTATCAGCAAACCTTTATAAACACAGCCAAATCCACCTTCTCCCAACAAATTTTGTGCTGAAAACCCATTTGTAGCTTGAATAAGTTCTTCATATGTGAACCATGATCTTGAACTACTTACACCACCAGGCTCTGATGGAGAATATACAAAATCACTACCAGAGCCACTACCTAAAAAGTTGGCCGGAGACTGCGGCCTCAAGAATAAGGTACCTAGAAGAGAATATCAATGTTCAAAAGGATTATTCTAGTGTCCATTTACACATAAATTGTAGCTGAATTTATAAAGCTACTATAAACAAATGCCTGTGGTATAGTGCCATGTCATTTAAACATAAAGAAACTATCATTCCAAATTCTTTTAGAACAAAACAAAGTCTAACAAGAATTGTCCAGCTTAATTATTTTACTCGGCCAAAATTTGTCACAAATAATGTAGAAACCAAAGTTGCCACCAAGAACGCAACATAGATTTTTTTGTGAGGTGTTACAAGGACAGCATGGAGGTTTAAATGAATAAAAAGCTGTACAAACTACCCAAAGCTGTCACCACTAACTAACCCAATTCTAGTGTCTTGCAACAGAGATTGAGGGTTCAACAAAGGCATATTATTAATGAAAATAAATAGATCAGTAATTGCATTGATTTGATTTAAGCTGGCAATAAAGCAAAATGGAACAAAATAACAAAATGCAGAGTAAAAATGACTTCTAGACCAGTTCTAGGCCATGAAGATCAGAGAAGCATTTACATCTTTTATAGGCAACTACAAACACCATAAACTAAAACCACCCCTTTCAAGTATCAGATTAATTGTATTTACCCAGAGATAGCAAGCAATAATGTAATGCCCAACAATTATGGATATAGAGACATGCAAAATCAAATAAATGAACCCCATCTTAAAGGAAGAGAAATTGGTATTAGGTGGTAATGGAGATTGATACATTGACAATGGACTTCTGGTTTGGAGTCTTTAATGAATAATTTAAGACCTAGAATTGCAGGACTTCTGATGCATTATTGAAGTATCCAGGAAACAGAATCCATTATATCTGAGAGTATCTAATTCAAGTTTAAGCACTACTGGGAAATTCTTTTGATATTTATCTCAGTAACAAATTTTCAAGGTTAACAACAAACAACATTGAAGAACCAACAAGATAATACATTCCTAATGTAGTAGTTGGTAGTACATAACACGATGAAATACCTGAATTGTGGGATGAGGTAAATGGAGAAGGAGCAGCATAACTACCTCTTGATCCTGTTCCCTTCTTCTTTTTCTTCTGTGCAAACCACACAGCCATAACAAGAAGGCTGAGGACAATAAAACCAACTACAATTCCAATAGCCACAGATCCTCCAGTGCTCAACCCTCCAGAATGTGAAGGTGTGTTGTTTGAAGACATACTGTTAGTACCATCATTAGTAGGTCTAGCAGTGGGTTTCTCAGTTGGAAGAGAGGGTAGCGACACCTTCGGACCCCCCACCACTGTTTTATTAGTTGGGGGATCAGGCAAAGAAGCTGGAGGTGAAGATCCTGAAGGGTCTGAAGGAGGAGTTGAAGGCAATGTGGATGGAGGGGGAACATCAGAGGAAGGAGGTTTAGGAGGAGTTTCAGAAACTGATGGAGGAGATGCATGTGAAGGAGTAGTTTTTGGTGGATTTTCTTTCTCTGGAGGAGTTCTAGTGGTTGGTGGCCTTGGAAAATTGGCCGGAGGAGGAGGAGATGGCGAAATCGGTCGAGAGGGAGGTGGAATTGTTGTGGGAGGTGATTGAGGAGGAGGGGAACCGGCTGGTGGAGATGGTGGAGACAAATTTGGAAGGGAAGGTGGAGTTTCAGCTGGAGGAGGGGATGTGGTAGCTGGTGGTGAGGGGGGAGATGTTGTAACTGGTGGGGTTGGAGATGCAGGTGGCAATGGTGGTGGAGAATCAGGTGGTGATGGAGGGGGCAAAGTTGGTGGTGGTGTAGATGATGGTGGAGGAGACAGTGATATGGAAGGAGGAGGGGTTAATGGCACTGCCTGAGGAGGAGAAGGAGGTGGAGCAGAAGGGTCAGAAGGAGATGAAGGAGCAGGGGAATTGGGTGTTTGTGTTTGTGTTTGATTAGGCTGAGAAGAACTGGGAGGTGATGGTGGGGTGGAAGTGTTTGTTGGAGAAGATGAAGAAGGAGGTGGTGATAAAATAGCACCAAGTGCTGGAGGCACTGCAACAGGGGAAGCATTTGGGGAAGGGTTTGCTGAAGCCATCACTGCACAAATCTTCCCTCAAGAACAAAATGTACTAGTTAAAGTTAAACAATTCCGTCACCACTACTTTGATGATGATACTTTCCAAAACCACTCACTAAAACTCTCCAATTTCCGATCTTTTCCCAGAATCAAATTTCATCACAACACCCCATATCAAGCATCAACTTAAGATTTCAGATCAACCATTCCACTGGCAATGCTCAAATTTCTTCAGAGAAAAAAAAAAACAACAACACAACGACCAAGACAACCCAATTTCTTGAAAATAAAAAATAATAAAAAAAACTTAACTTTGGCAAAGTGCAAAAAGTCAATACCCACAAACTACTTTCAAGAAAAGCTAATGCTTTTGTAGGGTACAACACCTGACAAAAAGCAAATTCAGTGGGGGAAAAGAAACCCAGCTTATGAAACAAAACCTTTTTGCAAATCAAGGAGCATCTAATCTTCAAGCATTATTATGGCCCAGATTTGTCACTGCTCTAACACACTGGCGTTGCCAAAATGCAGCTTGCAACATACCCAGATCTCCGAAACTCACTAATGACCTAAAAATGCAACCTTCAGCAATATCGGCCAAGAGGGTCCTTGCATGTACAAAAGAAAGGAAGGTTCAGAACTCTACAGGAAAAAGCTCATTTTGCGGAATATGACAATAGTGGCACACACAGCACAGCACACCCCACAATATGCGCAAAGGAGAACGTGGAGACGACTTTCAGAATAGGCACCGTTTCACTCTCTCTCTATGTCAGTCCTTCTTCACTCACATGCATTGCCAAAGAAAAAAGGTCGTGTCCCAATTGAAAATTGGGACAAACAATCATTCAACCGTATATGATTTTGTTTTGTTTTTATTTTTTACTTTTTTTGAATTGGAGGGACGAAAGTGGTTCTGATGTCTTGCTTTTATCGCTTTGTCACTTTATTTTTGTGTCGAGAAGAAATCCCATCCCACTAACACACCCAAGTACATTCATACATAATTATTAAACTCATAATAAAATATGTTAAAAAAAAGTATCTTATTAGTATTTTTTCTCATTAATCATCTAAAAAAAGTATTTTTTTTGTCATTGAATAGTTAATATGCTGACATGAAGAGTATTAATTTTTTAATGCACTCAGTTTCTAATATTAATTAACAATGCTTAGAAATTAAAAAAATAACGGTTGTGATTCATTAAATAAAAAATAAAACTTAAAAACTTGTTATTTCTAATAATCAAAAGATCAATAAATTCGAGTGTGTTAGAACCTTTTTATAAAGTTTCTTTTTACCGTCGTGGTTTCCTTTTTTGGGTGGAATTTCACGTTTAACAGTTGTAAGTTCCTGTTTACAGTGTTAAGATTCTTTACTATTTTGGTGAGATACTTTGTGACATTCTATTCTTCTTATCGCTTCAATTTTTTCACTTTGTTGGCTCTAAAATAATAAAGAGTATCTCAAAAAGTTTTTGTATATAATCACAAAAAAAATAATAAATAAATTCATTTTTAATTATAAATTTCTTTATTTCATTATAGTTGTAACCTTATCATTTATAATTTACCCCCAAAAAATCCGTTGGGTGAAAGAATATTTTTTTGGCATTTTAATTCATTTTTCAAAAGTAGTTTTTTGTTTTAAATTATAATAAGGTGAGTACATCCTCATCCCCCCCAACACAACCAAATAAAATTTCGGGAATTAGTTAATTAAAGTTAATTAGAATAAGCAGTAGTCTACTCTACAATAAAAAATGATTATTACAAAAATGATTTTATTATAGTTGGAGAGTAGTGGCATAGAATGTTGCACTGATTGGCTATGATTGTGAGTTATGGTTGGCATTAAATATAAAGTCTAGTAAGTGAAGAAGCAAAGCAAGAGCATTAGTTGGAATTAATAGTCAAGAGGTTGATTCTAACTTCAATTTTATTCTATTATTGTATTCTTTTCTTGCATGTCATTCTTGCCATTGTCACAATTTCTACCAAAATCCATCACACGCACTGCAAGAAGGGAAATAGTTCTCAAAATCACAATTGCAATGACATGAAGTTGTCCAATCAGTGATGTTTATAGGCACATAATTCTTCAAAGCTAAGTTTACAGTTTGTTGAGCTAAAATATTTTAAATAGATGGCTTGCTTGGTGACCCATTAAAAATATGGCTAATAGCAGTGGCTTACTTGCTCTCTTTGCCAACTTTTCAATATGCAAAGAAAAAAAAAACAAAGAAAGAAAACTATTAATAACGTGTTTCGGTGTTTGATTTTCGTCAATAAGAATGACTAAACACGTAAATGAAAAAGTAATAGTTAATTAACTTTAGCGAATTTACACGAAGTTCTTTTTTAAGGAAAAATTAAACTAAATGCAAATTGACACTATTAACTATTAAGTAGTATGAACATCAGAACATCTTCATTTTAACCAGGAAAGAAATTATGCATGAACAATCCAATGATTTTTATCCCCTAAATATCGTTACATCATGGAAAAGTGGTGATACGGTTTTTTTTCAAAGGGATTAAAATATGGTGCTGATTTTATAAAATAGATCATGCTTGTTTTTTTTCTTAATCACTCGTTTCAATATTTGTACAATTTTCATCCTATGACTAGCAAAATCATCCCTAAGTGCGTAAACTAATCGATGGATGTTTTGTTTAACTTAATTAGAAGTCTTGAATTTCAAATTTTAGTTCATTAAAGTGTAGTTTGCAACATCCTCTTTTATTTGCTAATAATGTTATTGATTTGAGTTTAAATAATAGTATTGTAATTATATTTGTGCCAAATTAATGTAATTAAAAAGAGCCATAGAAATTAGCTTAGAAAACTATGAAAATTTAAATAAATTAAAGAATTGTGCATAAATTGAAATAAATTTTTGTAAAGCTTTAAAAATTTAATATGAAGTTTAATAAAAAGATTAGGTGAAGGTTAAATTAATTAATTAAACGAGTTTATCTCAAAAAAATTAATTAAATGTGTGAAAATTTTAATTAGTTCATTAGATTAAGTTATTAAATAAGTACGTTTATAGATAATTAGATTTTTGAGTTAGTAAGATAATTAGTTGGATTATTAGTCTTATTTTTCTTGTGGACCAAAAACACACACCCAGTCCAATTTGGGTAACACAGCTGCTAGCTTAACACGTTTTTCTTTTTAGCTTACTAAATACTCCACCCAATATAAGTTAATCCCTTTAAAAATGATCCATCGGATCAGGAGAGAGGAAGCGTCTCCACCATTGGATTAAAATTAGATTATTAATCTTCTCCCTCATTTTAACGTCACGCAGAATTGGTATCCAGAAGGTGAAAACATTAGAGAATTGAGTTTTTTTTTTTTAAAAAAAAAAAACAGATAATTTGAGAGACAAGCGTGAGGCAAAGAGAGAGAACTTGTGAAGAGTTTAGGAAAAGAAAAAACTAAAGAAGAAAAAAAAATGAAAGATGCATAGCATCAGAGAAAAAGAGCAACGAGATTGAGAGAAAACAACTGGGGACTTTTTCTCTTTTTGGTACTTTGAGCCGCTGAGTCCATTGGTCCAATGTAAGATTTTCTTTAAGAATATGGAACATTCAATTTGGGCCAACACATTTTGCGCTTCAGAAACACACACATTTATGTATGTTTATACATGCGAAATTCAAAATTAAATATTAAAAAATTTTCCCCATACATTTATCAATTTATCACCATACAAAAATTATATAATTTTTTTATACATAGAAATTAGAAATTAAAGATAGGAGTTATAACAAATTGCGTACATTATCTAGTTAGCCGAACTAGAAACTCTTAATAAAAAATTATATAATTTAAATACTTGTACTATTATTTTTTATTTAATAGAAGTATAAATATATATAAATCAATAGACATGTGTGACTAATTACATAACAACAAAAGCTTTATTCCTGAATCACATAATACCATTTGAATTAGTTAAAATCAAATCCTTCAAAATATTCTTTACTACAAGATCCTTTTCAATAATTTTCTCTAATATTTTCTCTTGTTGTCTCTATCCCTTTTCACATAACTAAAAACAATTTAATTCGCTTTCTTTTTTCATCTACGAGTCTTGTATATGTCAAAAACCACTTTAATTTATTTTTGTCATTTTTTTCTTTATGGACATCACATTAATGTCTCTCCATATACATCAGTTATGTACATTGTTTAGGGTATAATTGTTGGGAACAACTACTCTATTACTACTGCTAAGAAACTAATACTACTGCTTAGAAACTAAGAAGGAAAATTAATTGAGATAATTGTTTTGATGCTTTATTCATTTCACTACTTGATATGTTTATACTAATTGCTCTAACATAATTGGAAATGGTTATAACATAATTATCTTGTTTAACTAACTAGTGAAATGTTGTAACTAACTAAAGTGGAGGGTCTGCAACCACTTAGTGTCTGTTGTTGTTGATATTAACTTCTATGTTGTGGTCTGGGTTCTCTGCTGAATTGCTATCAACATTGCTATCATTACCCACTGCTCGAAATACAACCTTGTCCTCAAGGTTGGACAATAAAAACAAGCAAAAACAGGGGTGAGTTTAGGAAACAAAAGGTACGTAAGGGGAGTGGCTTTGTTTGTGGGCTAGTATGGGCCCAATAGATAATGTCATTGCCCCTATCAGGATTACATCAGCACAAGCTTGCAATGCCTCCATGAACTCCTTGGTCCCGAAACGTGCAATGGTACCCTAGTTGTTCACCAAATTTGCTTTGGTCATTTCAATGTCACGGTCAATAATGGAAAGAGTCTTGTTGGTTTTGTCGGGCACAAGACAGATGAAGAACTATGGTTAAGCATCAAGCTTGCTCTTGTCAGAATGATCCTCCATAATTTTTACTGCAACAACGGTATAATCTCCCTGTGGCGGTGGCTTCGGAGGTGGTGGTTGATATGGCGGCGGGCGTCGACGCCGGTGAGGAACAGAACAAAGCTAAGTCGTAGTAGTGGAGAGAATCCAAATCCAACGCGGATGAATTTGGTGTGGCAGCATCCCCGAGCACGATGATGTTGTTTCATAGAGGATCTTGCGGTAACAGTCAAGGGAGGCGGAGTTGACGTGGGTGCTGTTGTTGGTGGTGGTTGTGCGTTTATTGGGAATGAGTTGGGAGGATCATCTTCTTTACTGGGCATTGGCATGTGGGGCTTGCTGTTGGCGAGTAGGTGGACGGTGGAGGAAGGGCTTGTGTTTTGGTGTTCCAACATTGCCGTTGACACTGCAAAATCCATGGAAGGTGGAGTCGGCATGGTCTGCACAGTTTGCAGAGCTGGGGTACCACACAAGGCTAGTAAGCGGATTCGGGTACTCTTAAAATCAATCCTAAGGGATTGAGTTGGATGTACATAAAGAGAAGGTAGGTGCTGAGATGGAAGGGATGACTCCTGCAAGGGTGGTTGCGGGTGGATGGTTGTGTGAAGAGGTTGCAACCAAAAGAGGTGGTCTGGAAGGTGGTGTGTTATGGCATGGCCGGAGTAAAGGTAGAGGCAACCATGGGAGGCAGCCATGGACGATAGGTCGGACCAATTGTTAGAGACAAGAGAAAGAAGATAACTGCCTTGGTTCGAGGTCAAGGTCCCTCCTGAACTAAGCTAAGCTTTTACTCGAAATGTTTCTATGCTTTTATTCATGCATTCAATATCCTATATATACACTACCTTTATAATAGCTTTTAACAAATCAGTAACTAACTTTACAACCCTAATATGATAGTGCATGCATCTTCTTCCCACTTTTATGAATACTCTATAATGGTGCTTGATTTGAGTATTTTTAATTTTCATTTTTCAAAAAAAATAAAAAATTAGAATAAAAATATATTTATTTAAAATTTAGAAAATATTTTATCTAAGAATATTTTTAAGAATAAACCCAAAACTAAAAATAACAAAGTAATGCATGTTTTTTTATTGTCTTTTCTTAAAACATGAAAACTCGATAATACTTTTGAGTATTTTCTTCTCAAATATATATTTTCTAAATTTTAAAAATTTAAAAATAAAAATTATTTTCAAAAAATAAAACAAAACATAAACCCTCAAACCAACCAAGTGCAACCATTATTTTCATTTACACTTATTCTTATATTTTTCTCACAACTCATAGTATAATTTGACATATAATAACACTACACTTGGATACAATTCTAGAACAATAAAACGAGTAATATTTTTAGACACCCGAAAAATACAAATATTCACACTCCTTATTTCTTGACATCTCTTTCTTCCTCTCCTATAGTGAAACAGTTACATTTATCACTTCTCCATCTTTTATGGTTTTATTTCTTTTAATCTTGGATTGCAGATTGATTGATTGATTCCGGATCCTCTCCAGAAACATTGAGATGTCCAAGAAACACTATCATTATTTAAAGTAAAAACAAAAGTAAACAAGAAACATAGAACCTAACAAGAGAGAAAAAAAACACAAGTAGAGCCACATAATAACCCCGAAGATGAGGTAACCTTCACCGACTCAACTCAAAGGTTGTGTCCCCCAAAGGAGCGAAAAGCCCTTAACACCATAGCCACCAAAACAACAACGAATCCGCACACAAATAACAACGCTGCAGTAACGAGAAACAAAACCGTACCAGTTGGAATCCATATAGGGCTTGTCACGATCATCAACAGAGGCATTGAAAGGATGAAAACAGTGATGATTATGCCCGCAAGAAGAAGGAGCATGACGAGGCCTAGTGTTACAAAACGACGTAGCAAGTTCCACAAAGGTGTGATCATTAGGCCAAGTAACTGTGCTGGGGTGGGGGAATCTCGAAGCTTTCCAAGAAACGACGTCGCAAGAGATAAAACATAGTCCAAGAGGGAAAGTAGTAGGGTTGCGTTTAGTGCATTCCCTAGGGCATTTTTAAAAAGTTTTTCTGGGCTGTTCATAACATCAACGGCATTAGAAGGGTTTGAGATGGTACTTGAAGCGTTTTGGAGTAGTTTTTTTGAGGAGGTTGGTTTGGATTTATTGGCCGCATTTAAGAGAGTTTTTGATGATGAGGTAATATTACCAGGGATGTTGGAAGTGTTTGAGGGGATGATGGTGTTGGGAATGTTACCAGTGATCTTGGAAGTGATGATCTTTGAAGCAATTTGAAGTGGGTTTGGGATGAGGATGTTGGCCACGTCTTCGATAGTGTTGGAAATTCCTGACACTGTGTCTGAGATGATATCAGAAGTGTTTGAGGTGATTGTTTTGGTAACATCAGAAGCAATTTGGAGAGGGTTTGAGGAGGAAGCAGCAGCACCTGAGAGTGACTTGTTTGATGAGGAGATGATGTTGGAGACTTCTGAGATGGTGTCAGCAGTGTCTGAGAGAGCGTTCGAGACGATATCAGAGGTGTTCGAGGCGACGGTTTTGGTAACATCTGAGATAATTCGGAGTGGATTTAAGGGGTTGATTAATTTGGAAGAACCTGGGAGTGAGTCGGTGACGTCTGAGACGATGTTGGAAGTGTCTGAGAGTGTGTTTGTGACGATATCAGAAGTGTTTGAAGTTATGGTGTTGGTGATATCTGAGACGGTATCGGTGATCTTGGAAGCAATTTGGAGTGGGTTTGAGGAGTTTATTTTAGAAGCATCAGGAAGTGAGTTTGAGATGATCTTGGAAGCATCTGAAAGTGTGTCTGAGGGATTGATCTTAGGTGCACCTGAGAGTGGGTTTGAAGAGATAATCTCTGAAGCATCTGAAAGTGAGTCTAAGGGGTTGATGCTGGATGCACCTGAGAGTGGATCTGAGATGTTATTGGAGACATCTGAGACGATATTGGAGACGTCTGAGAGAGTGTTTGAGACTATATCAGAAGTGTTTGAAGTGATGGTTTTGGCAACATCTGAGACAGTGTCAGTGATCTTTGAAGCAACTTGGAGTGGGTTTGAGGAGTTGATTATGGAAGCATCTGGGAGTACTGAGTCTGGGGAGATGATCTTGGAAGCATCAGAAAGTGGGTTTGAGGAGATGATCTTAGAAGCATCAGAAAGTGATTCTGAGGGATTGATTATGTTGGAAGCACCTGAGAGTGGGTCTGAGATGATGTTTGCAGTATCAGAAAGAGTGTTTGAGATGATATCAGAAGTGTTTGAGGTGATGGTTTTGGTAACATCTGAGACGATGTTAGTAGTAGCACCTAGTAGAGTGTTTGTTGGAGAAAGAATATTATTGCCAATGGTGGGTGTAGTGTTGATTACTGGAATGGAGGGTTGAACTGCACTGGTGACACCTTTTGTGAGGTTCTTCAACATCTTCGCGAAGTAGTGTTACTGATGAATGATGAGAAATGAAAGAAGTACGTTGAACTACGAAGAAAACTGAATATGGTAGATGCTAGCTATAGCTGGTAAGAATGGAGGCTTTTTGTTATATTATATATACATATACATATTTGAAATATAAATTAAATCACTGAAGCATATAGTGTGGTGGGGACTTGAAATTGGAGGACCACCACCGGAGAATTAGCGTAATGCCCTAGCCAGTATCATATGTCTAATATGAGGTTATATATGCTTTAGAGAAATTCTATTTGCATGATATTTAGTTAGTATAATATTTTTCTATAAAGTATGTAACGTAATAGAAATAAATAATAAAAAGTATTCTAAAATGTGTTTATAATAATAATATATATCACTGTATCCTTTTCACCATTATGATGTACTGCTATATGGTAGTATAAAAATATTCTAAACGAAAGGATGTTTTTTTACTGCAAACGAAAGGATTAAAAGGCAGATATCATGCACCCACAGGTATCACTAAGGAGGGTTGGAGGCATTATCTTTATTTTAAAACTGAGTAAAATTAATTTTAAATAGTACTAAAACATAATTAAAATGTATATTTAAAAATAATCTCAATTTTAAATTTTATGTTGAAACTTTTTTACGTTGAGCTGAATCGACTCTAAAATGTTTTTCAGGACACTTTAAGGTTTTGAAATTATATTTTCTATAAAAAAATTTAATTAATAGACCAACTTCTTAACGCAAAAGAAAAAAAAAAACAAAGCATGTCAAGTTAAATATTAATATTCAAAGGTATCCTACACTTGATCTTAGCAAAAGGCCGAGAAAGGTATCCACTATGAAAATTTATCGTACAAAAATCTGACCCACGTGCATATAAACACATAATTAAAATGAAGAATTTAGTACAAAAATCTGGCCCACGTGTATATAAACACATAATTAAAATGAAGAATTTAGTACAAAAATCTGATCCACGTATTGTCCAACGTCAATATAAAAAATAGCCATTACAGATTTTTTTTTTTTTTTTTGGTTAAGGGGAATTTGATTTATTAAAGGGATAAATTGTTTTCTAATTTTTGTTGCATTCTAGAACCATCCATATTTAAATACTACATTAGTCATCTAATTAATTTAGGTCATATGTACAATCATTACAATTTGGTAAAACTCTTCATTCAATTTTTTAATAGTTATTTTCTCACAAGTATTCGCATTTAAGGCACAAAACCATTAATTAGTTAATCTACCTGTTTGTAGTATTTGATTTGTTTTGGTTCCTAAAAATATTCATCTATACAGATTAGCATTAGAGATAAAATTTTCTATAAATTAATAACTTGACAAAATAAACTTATTAGTAAGTATTTTTTTCCCAAGGAACTTATTAATAGTTGACACACTTTAAACAATCAGTTTAAATATATACACAAATGTGCACTTTCATTCAAATTTAATATTAAATTTATAAATTATAAAATTATGATTTACTAAAAAATTATACACCGTCTAAAAAATTATACACCGTTTAACGAAAATTTATAACAATCACTATTATTTCTTCCATACTCGTGCTATGCATGGGAAGTGGGGGGGACCATAGTTCTACTTGAAGAAACTGGAAATGGCATTAGTATATACAAAATACTCTTGGGGTAACTATGAGTATGACTATTGGGTAGTACTAGGGTCGTGTGATGTATTTGTCTCTCGTAATTGTCATTAATGACTCTGGAATCATATCAAATCAAATTCACTTTTATATTATAAATTTATATATATATATATATATATATATATATATATATATATATATATATATATATATATATATAATATTTAGAGTCTCTACATGTGTTTTTATTGACTAAAAAGGATAATGAAAATAAAATTGCTAATAATGTCATTAGTGACAAATTTTATTTGGTCGCTAAGTTTTTATTTATTTTTTATTCTCTTAATTATATATATTTTAATATTTCTTTTATATTTAAAGCGTTGTCTTCGTAATTAATCAAAATAATTCTCTCAGCCGCGCCATATCAAAGCATGCATTCTTAACAGTGTTACTTTTTTTTTAATTGTTATTTGTTAGAGAAGATAAAAATCCTCCCCAAATAATTAATGTATATGCATATTTATGTCTTCAACTTGAAATATTTAATCCCCAAACATGTATGTTTTGTAAAAATGACATAGTTATTATTATAAAATTTAGTTTATGAAAAGGATATTGTTTAGTTTTTTAGTCTAGAACTAGAACGATCGATATTTAAATATTACATAAGTCATTTAATTAATAATTTTGGTCATATTGATAAAATGATTACATTGTGGCATCTTCACTCAAGTATTAAGAATTTAATGTAGTTCAGTTGATAACATATGTAAAATTTGGGAAAAATAATTAACTTTAATTTTGATTTTCATAAAATACAAAAAAGAATGTTAAATGTGATTAAATCTCAATTATTAATGTTATTGTTAATAAAAAAAGTCAAATACTAAAAAAATAACAATTTTTTTATCAAATAGTACTTTTAGTACCTTAAAGAATTTGGATATGACACTCGTGGAATGCATGGGGAAGTAATATTGGAACCATGCATAAAGAAGATTAAAAGTAGATTTTGATCCAATAAACTGTCATGAACTAATGATGAGTTTCCAGTCAGAACCGTGCTTTTTTAATCGGATATGATTCGGCCGTAAGAACAGTGTGTATTAATATTCAAAGGTAAGTAATATAAAAATTAATTAAAATATTAAAATGTATTTTGTACAAATAAAAATATCGACCGTTTGGATTATGCAACGAGAAAATAAAAAATAACACAATTTGGTTTAAGGAAGGTATAATTTGTGTGTGTGTGTGTGTGTTTTTAAGTCTACAACCATCTATCATCATGTGTCAAAGATAGATATAATGATGTGTTAGACATGGACAAATAATTCAGAATTGGGATCATGCATGACAAATGATTATTCCAATGTATTTCAAGGTGATTTTTTTTTTTTATGAGCAAGTCAAATATGAATATATATACTGTGCCCCGGATACCGAAACCCATACACAAGAGTAAAAATAAGACAATCCCAGTAATAAACCCTTGTATCTGGTTCGTATTTATGCAGTAGTGTGGTGCATAAATATATGATAACCAGCTTCTTTACAAAAGTCAATTTTGGTTAGTCTATATATATATATATATATATATATATATATATATATATATATATATATATATAACGAAAATTGAGTGAGTTTTTCAAACCTTTGAGAGGATCCAACAAAGTGTTTGTGATTGTAGTGAGTGGAGACCAGACATTAAAAGTGTTAGAGATGATCTTGGAAACGTCGTGGAATCGTTTTGAGGATATCAGCAGTGTCTGAAGCGATGGTTTTAGAAACATCTGAGACAGTGTCAAAGATTATCTTAGAAGCATCTTGAAGTGGGTGGCTTGATGAGGAGATGATTTTGGAAGTTTCTGAAAGAGTGTTTGAGGAGACGGTTTTAGAAACATCCGAGACAGTGCCAGAGATGACCTTAGAAACATCTTGAAGTAGGTTTGAGGAGATGAGTTTGGAAGGATCAGAGAGTGAGTCTGGGGAGATGATCTTTGACACCTCTGAGATGGGGTCAGAAGTTTCTGAGAGAGTGTTTGAGGTGACGGTTTTGGTAACACCTGAGATAGTCTCAGAAACAATATTAGTAGCACCTAGTAGAGTGTTTGTTGGAGAAAGAATGTTGCCAATGGTGGGTGCAGTGTTGGGAACTGCAATGGTGACACCTTTTGTGAGAAATCGATCGATGAAGTTGAACTATGAGGAAACAGATGATGGAAGATGATATATATGCAAGGGGAAGCTGGAGTTGGTAAGAAATATAGGTTTTATTATGTACGTTTTATATACATATTTGAAATGTAAAATATTAAATCGTTGGACGCTGGGCCATATAGTGAAGTAAACAAAGACAAAATAAATTATAAAAAAGGTATATTCTAACATGTACATCTGTATACGAATAATATCATCATTCTTTCTATCTTTTCTCCATTGTAATTATGTAGTACACATGCAAATATATATTTAAATTAACATGTGCTACATAAAGGAAAACTGATTCTAAACGTTTTCCAAGACATTTTAATTTAAGGTTTTGATACAGTTATAGTATGTTAAAAGTCTCCCGTCACATTTAAGAGTTCATGTAAAAAATAGTTTATAAACATATTCTTCCGAGTGCATGTATCAGCTGGCTTGGGAGTTTTGTTTTTTTCTCACCATTAATTTGGCATTTGTCCTATTCGTTTTATACATGTGCTCTCATTTAGTTTTAATTTTTTATAATAATTTCTTTAAAATAAATAAGTTGACACACCTTCAAGAATCAATTTATATAAACGTGCACTTTCATCAAATTTTAATATTAACTTTATAAAATATCATAAAATTATATGTTCTCACTAAAAGAATAATTACTGTTTAGCGGAGATTTATATATTCTGTAACGACAAGTTTGCTATTGTTAAACGGGTTGATAGCTATCATGAGAGTTTGTTTTAAACAACACTCGGCCATGTACCATCCAGGTAAACGGATCAACATTTTTCTTCATAGTGATTCTTCATTTCGAATGAAAAATACTTGTGATTTATAATAATACAAAAATCTGATTCAATAGAGAATACTCATTATTTATAAAATAAATTCATACTTTCTCATTCCAAAATAAGTGATATTTAAATTTTTAATGTATTATTAATTATTTTTTCACTAATATCTCTAATAAGTTTCATTTTAGTTTTTTTAATATAATATTAAGATTAAGATTAATTTTATAAAACTATTATTCTTTTTAGTTTATTTTTTAAATTTTTTTATGTATGAAATAACTTAGGAAAATACTTATTTTGTAATAGAAGAAGTAAAAAAAAACATAACAATTTTAGGAAAATACTTCCATAAACTAACTTTCGGAAAGAGTGATTTTGGAAGAAAAAAAACAAGGAGGTACATTAATGAAAGAGCGAGGTAGAAGTATCAATTGCCAATGTCTTATGCCAGTTGGCCCAGCCCACATTCAAACCTGAAAGACAGCCATGTCTTACTTGCAAAGGAGTTTGGGCCTTAACACTTTCCAATTTGATAACGAAGATATAACAATGTGCAACTAGTACAATAAGATATATATGTATCCATGGTCACACATGGACCACCAAAAAACATTATTATACATGTACCCACAAATTGCTTTGCATTTTCATTAAAGAATCAACAGTCAAATATTGTAGCTAACTACATTATTATACTATGCCCATTGCAGCCCAAAGAAAATCATATGTCTATGGCAAATCTGTGATGTCTTAGACAAAACTCTGTAACTATGAAACAAAAGATTTCTTACTATGCATTTTCAACATATGGAATAAGAACTCATTCCATGTGTCAATAGGGCCAGGCAAGCACCAATGAACACAATCACTATGTGTAACATTTTGGTTCACTGCATGCCAGACATGGTTATTAGGATGTCCATCAGGCCTCCTTAACATGATTTCAGTTGTGTCCATCATCAAAAACTTCAAACCCCTCTTCCTTGCAACCTTTCTTGCTGTTCTAAACTCCTCCACTTGAGTCTTATATGTCTCAAAAATATACCCATCAAACCTCATTTGTTCCTTGCTATAAGGCCTTGTCCTCTCACAACTCCCTCCTTTATTCCACTCAGCATTCTCAAAGTGAGCAGGGGAAAATGTTCTCAAAAATGTCACCCCCCTGTACCCTTCGAGACTTGCTATGGTTCTCAATGCAGTTCTGAATGCTTTTCTGTATCCATAATAGTAACTAAGGTCTTTGATTTTTCTTCGTTCACACTTGTGGCACCCTACAATTTGTCCTTTTTCATAATACAATGCTGGCCGAAAGAACCATTGGCCAGCTGAGATAATGACAAAATCGAAGGTTTCAACCTCACTAGTCCACGACTCATCTGCCTTATCTAGATACAGTTTCGTGAGGCTGTTGTCAATATCGCTGGTTCTCACCAAAAATGGGGACCAGAGTGTCACAACCGTAAAATTGTAATCTGCATAGAACCACCTTCGGAAATATATGGGATCTGTGGCATATCTCTTGGTAATGTCCTCAGGATGAGCAACCTGAAGAGTAAATCATGGAATCATGTTATTTTTTTTTAGGATTGTGACTTTTCTTCTTATTGGAGATGATGCATGCATGTTTGTGTAATGTAATATGTACGGAACTCGTCCACAAAATGTTACTTCATAATAGCAAGTGAAAGAGAGTAAAAGTGGGACTTTTTTGTTCAACTTTGCCCCAGGGAGACACGAAGCCACTCTCTGGCTTTTATTCCTCAGAAAGGAATTAGTGTACTAGTACTTTTCTTGTTAGTTAGGAAGTAGTTTTCATGCACTACATAACAAAATAAAAAAGTAAACGTTAAAAGTAAGATAATTGGGATTGGAGAAGTTAGTCTCAAGTTGGATGAGTGGCAAGGAACTTACATGATTTGACGAGGGTAGATTTCAACTTGGGGTGAATCTGGCTGTCTCGGTTGCAAGTCAAAGACGATTATTTCAAAACACTAACATTCCTTTTAGAATTGACATATCTTAATAAATATTTTTTAACATATAAAATTATACTTTTATCATACAATTAAAGAATAAGATTAACTGTAATTGTGCCACGGTACTTAATAGATTTAAATTAACTTAATTGCTACCGTCATAAAAAATATATTTTGTGCATGATTTAAAAATAAAATAAAAACTATTTTATTTAAAAAGTCATTCTAGTGTATGATTTATAAAATTTTGAACTCTTTTACTAAGTAGTTTTTATGGTGTGTTTTTTTAATGGTATCAAAACCCTTCCTCGTGAAAATTTTATCAACAATTAAGCTTCATGAGTGGTGATGACAACATTGCAATATTTGCCAATGAACTAAACTTGAGTCTCACATCAAAAGTACGCAAATTTCATGTAGAATTAATAGGATTAATTTTGAACTCTAAAGTTACTATACCATGCTTGTAATTTTTTTAAGTGAAATATTTGAGTGTAAATAATGAGTATGATAGAAAAATCCAACATGAATTTCAGCTTTGAATAGAGGAAATAAGAACTGGTGCAATTGAATGATTAGTGATTACTTACATGACTTAGGAGGCACAACAAAGAATTCATTTGATTTCTTCCCACCGAGTCTCCAACAAAGGCCATGGACTTTCCTCTGACAAGCTCTAAGAAAAGGGTTGCATCAAAGAGTGGAAGCTCGCATTCATCGGGTTTCCACCTCCATTTCAGGAACTCTCTGTCGGGTCTCCCAAACTTCATGCAGTTTTGCTGGTCTATCATCAAATCGCAAGTCTCATTATCGTAGTAAGGTCCTTTACTGTACGGAATCCACTCTCCAGAGAAGATGTTGCATCGTTTCATTTGTGTGATGTTAAAATTCAAACTTTTTTTCGATTCATCGGAATATAAAGGTTTTGGTGAACTGGGTTCCGAAGACTCACCGGAATCCTTAAAATCCAAACTTTGTTTTGATTCATTGGAAAAGAAAAATTCAGGTGAACTGGGTTCTAAAGGCTGGACATGTTTCGATTCATTGGAATAGAAAAGTTTAGGTGAATTGTATTCTGAAGGCTCTGGAGAACCATTAATATCCAAACTCTGTTTTGAATCATTATAAAAGAAAAGTTTAGGTGAAGAACTATTAAAATCTAAACTTTTTTGGGAATCATTGGGAAAGAAAAGTTCAGGTAAAGTGGATTTTGAGAGTTCATTGGAACTGTTAAAATCCAAACTGTTTTTTGAATCATTGGAAAAGAAAAAAATAGGTGAATTGGATTGTGAAGGCTCACGAGGTTCGTTAAAATCCAAACTACTTGTGGTGGTGATGGTGGCATACATCTCAGGAGTGGAAAAATGAAACATTTTAGTAAGAGAAAATGGTAAAAAGATGATGAGCACAGTGAATGGAAGAAGAATAACAACACTCTTGAGAATATTTCCTGACGCCAACTTCCCATGCCCATTGGGAAGTCGTACGGAGGGGAGTTTCATGGTTGAGATGAAATCTGCAGCAGAAGGTTTGCTAGAACCGGCTTATTATATACATATACTTTCATGTTCATGTGTGGTAGGTGTAAAAGATAAAAACCTAGTTGAGTCGGCAACTAAATGCGCTCTATAGTGGCTTGGCATGCAATTGGCATATTGATATCATGGATTCATGATATGTCACAGTTTTGGGTATAGAGTAATCATTACAAATAATGATGTACCACGTGTTAAAAATAAATAAATAAATCTTTGTTTTCTTTGTTAAGTTAGCTAGGGATGAATATAAAACTTTTTAATTAATTTAGGATAAATTTGTAAAAAAAATTTAAAAATATAATTAATATAAAAAAATATTGTAAATGCAATTAAAAAAAATTTGATATAATAAATATAGTAGATATAAAAATATATCTAATATAGTAAATATTAAAAATAAAATTAATACAATAAATATAATAGATATAAAAAAAAATATTTAACATAGTAAATATTAAAAATATAATTATTATAATGAATATAGTAAATTTACATCATATTATAAGTTAAATACTTTGAATGAAAATTTTATCGTTTATAATGATCCTATCTAATTAAGGATATTTGTGGTCTATAAAAAAAAAATAGTATATGTAACATCCCATTATAAGCTAAAATGTTTTCTGGGTTGGACCTAAATCAGGAGAGAGAGACTCTGACGGACTCTTTGGAGTGTAGGCCTTGGGGGTCACCCAGTTTGAGTGCTCCTTTAAGCCTATGTTGATTCCATATGGTTGGAGTATTATGGCAAAACAGGGTGACCTTGACTGGTCTCCCTATGATTTTACCTAGTAAGAGTGACCTGACTTGCTAGTGTGTAGTTTGTCTTATCATGTACTCCTAAGTGTCCGACGAGGTTTTTCACTAACATGATACCACATTGCATATAGGATTGAGTCTTAGTATATATGTTGCATAACGCCTGTGTATTGATCGATATGGATTGATTTAGTGATATTGTGTTTTGATCATTGAGTACGTGAATGTCGTGAAAATGAATGAGACGTGTGTGGTGTTGTGATGTGATGTTGTGCGACGAAATGGTGAAATAACGTGAGATATGCTTAAGTAAGTTGTATTTTGTTTATATGATATTTATACCTTTATGTTGTCTGGTTTTTCTCTATTAGTTAGGAATGTGATAACTCACTTTTTGTGTGTTATCTGTGTTTGAATCCTGTTATGATCTCGAACTTTGTGTTGGTGGGAGCAGATGATTAAGTGAATGACTATGAAGAACCTTATAAGAGAGGACACGATAACACAATACTTTGATAGGATGTGACATTAGAGTATAGGTTTCTATATTAATTGCATGAAATCTTGGATGACCTTGTTTTGAGTCGAGATGATTTATTATTTATTTAGACAAGTTTTATTATGATGTTAGAAAGATGAATGTGAGCCTCTTACCCTGTTGAAAGACTTGTATTTAAATGCATTTTCAAAACTTTTAATTAATTTTGATTTCTTACTTCTTTAATTATTATTAGTACATATATGTGAGGGGTAGAGAGCGTCACAGTAAATATTTATTAATATCCAATATATTAATTTATAATAAGTATATACTATTTATATTTATTATTATTAATTAATGTATAATAATAATATTAAATATTAATAAATTAATATATATATATATATATATATTAATAAATTAACAAATATTAATAGGTCAAGCAACCTATTTAAGACTTACATTTTAGCTAGCATAATGCATAGCCTAACCTCATGACCTATTTATTAAAAAAAGGCCAGAGTTAGGCTTTTTTTAAAAAAAATTAAGTAAAAATTTCAAGCTTCATGTTTTAAAAATAAAAGCCTAGTAGGCTTGATAGGCCGAATTTTACATCATTCTTTTTCTTTTTTTTTGTATTCTTTCAAATGTTTCATATGGGTTGAATTTTTGCATAATATATTTTTGAAAAAGGATAATAAACTTTAAATGTAAATTTCAGATTGAAAATTAATCTCATAACTTATCTACATGATTGAAACTTGTAAAGATATATTAAGATCTCATTGAAGAATCAAATGTCCAATATAATTATGGTGATTAAAAAATGGAATAATAATTAAAAGAAATATTTATTTTCATTTTTATGCCTCTTGTTGATTAATACCCTGAATTATGGATTCTGATAAAAGTCTTTAAGATCTGAGTTAGTTTTTCATGCATTGTTGATTGATAACTTGAGTGATTGGCTCGTGTGTGTGTGAAACCATAACATTTGATCTTTTTGTAACGGGCAAAATATTTTGTATAAGTAAAATGGTGTGGTTCTACCATATGAACAACTGATTTTTTTTTAAGCATCAGCTGAAAGATTTCTTATGTGACAAAATACCCCAAATTAATCAATAATTTTTTCGTAAAAAATCCAAATCTATCCTAAATTAGTCAAAAAGCCAATGAATGTATAGTTTTTTTTATATATATAATCTGATATAATCCTATCACTTCTTTTTGCTTCTAGTAGTTCTGCTTAAAATGGTCCAATGTTAGCTTCTGCACATTTATTTTATGTGCATTTACAAGCTTAATGATACTTTTATTGATGTCTAATGGAGGGCATGTTTGGGTAAACTGTTTAATTAAACATTTATTTAATAAGTTTTTTATTATATGAATAAGGGTTCAAGTCATAAATTTGATCATAAAATTTATTGAAACAAACTAAAAGAATCTTTACCTATCTATCTATGTGACGTTTTAATGTGAATTTTTTTATATTAACATGTTAATAAAAGGTGTCAAAACGCAGAACAATGAACTCAAGTTCCCACTTCGCATGCATGTGCTAAACGTTAGTAGTTTCTTTTGCAGCAGTCTTTGTCGTGGTAGGAGCCAGTTAATTCCGTTCTCTTGAAGCAAAAAAGAAATAAGCATAAAGCAATCATCTTGAAAAGCCTGTGGCACTTGGCACCACCAATGAAAATACTAAACAGGATAGGTGATGGATTAAGGTGCGTGGGTGCGAAATTTTCGACATTCATTATTATTAAAAAATTTATTAACACATATATAAACAAAATAAATCGTAAAATACTTTATCGTGGATGTATTGATATGTAATAAATAATATATAAATATAATAATTGGACCACATAAAAAATTAATAATTAGAAAATATATACTAGTATTAATTAAGAAAAATAATTGTTTTTGCAATAGTTAAAAGTATGTGAGCCTCCCTCTTGCAATCACAGGTCAATTTATGTAGTTTTAGTTTCCATATGCCATTAGTATGGAATGGGTGAAGATGCGAAGTGGGTGCTTTAAGTCGAGAGAGCTTTTATTTATTTATTTATTTATTTTTTTATGCAATTGTTGAGAAAGCTATTCATATTTAATGATATGATTATTTCAAAAAAAAGTATGAACAAAAAAAGGTGTGTGGAAAAAATATAATTCATTTTTAACTTATTAAGTGGCATCAAGTTATTTAATTTGGAAACTACTTGATTTTGGAATAGAATTTTATTGAGGGGTCATAATGCAAAATTTGAATTTAATTGATAGTTAATTTTGATTAAGAATAATTAAAATTTATCTATTTTACTGTTGTTCTTAATGAAATAATGAAGAATTTAATATCATTGTAATTTTTACTAGCAGGATTTAAAAAAAGAAAATTTAAAGTATTTTAAAAGAAAATTGATGCAAAAACTTAAAGAAAAAGTTGAAGATTAAGATAGCTGATTTAGCGCGCACAGACCCAACGCGTCTCCTCTACTTTTGGTGCATGACTTATTTTATAAAATTTTTTACAACTTAGAATGATAAGTTATGATATGAATAATTACATGTTGGTAATTAAAAAACATATAGGATATAAAAAAAAAAACCAAAAAATAATATCGGCTTTTAAAAAAATTAATGTTGTTGTTTACTTATAACATTGGTTTTTCTAAAAACCAATATTGGTGAGAAAAAAATAACATATGTTTTTTTTATAAAAAGTGATATTGTTTTTTTGGTAAAACAACATCGATTTTTAAACAATCAATGTTAACGTTAATATTTTAATGTTGATAATTTTAACATTGATTAATAACTAATGTTAAAAGTCTTTAATAATTGATATAAAAAACTTATTTTTTTTAGTAGTAAGACATAAAATAGTATGAAGTGTAAAATTAGTTTAATTTAAAACCAATTTTAAAACAAATTCATTTTAAAAATAGCCTTTCAAATTGATTTTGTAAGAAAATAATTTTCAAACTGATTTAAGTTATGAAATAAGCATTGCTACACTCACAACTAATTTGAGTACAACTGAGAGCAGGTCCAAATATAAATAATGACTTTGCCTTATTGTTAATTATTATAAACAAAACTTTATAGAAAGAGGTTCATGATCCAAGTTGAGAAGAAGGTGGTGGGCTTGCCAGCATGGGAATATACAAGTCAAGCGAAAATCCAAAACGCCACCTAAGTGGTCCTCGATCGTGTCCAATATAGATAATTGTAGAACAAAATTTTGAATTTATTTATATATCTTTATTTCACCAAAATTCCAAAACACCAACATTAACCTGATCTAATTTATCTCACCAAATATTTAAAATTAATGTTGATGAATATATTTTAAATTATATAAACCTGAAAAATCTAAAAAGTCAAACTTATATATAAAGGTCATTTTAAGCAAGGTCAAAAAAATGAAGGCCTTTGGTAGACTAATAAAAAGCTTAAGACAAGATATTATAAAACATAAACTAGCAAAACCTAGCTTAATTAACCTATTTTCACTCATACCTGGAAAAGCAAAATTTAAGCTTGCTACGCATTTCCCTAGAGTGACATTCTTTTCATATTTGTACCTGTCTACTAGAAACAATAAGATGATAAAGATGTAGCAAATATAAAATATTTTGCTTTTATACGTATTTTTTGTTGCATTTCAAAGGGTTCAATCGATGACATAAAAGACAGTACAAGTGAATGCACGTTTTTGTTAAGGGGTCTTTTTCTGTATTATCAAGATCACGATAAGAAACCATCAAGCAAAGCTTGAATTTTAGCCACTTGGTTTGCTTTTGGTTGTATTAGCCTCCAAAAATTGGCACTATCAATAGTAATCGGTTGATTGCACCACTACCAGTCGATTTATGGTCCCCGTATTATTAATATTAGACTTCATACTAAAATAGTTATTTGACAAAATATATATAGACATATAAAATAAGAGGGTTATTAAATTTTTAATCTTTCAACCTTTTCATATTATAACTTTTGGTCCCTCAAAATATTTTTAATTAGTAACTTTTAGCCCTTCATTCGTTTTCTTCATCATTTTTAGTTTTTCTAAAAAAATTGTCTCTCATTTATTTTTATTTTTTTAAAAGTAATCTCAAATATAAAATAAACAAGAAACTAAAAATTGACAAAATAATAACTAATTTTGAGTAATAAAAATAAATAAGAGATTAAAAATAGAAAAAAATTAAAAGGACTAAAATTATTGACATAAAATTAAGGAAAGAATAAAAGTTCTAATTTTGAGAGACTAAAAATTGAAATTTAAAAAAGTTGAAGAATTAAAAACTTAATGTCTCTAACAAAAATTAATCATTATTATCGCTGAAGACTAAAACAAACATAAATAATAATAAAAAATAGACGTCTTTGTACCAACAAAATATATCAATGACATAAAAAAAATTATAAGCAGGGGTGAAACGAATTTGATCTCAATTAAAAAAAGATTTACAATGCACGCAAGGAAGTTTACAATTACAAGCAAGATTACGTAAAAAATTGATAAATGTATGCAATCAATTTCATTTGTCAATTTGAATGCAAATGAAGCCTCTCTTCAGCTGATCTCACACCCTCCATCTTCAACATTCCTAGTAAGAAATCGCTCCATGTGTCTATAGGCCCAGGTAAGCACCAATGCACACAATCATTGTACAGTGTCACATTTTCATTAGGCCAATGCCCATATCTACTTGGATGACCATCTGGTCTCAACAATGATGCTTGTGTGATATCAAATAGCCTATATTTCAAACCCTTCTTTCTGGCTTCTTTCTCCGCAATTTTGAACTCCTCCAATTGAATCATATAAAACTCCAAATTGAGGCCCTCTAATTGTGTCTCAGTGCTCTTAAATGGCTTAGTTCTAATGCAATTCCCACCCTCATTCCACAACCCATTCTCAAAATGAGATGGAGCAAATGTCCTAAGAAACACTGTCCCTTTGAAGTTCTCTAATCTATTGATGGCTCTAAATGCAGTCCTAAAAGCCTTTCTGTAGCCATAGTACATGGTTAAGTCAGGAACATTTTCTAAGAGGCAATAGTGGCATCCAACAATTTTTTGTTTCTCATAGAACACCATTGACCTTGTAAACCAATGTCCTCCATTGAGAATGACATGGTCAAAATCTTCAATTTGGGTTATCCATTTCTCATCTGGCTCATCAAGGTAAAGGTTGCAAAGGCCTGTTGGGCCTGGACCCTTTGCATCTGCTTCTTTGGATTTCACTAAGTGAGTTGTCCAAAAAGCAGCCATGGTGAAGTTGTAACTTGGGTACTTCCACCGCATAAAGTAGTCATCTCTTTTGTATGATACATCTATGGGCCATTCCACCTGAGAAGTTTAAAAAAAAAAATTGATTGGTGAATGCAACTTTGCTAAACAAATAAAAGTAAGGAGCAAGAATGGTCAGTGAGGTTGTTCATCAAATAAAGCATCATTTGGTACCAAACAAACTACATATGTTGTTTGTTTGAAATGTGAATTCTTGTTATTGTACAATAATTTGAGGAGATACAATATTTAACTGATATTTTTTTCGTTGGCTAACAACAACAACAATAATGTATCAAAATTTTTTATTAGCTTAAATTATATACGCTGTCTGCAAAAGAATTTTCAAACTTGAACAACTATTCAGATGCATTTAATTAAGAGTAACTAATGCTACTTTTACATAAGCTTCTCACTATAATTTTGCAACAACAAAAAAAGAGAAATATGAGATAAAATAAATAATATAATGTAGATGAACAAAAAATATACTATAAGTCGTTGCAAACTTATATGCAGTCGAGCAACAGGTCACTTCTAAAAGTTAAGTTTCAAAATCATATTCCTTTATGTGAGGAGTCCTCTCTTTCAGCCATCTTCGTACTACTATATGTACTACTTTTAAACTCCTAAACACTGTCCAAATTCTCAAATTATTCTATGTGTAACATCACTTTTAGAACCATTCCTTTTGGCCACCTTTATTATATATCTTAAGTCATGTTTTTCTAGATCTGTTCCCAGTGAAAAGATGGAAACCCTGCATGTTACAAACTCGGAGGATCCAGCTCATAGCTACATTGTTTACATGTGAACTTTTCCGCAAAAGACACACAAATGGATAGCTAATCTCATTAATAATGCATTACGCTAATGCCAATAATACATTATGACACATTCACTTTTGTATTTGGAGTAAATAAAATAATTGAGTGGTCCCATACGGTTCCTCATCTTGATTCCCTTCAAACACTAACTAATAAGAAATTTTGTCCATGCATATATGGATTTGGTTGGGCAAGCTTTAATTTGGCATTAATTTCATATTCAACCAATTAACGACTTAGTCCAATGCGAAGTCATAATATTATCAAGAGTATTTGACGTGCACAAAAGCATTTCTAGTTTTTCTTCTTTCAGAATACGTGACCTCTCAACCAGATCTATTATTTTGGTTGAGCTTCAACAATTATTGAACTCTCCAGCCAGACCACCTTTTGTTCCCTCTCTTTTTCTTATAGATAAAGTTTGATGTTACAACGTCCTTAAACCTATAATGGCAAATCTAACTGCTTGATTTTGTTAATTACCTTTGTTCTTCTGCACAAGACCCTCAATAATTTACATAACTTTAAATTATATATGCTAAAAGCTATGTAAATTTCATTCTCTTAATTTCTATCTAATTAACTAATGCATATCTACTTAAAAATATTTTTATAGAGAAATAAAGCAATTATTGTCAAAAACAATTTAGAAGGAATATTGTAAAAAGGGATGAAGACAAACTCAAAAGTGTTTTATAAAAACAACCAAACGTAGTATAATAATTTTACTATTCAAACAACCACTTTCCTAATAGCCCTACGCATATTGGTTGGAATGTCAAAAGACAATCTGACATAAAACAACAAGAAGCTGGGGCACCGAGTGTTTTCTTTTCCCCTGTGTCATTCAGGAGAAATGCTAGCTACTACTAATTACTTACCCTTTAACACGTTCTTTACATGTTAGGTACATATTATGTGTGCCATACTAAATTATTTCGAGTTTTTTATATTCTTTATTTAGTTTCTTTCATAAATTTCTCTTAATAATTAAGTTTTGACACCATCTTAATGTGAAAGCTCAATTCTCAACCATTTCTACTTTCTAGCTAGTTTGGCAGGACTTGGAACAATTATTGCAAACGGAAGTGCAAGTTGACATAGACTCTTCATAATATTCGTATAATCCAAAGCGGAGGCCAACAGAAAGAAAAATACTACTACCACCAACAGAAACTAAGTTATGTCAGAGTAGCTTCGTGCATAGGCTAATTTTGGGAGTACAACTGAGTATAGTCGAGAAATCAAAGTTTGGTATAGTAATTTTTTCGATACGAGAATTTCTTTTTTTAAATCTCGTTTTGAATTTTGGACTAATTTAAGTCTAGTTAGGTAGGTATACTTGAAGGGTCAAGAATTAGACAGACACCTTTTTTTATTTCAATATAGAATACTGGATCTCTTCTTTAGAGAAACGAAGTACTATCACTGAAGTGATAAACTTAGATGATTTTGGTGAAGGAATTTACCATCACTAATTTAAGGGTAGACACTTTCTTAATTTTATGTGGTAGAAACAGACGTGGAGGACAAGGTGCGGTGAATGTGATTGGCACATTTTCCCGAGAAAAAGATTCGATTTCCTCGGCATGCATGCATGTTACTTCCATTTGATCATTTACCTAATCCTTGAATTAGTTGAATATCATAATGGACTTAGGTGAACTAACCAGCTACAAGTAAAATGACAAGGCACATGTATTTATATTTTTCCTTGATAAAAATTTGTTCAATAAAAAAGAGATAAGAACAAAAAAAAAAGAAGAGGTATTTGATAAGATGATTGATGTGATGAAAAAATCATGATATTATAAAGTGTTATAAAATATTATTGTATGGATAACAACTCATCGTTATAAGAGTTGGGATAAAGACACTTGGGGTAAACCCAATATGTACTGATTAAGTGTATTACATAGCTTTAAAAAATAATAACGTTTAATTATCGGTGAAACTTAACAATATATATGCTGAAGATAAAGTTAAGATAGTGATTTATCGGTAATTTTGGCTAAAACCTTATTGACGTCTAATCTTCACGAGTCTACAGTCATTAGAAGAATAGTAATTATGTCTCTGTCCAAAGATTTGAAATCCCATCTACTCTACACTTCAAATTTAAAAATTTAAAAAGTTGCAAATCTTAGATTTCCATAAGTGTATTATTAATTAATTATTAAGATATTTAATATTTATGGCTCTGAATTTCAGGTAAAGTTTAGTCTTGTCATGTGATCAGATCCTAAACTAATTTTAAAGTTTATCCTAAAGTTTACAAGTTTAGTTTTTTCTTTTTAAGTATTATTTTGTCTGGTAGATGAAAAAATAATAATCTCTCAAACTAGATCAAGCGCTCAAATGAGATTCCTTCCAACAATATTATTTTAGTTCTTATTTTTAATTATTTATATAAGTTAATTAGAAAACACCGAGATAAAAATAATTCAGATTTTTAAAATTATAAATGAAAAAAATTCAAATTAAAAGATCCTTATTTAAAATAATTAAAAAAAAACCTAGCTAGCTGGTATATTATATATATATATATATATATATATATATATATATATATATATATATATATATATCAACGGATCAAAAATTGACTTCAGAGTACTCCTACCATAAGATTAAAAAAATACTAATTATGAAACAATAAAGCAAATATATTTTATAGTCGATTCAAAATGTTAAGAGAGAAAAAAGTAAAAAAAGAAAAAGTAGTTAAAGATATATAGAACCATGATGATCTAATTTTCATCGAAGTAGTAAGGCTGAAGAGAGTTACCCTTGATAAGAGGCAAATCATGGACTGCATTTGATTTCTGCCAACTGAGTCTCCAACAAATGCCATGGATTTTCCCCTCATTATCTCAAGAAACTGGAAGGGGTTGAACACAGGAAGGTCACATCCATTTGGCTTCCACTTCCACTTCATGAACTCAGAGTCTGTTCTACCATACTTCATGCAGTTTTGGTGCTCATGAATAGCCCAGCATGTTTTGTTTGTGTAGTATGGAGCCTTTGGGTTTGGGACCCATTCCCCAGTGAAAATGTCACACTTCTTTATGGAAGTTGAAGGCAAGCTTGCTGACTCATTCAGATCATCAAATGCTGATGATGGTTTCTTGGATAATTGCTTATTGCTCTTCAAAGATGATGATGAAGAAGAGTATCTAAACAAAGGGTAGGAAAGTGGTGTGACAGTGAATAACAGTACGGCAAACACTGCAAGCAAAGTCACTTTTGGGATCATTTGTTTTGGGGTGCTTTTACCAAAGAGAAGCTCTATAACTTGGAACTTCATTTTGGAAGGAGCTGAGGGAGAAAGAAGAAAGGGGTAGGGAGGAAATGGAGGAGTTTTGCTTATATAAATATCTTGTGTGTGTAAATTAACTTTAGAGAAACTTTTTCTTGTTATTATTTATTTGCATTATGATTGCAAGGACTTAAGGAAGTTTCTCCATACTCAAGGACTTTCTAAACTGGATGGCTCTCCTAGCTATAGCTAGTTACACTTAATTAAATATCCCTTAGGTTAATTTTTTTTTTCCACACATGCACGAGATGTGTTTTGAAAATTAATTTTGGATTTTCGCTTGTCCTTGATGTATCCATCACCCCCATGCTTTTTGCGCCATGCTATAAAATATTAGGAATTGTCTTTTTCTGTGTCCTATTATAATTTATAAACTTAATTACGCAAATACTCCATATATATAGTAATTAATTTATCAAAACTGATGCTCTTTCTTTTTTATTAAAGCATACGGGACAGGCTGCTTATTTCTATAACAACGTATATTAGACGTCTTGAAATGTCTTAAAGTACGTAAGTAAGCAATTAATTAATTAAGTGAGCAGGTAAATGATAGTCATTATAATATGTTAAATCAAGTGTTGACTTATGCTAGTACGCACTGAGTTTTGCTTTTATTTTGTTAATATAAAACTGAAATCTATATTTAAGACAAAGACTAGTCATATTTTCAATCCTCGCGAATTAAGGAGTAACGGGTAGAAAACAAGAGAAGAGAATTAAAAAAAAAAAAAAGAATTAAAGAATGTGTAACAAGTTAAGCAATAAACAATGTTAAGAATATTAAAATTACTACTCCTAAAAATAAATTAAATATAAAAGAAAAAGAGTTTAACTTTTATACGCGATATAAAATATTATCAATTAATTACAGTACACGTCAACTTTAAACCAAACTACATCTAGATATGTGATCATTCATCCAATATCATCTTTTCATCTGGGACTAAGTGTTGTTTGATTGTAGATATATATGAGAGATATGAAAAGAAGTTTTTAAAATTATGTATGAATCCCACACTATTTTTTTTCTATTTTAATTCAAATATTTTTTTTTCAATTTTTTTATTTTATTTTTCTCTTCTACACAACCAAACTTACTAACCCTAAGTGTAAATATTTGGGTTCTCTATTCAAGGGTAAATTAAATTAGGCAATTTATTTCTTAATTGATTCAATTCAAGACCTTCAGACCCCAGGTTGTCATTGAAAACTGTCAATATTCAGAAATACAATCACTCTTGCACGCCAGAGTTTTAGATCCAGATCTCTATATATTTTTGGTATAATAATTCTGAATTTTCTTATACCATCGTTTTATTGATTCTCATTGAGTATAGTTTATGTTTTTAAGATATTAAATATTTTTTTATTCTAGTTTTTTTATAAAATAAGAGAAGGATTTCATTACTAGAAATATATGATTTTCTTGCAGAAAAAAATTCTGCAAGAGTTTTCCAAATATATGACTATTTTTTGTGAATTAAAATATGAAGAATTTTTTCCTAGGAATTTCTTTTATTTTTTGCAGATTATCTTGTGAAATTAATTTTGCATGAAATATTTAATATTATTGTAATTAATCGTGATAAAGGTTGTACATAAGTATTCCGTGAATTTTCTTAGAGATTTTCCTCCTAACTTTTTCCCGGATAAGTTCCGCACAAGCAAAAACTAGAAAATCTAGTCAAGGATTTCAACATTAAAAAAAAATGTCAACATTCTGTATCATCATTTTGTTAAAAAAAAGTTATTTAAAAAATATTTTTAGATTGATTTCTTGTATAACCAATTTAAAAAACAACTTATACGCAATTGTTTACTCTGTACAAAAATATCACCACTATACGTAATATCACATCAATTTTCTAATAATCATTTTTCTAAGTAATAAGCATGCTATAACATCATTTTAAGGTAAGAGATCCTAACTAAGTTGACAGTCCAGACTCTATCAATCACCTGCATCACACCAGAAGTATAAATTAAGTACAGTAATTATAAATTACTTATGTAAAGAGCATTTTTACACAAAAACGAATTCTCCTTGAAATAAGTTTTAATACAATTTTATAGTACAAGCTGGAGTTTAATTATTGGTATGTTTATAATATCTTTTCCATTGAATTTTGTTGGTCGACTTGTTTGAAATTACTACTAACTCATGTGAGGTACTCATTGATTATATTGAGAAATTCCTATCCCGAGATTACCTAGCCTTGAAAAAATGCTACTAACTTATTAATGGAAGTTGACATGAATTGCAACGGCTTCTTATATGAGTCTAGTTCTAGAATAATTTCATAACAAATACTAGTACGGGTCAATTAGACAACTAACATCATCAATGGATTTGTAAGAGAGGAAATGGCTAAGAAATAGATCGATCTCGTTGATCTTTGTTCTGCAATCATAGAATATCGAGGACACACGTACGAATCACAAGTCATGATCAAGACTAGCATATAAATTTAGGCCTTATATAGATGATAGAAATTGAGTCTTATTAAAATTAAATGTATTGCTTTTTATTGTTTGACATGGTAGAAACAATTTTAAACTCATGAATCTTATAAATAGATGTTCAATTCATGTTTTTTAATAGCCACTACTTTTTTAGTTGAGACATATAATTGTTAAACATGATCACATAAATGAATGTATTTACGAATCTTATCACAGTACTTTCCGGTTTCAGGTTTATAAGGAGGGAAACAAGAGCCATGGGTACATTAGGTAAAAGATTGACCAATATTAATGCTGAGACCATTCGACTTCAATTCCAATTATTAGTATTATGTTACTGCTAGCTAGTAGTAATGTTCGGTCTTGTGTACTAGACTTCTAGCTGTGTACCTGACATTTCTAGTATATATATGTCATTTTTTTTTCATTCTTTTTTTATTATTATTACTTACATTAAACAATTTCTAATTTAAATATTAAATTTTGATAAATCATATCAAATCAATATACAAAAAACAATATATCTAGCTAGGTTCAAATTATATATTTCTATAATTGTTTCTTTATTGCAAAAGTTTTATCTCTTATTGTATTTTCTTTCTTCTTAATTAAAATATGAGATTTCATCATCTACAATGGAGTACGTGGATTAACATTAGTAAAATATATAGTTTGGTAGACCTAATTAAACGCCTTTTCATGGTATAGTGCCTCACTGCCTCTAGTTTGTGAATTGCGAGGTTACCTTTAATTTTCCTATCCATTTAATTTCATTAATGAGTCATTGCTCATTGGTCTTGTATCTCTTTCTCCTTTTTCTTTCTATTGTTTTCTGTGAAATAAAGTGGGGACTAATACATTAATAAGCGATTTGATATTTAATTAATCGAACAAGAACCTAACGAAAAGACAATTCGCGAGCTTATGAGCAGAATTCAATCGTAGAATTGTTTGATTTGTCATCTGCTTTTATTTTTATTTATTAAAAAATAGAAATATAATTAAGTAAAAAAATTGAAAAGATTTTCAACAAAAGATTCTGAAAATAGAGCTGAAAACAAAAGAAGAGACGTATTTTGTGTTTTCTTAATGACTTGAAAACAGAAACGATTAAAAAATATATATGGTGGCAAATTCTTGTTTTCTTTATGCTTTTTCTTTTATTATGTTTGACTGCTTTGTGAGGTTTTTTTCAGTAGAACAAGTTCAATAGAGAAGAAAGATGAGACTAATCGATACACGAAAATGAATACACAACAACCTTCAATAGTGCAATTCAGTGTCCTCTGTAACTGCCTTTGACGCCCACTCATCTTGAAGCTATGTGTTCATATCAATGGTGTCCAAGTCGTGTCTTTGTGCCAAACAATAGAGCGTGTTTGGATGGCGGGCAAAGTTGCTACCGCATGAAATATGAACCTCAACATAAAAATAAGGAAAATGTTTTCTAAAAATCTATAAATCACGGACACTTCAGTTCCTTGTCGTGTCCGATGTCCGACACGCATTCGTGTCGGTGTTCAACACCGACACAACACCTGTACTACGTTCTATATTTTAAACATTACAAGTGTTCACGTGTTCGTGTTCGTGTCCGTGTTGTGTTCAATGTCCGTGTCAGTGTCGATACTTCATAACTAAAAACAAAGGTTGAATGCAAATGTAGGTTGGAACCTGCAATCCAAACATGCACTACTTAGATGGCAATAACAGCACTTCGGAGACAGTGTAGGAAACAAGATTTGGATGGAACTGGACACGTGTATTTGGGTACTGGGACTAATCAGAAGATGAGACGTACACAACATTCAAACAAACTATACTACCTACGAAGACCAACGTAACGTAGGCAAGTTACAATTGAGTGCATGCACTTACCCTTAAATAAATCCACGTTTACATAGTTTTAAAAATTAAAATCCATTTAACAATTAACAAATTAAAAGGTTTACGGATTTTTAGTTAAAGATGTTTGTTTTAAGAATGAGAGCAAACTTTTACGAATTCTTTCCAATGAATACATTAGAAGTATAAGTACAAAAGGTCAAATTTATCATTTGACATATTATTAAAGTATTGGTAGGATTAACTAAATTTTTATTGCCTAAACTTTTATAAATTCAATTTTTAGTTTCTAAACTTTTATTTGATTGACTAAAGTTTTTTAATTTTTTTCATTTAGATTTTTAGTCCTTAAACTTTAGTTTGATTATTAATATTCCTCAATTTTTTTCTCTTAAGATTTTTAGTTTCAAAACCTTTCAAAAATTCATTTTTTAGTTCTTGAAATCTCATTATTTGAAAAAAATAATTTAATAACTAAAAACTTAGTTAATTCGTATAGGTACTTAAAAAGTTTACCTTCGGCCTTAGACTTTTCGTTTTTTTTTTAATCCCCTTAAATATAATATATATATATATATATATATATATATATATATATATATTTAATTTCTCCTAAGCAATAATTGAGAAGGAACGTGGTACTGAAGCTAATAATGAGAGAAATTTGAGCTTTACACCTAAATTAAGATGTAATATTTTTTGTTGCCATTCCCGGATTGAGATGTTGGTCAAGTCCAATAATTCAGGCCCGCCCGCCCAACCCAATCGTTAAAAGGATGCCTTTTACGTTGTCTCACATCTTACGAGAATGATTGTAACTCACCCTTTTATCATGATCCTTTACTTTATTTTATTTGATTTAGGTATGAAAATGTAAACAAAAGATAGTGAAAAAATGAAAGAAAAAAATGATATGATATGATATTTTAGGTTATTGGATTGCGTAAGATCTGGAAAGAAAAAAAATATAAACATGTATATAAATTTGCATAAATATTTGGAATAAAAAATATGTATAATAAATAAAGGTATTTTTGTCTTTCTACTCATTTAACTTTATCTTATTCTCTTTCTCTTAAAATTGAGAAGAAAAAAATATTTGAGTGGGTTCTACCATTTTTCTTCTCCCCTTGTTTTCTTGCATGTCAAATGAAAAAATCTTTTCAATAAATGTATATTCCTCCCAATTCTTTCCTTTTTGCTAGTTTTCTTGCCTTTCCAAATGGAGTTCTGTTAGATATAGAGAAAGGAAAATGTTAACTAATGTTGTAAGAACATTGGTTAAAAAATTAAAAGTAAAAAAACATATTAGAAAATGCAATAGTGCATTTTTATGATTCCTAATGCAATTCTAACCTGATTTGCAATGAAATTTTCATTTGTATTCCTTAACAAGTGTCCTTAAGAGTTAAGACAATAGTTAGTAAGATGTTTGCAGAATTATTTGTATTGATTGAGCTAAAAATCCATTGGATCTAAAGATTAAAACAACATGCACAATCTTAAACTATTCAATTATGATCTAACAGTCTATATTTTAATTTTCATTTCTTACCATAACAATTAACAAAACTTAACTTATTTGATAGTCTGCGTAATATATCATGTAAGTGACTGCACGTCAATAAGTCATCGTTATTTGTTATTATTCAAAATGGATTAACGACATATAAAATATTGAATTCAACACTTTAAAAATAAAATAATGGCTAGCCACAAATCACACTGAATTTTATATCTTATTTATAATTATGGAAAATCGTGGTTATACAATTAAGAGTTTAATTTATATATTCTATTAGTGTAAATTTTTTTTTGTATAAATATTTATTTTATCATCACGTCAATATGTCATCTTAATGAATAAAATAAAATATTCAAATTTTGTTATATGTGTGTAAAAATGTTTCACGTTGATAATATTATAAATAAAACTCTAAAAATAATCAATATTTGATTTGATAAAGCTATTACTTTAAAAAAAATTAATTCATTATTAATGTAAAAGTTTGACTATTAATTCATCATTTGATTTGATAAGTAATAGATTTTGTGTGTGTGTGTGCATAAATGTTCTCGATCGATAATCAGATGCAATTCTTTTCAAACTAGGTTTTAACATTTCTAAAGAAGTCTTCACCGTGCACATGGTGAGCCATACTTAAAACTCAACTCTTCAATAAATGTGTTAAGTTTTGTTGATAAAAGTTATACTCTATTAAAGAAAAAATGTATTAACGATTATTTAGTTTTCAAATTATTTTTCCATAAATTAAGTGAGAGACTAATCTTAAAGATACAGTAGAACACAAATGTGCTTTATTTATTTGTTTATATATATATATATATAATAGTTGAACTCTAAAATTAAGAACTTCACAACAACTTAGTTTATTAAAAGATTCGGCTCAATGATAAGTGAGATTTAAAATAAATTTTAACAAAAATATTTTTACTTTATTCTTAGGTTTAAAACCAGGTGTTCAAAGAATTGGAATTCCTTTCTACACTATTTGAGAGTTTAACCTCTTGCATAATGATTTGAAATATTCAAATTCCTTTGACAATTTAATTATACAATAGAAATAAAACAAAACAAATATAAAAGAGATTAATCATCTACCCATTCGAGAGAAGGCCTTTGTTTTCAATTAAATTATGTATTCTATCTTATTTCCAAATAAATACTTGAATGAAATTATTACAAAGAACTTGGATCCATATATTATATATCTTCATTGCTACATGCGTGGTTCGCCTTGCGTGATCTTAATGCTTACCATTCCACACCCATTCACACATTCACAACCACCCACCCCTTCAATTCATTCATTCCCTCGTCCTTACTTGTTTCCTTTCCCCACCCTCTAACATACACACATATACTATTTAACCATCATATATAGACCCCTTTATTCTTCTTTCTACAACAAGTATATTTTTTTTTTCATTTTTTGTGCATTCTCTACCAAGGGGAGTGGAAAGTGTTCTGTTGCCAAACAAAACAAAGCCACAAGGTTTGTTTCTCTTCCTCACCCTCATGTTTTTCACTTGTATTTTCTTTAACTTTTTCTTCTTTTTTTGTTCTTGTGCACTGCTTAGTGTTTTTAGCTTTCAACGTTTAATTTGAGCGAATTAATAAGCCAAAATGGTGATGCTGGGTTTGGGAAGGCTTGTAGTGACTCTAAAATCCAAAATAAGGTCTTTGAAACTGAAGAAACCTTACGATAAGATGGAGAAGAGTGACAGCATGAGAGTGGAGATAAGAAGCAGGAAGACCAGAAAGCTTATTGAAGAGACCCTCAAAATTGCTGATTCACCTAAGTCCAAAACCTTCAACTTATGATGGTATACATATGCTACCTTATGTTTAATTGTATGTATTGGTAAAACCCTTCAATAATAAAGGTTCTGCTCTTCATACATATGTTGCTTAAATTTCAATGAGGTAATTAGCTTTATCCTTTTTAACTTTTAGGCTCTTAGCCTTTCCATCAATCTTATGCACCCACCACATACCAAGTCAGTGCTAATTATGTTGTGCATAATATAAATCTAGAACTTTGTTGTTATCTTAGATTGGTATGAAGCATGCAAAGACTTTGCAGAATTAGTATGAGTTTGTTTTTTGAGGCCATTTGCTTAGATAAAAATGGAAGAAAAAAAAAACAGCAGCAAAATGGAAAGAAAAAAAGTAAAACTTGGGGGGAAAATATCTCTGTTTATACTGTGGATAGTAGTTTTTCACTGAAGCTTCTTTCGTTTTCAAATTTATTGCGTATTAACATCAGGTCTGGTTTTGGGTGGACCATCCTAAATATAGAAGAGTGCAGGGCATTTATGTCACTTTCACCTGCTTCTTTTCTATTGGTTCTACTGAATAGGAGAAATTTTAATATTTTGAAGATAAACAAAGAAAAAATAGTCTATCGTTTTAGGTTATAATCTAATTACAAATTCTTATGTTTAAGTGCATTTGTGGTTCAATGTTTTGAATAGTAGAAATCCAATCTGAAGCAAACATCCACAGCTTTTGAGTTTTCACATGAATTTGATTTGAAAATTGGAAAATATACGAATGTTCATTAGATGAAAATTCGAACAAATGAAAAATTTATTGACTTTTTTTTAATAATTTATGTAAAAATTATACATAGCATGAATTCTGATTAATTGATAGTATAACTTTTTTAAAGTAATAATACGTATAAATAAATTATACTCAATAAATAACGTAACATATATGTGCAAGAAGGATTTCATTTCTCTAAAACGAGAGAATGCACCTTAAAGAACAAAATACAATTACAGTTGTTGATTAAAAAAAATAATTGATAATTGTGATAAAATCAAATATACATAATAAATAAAATTAGTTAAAATCGATATTTTTTTATTAATGGGTGTGCACTTTTTAAATTTAATGGCTAAGAATTGGCTTTCTTAATACTATCGACATTAGATAACATTTGACCCGAGGAATGAATAATTGAATATTAGTTAACTGAAGTTTTTTGTTTCAAGATAAATATTAAAAAAAAATTATTGTATCAATGAATTAACTTTATATTCAGTAATATTTGAAAATAATTAATTATTTTAAAAAAAATCATTTAAGTAGTTAATTAAAAAAATAAGAGTTTTGATATACAACGTAAAGAAAAATTAATATACTATAAACTAATCAGAAATTATGTTTTATGACCTTTAAAATAATCATTTTTGATAAACTGAACATACTTAATTATAAGAGGCGTCCTTCTGTTGTTAACTATACACGCATAATACACCTGAGAAACAAAATTAATATATAGAATTCTTGAATAGTGTTTAAAGAATATATGTTATACAAGAGTTATATATATATATATATATATATATATATATATATATATATATATATATAAGTTCATTATGAATCAGATCAATGCCTTGCATGAAGTCGATTTCCAACATGTTTTATCTGATTTACAAGTAGTTTATTTTATTTATTTTCAAGAGATTGTAGAGTATGCTTTTGAAATGTAATTGATTTTAAGGGTAAAATGTTAAAGTTAATACAAAAAAATCATTTCAAACAAATCTTCATATACGGATAAATAATATAATTTATTCACATCGATCTATGTATAACATGGGGTTATTGCGTAGGTTTTCTTAATCAATTTTTTGAGTACAAAAAAGAAGGATAAGCTGAATGAGGGCAGAATCCTCTGATCTAGCTAAGGTCCAACAATAGATAACTATATATATAAGAGATAACTCATCAAACTGAACCACCATTTCCCCAACAACGGAAAACTATATATAATGTTACAAAGCTAATTCTAGGGTTACTCTAATTTACCTAATCAAAGCAATAAAAAAAGATAAATGAAAAATAATATAAATTTCATTCTTTACTCATTGATTGATTTTCGCATAAAAAAATATATTTATATATCCTAATTGATGCTAATAAATAAATACTATCTATCCATGTGTCAACATCTTATTATTTATAATAAAAATAATAATATATCAACTATATCTTATATAATCTTTTAACCATTTAATTTTAAAAGCATATTTAGATCTTCCTAGACTCATCCTAATATATATGCTCCCGATATATAGTTTTAAACTTATAGTGTAGTAAGGTACCAAACAAAATTGAGAAATTCCAATTGTTCATAATCATGGCAAGGATGAAAAATTGATAAGGAGAAACTACCCGTCAACACTCAGCTTTTAAGGTCAACAACAAAGTGAGAATGAAGATTGAGTACTGTGGGACTGCGTTAAACCATGCATTTGCAAGACAGCAAAATACTCCTTTAATTTCCACTTGCAAAGAGTTTAATTTTTGAAATATTAATATTGTAATTGTGCATATTATGAATGAATAATCAAGTAAAACTACTATATGTTAGATTTTCAATCAATTTTATTGAAAAATTAGTTGAATAATCAAGTGTCACATAGAAAAATAATGTATATATAAACAATTTTTCATAGTATCAAATAAATTAAACTTTATCATTTAAAGGACATCAGCCCGGAGCATGCATTAATTTTAAAAGATTATTAGAGAATATGTCACACTTAAAGGCATAAAAAGTGTACTTATTAAGTAACATAACTACAGAGCACATGTATAACTGAAATAGGGTCGTTTTATTTAACTAATGGTCTTAATTTTGAGTCTTGGACATCTGCAAAAAAAGTGTATTAAATTTGTAAATTAAAACTCTTTTAATAACTAGTTGACAACGTGTACTTATTAAGTGTACTTATTAAGTAACATAACCACACATCTTTTGCATTTTCTTATACCACTCCACAACTCTTTTTATTTTTTCTCCACCCTATAGTGTATCACATTGATTATTTACAATTAACACCCAACAAACAAGTGGATCACTTGATGTAGAATTATTCTAACTTAATATGTGTTAAATACTTAGAGGGAATATGGGGGCCATGAGATCACATGGGATGGAATTTGGATCATGATATATAGCAACAGACATTTAAAGCAAAACAATCAGCAAAGAGACAGAAAAACGCCAAATCAGGAACCAGCAGAAAGCAAGGAAACAATGGAAACTCATTTACATTGTGAATGTTCTCTTGGGAAAGTGGGGGCCATGAGACTCAACCAACATGTTCTCTTAGTTGGAATTTGGATCATGATATATAGCACAGCTCATGAAACAACATCCAATGTGATGTAACTAAAATGGATATATGCTCACTGATACAGACCCGAATGTTGTTGGGCTAAATGAGCCCTTGATCCAAGAAGAGGATGGTAAGAAGAGGTGGGGCAGGGTGTATGTGAGGAAGAAACCTAGAATGGGTGACGTGGCACACTAGGAGGGGTAGGTGGGTTAGAAGAGAGAGAAGAAGGGAATATTGTTTGTTTATAGAATCAGGGAGGAGGGATTGTATGGGGGACATGCGGATATTGTTATTTTGGGAGAAGAGCCTTCACGGTTGCTTCTTAGGAGCTTAGCTCTGGGCAGTAGGAATTTCCTTTCCTCCTGTATTTCATATTTCAATTAAACAGGATTAGTGTTGTCCTCATTTCATTTGCTTGTCTTTCTTTACCCGTATTTTAATCTCTATCATTGGTCCGACCTGCCGGATATTCGAAAATGCCCCCGAGGAAGAACAATGCTCCGGGAGAACCAGTGGCTGAGGAGAGTGATGATGCGAAGGTGGAGTTTGTCGCTGGTGAGGTCACGAAGCTCAAAGCCATTGTGGAGGAGCTGGTGGTTCAGTCGTTACAGAACCAGAGCCATATGGAAGCCTTACGAAAGGAGTCAGCCGAATCGATTGAGAAGGTACGTAAGGAAGCTGCTGAAAATCAGTCCAAATTAATCACGCTCCTGTCGAGTTTTTCGAAAGGAGGTGAGGAAGAAGGCGAGGGACAAGGATCAGTGAAGAAAAAGACACCAAGTTCTGGAGGGGTAAAATCTGGAGGAAATCCGAGCTTGAAGCAGCTTGACGGAGATGATTTGGTGGAATTTCGTCAGTCAATGAAAAAAATTGAGTTACCCTCATTTTATGGTGAGGACCCAGCGGGCTGGATTGCGAGGGCGGAGATCTATTTCACAGTACAAGAAACTCGCGAGGCAGTTCGTGTGAGTTTAGCCCAACTCTGCATGGAAGGAGGAACCATACATTTTTTCCATTCTTTGTTGAATGAGTATGAGGAGTTGAGTTGGGAAGATTTGAAGAGAGAGCTGTTGGAAAGGTATGGTGGAAGAGGAGAAGGCAGTGTGTATGATCAATTGGCTTCGCTGAAACAAATTGGGAGTATGGAGGATTATATCCGAAGCTTTGAGTGTCTAATTGCCCAGGTACCTAGGATGCAAGATGAACAGTATTTCTCGTACTTTACGCATGGGTTGAAGGACGAAATCCGTAATCGTATGCGAAGTTTGCATGTGGCAAATCCTCTGACTAGGGGGCGAATGATGAACCTGGCGAGAGCCATTGATGTGGAACTTTCTGGTAGAAGCAGAGTCTGGCAGGGAAGAGGTGAGGCACGTGGGGATGGCAGGACCCAGATTGGTGCCCGACCCATTTCAAGTATTGTGGGTCGAATAGGCCCACGTCAGAATAATGGAAGTTGGGGAGTAAATGGGCCAGGCCCAAATGACAAAAAAGATGGAGGTGAGAAGAGCAATAATAGACCTAGGGATAGAGGGACACACCACCTCTCCTATCAGGATCTATTGGATCGTAAGCAGAGAGGATTGTGTTTTAAGTGTGGAGGTTCATACGGGCCGCTCCATCAGTGCCCCGTCAAACAGCTTCGGGTCGTGATGCTAAATGAGGAGATCCAAGTTGAATGCGACGACATTGAAGAGGAGCATGAGGACGATGATGCATTGGAGGCGGGCGAGATAGAGGGCGCTTGTACGACGTTAAGTCTCTGTTCGATGGCAACGGGAGGTGATGCTCCACCGAGAACGATGAAGTTGCGGGGTAAAATAGGTGAGATACCTTTGCTGTTTCTGGTTGACAGTGGGGCAACTCACAATTTTGTTTCTCGAAAATTGGTTGAGGCTCTGGGATGGCAGTGGGACGAGACAAAACATATGAGGATTTTGATGGGAGATGGGCACAAATCTGTCACTCAAGGGGTGTGTCGTGGCCTCAAGGTGCAGTTTGACAAAGGGGAATTTGTGATTGATGCGTTCCTCTTTGATTTGGAGGACATGGATATGATATTGGGCATGTCGTGGTTGTCCACGTTAGGAGAAACAACTGTGGATTGGAAGAAACAGATTATGAAGATTAACACTGAACAGGGAGAAACAGTGTTAAAGGGGGTCCCTCGTGAAGAATCTTTATTGGTGTCAGTTTGTGGGGTGTTGGAGGAAAAGAGGAAGGGTGAATTGGATGATTGGAGTCCTGAACAGAGAAGTGTGTTGGAGGAGTTGTTGAATAAATTCAAGGAGGTTTTTGAAGAGCCTAAGGGGTTACCTCCGGTACGTTCAAAGGAACATAGGATCAACCTTAAACCAGGGCAGGAGCCTATTAATGTGAGGCCATACAGATATGCTTATCATCAGAAGAATGAGATTGAGAGACAAGTGAAGGAATTGATGGAGGCTGGTCATGTGAGGCATAGTCAGAGTGCATATTCCAGCCCTGTAATTTTAGTAAAGAAGAAACAAAACAAGTGGCGTATGTGTGTAGACTATAGAGCATTGAACAAGGTCACCATACCGGACAAATTCCCTATTCTTGTGATAGAAGAACTTTTGGATGAATTGCATGGGGCACGATTCTTCTCAAAATTGGATTTACGTTCGGGATACCATCAAGTTAGGATGAGAGAGGAGGACATTCCTAAAACAACTTTTAGGACACATGATGGCCATTACGAGTATCTTGTAATGCCTTTTGGATTAATGAATGCACCATCTACCTTTCAAGCACTCATGAATGAAGTATTTAGAACGTTACTGAGACGGGGTGTATTAGTATTTTTTGATGATATCCTTGTGTATAGTGGCAACTGGGAGGAACATTTGAAGTTGTTGGAAAATGTGTTGAATGTGTTGAGGACTCATAGTTTATTTGCCAACAGAGAGAAATGCTCATTTGGAAAGGAGAAGGTAGAGTATTTGGGACATATAATTTCAAGCCAAGGAGTGGCAGTTGATCCAGCTAAGGTGAGTAGTGTGTTAGATTGGCCTGTTCCAAAGAATGTAAGAGGTGTTCGAGGATTCTTGGGACTTACGGGGTATTATCGAAAATTTATTAAGGACTATGGGAAAATAGCTAAACCCCTTACTGAGTTGACAAAGAAGGATGGATTTGGGTGGAATACCAAAGCTCAAGAAGCTTTTGAGGCGCTTAAGAGGAAAATCACAACAGCTCCAGTATTGCAATTGCCAAATTTTGATGAGGAGTTTTCCTTGGAGTGTGATGCATCCGGGACAGGAATTGGGGCTATTTTAATGCAACGCAAGAAACCTGTGGCTTATTACAGCAGGGCGTTAAGTTCCCGTAATCTAACAAAATCTGCATATGAAAAAGAATTGATGGCAGTAGCTCTTGCAATACAGCACTGGAGGCCTTATCTCCTGGGGCGAAAATTCACAGTTTTTTCAGATCAAAAGAGCCTCAAACAATTATTGCAGCAACGTATCACGACTGGAGGGCAGCAGAATTGGGTGGCCAAGCTTCTGGGCTATAATTTTGAAATCATTTACAAGCCGGGAAAGGAGAATAGTGGAGCTGATGCTTTATCTCGGAGCAGATATGAAATAGAGTTAAATAATATGGTTTATTTCCCAGTTTGGTTGGATTGGCAACAGTTAAATGAAGAGATACATGCAGATGCGAAATTGAGGAAATTGATTGAAGAGGTGAAGAAGAATAAGGGAGAAAGAGTAAAGGCTGGATATGCTTATAAACAAGGGGTGCTTTACTATAAAAACCGTTTGGTGATTCCTGAAAATTCAGATTGGATTTCTAAATTTTTGGAGGAATTCCATGCTACGCCTCAAGGTGGACACTCAGGCTTCTATCGTACTTATAGAAGAATTGCTGCCAATCTATATTGGAGGGGAATGAAGGGGGATGTACAGCAGTATGTTCAGGCTTGCGACACATGCCAGAGGCAGAAATATGTCACCTCAGCTCCCAGTGGTCTACTGCAGCCTTTACCAATTCCAGAGAGGGTTTGGGAAGATATCAGTATCGATTTTATTACTGGTTTACCGAGATCAAGAGGGTTTGAAGCGATCTTGGTGGTAGTAGACCGATTGACAAAATACTGTCATTTTGTGCCCCTTAAACACCCTTATACAGCCAGGACTCTTGCGGAAATATTTGTGAAAGAGGTAGTGCGACTTCATGGGGTTCCTAACTCCGTTGTGAGTGATCGTGACCCCTTATTTATGAGTCTGTTTTGGAAAGAATTTTTTAAAATGCAGGGGACAAAGCTTCAAATGAGCACAGCCTACCACCCCCAATCGGATGGTCAGACCGAAGTTACCAACAGGTGCCTTGAAACTTATTTACGTTGCTTTATCACGGATCAACCTAAAACCTGGGTGTTGTGGATGCCTTGGGCTGAGTATTGGTTCAATACAACCTACCATGGGTCCACGGGAATGAGTCCTTTTGAAGCTGTATATGGGAGACAGCCACCTAAGATTGTTCAAGTAGTACAAGGGGAAGTGAAAATGGAAGCTGTCCAGAAGGATCTTTTGGAGAGGGATGAAGTTCTGAGACAGTTGAAGACCCATTTGCTTCGAGCTCAGGATAGGATGAGAGTTCAGGCTAACAAGCATCGTAGGGAGAGGAATTTCGAGGTAGGGGACTTGGTCTTTCTGAAATTGAAGCAGAATAGGCAACATTCTGTTATGAGCAGGGTCAGTCCTAAGTTGAGTGCTAAATATTATGGACCCTTTGAGGTTGTGGAGAGGATTGGGGAAGTGGCCTATCGCTTAAATTTGCCACCATCTTCAAAGATTCACCCAGTTTTTCATGTGTCCCTATTGAAAAAGGCAGTTGGGAAATACAAGGTTGAAGAGGTCCTTCCTACGGGGCTGGAGGATGATAGAGCAGAATTAATGATCCCTGAGTTGATCTTGGCTGCAAGAAGCAACACAAAAAGAGGGGAAACCAAGAAGCAAGTGCTGGTTCAGTGGAAGGGGAAATTGGCAGAAGAAGCTACTTGGGAGGATGAGGTTACAATTAGGAGCCAATTTCCAGAATTTAGCCTTGGGGACAAGGCTCTATTTCAAGAAGGGAGTATTGATACAGACCCGAATGTTGTTGGGCTAAATGAGCCCTTGATCCAAGAAGAGGATGGTAAGAAGAGGTGGGGCAGGGTGTATGTGAGGAAGAAACCTAGAATGGGTGACGTGGCACACTAGGAGGGGTAGGTGGGTTAGAAGAGAAAGAAGAAGGGAATATTGTTTGTTTATAGAATCAGGGAGGAGGGATTGTATGGGGGACATGCAGATATTGTTATTTTGGGAGAAGAGCCTTCACGGTTGCTTCTTAGGAGCTTAGCTCTGGGCAGTAGGAATTTCCTTTCCTCCTGTATTTCATATTTCAATTAAACAGGATTAGTGTTGTCCTCATTTCATTTGCTTGTCTTTCTTTACCCGTATTTTAATCTCTATCACTCACACAGGAATTCACACTGCTCCAACCTCAATTCATTGTGATGACATACTGCACAAAGCGATTAATAGCAGTCAGACTCAAAACTATTAACAAAAATATACGACAAACAAAAGCAAATACATCAAATAGGAAGATTCAAACAATTAATGAACATTTGGTTACTCCTTGTTGTACCTTGAAAAGGTAAGGCCTTGAAAAAATATAGGAATATGCATGTAACTAGATTGAAAGAGAAATTAGATTTGAAACAAGATTAAGAAAAAAAGAAGAGAAAATTAAGTTATCCCAAATAAAAGTACTCTAATTAATTGGTAGGGGTAGATTGTACCTGTTTTGTTACCAAACTCATGTACAGCAATTATACACAGTGAGAATGTATTTTTCACTATGGACGATGATGCATTTAATAAATATTTTCATTATCGACGATGCATTTAATAAAGTGGGTAGATTAAACTTGGACAAACTATTTGAACTTACAAACAGACTCAACCCAAGAGCATGGCCCTTCTAATTAGTAAATCTTCCTTATCAGCCTATCTCCAATGCTCAAGATAAGCCATATTTTGAATTATTGATACTAATGTATAAATGCATTACAATAAAAAAAAAAGAGAGATTTTTTATAAATGCATCATCTCACATTTGCATAGAATATTTTCTTCAACTCAATTTTTAAAAATTTTTTATAAAAAAAGTTCTTTGGAACAAAAATTAAACATATAGTATCCAACTTTGTGGATATCGAGCTATTTATTCACATATAAAATCCATATTAAACTTTCAACGGCTCAATTGCATTGCAATTGTCGGTATTGCAATCATGTAAGTCAAAAATCTTGAATGACACAAGTATCTCACACTGTACAATTTCTTTATAGAAAAATTAGCTAAAATCTAATTTAAAAGGTAAAGCCATGAAAATTCACAAACACGCAAAAAAAAAATTAGGAATACGCATGTAACTAGATTGAAAGAGAAATTAGATTTGAAACAAGGTTAAAAAAAAAAGAGAGAGAAAATTAAGTTATCCCAAATAAAAGTACTCAATTAATCGGTAGGGGTAGATTGTACCCTGTTTTACCAAACTCATGTACAACAATCATACGCAGTGAGAATGTATTTTTCATTATCGACTATGCATTTAATAAACATTTCTTTCCCTCGTCCACTATGCACATTAAATTATGGTAGGACAACCAGAAGTTTCAACCATTCAGATTTGAATGATTTGATTTGTGATTGCCATCAATGGCTTCTCTCAAGACTCAAGGTCATCATCTCCTAGCAGGGTTTACACCGCGAGCAGGTTCATATCCACCTCCACTACGAGCAGGCGGTGTTGTGGATCCATAAGGCATATTGTTCATTGGCCGAGCATGTCCATGAGGACCAGCAACCCCTCTTGACTGTGCATCATAGCCAGCAGCTCTAGGTGCATCATAAGCAGGTGCTCTCTGCATATCATACCCCGAACCTCTCTTGGAATCATAAGCAGATCCTCTAAATGCATTGGAACCAGTCAACCTCTGAGTGTCATAAGTAGCACCCCTTTGTGCATCATAAGTGGAACCTGTAGATGCACCATAGCCAGGCCCTATGGGAGCATCATAACCAGTTCCTGCAGGAGCTGGACCAGGTTGACCTCCGGCAGTAGTAATTGTAGTAGCGTTGCCGCCGCCACTGCCAGCAGCTGCTGGGAGGGGACCTCGTCCCTGTCAAACAAAATTTATAATGGAACATTATATACAATCCAAAAGGAAGATAAAGTAAAGTGGGTAGATTAAACTTGGACAAACTATTTGAACTTATAAACAGACTCAACCCAAGAGCACGGCCCTTCTAATTAGTAAATCTTCCTTATCAGCGTATCTCCAGTGCTCATGTTTTGAATTATTGATACTAATGTATAAATGCCATGATACACAACACAGACATTTCAGATCGGTATTGGAACCTGAATTTTTGTTTGGTTTTAGCTACTCTGGTAACTATAATTATCCCCAATTGAGGGAACAAATGCAATTACCCTTCATCACAAATATGGATATATACATGATTATGAGCTATAATCTTTTTCTTTTAATAACTGATTGTCAAATAGAATTTCAGGATTTTGAATATATCACATTTTGATGTAAGTTAATATCAATTTGAAATTTTAGTTGAGGCACTAATCTAACATGTTGCTTGAAAACCAATTATTAGTGCCAAAGCTATATGCAAATTAAAATATTTCATTTATTACATTATATGTTGCAGTGTTTTTAGAGGAGCAGATGTAAGAATATAACAATTGAACACAAAGCATCTATTATTACCACTGAATCATTCCAATCTTCTCTGCACATAAGTAATACTTCTAATTGTTATCATGCAAAGCATCTAGCAGACATGACAATGAGCATGATAATCCTATAAATTTTGAAATTCTTTATCATGGTAACCAAAACTGCTGTTTATGTTAAATTGGTACCATCAGAACGGTGATCATAAAAGATTCATAAGTAACAATATCATAGACAAATCAGATTAAAGTTTCTGAATACAGCTTTCTCCATATTTTAGGAGACATAAATAAACTACTGCTAGGCATTTAGTTGTTCAAAAATTCATCAGGCAGATAGTATAATAATCCTAGCAACACATCATTACTTATTGATACCAGAGGCAGATAGTCGTCAATTACAATATGCAAGCATTATATTTATATGTATTTTCTATATTTACAAATAAAGAATTTATAAAAATAATACAAATATGCAGAAAACATCCAGAGGTTAATTTTTATTAAACAAATTCGGAAATTAATGATTAATAATATTAGACAATGAACTAGAATGCTGCACTCCCTCCCACGAGAATCCCAAAACAACATAACACAGAGGCATCACACACCTGCATAACAGAATAACCATCTTCATATGCATTTTGTCCCACAGGAAGACCAGAAGCCTCATTCTCATTAGTTCCAGAGGTGCCACCATATGGCCCACCTAAATTTTATTACCATTGATCAATCCACAAATCATGAAAAATTGAGGACCAAGGGCTCTATTCTAAAACAGAAAACAGGTATGAAAGGAGATACATACTACTTCTCCGATCTACATTAGCAGTGTTTGTGAGCTCTGCTCGAAGTTTTTCCACTTCCCTACTCATGGAAACATAGTTCTTTTCCATCACCTGAAGTGACTCAAGGTGATCATTGTATAAGTTTTTTTCATAGTCAAAAGTGGCCCTGCATGACCAGAACAAAAGATTGTCAGGGGCACTTAACATGGTAGTCTGACACTATGCCACTATGTTTTAAGGAGAGAAAGCGAGAGCAGCAATCAATGGGTTGGGTTCATGATTTGCTTGAATGAATTATGGGTAAAAATAGGCGGATTGAAAGTTCACAAAGTGAATCTAAGTTAAGAATCAACTGGAAGTGATAAATGGGTCTAAAGGGTCACAGTAGGGTCACATTTGCAGCTGTTGGGATGCCAGATGGAAAGGCATTGGAATGAAAAATTCACCCATAAACCAAAATGGGAACCTATAGCTGCAAGACCTGTTTTCGACTTGTATGCCTACCAAATGCTGACCACCCTAGCTGAACCATGCCTGCCTAAAAAGGGAAGTATAGGTAGGTGCCTTAGTATCTCTTTGACTGAGTAAATGCCCTGGCTAGTAGATTGCTTGGCAAATCCATGATGTTCCTATTAAAGAGACTCCCATGAGTTTGAATCGAAAAGCCAAGGAAATGATCTCAAGATTCAAATTGCCAAAGGAAATTCTTCAAACACTCATTACAGTTCAAAACAAAACAAACGACCATTGGCCACAATGCACAATATACAGATTCCAACTACGGAAGTCTAGCAAGCATATTTTATATTCAAGAAATTAGGATTTTCAGTTAAACAGTTTCTAGGATAAATTCAAGCTAAAGAAATGTAAGATATTAAAATAAATTTTTAATGAAATCCAAAGTAATGAGGGTGAGCCCTGAAGCAGAAGTAAAGTTGTGTCTTGGTGACCTGGTCATGTCTTTGAATCCAGAAACAGTCTCTTTGCATATGCAAGGGTAAGGCCAGATACAATTGACCCTCTCCCATACCTTCACATAGTGAGGAGCCTTCAAGCATTGGGGTACGTTAGTTTTCTTTTTAATGAAATCCAATTCCAAAGTAATCAGTTATGAGAAATAGATATATTTTAAAGAAAAGAGTTTATTGTAGAGATGGAAATTACAATTAGGGAGACTAAGGGTAGAACTTTAGTAACTGATTAAGTTAGATAAAACAGAACACAAAAATGGAAGCCCAGTGCAAAAGCCTCCACTGTCATACGGTCATATGGTCATATGGACAAATGAAATGAAAACATAAGGGAGTTCAAAACCAAGAAATTAGGTACCAACCTAGGGTTTGATTGTACTGCACAACCAAGATTGATGGCGGATGGATAATATGGCATATATATAAGGAAAAAAGTATTACACTCTACTAGAATAAAGAATAAATATTAACCCTGTAGAACTGAGTGATGCAGAGGAGAACCCACTTCTAAAAGGTGAGCTAATGTAAACTATAAAGGGACTTCTTTAAACAAGAATTTTTATTATTAATCCCAGCTGATGTGCAATTCACAGACATTCATCAAATCAGTTAGATTGGAAAGAACACTCACACCAATAATAAACAAACCATGCTCCAAATTAGAGGGACAAACGCAACATTAATTAAAAAAAGTATACATAATACAATAAGGGAGCACATGTTCTAAGCTTGAGAAGCTCAATGCAGTACAATTTATGGATAAAGAAAACTAGAAGAGAAAACGATTCTGACTCTGTCATGGGTACAACTAGAAGGATGACAATAAAGGAACACTGAAAGATACTGTTGAAACTGTGCCTACAATAGCTGCATACGTGGATGCTTTAGCTAATTTTTAAAATTTAAAATTGTCTGTTGCTTAGGATATATTCTTTAGGAGTTATGATTCTGTTTTTATCATATTAGAAATTGTTTTAGTCATGCCTAAAAATAAGGGATTTCCTGTTTTGTATATTTGGCTCTATTTCTATTTAAAGAGCAAATGAATAACAGTTATGCATCCTTCGAAAATATATATGCTCTTCTCTATCTTTTTATCTAATCTTCAACAGATACAAACACTATAAGATTACCTTATAAAGACAACAGAAATGAAAACAATAACAACAATAAACAAGCTCATTGGACCAAATAAGCTCTCAAGCTCTTTTGAAGAAGCCTTATTAGAGTAGACTTACTCTGTTAAGAGTTTTTCATTCACTGTACAGCTGTAGTAATAGCTATCTGGATTTGTGCCAGCTGTGTTAACAGCTGTCAGTTAGTTGTGTGTTAGTTAGAGACTAGTGAAGGCTTAAACAGTCTAGTATAAATAATCCTTAGTAACACCGCATGAGAGTGACAAATACAATTTTCTCCTTACACAATCAAATCCAATTCTCTCTGTCTTCTAATGGTATCAGAGATCAGTTCAAACACTAGGCCGTGTTCATGGCTTCCACCAATGGCAATTCTTCTTCTCTAATAGGAGGTCTACAAACCTATAACATATTACTAGCATTAATCCTATATTCTTATCATGCACCACCGTTCAAGCAAAAGACCGGATCCTTAAAACCTGAAATTCCTTAATGTGGTACAAACTACAAATACTGTCTCTAGATGAATACACAATATCATTTTCAGAAAACATGTTATAAAAGACCCAAGCCTCCATCCACCTTAGGCCTAATTCCTACAATGAATCTCCCAACTAAGCATGCAGCCAGATGCAAAGCTTGGCATAAAAATCTTTCTTGCTCCAGTAAGGAATGATTAAGAATAAAATAATCTCTGTATAATAGTAATGGATTTTGAAAGAATTTGATAGGAGCCAAAGCTTCACTCATAAGTGAGGTACCACCACTCTTGCATGTGGCCTCTTTTCTTTTCTCCCATTCCAAACCAAGGAAAACCCCTCAGATATGAAAGAGATGTTTCTATCCCAGTAAACGAAGACAAAACAACATTTTGAAGAAAGGAGAGCATTTATAACATTTTGTTATTGATTAAGTGACAGAACCTGTATAGTCCATTAGTTCAATATACCATCACCTGTCTTCCAAATTGGTTCACCAATATTCATCTTCTCCAATAATCCAAATTTCTCCATTCTCTACTCTTCTAAGGAACAAATTCTTCACAATATTTTCCAGCAAATAAGTTACATACAAGTAAGGTCCAGATTTGCAAGTTCACTTCTCCAAACATAAGTTATCAGCTTATATCCCTCATTAGCCATTAGATATTGACAAATGTTAAGGAATGGATACAACTACCTCTAAACTTGCCAAGCCACATCTCCACAAAATCCCACCCTTCATCCCTTCTTATAAAGCCTCTAAAACAAAGCCACAAAAGCCACACATGAATTTATCGGGCATAATTACATCCCACAGAGACAGCTAGCATTCCAAATCACCTAGTAGGCTAGTCCAGATACCATAACAGAGGAAGCAATGTCTTTAGTTTAGAGACAACAACTTCTTACATTCATCATCACAACATTTTCCCTAAGACAATCAATTGCTCAGTACTACACATTTAACCCTATATGATATTCCTGTCTGAGGCATTCAAAATCTCAAACTACTTAGTCCACAGGAAGCAATGTCTTTAGAGAAAACAACATTTAATCAATGGTCTCATATAGGCAGTCCATTTTACATCATAATCGCAACAATTTCCCTAAGATAAATCCATTCCATTACGCGTTATGCAGTACTATGCATTTAAATTTTAACCCCAAACAAGAGGCAGAAGAATACCTGCAATGCTGATACTCCTGTCTGAGGCATTCAAACTCAGAGATAAGAGCAGGAATCTGAACAGCATCAGCATGGACCCTCTGAAGCTCCTGAGTCAAGTGCTGCGCTTTGGAAACAAGTTCATCCCTCGACACAACAAGGTTCTGTGCCTCCCCACGCACCTGCTGCAGCTCCATCTTCACGCTCTCCGAGCCCTGCGCCTCGCTTTCCATCTTCGCGATCTTCTCCATCTGCGCACGAATCTGCTGCTCCCGCTCCCCCTTCAGCGCCACCACGTGCCCGTGAAGCATCTGCATCTCATGCTGCGCCGCCGCCAGCTCCTGCCGCAGCACACTGTGCGTCGCGGCCAGGCGCTGGTTCTCTGTCGACAGGCGCTGCATCTCCGCGTGCTGCGACGCCAGCTTCTGCTCCATCACCTGAGGCGGAGGGAGAAAATCAAACGGCACCACGAGCGGGTGCGGCATTGCGGCGGGGTGCTGCGGGTGCGGCCGCCGCAGGTGAGGGGGCGGCGGCATGCGGCCTTTGCTCCCCATTGCTGAAGAGAATGGAGTGATCGTGAAATTAGGGCACAGAGGGAATCGAATTTGAAAGGAGAAATACGAAATTTAGGTAATAAAGAATTGGACAAAGGAAGGAGAATAATGAGGAAACAAGTACCGTGAAATTTAGGATAGAAAGAGATCGTGAATGTGAATCCAGGAGGGTTTCGAAATGAAGGAACTGCAAAAACCCTAACCCGATGATGAAATTAAGCAGGTTGGTCACATGCAGCCTGCAATGTATAGTTGCAAATTTGTTAATATACTTTCGTCCAATGCCTAAAACATTGACAAATTCAAATTCTAGTATTCATTAGTAAAAAAAGTGGAATAAATTAAATTCATTCATTAATCATTTGATGATAGAAATTAGGTGACACATTAATTTCTCAGCATTTTATACATGTATTCAATATATTCATGATTAAACATAATATTACAATAAACATTAAAAAAAATAAAAATAAAATAATTATAAATTAAAACAAATATAATAATAAATATATTGATCAATAAGCATAATATATTTATTGTTCTAAAATTTTTAATGTTTATTAATTAATATTATACTTATTATTAAATTTCAGAATAACAGACACATTATATTTATTAATCATATTTATTGTTATATTTGTTTTAACTTATATTTATTTTTATTTTTTAAAAAAATTATTTTAATATTATACTTGCAACGATTGAAAAAAGGAAGATAAAGATTAACTTAATGTAGAAAGCACTTGTAGATTCATCCCTGAATGAATCACATAAACTCTTTCATTAACAAAAATAAACGAAAGTTAGGTTAAATCAATTCGGATTACGAGTTAGGTCTTCTAAACCTAAGACCCAACCCATCTTGACTTGCTAACAAATAAACTAAATATGTTATTATTATCATTTCCTTTATCAAAATATAATTAAACATGTGCACACCTACCTCACCTAAAACGTAATTTTCTCTTCATGCTTCATTGTCATCTTTTGTCGTCTACACCACATTGACATTGTTGTCATCATAATAGGTCATAATGGTAGTGCCCCGCCATCAAAGCTTCACCATGGTATCTAGTTGTCTTCTAGGTCAACAAATCTTTCATCAATATAAAAGTACATACAAATTTTATTTTCTTCCGTGTTTTCTTTTGATAGATCTTTTGTCTCTTCATTGATATTGTCAAAGTTCTCATTGTGTGTCTCTCTTCCTAGATCGACAAATCTCAAGCTGAATTAAAAATAGACCATGAAAGATGTTACATTTTGCCTAATATGATTTTTCCCCCCTAATCCCCCCCCCCCAAATTTTGTTAAGTAAACTTCAAACCAAGATTATTAAACTCAAGAGTTTATGTAAATTCGTGCGAGTTTCATAGACTTAACTCGTAAACTCATGAGAATTCACTTCATATAAAAATAATAATAAAATATATATAAATAACATATCAATTAAATATTTCAACAATATAATAAAACAAAATAATAAATCATGAGTTTCACAATACTTAAATAACCAAGTCTAGTAATATATCACTACTAGATAATAACTTGCAAATGTTATAGTAGTAGTAGATCATTCTCATCAAGGATTTCATGTTATTAGAGAAAGAGTTTGATGTTATTAGAGGTGGAAATTTTTCGATTCAGAAACAACACATTAAATGAAGGTATGTTGAACACTAAACATACAGAAAATAACCTAAAATGACCCTTGTTTTAGTCTAATTTTTTTAACTTACTGACTAAGTGGTAAACTCGAAAGTTTACCGAATTTACTTAGAATTTATTGAGTCTATCCAGAGTCTACTAAAAAAGAAATCTATACACGAGTCAACTCATAAAGAATAACTAAACTCGTAAACTAATAAGAATTAACGAGTTAACTTAAGAATTTGATGATCATGCTTGAGACCCAACTCAATTTGATCTAAATTTAACCAAGTCGTGTCAATTCAAATAGAAATTACACTAAATACTAAAGAAAACCCAAACTAACCTAAGTCAATTTATTTTACCCAATTCAATTCCTACTTGTCTCTAAATCCAACTTTTGTTCACACCTAGTAAAATGTATATTGTCTGACATGTGAATGAGTGAGTCAATTAATGCTAGATTATTCTCACTCATAACCTTTATCTGGGTCCCAACAAAAAACGCACATCCTTACAATTTATCAATAATCTTATTTATTAAGTTATAATTATCTTATTTATAAAATAATTAAAAATATGAAAGTGTGTTGAGACTGAAGCTGTGATTTATCAACAAATGAATGGATTAACTAATGATACACGTAGATTTTGTTAACACAACTATTCGTATAGGTATAGGAACTTCTTGGCACCTTTGTTACATCATGTCCTCCTATTAGTATGTGAATCTCCTACAAAACTCTGGTCACTTGAAAGAGAGATCCGTCGCTTAGATGGCTGCATCAATAAATACTCCTCAAGCAGTTGTGCTGCTTCAATGAACAATTTTGCCGAAAGCACAAGCAGAGCCAAGTCCCTGTTATCAGGGTTTAAATGCGGGTAATTTACACCAAGTTAGCACTTTGCACTTCATACATCTAGCTACAAGTTGTCTTCCATCTCATCTGGTACATGCAATTTCTCAATGGCAGCCTGTTAAAGATGAAGTTTCAAGTTGAATTAGTAAATGTGACAAGTTCCAACACTTAGTAGCCAACAGTTTATGAAATACAAAAGTAACTGAACTTTCACCCAACCAATCAGAAAGCATAAGGATAAGCAACTGTAAATTGTGAAACTTGTTGACCATTTTAGAGCAAAACGATTGCTGTTAGAAGCCAATCACCTTGATAGCAGCAGCATCTGTTGCAGATGGTTTCAAATCTAAAGAAATACCATAATGAAGCATCGCTCTCTCATGCATGTTACGCCTTTTATAGATCCTGCCCATCAAAGCATAGACACTACTTTCACAAGGAGCATACTCTTTAAGCTCCTCTAGGACTTCCAATGCCTCGTCAAACTTTTCCAAGCTCATGAGTATATTTGCCTTCTGATACATTGGAAGGGGATTTTTCTTATCTGCTAAAATAGCCTTCTCCATTACCATCAGTGCTTCCTCGCTTCTCTGTCAAGCATATAGCAAGTGTAACATAATTTCAGAATTCTCGAGATACAAAATACAAGCCAAAGACAAATGTAGTTGATATTTGTATGTACAACTACAATTAGTGTAACAAGAGACTAACCTTTAAAGCATGCAAAGCTGTACCAAGGTATGACATTATAACAGATGAGCGTGGATTGATATGGAAAGCCATCCGAAAATGATGTTCAGAGAACTCAAACTTTTCTTGGCGAAGATATACCATTCCAAGTCCATACCAAGCATTATAATGCCTTGCATCAACGGTGAGCGCACTCTGGTAGCATTTGATTCCATTCTCAAAATCTTCTAGTGCAACATACCTGTAAGTAGCAATGAATTAGAAGACCATAAAAAGTTGCAGAAGGTGACATACAGACACTCATGTATGTAATATAAACAAAAAGACTCCCATACTCATGTCCACAAAGGGTGTGTGCATATGCAAATCTGGGATTCAGTTGAACAGCTCGTTGAAAATTCTTCAGTGCAGTTTCATGATCCTTTTGCAGGCTATAGCAATTACCCATGGCACACCTGCCAGAGCATTCGACCACAATTATAAACCCAGATAAAATGATAATAATCAGAATAGAACAGCCAAATAGCAGGTAATGTTAATGATATAAATATACTTCATGAAAAGTTTTTGAAAAAAGATAGCTCATGTAAGGAAAAATAGTGATATACACAAATGGGCCAGATATGGAAGACTTTGTATCTCAAATGGAAGTAGTTAAGAATATAGACACAAATGTTATCATATAGATGTCTGGAATGTGGCATCAGCCAACAACAAATGCACTTGCAAACATACAACACAGTTTTGGCTCACACACATGCATACATGCCTGCAGAAAGCCATGCAGTTTGAACCACTCTGATAAAGTAATTATGGACAATAGCAAGTAGAAATAACTTTTAAGGGAAACAATTTTAAAACAGAAAACATAAAAATCAGTACATTGAATAATCAAAAAGAAGTTCAATATAATAAGCCTACCAAGATTGAGGAGCTAAGCGATCAGTTGATACCAGTTCCTGAGCCAGGTAACTTAACTTCATATCTTCCTTTAAGTGCTGCACCAGAGATAAGTTAGTCTTTTGGTCAAGCATTAAGCATGCAGATATGTATTCAGCAATTAGACATGAAATAGAAGCAGGAAGCTAAAGAAAGACAATAAAGTAAAATAGCTCTAGAAGGCTATGCCGCACATCAATTTTCATGGTGCTTTTGTAATTCGTAGATGAGTGCCATAAAACAAGGAATTCATTTATATAAATAGCCTACAACATCAGAGAAGCCTTAGCCTCGAACATTCTCAGGAGTAATTTTACTGGTTAGGCTGTCATTAACTATAATACTTTCCCCCAAAAGGTCCATCAGACTAATAAGTGAAATCAACTCTCTCTTTGGATTTAATCCTCAGTTCCCTTGTATCATAAATATTCCATCATTGATAACGGCATGATTTTTCTACCAAGAGGCTTTACTAATAGAACCAACCACAAATCTGAGCCAAAGGCAACAGAGGAAAAAAAAGTTACATGCTCTGTTCATGCTAGAAACTTAGTATATCAAGAAAAAATTTCATTTTATAATTATTATTGTACCTTGGTATATTTTGATATCTTGGATGATCTCTTAAGAGTAATTTTCATATATATTTTCTTATTTAATTAGGATTAGGATTATTTGTATATTGTGTTTTGTAACACGTTTTTACACACCACTACTATCCCAGAGTTTGTTCTATCTTTTCATTCCTCTCCACCTGAATCCCTCCAAGTTCATCAATTCAAAGAACTTCTATTATTGCCTATACAATACATGATATATTAATAGAAACTGATGAAATATAATATAAACTTACATAAAGGACTGTTGAGTATACATCCATTCCTTCCAAACTGTAAGGTGTAATCTGATGAGCAAGGCCAAAGGCCTGCTCAGCTTCTAAGTAATCAACCAATTCAAAGTACACTTTTCCAACCTGCTTAAAACATCCAAGCATCATATTACAAAAAGTCAGTGATATGCATCATAAAGAATTTCTAGATCAATAACCACCAAGAATGCTGATAGTACTACACTAGTACTTGAAAGTATCAAATATAAATTAAACATACTCTGGGTGTTTGAGCTTTGTATTTATCAATAAATCCAATTTCACTATTTATCAGTATTCCTATTCTCTTTTACTCCTTTTCCAACTAGACCCCAAATTTTAACATTATTTGACAATCTTGAAAATATCAAACAGTTCAAGTGCCATGCAGAACTATGCCAATAAAGAAATTGATTGAAACAAGATGATGATGGCCATGCACAATGAAAGGAAGACGAAGATAATGAACAAGAGAGAATAATTTCAGTCAAAAGTTTCACTCTAATATTTGAAAACTATTTTGATTAATACTCTACAAGACGATAGAAAAGTCAAAAGTTTCACTCTAATATTTGAAAACTATTTTGATTAATACTCTACAAGACGATAGAAAAAGATCACAATCTCAACAACGGAAGATGAGAAATTCTAGGAAACTAGAAATAAAAGCTAATACATCAGGTAGGGAACTGAAGAAAGTAACTCCATCAAGGAAAAATCTTTCTTTTCTAGGTACAGCCAACAAAACATTGCAATATAGCATCATAAATCTGAATGTACTATAATGCAAAATTAATACACAGCCTATGAAAGACCAGAAATTGCAAGCTGAGCAACCAAAATTACCTGGGAAAGAACCCAGCCAGTACTGTAATGCTTATGTGGAAGTTTCATATAGGTATCCAGTGCATCCTGTTTCAAAAATAAACAAATATTAGAAAACTAAATGCAATTAAGGGCAAAGGTATCTTGTTCATTTCATTATTTCTTTCTTTGTATAAACAATAATAATGAATAGGTAAATACAAATTATGCTTTTTCCCAAGAAATGATAATTAATTAATACCTGGCACCTATACAAGTAGGCAAGTCTACAACCTTCACCAAAAATTCTAAGAAGGGTCAGTATTTCTGAAGCACCAGATATGACTTTTGAACCACTCACTATTTGTCCACCAATTGGAAAATTTGCTGCTTTTTGCTCATAAGATTTAGCTTCCATGGTAGGAGAAGAACTAGAAGTTGTTGATGTGACATTTAAGCGAGAATCATCTAGAACATCATTATGAATCCCTGAAGACAAAAAGGAGGACTCATTAAGTATTAGCTGTTCAAAAATATATCATATTAGAAATTTGGAATTAATATTATCATGCTAGATCCTAGAACTTAGGAGTCTTGTTATGTTAGTAGAGCTAGTATAACTTGTAAGTACAATATCAGTACTAGATTAGTAGAATAAATAGCATGAGGTTACTATTTAATAATAGATATAACATATCAAAATTGAATGTTAGTATCAATATCAATCATTTAATTATCCATACTCTATACTTATACAAACTCAGTAATTATCGATTATTATAGAATATAAACTATTTATCTAGTATCTCCAATATATTCAGTGTAGCCACCATCCCGCTATAGCATTTTTGGGGTAAGCCATTCTGAAATGCTATCTAGGATTGATAGCTTTGCTTCTTATAATCATTTTGAAAGGGCAATAGCATAGAAGATAATTGCAGAAACAAATACAAAATCATTAGCTGGGTTGCATTTCTGCACGAGAGAATTAACTACCACAGCATCAAAACAATCATCTTTACAAAGTATAACATTACAAAAGACACAAGAATACAGTAAAATAGTGATATGCTATATATAGAAACCCATCACCTTCATCAGCATTTTCATTGGCCCATGACTGCCCTTTACGAACTGCCATGGAACGAAATGCCATAGTGCTAAGCTTTGACCCTCCAAGATACTTAGATGAGTTATTAGTTCCATTTCCAGATACAACTGTTGCATTAGCATTTGCATTTACACTTGCATCACTCGAGAGTCTTGAACTACGTCGAGAACCAGAATCGGAAAACAATCTTCCAGAAATCTGAAGCAATTAAACAAAAGTACAAGAAACAGTACGAAGTGAAAAAACAAGAATAAAATGCAATCTATAAAACTCAAGCATCCAACTGAGAGTATCAATCATAAGATTTTATTTCCTGAAAGCAAAATAAACTAATCCAAAGTCCAAACACAAGCTAAAAGTCTACAACCACATAAATGAGAACCAATGGTAAAAAGAAATCAAAAGATAAATTAAAATGCAGTTTAATAAAACTCATGAGTCATGACTAAATAAAACAATTGTGATGTCAACTAAAGTTTCAATAATTAAGCTTGGCTTTCTTATGATGAAGGGCACTCCGTAGTCTGTACTAAATGCTTGGAGGGAAGACTGTAAGTTTACTCATCGTTAACAAAATTTTTACTCTAACATATCAGTACCAATACTGCCCAAACAGAAGAAAAAGAGTATCCAACATTGTCATGGTACATTACATTAAGCTACTCAATCAAATCAATTTCTATACAACAACAGCCTAGCCTTGCCCCACTGAGTCATTGTATAATTTTTTTTTTCTTTTTTGCTTACAAAAAGTTTAGGTGAGTTGTGTCTCAGGGGCTCACCAAGGTCAGAGCATACCTCAAGGCTCAACAAGTGCTTATAGAGGTACTCAAAGTTCGCCCACCAACAAGGTCCTTACATTAGGTGAGTCATTGTATAATATAAAGCCTTTAGACTCTTAAAAAGACAATTTTCAGATCAATGCTTAAAGACATTAAATGCCAAGCTAGGAGCTCAGTTTATTTGGTGATGCACAGGAAGTAGACAGCATAAGTCTTATAGCAATAAGGTCCCCAACCTTCCGTAACTTTCCTTCATCCACGAACTTTCTTCGAGGGGCTTGAATGGTAGAGTTCACTGTTGACTTAGGAGAACTGTCAGCATTAAGTGAGCTCAGATTTTGGCCATTAGGCTGCACATTCCTACACAAAGGGGGTGGAGCAACACCTGACAACTACAGAAGAGGGGAACAAAAAATATCAAATGTTGTAAAGAAAATTGGGCAAGAAATACATATTCAATAAACCAAGCAACTTGCATTCATATTTATGGAATAATAGCACACTTTTGACTAATGTTTCTGATTCTGAACGTAGCAAACTATTTTCAAAAATCAAAATTACAGAAATTATGACTCGAATAGTTAAGCTTATCCAAAATATTTAATAAACATTAATGTGTACATGATATGAAAATTAGATGCAATTACCTGTGCTGCCATTGGAGATGGTGTGTTATAAAATGATATGTTAGACAGACCACTATTATTTGGTTGAGCAGTTCCTCCCAAAATAGATGCCCCATGATGATTTCCGGGAAAATCCTTCATGCCCTGCATGAGCTTCAGTTGCCTAGGACTTGTGTCTTCTGAGACAGAGTGTCTAGTGTCAACTATATTACAATCCTCAGCTGATGAATGCAACTTAGGAGAGGTCGTGCAATGTAGGTATTGCTTTTGTATACAAAGAGCAGCTGCTTCACCAAAAACTGCAGTTGCATCTTCAGCAGCACCTAAATATTCAGGAAACAGTATAGTGATAATTGATGAGGATAAGTCACACAAAGGTGAAACTTGACACATAACATCAATAAATGTTTAAATGAATATATTGCCAAATCTCAAGAGTCAAAAAAGCAAAGGGAATATAATCAATTTCTAAAGCATCAAGATCCAAGGCCACTTTTTCAAGTTTTCAGTCCATCAGCCAAACAGAATGCTTAAATGATAACTGATTTTGTTATTCTGATATCATACATTGTCTATTTAAAGGAGGGTGGCAAGCTTGCCCAGTGAGCAAGTTGAATATCATAATACAAACCTAATATGCACAACTCCTCATATGCAGCCCACATTAGAGGATCCATTGATAGTGCCTGCTTAAAATTATGTATGGCACTTTTCCTTCTGTCAGTGTATCTGAAAAAGAGAATAACAACCAAAGAGAATTTAGAAAGGTGGATTTATCAAATGTGGCAAGCTTGCATGACATCCACACATACATACATATATACATAAATGTGTACTCACACACACACACAAATATATGGAATTGACTCCAGTTACAGTATCCAATGTCTTTTCAATGATTCAATTGTTGAATTACAACTATCTATCATTTTGATTTTTCATGTCAACCTTAGAAAAACTAGAACATCAATAAGAATGTAATCGAACAGATCATATTTTCATATATTTTGAATGTACAAAACTACAAATCATATATTATTAAAAGGAGTATAAAACAGTTTCTGATTTATGTAAAATTTAGTGGGTATGATCTACATGATTAAAATTTTCAATCCAAAAATGGATTTTCTGATTAAGTCCTTCCAACAAAAAGTTATTTGATTATTTCTATTCAAGAAAAGTCAGATTACAAATAATCCATTTTTTCATAGAAGTGTACAAAAAAGTCCTTAACATAATCAATACAACCACTGTTTTAAAGAGATGCTATTGAACTGGTAGCAAAAGACAATTGTCTAAATCAAACCTTACTTTTTAAAGAGAACCGTCAACAGAATAACTCATGCAGTGAATAGTTAAGTGTCTATTGAACTTTGAGGTGGGAAAAAAAAGCTTCATAACAGGAATTTTGTGGTTAGAACACTTTACTACAATTAATTAACATTTCTTCCCATCATTATGTAATGTAACTATAACTCCTTTTAGCATCTTGGGACTTGTAGCTTTTGCATATGCCACAACGAGGCAAGAACGTGAATATAAATTTCTAATCATGTCTGCTTTGATGTTTATATCATATGTATGCATATGATCTGATGATCTGATCTAGCCAGGATCAGATCATTCCCTTTCAAACAATATTATAAGCAAATTTCAGATAAACCAATTAACCCTTGACGGTAAGTAAGGCTGATTAGCAACCTGTAAATCAGCCCTAACAGATAATGACCAGCTGCACCATTTGGAACCTACATAGAGAAGAAAGCAACAAAACTTAAGTAGTCATTCCACTTCTCCGAGCAAATGTATTGACAAGTTATAATAAAGAACAACTTAATGCAGAGCATCATGCTAGAACTAAGTCATACAAGAATAATGCATTCAACAATAGTAAATTTGAGAAAGAATACACAAAAATAAGAAAGATAAAAACATAAACCAATGATTTGAGACAAAAATGCTAGGGTCACCTAGAGACCATTAAAAAAGTTTGGAAAATCATTCTTAATTTAAAATATATTTTGAATTACACTTTGTACCTCTACACTAGGCTCATTAACAGGACACAGTGCTGCTTCAGCTTCACTAAGAAGATCCATCTGAAAGCATGATATCGCAAACAAGTATCGAGATTGAGCCATTTGCGCTCCTTCAAGCATTAAAGACAAAAAGAACAAGATACATAATGAGAGGCACAGCAATGAGATAATAGCAAACAAAGGAAAGAAAACATTGTCTATTCAAAAGAAATTCAGGAAGAAGATGAGGTATGGTGCTATTTAAAACTAACAGGATTGGAAATGTGATTCCAAACTGATTGGTACATAAATATTGAAAGAAACTTACCCTTTAAGATATGATATGCACAATAAGCTTGATTATTCTGCAAGTAACATCCAGCCAACAATTGGAGATTTGTCTGTATAATATCCAAGAAAAATAGTCATCAAACAATACTATGAAGAGTGTAAAGATATCCTTCAGAAAGTGATGTTCAATATATAGCTAAAGAAAGGACCACTAATGAACAAGAAGAACCAACTAACAAGGATAAAAAAATGAGAAGAATACACATCAATTCAAAAATATTGAGCCAACAACAACAACAAAGCCTTATCCCACTAGGTGAGGTCAACTACATGGATCACACCACGCCATTCGGAACAGGTTAAAACAAAGTATCAGAAATATTGTTTAGCCTAAAAATATTGAGCCAACATCTATAATAAATTAGAAGAACAGACAAAGTCTAGACTTCACACTTACACACATAAACATAAATATAAAATATAAATAAACATAATAAATTACAAGAACCAAGACCAAACTTCATATTGACATTTTTTATTTAATTGATTTCTGCTTCAAACTTGTTGTATGGTACAAGCAATTTAAGGTACAAGTCTCATCATAAAGCAGCACAAAAATATCTTCCAACTCTTTGCAAAAACAACTACACCTCGTAGTAAATAGTCCTCACTCACATGAAAAGAAACATTTTCACTGTTACCACGCAGTGCACACACGCAACTTCAAACCTTGGAAGAGGGAAAACCATCACGTATAAATCCACTACTCTTACAAAACTAACAAAGAGCCAAAAATAAACTTGGACCTTCAAATTACCATCAGGAACCCAATTTAATCGTACTACTACACCATGAACTACGAAAGAGGGAGAAATCTGAGAAGTCCAGATAAAACAAGAAGCTAAAAGAGGAAATTGAATCCAAATCCAAATCCTCTAAAAAAAATTCAACTACCACTACATAAACTTGGAAATGGACTTAAATCAAATAAAATAGTAGGTGAAGCCGAGAGCAACCGATCTCGGAGCTCACGACGGTGCAGTTTGCGGAGCTTATAACGGAGGGAGAGAATCTTCCATTTCTATTTCCATTTTCTGGAAGTTTCAGAGGAATCAAATTGAAGGAAATTGAATACCTCGGTGGGGAACTCGGCGCAGAGACGCTGGCAGAGGAAGATGGCGTTGGCGTGCATGAAATGCCGAAGACTCTTCTGCACACAATCCACGAGTATCGCTTCCATGGCTGCTACTTTCGAATTCGATTTCAGAAAAGAAGAAGAAGAAAACTAAGGGGAAAATTGAAAAAGAGAGGATTTTGGTTTCGGTTTCGGTTCCGGTTTAAAAATCAAATCAAATCAAATGAAAATACGACATGAGTGTGGTGGCACGTGCCTTGTCTCCGATTTCAAAATAGGTCACGTGATGTTGTTGGTCATGTCATGCGATGCATCTCAATTCTCAAATGTTCCGTTGCAATTTCCATATATATAAATTAACGGCCATAAATATAATCAGAGAAATTGAATATAAGGAAATAAACTGATAAACGGAATAATATTGTTGTTTGCGTGTTAATACAAAACACATAAACGTAGTAATAAAAATTGGTTTGGGTAGAGTTACTTAAAAATATAAATTTGATCAAGTATAAAATAAAATAATAATAATAAAATAGACTTCGTTCATCACTTATAACATTTTGATAAGATAAAAAAGATTCAACATCATCATGGATGATACCTTTGGAGTAGATTTACATTTATTAAGGTCAATTTGAATGATGTCACAATTTTTATTATTGATCAATTTTTTTATATGGGAATGATGATAGAAGATTGGAAGTGGAAAGAATGGGAAATCTCCATATTAAATGTACTTATTTACAGGCTTATATGGGAAACATGAATGATGCCATCATTCAAATGCATAAATCTTTTGAGATAATATTAATAAAGAAAATTTAATAACCAAAAACTAATACATTTAATTTCACAAAAACTCTTTTTTTGGTTTTTTTTTTGTCTTGCATAATCAAAGTAACTCCTTGTACCACTCATGTCTTACGTTTGTGCCTGTCTTTTAAGTATGACGCTTGGGGAGTTGTAAATAGTTTGATTGAGGACGAGAAAACCTCTAATCCTTGAACCCAATATAATGATTTCTTTTTTCTTTATAAGATAATATAATGATTTCTAAAGAACACATTCATTAAATAGGCATAATCACTTCTTTCATGTCAAGCCACACATAATAGAATGAATTTTTTGAATTCATATCAAGCTTTAGGACTCTCCTACGAGAGTGCAAAAACAACAGAGAAAAATTTATTTAAGTTGAGTTTACATTGTTATTTTCAGAACAAGGCTTCTTATTCTACAAATAGTACAGAAAATCAAAATTTGATTTTTGTACCTTGAAATCACTTGATTTCAGAGTGAGAAAAGAAAAATATTAACTGCCATAACACTCCCTCTTCCTAGCTAAGCAGTTCCCGCATCTAAGTTAAGGAATTTCTTTACAATTCCCATCATTTCTCCCCCAGGGAAACGCCCCAGACATCCCTTTGCAGCTGCCACTTCATTTAGCTCATAAACCGAATCACCACTATAAGCTTGACAACATTTGTCTCTTCTCTCTTCTGTTTCCAAATCATCAAGCAAGTCTTCACCCGACTTAACACTCGGAATAGGAAATGGGTCAAGAGAAGTTTTGGAAATGGTGGATTCCCCAATTGCACCAACAAAGTCTTTCAACCGGCAAATTGTGAACGGGACCGATTCAAAGCTATGATCTCCATATTCTACTGGAGTAGAGTGATCTCCTGTGACACAAAGGAAAAACTGAAACTTTCCTGTTGATTCTGCCTCCCAGAGAAGCCTTGCCAACTGCCCCAAGGCTTTATCTACAGCTTCTAATGCTTTGACCTTGAGGATGCTCGCCTTGTCATGGCCAGCATCATCTATTGCCTGCAAAACCATATAAGGTCTCATCAGAATTAAATAATCCAAAAATTTATAAATAATTATAGCCTAGAAGGCAAGAACAGGATAAGGAGATATGAAGGAGCAGCATTCTAAGTAAAAGATGGAAGAATTAACTCTAATATTGTATTGCAGTGTGTCGTATTCTAAGTCTAGGAATGCTTAATTTTTGTATGTCCATTTTAATTTTCCTGGATTCAATATCATCGTTTGACTGTTTTATTCTTCCATTCTTCAAGAGGAGCATGCAACAGCAGCACTAAACAGGAGGCATTTGTTTGAAATATGCATCATATCCTTTACATTAGGCCAGAGATTCATTTACAATTTAACATTTCTCAATTTCTGTATTGCAACCAAAAGATGGTAGAAAACTGTCCATCTAAAAATGGGATTCTGGAACAGCTAGGAGGCAAATAGTAAAGCAGATAACGAAACCAAAAGTCATAAAATTATGACCTTAATATGAAGAAATCCAAAGTCATAGCCATCTGACCGGCCTGCTTTAAGCTCATCCTCTCCAGGAACAAAAACTCTGGGACAGGACTGTAAAGGAGCTGAGAGTGCCTTAGCTATTGCTGATGCTTTTGATGTTAGTAAAGTTCGATAGTCCCCAGTTGCTCCAGGAGCATCTAGAATATCAATACCAAGTGATAAGCCCAGGCCAGCAATTATTTTCGTTGGAGCTACCATGCATGGCCGCAAACCATGTCTATTTATAAATGGTGTAACCTGTAATATACAGTTTATAAAGATAAATGCATTCAGCTAATACATGGACAAACATTGGCATTTATAACCCTGACTGCAGTTCATCATATTATAGTTTATTCTTATTGGCTCAGACAGAGCATATAATTAACAGACCAACTGCCATTTAACTTTTTATCCAAGTATTTAGGGAGTCTTTAGAGAGAGCTGAAGTTACAGAAAAACCACTATTGTGGCCAAATTCAAAACCTCACAGTCGCCTCCTTTTGAAAGTCAACAATATTAAAAAATAAAAAAGCAACATACTGTGATACTAAAAAGATAGGAAACTCAACTGCAAAAGATACAAGTTTATATTATTTTATTTCTAATGATTCTTAAATGATTGCTATATATTTGATGTGTTTTCCTTTTAAGTAGCAGAATACATAAATGGGTTAAGAAGTATCAAAGTTTGGTTTTTCCTTTAAGCATCACTTCACTGCTTGAAACATAAATGTATCAATTAAGAAATAAACTGAAAGAACAGACCTCAATTCGAATGCCACAGCCTCTTAAAAGGACTACATTTGCTATGTTCTTCCCTTCTGCAGCACGTTTAGCATTCACAGGATGAGAAACCAAAATTTTTGTTATTTCCTTGGACAGCTCGTTAACAACAGCAGCAGTGTTCCTTGCTTCATGAGAATCATCTAAAGCTTCTGCTTTCAAAAGTAAGCGGTTGTCCTTTAATGGGTCTGTTCCTGATATATTTCCACTCAGATTTGGTCCTTTAACAACCACTCCACATCTATGTTCTGTTGCATACCTAATAAAAAAATAGCCAAAACGTATGAAGTACTTCTAATTCTTTTGGTAGAGAAGAATTGTTAATATACTCTGCATAAATCTTGAGTTCCCAAACTAGTAAATTTTTTTAGTAGTCAATTTTACTTGAGTGCTGAATTTCAAAATTTTGGAATGAAATCTTTAAGCCAGATAGAGCTCAACAATTAACCCTTAAAAACTTAACATTACCCATAATAAGCAGTTACCTACATTAACGATTAACCCTTAAATGTTATAGCAACCTTAGGCATCTTCACCTGACTCTGACTTCATATTGAGGGAAAGATGGCAGCTTCATTCCATCCAGGGCAGCACAAAGTAGGGGACCTTCTTCTTCAAAGTGCCTGTCGGCTCTCCTACTGGTGACTATTCCAGTTTTCTCATCAAGAGTTGCGAAGTTTGACTGCAGGAAATCATTTTATTGAGTGATTAACATTAACTATGCAGACCTAACTTTGAGATATACCCCTTGTAGAAAAGGTTAGGAAGTAATAAGTTAAATATAACATAGATAGAAAGCACAATCTATGTAACAAATTTATCTGTAATGTTAGTCACTAGGTCAGAATACGGATGCCACCCAGTCACAGAGTTGTATTGGCAGAGCATTGCAATAAAGCTGCAAAAGTCCAGACTATTCAAGTCTCCCCTAGAATAATTTTGGAAAGACAAGAAGCACCACTATGTACCAAAAAGACTAGCTTTTGAAGTAGCATTATCAATATGAAAAGTTAGGCTTCCTATCTATCCTAAGAATTTAGAGGATTGTGCACACCATCATATTCCAAAAGAAACCATGATTAAATTTTCAATTAAAAAAGAAACCACAACATCAAACAGTCCCCTACATAAATTACAGAGAAAAGACATAAAACCCAAATTGAATGAAGGAATGAGTGAACGGTGATTGAATGATAAATACATGTGCCAAAAGTGACTATCTTTAAGTCCAAAATTTGAGATCAACAGAAAGAGCTAATCACCTTCTGGCAGAAATCTGAAATATCTGATCAATTTTCTTTCCACTTGTTTTTCTTTTTCTACAACAGAGAGCAGTTGACAAACTAAATGGCTTAAATCTTAGAATTGAGCATGGAATCCTTTACACAACTTATGAAATGAGGAGTTGTGATCATTGTGATCTTAAGTCATCACATCCACGAAAGCAAGGAAAGAAGACAACAAACATGTCAATAGGGCTTAGTATATGCTAAAAATCTTTCTATACTATACCAAGTACCAACATTTGAGAAAAATATCTATGCAGGTTCAATCTCAAATTTGCATCAACTGAAACAAACCAATACCCTAAACCATCTAGGAAGGGGATGATTCTGTAGCATGCATTAATTACTTGATAAAAAAGTATAAAAGCTCCAAACAAAAGTAAGCTTTGAAAAAACAAAAATTCTTAACCAACCTTAAAAGCAATATCACCAGGTGACATGGCCAATCCTGCCCCCATGGATTCAAATGCTCCTCGGCCACGATAATAAACTCTAGGATCATAACCCAACAAGGAAAGATGAGCAGTGTCACTTCCACAAGCTAAGCCAACCTCAACAGGGTCCATTAGTCCATTAACTCCAGCAGATGCTATGGCATCCAAGTTGGGCAGTTTTGCAGCCTGAAGAGGAGTCTTGTATCCAAGCCTTGGCAGTGACACATCAGCCAACCCATCAATCAGCACAAATGCCACTCTTTTCTTTGGCACCTGTGTACTACTCATTCTGCTGCTTTTTTCCTTGCTTCCCGCAGGTTATAAATGGTAGGGTTAAAAAGCGAATAACAAATCACTCTAATGATGTCTTCACTACCAAATCCCTGCATGCATAATAAGTATCATACACACAAACATTTTATCTTTCAGCAATTTGGCTTCACGGCTTATATAGACACAACCAATAACATTCAACCATGATTTTTTTTTCTTTCAAAAGGGGAAAAAAAACTATGAAATCTGCTATTGAAATTTAAAAAACAGGAATAAAATCCAAGCCAAAAATAAAAAAAAAATAAACCCATCAACAAAAATCGGAACTTTGTTTCAGTTTTGTGTTCAATATTCAAATTGGAAACTTGGGTGCAATCACAATTTGTTTCAAACCTTAACATGTGCAATTGCATCGATCTCCCATTTTTGAACTTAGCGTAGTGAACATGCACAGAAATGAATTTGCAACAAAATTAATAAGGAAGAGGAACATGGAAAATAATATTTAAAATAAAAATGTAACCTTACAAAGTAGATGAATGAATATCAGCGATCCAGAGAGAAGAATCTGCAAATGACAGGGGACGAAGATGGAGGAATGAAGACAGACAACGCAATTTAATCAGTTTCAGAGGCTCGCTTTATTCTTCAACCTTTATTCTCTTCATGAAAATATGAAATCATAGTATAAATCAGAATTTTATCTTTTTATTCCTTGGTGAAATATTTCTATACACTAACCATGATGGCAAAATAAACTATAAGCAAAACGTTTAATAATTGATATATTATATAATTAAAATTTAAAGCCCGTAATGTAATGATATTTATATTTTTAATTAATTAAAATTTATTTTAAATATACCATTCAAGAAATCATTACAAAAATTAATTGTTTTTGTCAATAATAAGTTTTAATTATAAAATAATATATCATTAAATAATGGTATAAAAATTATTTATTAGTGTACTTAAATTAAATGTTAATTAGCATCATTTTATTTTTTAATTATTACATTAAAATTCATATTCAAAGATAATTTTTAATTAACTAACCCCTCTAGCCGTAAAAAATTAGAATACATCAAACTCTTTGATAATGGATTAATAAAACATGCTTACTGTATTATTTAAGGATTCAATGTAGTGTGCATAATCATTGTGTTTAATGGGGTGTTTTAGCCCTCTGCTTTCAGAAGAAAAAAAACATTTTTAAAAATAATTTCTCTCTTTTTCTTTCAAAAGAGAGAAAGGACTCCTTTTAAAATTGCTTTATGTATAAATAATAATAATATAGTTATAGTCAAATTAATTTAAAATATATTATCGTTTTAACTTACCAAAATATAAAACTCAAAAAAATGTACTAATTTTAGAGATAATTGTCATTATAAAATTAACGGATAAATAATTGAAAAACTTTAAATATATCAATAATTCATTTTATATAATAAATTTAACCATCTTATTTAGAATGGAATATATCTATAAATATTTTTTTGGATGATAATATATTTTTTATTGTGTTAACTAAGTTTTTAGATATTATTATATCTAATGATCAGTTATCATTTAAGAATATGATTGACTATTCTTGTAAACAAACTCAATCACACATTGTAAGATTGACTTCATAATTCTCACATTTTTTTATAGTTGTGATTAAATTTTTTCTTATTTATAGATTAAAATTGTCATTCAGCCTAATAACTGGTTTGTTTTTTATTTAGATCTTTTTTCATAATATGATTACAAACTAAGTTATTTATTTAATTTTGATAATAGATTTCTAATTTAAGTGTTGTAATATTTAATAATATTTTTGAACAATTTATTATATTATTTATTATTTTATATAAGGATAGAAATATCTCTATATTAAAATGCTATTTTATTTCTTAAACTTTTTCTATCTAATCAAATTTATTTTTAAGGGAAGACTTACTTATGTATAAAAATAAATGTTTTTAAAATTCTTTTTCACTCTTATTTTCTTTTAAAAAAAGTCATACAATGTCAATATAAATATTTTTATATTATCAACCAATTAAAAATTACTTTAAATATGAATTTTATAATAATTATTATAGAAACCAATAATCTCAATTTATATTTGAATACGGTGTCAGTATTTTTCTGTAAAAAAAAAAACAGCGTCAGTTTTTTAATTAAATTCATTTTCTTATTATTGGCAACAATGGAGTCTCAAATATATATATATATATATATATATATATATATATATATAAGCCTTATCTCGGACCATTGTAAACTTTTTTTATATAACTCAATGAACTATAGCACATGTTGGCAACAACATTTATTATATTAAGGGATTTTTCTTTGCGAACGATGTGTGTTGTTGTCATTCCAGGTTCAATCCATGAGCTATTAACTTATTCATCACATATATTACCATTTAAATTTCTTATGACCCAACACTTTGCAACCAAATAATTTCTGACATATGTTTGGGATAAAATCTGCAATCTCCTCTTAATAGCATTGGAGTATAGTTATATAGGATCAACTTTGGAGGGAAAAAAACGAGAAAGAAATTTCATGGAAACGTGTAATTTTTATTGATAATGTGAAAATAGATTTTCAATAACATATACTACTAGTAACAAACAAGGCCCTCAAGTGGCTGGTACACAACCAGTCACATTAATCCGTCTGATGAAAAGGGAAAAAATGCCAAAAGCAAAAGCATATCAATGCATAAATAAAGCCCAAAAACCAAAAATTGAAAGACATAAATAGCCACTTTGAGGGATATCCAGTCAACTAGATTCATTTGTTAGCCCCAACTGCATTCTTGGCAGCATCAGCAGCCCCTTGTGCCTTTTGCTGCATTTGCTGGCCAGTCTACAACAGCAAAACAGTTTTCATCAATCAGCAAAGTTCTCCATAATTTTGAGCTTAATTATTGTTCTATGGAATCTAAGTCAACATAGCATAGCTAAATTTTGTTCAAATAAATATGATCTAACCTCTTGGCAGGATTCTTTGACATTTTGAGCAGCATTGCCTGCACTGTTCATCATGTTGCTTGCCTTCTCCTAAATCAGTAATAACATTATTTCTAGCTATTATGCCACTATAATTGAGGATAATGTGCAAAAAATTAAAGGGCATGAATATATTAAAGACAGTGTATAAGTGCTACAACTCACCCGAGCTTGTCCCATGGCTTGGCCAGCTTGATGGCTCGCATTCTGGGATTGATCCATTTTTAGTTTCCTTGTTTTGGTCTTGAAAAGGCAGAAGACAGTTTAGCAAGCACTACTTAATGTGAAATGTAAGTATGTAACTCTTCATTGAAGGGTGCATATATATAGTGGACCAAATTAATCAGCTGGGTGACACATGTAATGATATGCACCATTTATGTGAGAGGATTTTGGGCTTAAGACCTGGCACTTCTGTTACTATTTGCTTGTGAAATTGACTGTTAAACCACTACTAGTTAGAAGCCTAAAACTTAGGCTAATTGGAATGGATCCATCCTGCTAAAAATAGAAAGCACCTAACTGTTTATCCAAAGGTATTAAAAAGGAAAAGAGTGTATCTCCTTAAGATATGCCAGTTAACTAGTACATAAACTTCATTCTTAATTAGGTTTAATTAGGACTTGAAGAACAAAGTTTAAGCCCGTCTTATCCTATGCTAAAATGAAATTTAATCAAGAAAATAGAAAAATATTAACCATTTAATTAGCTGAAGAAACTTTGTTAAAACATTTAAGAATTAAATTGCCTCAAATCAAAATCTTTTAGGTGCAACTCTAGGAAGTTTTTATTCAAGTGAGAGAAAAAATCTCCGTATTTTTATTTATTTTCTTTACTCTCTCTCTCTCTAGTTAAAATGTGAGAGTTTTTGCTGTTCAATGGTCAAGTTAATTGAAGAAATAGGCCATGCATGAAGAGGCATCAAGCAGGGGAGATATCAGCTTGCTTGATAGTTGATATGCCTACTCTCAACACTGGATCCAGAGCAGGAACTAGCAATTTCCAGTCTCAAAATTGCTGGATCTTGATTCTTGAATCATTTCGTTTACTGTTTGGTTTAATTTATTTAAGCAAAATAATAATACTTTTATTAACTTTTAGAGAGAACTTTTGAAAGCAAGTAATTGATTCTTCCAAAATATTCTCATTGGTCTCGAATATAAATAATAAAAGTCTTTTATTTTTTCCCCTTAAATATAAGCAAATCTCAATTACATATATCTTATTTAATGAGACTTTCTTCAAAATAATCTTCATTTAATAAGATCAAAAGACTTTTTATATTTGGTATCAAGTTACAAGGTTAATTTAGAAAAAAATATTTTTTTTATTGAAAATGACACAATTTAATCAACTTAGTCAATTCTGTTAATAAGTGTGAAGTACGTATTTTTTTTTTTCTTGTAATCAAGACCGGAGGAAGCAATCTCAATCAAGCTTGTATTTGGATATAGGAACAAAACTAAGTACTTTTACTACATGTACTGCCCTCTACATGTACTGCCCTCTTGCAGGCAGGGATTCAATGATATGATTACAGCATATATCTATATCCCACATTAAAACTCTAATAATTGGTCAAGGTACTACAAGGAATATCCAGTGACATTCACTCTCATGGCAACGAGAACAAGTTCAACAAAAGATTATGTACAAGTACTACAATATATTCTAAAGCAACACGAATCTACAGAGACAACATACGTCTTTAATCTGTCTGATGGTCAGAATGAGTAACTTTTCATTTTTCATTCCTTTCGTCTTTTTCACGGATTCATAAAATTCTAGTCTAGTAAAGATGGATTTCTCTAATAAGGATGAACACCAACCGGCAATACTGACTAGAGAGTTCCAACCAGTGCACTTGATTTTAATACAGGAGCTTTGATACATGAGTTTACAATACAAACACAACAGCTGCAAGCTGAGAGTGAACACTTGGAGGGTCGTATCAAACCTATGATTTTTTTTTAATCCAGAATCCTTCAGAAGTCCAACCATTTCTGATAATATACACAAGTTCTTGGAGAGATAATGCCATCTGGTGTACAGAAGTTTATTCGTGGACAAACTCCACATGGAATGGAAGCCATGGCACCAGGTTTCTGTTCCCCTCTATTGCCACCTTTGCTTTTGCATCTGTAACAAATTCTTCCAACAGGAACAGATGAAAAATCCCCAAATCCAGTGCTCTTCACCTCTACAATCTCATCATCCAAAACCAAAGTTCGCAAAATCTCATCAATTTGCTGTGTTGTGACTTCAACATTGAAGACACCACTCTTTCTGCTCCACTCCATAACTCCATCACGTGTGGCAACTTTCTGCCTGAAAATGTACTTCAAGCACACGTCCTTTACAAGGTTTATGAAATCTGTATCAAGTCTCCCTTGATTATACCAAACCCCACCAGTGATTTCCTTAGAAGGTTCAAACTCTGCTGCCATGTAGTGCTTTCTCCCTTTGTTTTGAATGTTAACAACCTCCTTTATCAGATTCTTGGATTGAAGCAACTTCAGGGACTTTTTTACTATGCTGTCAGGCAGGTTTGTTTCTCGTTTCATGTCTCCTGTCCAGATTCCCATGTCTTTCTTGCTATGGATGAGATTATACAATACCCTTTCACCATCTGTCAAAGACCCCGTCACTAAAGCCAGGTCTTGTCGTTTCCGTTTAAGTGAAGAAGATCCTTGCAAATGACTCATTCCTTACAAGAGAAAATTGCCAAGCATGATGTCAGTAACTATATTACTCAAATGGTTCATCGAAAAATGAAAGTAGTTAACATTTTGAAATGAATAATACTTTTCAGAAGATCAAATTATAAATTAAAATGTTGCATGAATTATGACAGAGGATGTTAAAATGCTGATCCATCTAAATTTTTTAACATAACAGTTAAAGACTTGAGATTTGATGAGTTGCTTGAGTAAGAAAGCACTCAGTAAATTTCATACACACACGCACACACACATATCAGAGTCAACTACATTTAAGAAGAGTAAATAAAAATGCAATTCCATAAATATAAGCACTACTCGTGATCTGAAAAACCATGAAGCTAGACTTTTAAAGCAGCACTTCCCAATCGATGATCAGTTTCCAACAATAATAAAAAGTTAATAAGCACTGCAGGAAAATCAATATATAATTTGTAACCAAAATGACATCTCTTAAAATTAGGGTTTGAGCCTAACTCAACTCCACAAACTAGCTCTTGAGGTGAAGATTACCACTCACTTATATATACTATTTTAAACATATCACTAGTTGATATAGGATCTCCAACACCCCCTCGTGTAGAGGACTGGACCTCTCAACTCAAACATGAAGTTTGCAAAACTATACATGTGAGGGTGATCCAATAATGGTCAAATAAGGAGTGGCCCGATATGATAGGTTTTGATACCATCTTATAATTTGAGTTTTAGCCTAAGTCAACATCTCAACCCCAAAAGTTAGCTTTTAAAGTGAAGGTTCTCCCCCTCTTATACACACTATTTTGGTCATATCACTAGATAGTATAGGATCTCTAACAACATAGGTCACTATTACAACTCCAAGCAGCAGAATAAATTCCTGATAAGGCATCTGTCAAGTAGTTTTTTTTCCAGGCAATACTAAAAGAGATATTTTGACTAGAATCCTTTAACTAAAATCCCCAATGCCCATGAATCATGATTGAATAACAAAGAAATGTTTGCCTCTTATAACTATGAAGCTACAATTTGGCTGGACTAATCACACTCATGATGTGTCATAATATAGGATCATCCTAAGAACTTTACACCTCCCACATCCTTTAACTTGAAATGAAGACCTCATATTGTGAATGAAAATAGTCCAATGCAACCCAAGACATTAAATTAAAGAAAATTTAGCAGAAAGTAGTTATATAAGGGGGGGAAAATATTGCATTTGACCAACTACAATTCATATAGAGCAGTATAAAAAAATAATACATAAAACATGAAAAGCTAAGAGTGGATAGTTGATTGGCTCAATTGGGAATGTGGAAAGAGTCCAGTGATTTGAGAGTGTTAGGCAAAAAAAAATGTTTGCTACTTATTCCAACCATCTAATCTACCAAAACACAAACAAGAATGAAGATAAACCTGAAAAATTGAGGAATTCAGCAAAGTGGGGCTTCCCCCTGGGGCTCTTGCAACTCAAGAAACCACAGAAAACACATTAAAAAAGCAGCGATTATATGAAGCAGTTTATGACGCTCTTTTAGAAATTCATCAACAAGAAGCAAGTAGTACACAAAAAATAGTGAAAATATGGTTGGCTAAGGTGGTTTCTTTCATTACCTGCTTTGACGAGCGAGGTCACTTCTCTGCATCAACGGAAAGTGAAAATGCAGAAAATGATATTCAAGTTTATCTATATTGTATGAACTAAGTTTTTAGTTATAAACCTTTACAAAATTTGGTTGTTAGTTTCTGAATAAAAGTTTGTTTTTCAACTTTATTTTGTTAAGAATTTTAATCTTAGAATAAAAATTTGATCGATTAAAGTTTTTAAATTTTTTTTAAACATTTATAAGGTTAGAATCTCATTATTTTTATTTATTTAATAAAATTTCAGGAATTAAAAATTAAATTTGTAAAAAATTTAAAAACTTTGAACGAACAAATTTTTTTAGTACTAAAATTTTTAACAAAATAAAGTTAAGATTCTTGACTGATTAAACTTTTATTTAAAGACTAAAAATTGAATTTTAAAAATATTTAATACTAAATACTTAGTTAACACTTATATTTATTTATTGTAACTGTATAACGTATTTTACTAATATAATAATTCGTGTTCTGCCCTATATAATTTATATTTTAAAATTTTATATATACGTATATATCAGTTTATATGCATATAAATATTTAAAAGATATATTAACATAGTTAGAATATTAATGTATATATTATATTATTTTGATTAATAAATATTTTTCTAAAATTATTATCATTATGAATATATTTGTATTTGTATATAACTTATATTTAGGTTTAGAAAATTTTAAAAATATATTACATTTTATAATTATTATTATTTTAAAAAAATATTTTTCATTGTAGAGAAAAAAATAACTATGAATAAATAATATAAAATAATTATTACTTTTCTATGTTCGTGTCCCTTGCACCATTACTTTAAACAAGGTCATTAAATATGAATATCATGACTTTTCGAAAGCCTAAAAAGAAATCCTTGATCGTATACGCTCCAACCCTCCTCTTGATCATTGCGGTAAGGGTCCCTTTATTTTTTGTTTTCTCTTGTTCTTCATTCTTTTAGATTTTTGTTTCTTCAATGTTGGTTTGAGAATATTTATGATTGTTTCTAACTTTAACCTAATTTCAATAAATTCATGTTTAGTCTTTGACTTTTTTCTCTCTTACACTTACTAAACTTGTCCATTCTTATTTCTATTTTTAACATATTTTAATTTAGATTATAATGATACTTAAAATTTTTTAGAAGAAAAAGAGAACTTGATTGATAATTTTCATATGAACGAATATGATTCAGAATCTAGAAATATAAAAATTTGGCATTCACCAATTTTGCAGCATATTTTAATTGGATTAGCCTACTATTATACTTGCTATGGTGATATGTTTTAATGCTAGATCACATGTTATTTTTTTTATTAATTACCTAATACAATGTTGATGGTAGTTTTATCTTTATAGTTAATTAATTATTGTAATGGTTCATTTGCAAATTGTATTGAATATGTTTTCCATATTAATACCATTGAAGCAAATGTTTAATGTTTGGTTTAATTTTGTTACACCTTTAGATATCTTATTTATTTGCATAAGATAATTACTTATTTATTGGTATTGGTTGTTATTACCTCTTACAAATTAGCTGCAAATTTTAGCAAAACATTCATGATTGATAGGATATTTTTCTATTAACTTAGATTTGTAATTTTTTATTTGATTTTTAAGGAGTAATATATCACACATGCCATTCTTTTACTTGTGGATCTACATAATAATTATATTACTTGAAAATGATGTATATCTCTTGAGACAATTTTTAATTTATGGTTTAATTATTATACATCTTTGAATATCTTATTTCTATTTACCTTTGAAATGATAATTTCTTTACTTTTTTTCCTTCATCTCGGTCTCTCTTTCTCTCTCAATTTTTTTTAATAAAAAAAGTAAATAAAATCAATACTATTAAACAATGTACAATAAACAGTCCAATTTAATTTGATTGTTATGGTAAGTCCTAAATTTAGTATATTTTATATTTATTTTTTATCAACTCCTTTGATGAAAATGACATTTTGACAACTTGAAGTAAGCATTTAGCAAACAAAAGAGTGTGAAATATATTACACTTTGTCTTTAATGTTTTTATAATATACTCTTTAACCTCAAAATTACTGTTATTTAAGATTAATGTACATAAATTAAAAAAAATCATTAGTGTAAAAATATTATTACCTCTATTAGTTTTTTAAATTTATGAAAAATTTCAATTCATGTTGTTTGTTAATATTTATTTATTTATTTATACAAAATAAGAAAAGATAGTAAGTAGTATTTTGGGCAAGAAGTTGGAGAAGGGTGCAGCAAAACGGTGCGAATAGAGAAAGGGAACAAAGACTTTGAATTTGATTGCAGTTGAGTTAGCTTTCACTTTCAGTGTGAGATCTTCGTCTCTTCTCTTGCTTCCTTCTTCAATTCATCTCCGAACCGCGTTTCTATTTTTGACTCTCTCTCTCTACTCAGGTTCCTTCTTTCTTAACTTTCTTCTATTTTTTTTTTCTTCCTTCTCCTCATTTCAATCATAGATCGCTTTTTTTTTTTCTTTTCTTTTTTTCTGCGCGCCTTTGTTTGCTTTAAAGCTTAGAAATTTTGGCTCCGTTACACCTCTTTGCTATTGGGTTGTTCCCTGATTTGCGCGCATCTCCAATATCTCACTGCTTTTTCTATTTGGTTTTCTTCAACCCTATGTTATCATGAAAATAAAAACGAACCTCTCTTTCTTCTCCGTGTGTTCTTCTCATTGTTGATGATTGCTTAGCGTACTGGTTTAAGTAATTTTTTTTTTCAAACGGGTATCAATAATCCCCATTTTCTCTACCTTGTTTATGTTTGAATGTTTTAGTGAAGCAATTAGAAGTTCGTGTTGTTCTTTCTTAACCCCCGTGAAGAATTGACTAAATAAAGTGAATGATTTTTTTTTTTTTTATCGTTATTACCTTTTTAAGCATCGCTATTTATTTGCATGATGCAAGCTAGGGTGAGACAGGGTTTATATAGCATCAACAAAATTGGGAACTTGGTAGGGTTGGGACTGGGAGGAGTAAGGTCACCCCCGTGGAATTAGTGCATTGTCATCTTTACATGTCAACTGAAATGAATCTTGGTATCACTTTGGCTGATTATGTTTTAGTTGGATGATTCCTTCATGTGATGAGAGCTTTATTTATCTCAATTTTGTTGATTTCTCTGCCTATTTAAGTTGTTTCTGATTACACCATAGTGAATCAAGTGGTTATATCTCGTACTCTTTAGGCGGCTCTGGTTATGTAGTGGAGTTTAACTTCAATCCCCACATTCCCATTTTTACTTTCCCCTTAAGTCCAATCATGGTTTTAAATTGCGGTTGCAATCGCAGTTTCGTCATACTGTGGGAAATTTTGGACAAGGCTGATGCAACCACAATTGCGGTCGCAGAGTCTAAAAACCTTGATGTTGTGGCCGAAATCATGGTTGTAGTATTTTTTTTAAAATCCCCCGAGAACCTAGAAAACGTTATTTCTGAGTTCTGATTGATTATACGTCTTTTTATGTGGCAGTAAGAATGTATACTAATATTGGTATGCCACCGGGGGTACCTCAGCATCATCCTCAACCTCCAACGAGCTCACAACCTAATCTGTTCGGGAATGCATTCAATTCTGCTGGTTCAGGACTCATTCGAGGTGGATTGGGTGCGTATGGAGAAAAAATATTAGGATCAAGCTCCGAGTATGTCCAAAGCAATGTATGTATCATTCTATAATTTTTTTTTATTGGATCATTTAATTTAACGTGCAAATTCTTAGCTGATAATATTAGATCTTTTTCTGTTTCTCTTTTTCTTTTTTGTATTGTTATTTTTTTTTACATTGTCTTACTTGTGATGTTTAAATTGTGTGTGGAAAACTGCTTATTATGAGAAAGCTTATAACCTCTTCAGTCCCATGTTTCTAAGCTGTTTGGTATATCATTTGAACAATGCTGATCTATTGATTATCAGAAACTATTGTACCATACAACTTAGCATTTTAATATTTGGTGTTCTCATTTAATTTTTTTCTTAGAAAATTTGAAATGTTCTGTAGTTCACTTTTGAATCTATTTCATATATGGCTTATACGTTCCCTTCAATAATGCTAATGTCAATAAGGTCAGGTTCCACTGATTTTGGAGGGGAAAACCCATACAGCTGAAAGATAATCTTAAATTGCTTTCATTATCTTGTTTAACTTCATTATAGATATTATCCCTAGGTGTCAATTCAATTTTTTCCTTTATTATAAAATAACTTTATCTTTTCAACAACAGATAAGCCGGTATTTCTCTGATCCCCAATACTACTTTCAAGTGAATGACCACTATGTTAAGAACAAATTAAAGGTTGTGTTGTTCCCATTCTTGCACCGGGTAAGCAACAATAATGTCACCCTTTTTCACATTTTTCTAGTTGAATTTTTTCATTTCATTATCTTATTGTATCTTCTTGCTTTCCCTTGTCTTTTTATTCTCGTGTTCAGGGTCATTGGACTAGGATTACTGAACCAGTGGGAGGTAGGCTCTCTTATAAACCACCAATTTACGACATAAATGCACCTGACTTGTACATTCCATTAATGGCATTTGGTACCTATGTTGTTCTTGCTGGCATCTCATTGGGTCTTCATGGAATGTAAGTTTATTATTTCCTTAATCTTAATTCTACAGTGTAGTACTGAGGTTATTATAGTTATTTTCCTCAAATTTAAAGTTTGTATAAAAATATTCCCCTTTTCTGTACAGTTTTTTTATTACTTTTTCTTTTGGGGATCAGTAAGTTGCATTGCATATCAGGGAACTTTTCAGCTTACCTTATATTTTTTTTTCTTATATTGGATGCATCCTAGATTTCCATACTTTCTCATCATGATTGGTACTTACCATAAATTTTTAGCTGAATAAATTTCCTTTTCATGATAAAACATGTTATTGAGAGTGGCTTTTGCAAAAGTGACTTAAGGATCGGGAAAATGCTATTTGTAGTAACTAAGTTACTGTCCTTGATCTGGAGAAATTGCAAAGGAATAGATAAAGCTATTTTCCTCTTTCTAATTTGTCAGCATGATAAGAACCTTGGGAGAAACACATCACAAAAGTTAGTTGATGTAGTTGGAAAGCCTAAGGCCTTAAAATCCTCACACTAGAATCCCATACTTTCAATGTGAAACTCAAGTCCCATGCCTTGCAATTAGATCCTAATATCCCAACCATGCTCTACATCCCTAATGCCCATGCAGGTTGGCTGTGCACTAGTCCTAGGTGAACACTGCAATCTAACGTCACCAACCATGCCATTTGTTTGCAATTGAGAGACCTGGTGAAAAGATTTGATATCAATTGATAAGAACCTTTGGGGAACCATGTCACAAAAGCTAGTTATTGTAGCTGGACTGCTGGAGAGCCCAAGGCCATATAATAAACCCATACTTATCAATGAAATCCCATACTTTCAATGTGAGACTATCCCATTCTTTGCAATTTGATCCTAACACAGTGCTTTGCTATGATGTTTATTTGCTCTGTGATGAAGAGTTGTAAATCATTTGTAAAAAGGATTTGTGCTTCTCTGTGTGGTGGACTGGTGGTGGCAAGGCAAATACAAATGGTTATTTACCTTGTGCTATAAAAAACATGCTACTGTATATATTAACAAAGTTGAACAATGGCACCTCCCTTTTTGTATGGGTGTTTATAATGAGTCTTCTTTTAAAAAAATTCAATTATTTTTTTCTTGTGTTTACAACTAAAATATATGAAACCTAATTGGAAGTCAGACAAGTAATGATCTTATACGTTAGAAGATTGCTAGTTTCATTTTCATGATTGTTATTTTGATAATTCCATAGCTTAACTTTGGGAAGTTTCACTAAGAATTGAGTTTGATTTATAGTTCTCATTTTTGTTCCATCTCCACATGCATTCTAGTTTGTCATATTTCTTATGCATGCTGTATTTGTTGTGGGCAGGTTTAGTCCTGAAGCTTTGAACTGGTTGTTTATTAAGGGATTGGTTGGTTGGTTTATGCAAACAGCACTGCTTAAAGTCACCTTACTTTCATTGGGCAGTGGGGAAGCACCTCTATTGGACATTATAGCGAACGCCGGGTACACTTTTGCTGGCTTGTGTTTGGCTGTTTGTGGAAGAATGATATGGAGTTACTCCTACTACTTTCTGATGCTGTGGACCTGCATATGTATGGCAGTGTTCTTGGTTAAAACGATGAAGAGAGTTCTTTTTGCGGAAGTCAGGAGTTATGATTCAAGCAAACACCACTATCTCTTGCTCTTCATTGCTTTGGCTCAGTTCCCATTGTTCACATGGCTTGGAAACATTACTGTCAATTGGCTAATATAGAGTGACAGCATTTACACTGTACTTAAAAGCACTTGGTGATTTTTTTTGGTTGTTAACTTTGGAAAGTAGTTATACATGGGCTTTTTCTCTCTCACAGATTGCTTTTATGTGTTGGATATTGAGATGAATAACTATAGGCCTTCTCGCTCTCCAGATATATTATTTTTTAGTACTTTATTTGCATGAACCCAAAGATGTAGATTAGGAAAATATTTCTTTTACAGAATGATTATCCAATTGTAATCGAACTCTAAGATTAAGATTATGGATGGTGTCACTGATGATGAAGGAATATTGTGCAACTGTGATTGAAATTTATCCTTTATGTTTTTAAAGTTTTATTTTGATCATTTCTTTTAATTTTTGTTAAAAACGTAAATGTTCGACAATAGCATATAATGCACAACAAACACTAAAAAATTTCCAGATCAAACCCAAATGAAATTTCATGTGACACTCCACCTCTCTTATTCACACTCCTCCCCTTTCTCGATGTCAACAACAATAACAGGACGCTCTAGCTGTGGGTTGTGTCTCCGCTGTCAATGCCGCTCCTCATAACTCCGACCACCACGGTAACTCCAACCGCCACCATGAGCTCAAGCGAAAGCCGAAGATTACCTCTTGTTCTTGATATATTAATAGAATGCTTTTATTGATTTATTAAAGCGTAATTAATTATTTAGAATTTAAGTTAATACTGAATGTTACAATATCATTACGGTAGGTATTATAAAATATTGATAATAAAAAACTTAACAAATATAAAATGATTGGGTTTAATAAAATTTTAAAAAGAATTTTACTCTTATTTATTTTATGAAAAGTCTTTGGTTTTTTTATGGCTTATCAGTGTTGATTGCTATGGGCATCTCTTGTTTCCATTAACACATGATAGAGAAAAAAAAAAACCACACACATAAATATAACATTACAATAAATACTTTAAAAAAAACACAAGCATAATAATAAACAGCCCTCAAATTTATAAAAGATACATCTATATAAAAAGTGTATCTATATAAAAAGTAGAAAGGCAAGTGTTGCTATTCCTAAGCTGGAATTTAGTGACCCTAGCCGAAAAGTAAAGAAATCATATGTAAGCATGGTGCTTGATAAAGTTTTTATACATATTGAGCACCCTAATTAAGTAGGAAGAAATGAATTAATTAAAGCAACAAAACATTCTATCAATTCAAATATAAATATCGGTCATAAAAAAGGAAGGGATGATGAACTAAGTTTAAACTAAAGCACTGATATATATATATATATATATATATATATATATATATATATATATATATATATATATATATATATATATATATATATATATATATATATCATAACATCCTAATTTTTTTTAGCTATTAGATTGATTTGTTAGATAACCATATTTGACATACACAATTAATTTACACTTAACACAGTAGCCAGGTGTTAAATGATGCGAGACAAGAGATCACATATCTCAGCATCTTTTACCATAATCTCATGACACAAAGCAATTAATGATCCGAAACATGACTAAGATTAACACGTAAGTAAGGTGTGTCTCAGTTCGATCCGAATGTGTCTTAGATATGATGCTTTGGTTTGTTGTGATAAGTTGCTGAACTCTCGCTCAGCTCATGAGACTAAGAAAAAAAAAATACACAACTAACATGACCTATTATCAAGGAACCAAGACAAAGATCATGCACCACGTTAATTAGTTACTTCAATCCCATCATCATCATGACTATGAATATCACGTGCACCCTACGTGGTGATCACGCCTATAAAAACCCCTTCTCCAGAGAGAGGAAAACCAAACCAAGGGAGAAACCAACCAACAATTCTAACACCGCCGCCACCACCAACAACGTACCTCTTACGTTGTTACATGGCCACTCGTGTTATCCCACCAAGAATCCTAAGGAACCTTCGCTACAACACCGCCACAAAGCCCCTCAACTCCTCCCACCCTCCTCTCTCCCCGTCTCTCTCTCCTTCTCTCTGCATCCCAGCTCCCCCGCCGATCTCCGCCGTGCTTCCTCCCTCCGACGACCTCAGCTTCCGCGACGTCGAAAAGCTCTTCTCCTCCGTCCCCACCACCACCCTCCTCCGCTCCACCGCCGTGCTCCACGCCACTGCCCTCGAGCCCATGGTTGACTTCGGCACGTGGCTCATGCGATCCAACCTCATGCAAGTGCCTGGCCTCAGTGACCTCATCCTCGCCACCGTCCGCAACACCTTCTTTGACCACTTCTGCGCCGGCGAGGACGCCACCACCACCGCCGACAGCGTCCGCCACCTCAACAAGGCCGGCCTCCGCGGCATGCTCGTCTACGGCGTCGAAGACGCCAACAACAACGACGCGTGCCACCGCAACTTCAAGGGCTTTCTTCACACCATCGACGTCAGCAGATCGCTTCCCCCTTCTTCGGTAACCCCTTCCTCATCCTTCTTCCCCTTTACTTTTCTAAATCAAAATTCCTTCTCAGAAAGAATATATAAAAAATAAAATGTTATCACATGTGTATGATCTTAACCAATTTCCACTTGACATGTTAAAACTCTGCAATGCTTGCATGATCTCAATAAATCTTCACATGACATGTAGCAGAATCTTTATATTAATAAATGTTATGTTAAAGACTCTGTTAATTGTATGTCCGAGTGGAGAATGATTGAGATCATAAACATTTGGTGATTTCAGATCATAAAATAAGCACATCCACAGTTTTTATTGCACCATTCTTATACAATAGATTGTTTAACAAAGTGTTTGGTGTGCATGTGCATAAGAACAATGTTTTTTTTTTCTTCTTCTGTTGTCTGTTTTTTTGTTTGTTTGTTCTTGGGTTTTTGCATGTAACAGACGGCAAAGAATGGTGCGAGCTTTCATTGGGGACCTACCTTAATGGCATTGTTGAAATGAGAAAACAAAAACGCTGGCTTGGATTAGATGCAATCTATCATTGGGGACCCACCTTTGCTTTGGAGCTAGCCAGCCCTGTGGCCACGTACATGGAATAGGAATGAAAAATCTAGTACTACCATTAAATGATGTCACTAGCTAGCTAGCTAGGGAGGGACAAAGATTGGTCATTTCATTGGTGTCACGGTTGCACGGTGCTTGAAATGGGGTAGGGTGGACCCGTGGAGTGTTGTTTTTTTTCTCCAACACCAGCTTGCAAGGACTTGACTACTACTACTACTGCTACTACTAGAACCATCGTGATTCCCTTGTGGATTTCCTTTTGGTACTACCGCACTAGCTAGTAAACCACGCAAATTCCGTGGCTGCTTGTGCTTTTTTTCCTTTTCTTTTCATGTGGGAGAGTGGTTGTTATTTTGAGTGGCAATGATGATGGCAACTAATGGTTCCAAATGAATTTGTTTTGATGTTACAGGTGAGCTTTGTGATCGTGAAAATCACTGCAATATGTCCCATGAGCCTGCTTGAAAGAATGAGTGACCTGCTTAGATGGCAGCACAAGGACCCTTCTTTCAGTTTGCCATGGAAGCAAGATTGCTTCCCCATATTCTCCGAGTCAAGCCCTTTGTACCACACAAGCAAGAGACCCGAGCCCCTCACCCGAGAGGAAGAGAGTGACCTTCAACTTGCCATGCAAAGATTCCTTGAGCTTTGTCAAAAGTGTGTGCAAGCCAACATTCCTTTGCTGGTTGATGCAGAACACACTTCTGTTCAGCCTGCTATTGACTACTTCACATACTCCTCTGCCATCTTGCACAACAAAGGTGATAACCCCATTGTGTTTGGGACCATTCAGACCTATCTCAAGGATGCCAAGGAGAGACTGGTGCTGGCAGCAGAGGCTGCAGACAACATGGGAATCCCAATGGGGTTCAAACTTGTGAGGGGTGCTTATATGTCAAGTGAAACAAAATTGGCTGAGTCTTTGGGGTATTCGTCCCCAATTCACAACACCATTGAGGACACTCACAAGTGCTTCAATGACTGCTCTTCTTTCATGCTTGAGAAGGTTGCTAATGGCCCTGGTGGAGTTGTTCTTGCAACTCATAATGTTGAGTCAGGTACATACATCCATCCTTGTACATGTTGAGTTTATGATTTTAGAGTTAATTCGTGAATGCATGAAAGGATGTTAGTATTCATTTTCTCATGTGATGAATTATGAAAGGATGTATGTTTTTATTAATCGTTAGATTATTATTAGCAGGAGGGATCGAATCCACGGCCATTTCTTCCTTTCTTTCTTATTAATCATCAGACCAATCTTATATCTTTGTGTTTGATGTTTGTGTGATTAGGGAAACTGGCTGCTGCAAAAGCACATGAACTAGGGATTGGAAAGGTGAACCACAAGCTTGAATTTGCACAGCTTCATGGAATGTCAGAGGCACTTTCCTTTGGATTGAGCAATGCAGGGTTTCAGGTGAGCAAGTATATGCCATTTGGACCTGTGGAGACTGTTATGCCATATCTTTTGAGAAGGGCTGAGGAGAATAGAGGAATGTTGGCTGCCTCGGGCTTTGACAGGCAACTGATGAGGTAAACTAAACCAAAAACAAACATTTTAATTATTTTAACTACTTTTCATTGTGGCATCATGCACATGATGTTGATGTTTTGTTCTTCTGTGTGTGCAGGAAGGAGTTGGGAAGGAGACTAAAAGCTGCTTTCTTTTAATTTTTTTTATGGGACGAGTTAATGAGATGTAATAATGTCTTTTAGGCAACACTAGGCAATTTTTTGTACAAAATTAGAGTATCCTGTGATCTCTTTGAATGGTGCATTCAAATCAATGAAATGTGTCCGTTGTTTTAACTCTTACATATTCCCCTTGTGTAGGAAGAGTGCAGTTAACTTCTTTTTTTCCCTTAAAAAAAATTATACAGTAAATAGATAATTTCAAGTGAATTTCACTAGAAAATTATAAATACATAAAAATAAGATAGCAGCTAAAACATGGATTCATAGTTATCATCAGCCATCGCTATAGCCAATTGTCCAAGTTGCAGATTCAATTTGTATACTAATCTTATCATTTTCAAATCAATTTTGTCCAGTTCATTTAAAAAAGTGCTGATGAGATAAATAAGATAATTACTAGTTCCATTTGCTAGGAAGAGTCCAAACGTGCTTTTCTTCATCACAGAAGTCATGACAATAATTATGTGGTAGCTAATAGCTATAGACCAGCATTTAACACAACTGGGCAAGTATCAAATTCAATTCACACCAATTTGAACACCAATTTTCGGGTTGGAAAGGCCAAAAGTGCGGCAATTCCTAACATGGAAAGTGACCCGAGCCGAAAAGCAATCAAAATTATACACACATATTAATTATTAATTCCAAGGATAAAATTTAAAATTGAATTCAAAGTTAAAGATTCCATCCCAACTATTACTTAGTTGGATTCCACAGATTTTTTGCCTTTGGCGCAGACAGTACTGAACTGAACTGAACGAAAAAGCAAAGGAAACAACCTAAAATTTGTTCCTTAAAATTGCTCAAGAAACATATTTTTAGAATGCGGTTCTTATTTATTATGAGAATCCGACGTCCTAGGAAATTCTAAATTTCCAATGTTTAACCATGTTATTTTTGACACGTAAAAAAACATGTGAATTTTGAGAGAGTCTACCTACCAAGAGCATACATCTTTAGTGGGAGTTAGATAAAAGATTAAATATTTATTGAAATAATATTTCTAGTTGTATTTACTTGAATAATAAGTAATTATATATATAGGTAAAGTCCTCTTAGTAATTATAAATATAGGTATAGTCCTCTTGAACTTTTTAAAGAAAAAAAAAATATATACCTTACAAATCTTACCACTCATCCCGGGAAGCAAAATAGATCTTAGTAATTATATATGTAGGTATAGTCCTCTTGAATTTGAACAAAAAAATACTAATGCAAAAGTTACATGTTGCAATTAATCGATAAATTAAAATATACAACCGATATCTTTCTTCTTTGTAGATGGGATAACTAGTTCCGAACTACATTAACATGTTTTCAATCCATTTTAACTTATCTCGCCAGCAGAAAGTGGGTTGAGAAGTACAGATTTCTTTTAATAAATCGCTTATTTTATTTTATGCACAGATATATTAACAATATTTTTTTTAATTATATAGAAGTATAAATTTATTTGAGAATACCCTTCGTGCTATTGGATTAGCTAAGTCAATCTAATGGGTCAATACAATAGATAAGTTCGTCCTATCTTTAACATGTTGGATTGACAAGTTATGCGCACCAAGTTAGAATTAGTTGGTGAGATGAATTACTTAATCTATCTTTCCATTTTTGTCCGGTTAGATAGGTTGACCAAGAAAGTTCAACCCTCTTTTGACACTTCTACTTATCATCAAGTTCTGTGCAAATAATTTGCATGAGAAGCGAGCCATAAATTTTGGTAGTGCTCAAGAAAATGTACCATCTTACTGAAAGTTTGAAAATACAAGGAACAGAATAGAGCTAGAGAATTTGGGATGTTATTTTCATATAAAGGAGTGCTTGCCATATATTATATTAACATACTATTTCTAACCTATTTTCATAATTATAGTTAAAATTTATTAAAAGTCATAAAACCATAAGTAAAAGAAGTCTAACCCACATTTTTTTTATCTTTAATAAATTTTAGTTAATCATAAAAATATATATTAGAAAGGGTGTTAACTAACTGTTCTCATTCCATAAATATTACTTGATATGTTTGGTCGAATTTTGTAGACAGAAATTAATAGTGTGTCAATGGACATGTTTTTAACTCACGTTAGTATTATTTTTACGTCAAATTTATAGTTATTGCCAAAGAAAATGTTTGCATTGTTGGGCTCAGACCTATAAAACAGTCTATTAGGATTGCCCATGGGCTTGTTCATTGATGTTGCTGGAGAATTGCTTGGTGCATCCAACATTAATTAATAGATTAATTATATTATAAAATAATTAATATTGTTATATATAATATTAAAATTTTTAATGTATCTTTAATTCATATATAAATTTCATAATAAATTTTATGACAATTAATTTTGATTTAATGATTAATTTTTTGATATATATAAATTTTTATTAAACTTCTGATTTTTATTTAAAATTTATATGTGTAAAAAAAATATATTATTAGATCAAAATTAATTTTAATAAGACCAAAATCAGAAATCTAGTTAATGTAATAATTATTAAAAAACTATAATTATATTTATTGAAAAAAAATTAAAAATATATATTTTTATTTTTTTATAAAAAAATTTGGGGATATGAATTGTCAATCTGTATAAATCATAAAAATTATGAATCTGTATGTTTATTTAGCAGGGATACTTTCAAAATTTGTTGGGTGCACAAGAAAAATTGATGGGTGCACGAAGTAATTGCCATCTGGCTGCCCGTTTAATAAAAAGAGGGCCCATTAATACAAATGAATAGGCCTGCTTAAGTAATACAGCAATGTGGAACCTGGAAAATCAAAACGTGTTTTTTCTGTAAACAAAATGCGAAAAGAAACGCCAACAATTAAAAAAAAGTTCAGTCATTTGTACAACATTTTTCAACGTCAATATGATTTTTTTATATTTATTGCTACATTTTTTTTTTGTTCTTTCCCTCTATTTGGCACCCCCGGCCCAAAGTTAAAATTATATATTTGGGTGCCTGAGAAATCCTAAACAATATTCCCCAATTGCCACAAAAAATAAAAAAATAAAAATTGCCCAACACGTAAAGGAGCCCTGAAAAATGGGGGAATTTGGATAGCGAATAAAAGAAAGCACGATGGAATTAATTAATGCACATCCCGGCCAATAATGCATGATGGGATTAAACTGTAACTTACACGACAAAATTAAGTGCCCGTATAATCTAATAGTAATATTTGTTTTATGTGAGGTAGTGTTGCATGCTTATATGTCTTTGGTTTTTGGTAGATATATATTTCCAAAAATTAAAGGAACTCAAAGAAGAATATGATAAATATGTATATCGAAAGAAAAAAAAGAATATTATAATTATAAGTTGAAAAAGATGGTTTGATCAGGGAGAATTTTAAAAGTAAAAACTTTCATTCTATGCGTCCGGGGAAACTGAACCAGGATCATAAGTCATTCCAACACTCATACAGATTCTATATTCATTTGAAATTGTGGGTTATACACACTTTGTATAAAAATATTAGATATTAATCAATCTTTTCTTCAAAATTCCATCATGTGAAACTAAAATGACTTAACTATATATATATATATATATATATATATATATTGTATGTAGATTCCTTCAGTTTTTTATTCCATTTACTCCTCCATTTCATTTAGTTTAGATAATCTTTGGTTAGTTGTTTTAAGATTGCATTTGATAAACGTGTTAAAATATGACAGAATATAACGTAAAGAAATTATTTTATATTTTCTTTATAAACAAAACAGGGCATAAGAATATAAAAGAACATATTTTAATTCACGAAAAATATATAATAAAGAAAAGTAGAACTAGACAAATATTATACTAAACACTATTTTCATCCCAAAGCTTATCATTATTTTATGATGTTTAAAAATTCCTCAATTGCTTTTGGACAAAAATAAAATAAATAAATCTTACGGTTTGTCATAACATAAAAATTTATTGTATAATCCCATAGAATTAATAGATTTTTACTAGCTAGATTGCACAAGAACATTTTGTAAACTAAATAGAGACTATGTATTTTCCCCCCCTTCGTGATTGTTAATTTTTAAAAAAAGTTATTAAAACAATGTATAAAAATGTCACTATAATATTATCGTAGAAAATGCTTAGCATATATACCAATTTTCTTAAGTATTAGTATACTAACGGTTATATTTGGCAAAATAGCTAGTAAGTTTATTGAAAGTTATTGAAAACTGTTACTACTAGCTATTAGTAATTGAAATCTGGAAATTTATTTAGCTAACTTATTAAATTTAAAATCTTTGATAAATTAGTTACTGAACTATAAAATAACATAAAAGAACATGTAGAGGAAAATATGTTTATGTTTATTATAGTTTTAAGATTTAGTTAATTTTGTACTTTTATACTGTATTCTTCATGTCCCACCAATTACGTAACATCACTGGAGATGATAGACAAAACTTTTTCTACAAATTTTTAACGCAAAATATTCTTATGACTTGAAATTAGGACTATTGATTAAGATGTGGAGTATTCGTATTCGTATATCAATTGATTTGCATAAATAGCTGATGATTTATTATTTATTTAAAGACAAAATAATTTGCTAAAATTTTAAAAAAATTCAGCCCTAGTGGACTATGGGGACTATAATGCATGAGATGTGAACAGGAGAATGGATCCAATCCAAGTAGAACTGAAAAAGACGATTCCTTGTGTTGTGATGCAAACAATTCAGAACAAAGAATAAAAAAAAGATCAAATTCAAAACGAAGGGAACCAAAACAAATTCACTTTCATTATTTCGAATATCGTTCCCAAAAACGCACACGTACCCCCGCCACACCTCTTTCCAAATCGCATCTTACCTCTTCTTTTCTTTTTTCTATTTAATTATTACTTTCTTACGTATTCTTTTTTATGAGTAGAGACATTATTGTCAATGTTTATTATTGCTCTCCTTTATTTCATTTTGACAAAAAACAGAGAGAATATTTTTTTTATTGATATTGAATATATCTCTAGGAAGAAATAAACTTATATTTATTATTATCTTAATTAAATATATCAATAAATTAATGATTGGAGTGATACTTGATGATCTCCTCAAATAAGATAATAAAAAGAATCATAGTATCAATTTATTAAATTTGAAAATTTAAAATCAAATACTACGTTCTTATCCATCTTTAAACGAGGTTTATCATTTCTTATAGATATAGACATTTATTGTTTCATGCTATTGTTGCTTTCCTCTTTTTTCTCGATTTCCAATTAAAAAAATGTAATCCATTCTATTAATTTACTTGTTTGGCACGAAAGACGAGAGAATCCTTGCCAAATTTATAGGAGGAGGAGAAAACTACGAGGGCGTTATCGTAATTACAAAGTTTACCTAGGCGCCTATATAATCGTCGCCCTCTCCTCCCCGTAACAACCCAACGAATTTGCAAATCTCAAACGAAGCCCTTTTCTCTCTCTCTTCAATTTCACCCTTTTAGCATTTGTACATTCCTTTCCCTTCCTTGAATCGTTGTAAGTGCATTGCGATTTTGCCCTTTTCTTTATTTCAATTTTTGGCTCTGTTTATGTTATTCATTTGGGTTAATTTCGATTCGAAGCTTAATTGCGAGAGGGGATATCGGAGAAGTTGATTGGCCTCCCATTAATTGTAAGTACCAGTTTTTTTTTTTTTAAAGATTCTTGTTTATGTTTTGGAGGAATACATATGAATATGATTCGATTTTTAAATGAACTAATGAATTGAAAGAGAGAGAGAATTCAGATTTCTTTTCTGGGCCTTTGTTGCATTATTTCCAAGCTTTTCCTGGTTTGAAATGGTTCTGCTATTGTTCGTCAATTTTCTTAGGGTTTATGAACAATTTCGGGTTATGATTTTTAATATTGATCATGAAATTTGATTTGTTTTCACTCCAATTTTATAACCGTTTCTGAATGCTCAATGTTTCTGGAATTTGTTTTTGAAAAAAAAAATGATTCAGTATGTTTTTGGCATCTCAAAATATCTCAAGAAACGGTTTTAGTCTTATAAAATTGATGTGGTTTTAGTTCTCATCACATACTAAAAGACTCATGTTTGATGTTTCAGTTAAAATATTGAGATGAAATTCCTATTATTTTTTTTTATAGGATTTAAAACCCAATTGAGATATTTTGAGGGATAAAAATTTATTTTATCCTTGAAAAGATGATGCTTCTGTCTGCAGGGTACATTTTTTACTTTTTAGTACTGTTGATTTACATTACATACTCAATGTAGGCATGCCAACATACTTCATTTTTCCCTATTGATCGCATTTTTTTTTGTGATCCTTATTGATCGCATTTGTATCAACTGATTATGGAATTGGTATGATAATTTGACAATAGTGATATATTTATTTGTTCAAGATGTTGAGAGGTTACACTACATGGTGATTTTTTTCAGAATTGCATTTTGCCTTAATAATTTTTTATGTTTTTGTTCCTCTGACACTATAAGAACCAATAATTCATGTTTGTATTGTGATTATTAGCCTATTCTGTCATTGATTTTGCTTTGTTCTTTTGTCAGGCAGGTCTGAATGATCTGATGGAGTCTAAAGTTGGGAAGAAGAAGTCGTCTAGTAGTAAGTCCCTTTTGTACGAAGCTCCTCTCGATTACACCATTGAAGACGTTCGACCACACGGTGGAATTAAGAAGTTCAGATCTGCTGCTTACTCCAACGTAAGTTTCTGTTTCATTTCTTTGTGATGATTAAATGGAGACATTTTGTATCCAACGTTGTTGTTGTTTAACACTGAATTTTTTAACACTGAATTTTTTTCCTGGTGCAGTGCATCCGCAAGCCATCCTGAGATTCCCTAGGTTGTGTGACGACATAGCCCCCGTAGTCTTGCATCTGCTATATTATTCTAGTCTCTTCTTTTCCCTTTTCTTGTTCTCTTCCTTGCCCTTTTGTTCTCTCTACCTATACAGCAAGACTTTGTTTCTTTTTGAGTCAAGATGGCTGGCTCAGCTATTGGTTTCGAAGGCTACGAAAAAAGACTTGAGATATCATTTTTTGAAAATGGTGTGTTTGCTGACCCCGGAGGATTAGGCCTCCGAGCATTGTCCAAAGACCAATTGGACGAGATTCTTAAACCAGCAGAGTGCACTATTGTTGCATCACTTTCAAATGATTATGTTGACTCTTATGTTCTGTCAGAGTCAAGCCTGTTCGTCTATCCTTATAAAATTATCATCAAAACTTGTGGGACTACCAAATTGCTTCTGTCCATCCCTGTCATTCTCAAGTTGGCTGATGCTCTTGACATAGCTGTGAAATCTGTGAGGTACACTCGTGGAAGCTTCATTTTCCCTGGGGCACAGTCTTTTCCTCACCGCAGTTTTTCCGAGGAGGTTTCTGTTCTTGACAGCTATTTCAGCAACCTTGGTTCTGGTAGCAAAGCATATGTTATGGGTGACCCTTCAAAGTCACAGATTTGGCACATCTACTCTGCAAGTGCACAGACCAAAGGATCATCTGAAGCTGTCTATGGCCTAGAGATGTGCATGACCGGTTTAGACAAGGAAAGTGCTTCTGTTTTTTTCAAGGAGAATACATCTTCAGCAGCTTCAATGACCGAAAATTCTGGAATTAGGAAGATCCTTCCACAGTCTGATATATCTGATTTTGAATTTGACCCTTGCGGATATTCAATGAATGGAATAGAAGGGAGTGCTATATCCACCATCCATGTCACTCCTGAAGATGGTTTCAGTTACGCAAGTTTTGAAGCTGTTGGTTATGATTTTAATGACATGGCTCTAGGTGAACTTGTGGAAAGGGTTTTAGCTTGCTTTTGTCCAGCAGAGTTTTCTGTTGCTTTGCACATTGACATGCATGGTGAGAAACTTAATAAATTTCCCTTGGACATCAAAGGATACTACTGTGGTGAGAGGAGCACTGAAGAGCTTGGAGTAGGTGGTGCAGTTGTGTACCAAACATTTGTTCAAGGCTGCGATGGTAGTGCATCTCCTAGGTCTATTCTGAAATGCTGCTGGAGTGAGGACGAGAACGAAGATGAAGTGAGGGAGATATAAGTACTTCTGGTTTTTATGTTCTGTTGTTATTTATCTTTACTGTCGAGTGTGTTATTACCTAAATAAATAAATATGGGGGTTATGATGTGAGTGAAGCAATGAACTTGTTGTGTAGCTTCACTTCACTTGTGTGATTATGCAGATGTTATTTCGTTTCTACTGCCAACTCATATGGGAAACTCTTATATGAGGCTGTTGCACTTGTATTTTTATATAAATAAATATGAATATAATTATATTATAATGTAAAAGTTATTAGTGACAAATGCTGGCGGTGATATTTCTAAAGCCAATGGCGCCTGCTGTTTTTAGGATTTTATTTGTTTGTTTTTAAACAATAATTGTGCTTGGACATGGGTTCCTAATTCATGTCTTCTGCTCTTTTCGTGTCAAATGCCAAAAAAGGAAACACACACACACAAACACAAGTGAGACGTGGATGGATTTTTTAAATATTAATATAGGGGATGAATAGAAATAAAAAGTGATTTTGAAACCCATCCAATCATTGACTTATTTTACACTTTTTTATAGCTCTTTTAATATTTTATTTATTTCTCAAGATGTGATGAATGGATTAGGAATATAGCAAATAACTTATTCTATAGCACTGGATTGAATTGCCTAACATTTAGTTATAGTATGCAGGGATAAATTTAAATTTATATTAAATCAATAAAATATTATACGTAAGAACACCATGAAAAATGGATGTGTAAACATTAGTTAATATATTAAGAAAACATATAGTTTTATTTAAATAATTTTTTATAAACTTTTTGTTCAACAAAATCATTTTATATATTACATTGTTTTCGTTGTTTAATTCTTAACTGATCCTGTGATTTGCAAGAATTCAAACACTAATCTAGTTTAATATCCAAGGAATGAAATTTACAACTTCCTTTTTACATTAATGAAATCTCACATTAATTAAAAACAATACCAACATAGATTATAGGAGCGAAAAACAATTCTCACTTTGTAAGTGTTGGTTTATAAGGTTGAATTAGGATTAAATTCAATCCCTAACTCATTCATCCATGGCCACAACCACAAAACATAACTCATGAAAATAAAATTATTACATATTGTCAAACTGTTGACTGTACTTTACCAACCACAAGTAAGGCACATAAGTGGGATTAATACACGGTTTTGATAAATTAAAGAATAAGGAAAATAAATTGTGGTTAGCATCATTCTTGAAATTCGTATAAATAATTTTTTTTGACTGGGTTTGTTCTTACACTTAGACCTTCAGATATAAAAAGACATGAGCTACACTCTGCTGGTCAACAAGTGCTGGGTCTTATTCCTCTACTCCCCTTTGTTGGTATGACGTGTGTCCTATAATAATGGAAATTAAGGAGCTACATTGAAATTTTCAATCATAATTTACAGCCAAGAATTAAGGAAAACACGTGTTGGGCAATGCAAGGGTTTGAGAAGCTAAATAAATCTAAACAGATTTTGGAAAGTAATCTGCATCTCAAACATAATTGACATCATTAGTTCAATTCAGTTACACTTCAGAAAAGTAAGATATGGATTCTCAGAAGGCAAGCTACAACGCTGGAGTGACCAAGGGCCAAACTCAGGTTTCCTTTCTCTTATTTTGCCTCTTTTTGTCTCTTAAGTGTGATCAATCTTGATTTGACAATCTTTTTTAACTTTTGGTCTTTAACCAAATCAAATGATACTGTGTGATTCGTGTACCTCATCTAATGAGACAAGATTTTGTATTACTTGTTGATATTGTTGTAGTGCTTACAATTGTAGATGCTTACAGGAAAAGGCCAGCAACATGATGGACAAAGCTTCTAATACTGCTCAGTCAGCAAAAGACTCCATGCAAGAGGTTCTATAAATTTTATTTGTGTGAACATGTATCCTTTTTGAAACATTATTAGATTGTTATTAAGAGTGTACTAATGCTAGCATCTTTGTGAACATCATTTATATTTGAGTTTTGTGCATAAAATGGACCAAAAAACTAAGATGTTTATTTTATTTTGTGTAGACTGGTCAACAGTTGAAGGCCAAGGCACAAGGAGCTGCTGATGGTGTGAAGGATGCAGTGAACAAGTGAAGAAGAGTGGATCATTTTATTGGATTTGTTTTCCCTTGACATTGCTACATGCCTGGTTGATTCAATTGTAGATTTTTATATATATATGCTCAAGTTAATCTCGGGCATTTTCATAAGTTGATTTCATTTTATAGCAAATGTAATCATTAAGTCACCCATAAGTCTAGTGAAATTAAATTCATTTGTGGGTATCTAGTTTCAAATTCCAATTTATCGATATCCCTGAGAACGTTAACTTCAAATTACACAAATGATCATATGAATTCAATAGTCTCCGCTGATGCAAAAATTGACCTGAAAGAAATATATGGACTGGATGATTTTGACCTAAAAGTAACACTATCAACTCCCTCATTCTTTAATGAAATCAACACAGCTGTACAAATCACTTCATTTGGGTCTAATGAATTGGAAAAATAAGTTGTTCAAATGCAGAATATGTATAAAATATGCATAGAGGTATATATTCTGAGTTCACACGATGGTGGCTGCAAGGAGTGCCAATGCAAGCAGAGTTGGAAGACACTAAACTAAGCACATTTTATTTGAAATTAAGTAAAGTGACGTCTCAATTTTGGATTGTCTGCTAGTTGTGCATAATGGCACTTCACACAATTGTTGAATTGATATTGGTGTTAAGGAGATAAAAAAGTTCTAGTGACATGTTATTTGGTTTGCAACAATTTGGCCTTTTTAGAGGTACAAGCATGAATTGAAGTTCAACCGTGGCTGTGGTTTTATAACAAGGCAAAATGACTTTTTTTTACAGCTATATGCTAACTGGGTTAATAATCTTCTAGCATCCTTATAGTTATAGTTTAACTTATGAAAAAATATCATTTCATTTTTTCTTCTTCTTATAAATGCTTACGGAGAATCTTTTGCAAACATGGTCATCATGAGTTATCTTTGTTGGATCTTTGCGTTATGGTCTAAATCTGATGGTGGTTGCATTTCTTTGAGTACCTTTTGTACTAAAATTTTATTCATGAATTTGTTTGGTTTACAATACTACAATTTTATTAATGAATTTTATTGGGGTTTATAAAAAAAGTGAATATTTTTTCTTTAATGAGTTGTTTATGAAGGTTATGGAGTGAGTATTGAATTACTTATAAGTCACAATCTTTAAATTATTATTTTTAGCTGACTGAAGGGCCTATAGGCCAAGCAACAGACACAAACTAACGATAAAAGATAGCGGCTGAATTCTCAAGTTTGATTCGAATGATAAAAACTACATAAATAAAGATGATCTATATATAAATATAAGTGCTTTATATTATTCTTTTTGACTTTATTTATCCTTAATAACCAGTAAATTTTCTCATGAAAGATTCACTCTGCTTTTATAAGCAGAGGCGTACCTATCTTCTAAACTTTTTCTAATTCAGCTGCAGAACTGAACTTGTTATCTTACTAACAAGTAACACTCTGCAACCTTACTAACAAATATAAATAGTGATCTCAATTCTCAACATATGACACAAACAAAAATAGCCAAGTAGGAAAGTAAGACGAACAAATGATATCATAAAGCCAAAATATCACAATTGTTCAGAGGCTCGGCCCCTATATCGAATTCATGATGTACATAGAACAAATGTCATAATTTAGATCATACAAACAGACCCTTACAAGTTTTTTTAGTTAAAGAAAAAATAGTAAGAAGTCTGACATAAGAAAGGAAAAATATAAGTCTAAGCATTGTCCATTATAATAATTTTTTGTTAAAGAAATAAGAAAATAAACTAGAAAACAGAACAAAAGATTGGAGAGCCTCACGTATGACAATTTTTTTTATCAACTTACTTCACACTTATTTTATGTTCAAACAGTTCAGATCATGTATAACCAACAAATTTTAACACACATAATTATATTAATTAATAAATTTTAAATCTAAATACTTTTATGAAATATGATTAAGTGCAAATAATTTTATTTGTTCAATTGCTAAATTTACTTTTTCTGTAAAATAATGTATAATGTTATTTAAAATAGAATACTATTTATTATTAGATTAAATGTTTATAAATGGCTAAATAATATATATATATATATATATATATATATATATATATATATATATATATATCAGAATATTATCACGTGATTTAAAACTTGAATTACTAAAATATACCTTTTAAAAAATGTTATACATTGTGTAATTTCATATAATTTATACTTAATGTTAATTAATCAATCCCATTTCATTAATAAAAAATAAACTACATATATGACTTTTTTTTAAGAAAAAAAGGGGAGACATCCTAAATTAAACTATATCTACGAATTTTTAAGGAAAAAAAACGGAGAGACATCGTTATGCTTGCCTTTGAATCCATCCCAAAGTTGTTCTCCTATTGTAGAATATATATAATATTAATTTTATTTAAAGTCCATGCACATTATCTGAATAATTTTTGTCTCTTTTTAACTCGAGTGAAATCATAGATCTTCTTCCTAATACAGGGGATTCATGGATTCCAAAAAGTCATGTAATATACCACGTGCCAACCCCGAGTGCTGAAAATTATTTAAATCATTTGAGTCAATATATATAGTGACTAGTGAATATAATTAAATTAAGTCTATACAAAAATTTCAATTCATCCATTATAATGTATATGTGTATTTGCTATTTCACAAGAAAGAAGAATTTGTCCATGCATGAAATCAGCAACCATCTTCCTAAAAAATAGTAATGACTAATGAGTTCTCCAAAGCTCTCCTGGTCAACCGGTTTGAAGCCTCTCCTGAAAACCAGCATAACCTAAGAACTCCTCAAAGTATAAGGAAAATGTTAGGATTAATTCCACGTGTCCCCTTAAACATGTGGTGGCCAAAAGTTCCAGCAACGAAATTCTCTACGAAACTTGCATATAAATAACAAGAGTGCAGGGAAATTAATCTTCATCTCAAACTATAACCATTCATTCTTGATCATCTTCAATACATTCAATTCATCACATTCAGTTCTTAACAGTTTCAGAAGATATGGATCCCCAGAAGATGAACTACCAGGCTGGTCAGGCTCAGGGCCAAGCTCAGGTTTTCTTACTCTTCACTCAAATTTAGTACTTCTTTTCGGGTGTTCCAAATTTTATATGCAATATATATATATGTATTACAGGAAAAGACTAACAACTTGATGGACATGGCTGGCAATGCTGCTCAGTCTGCTAAGGAAACCGCACAGCAGGTTCCAATTTTTAATTCATCGAATTGATTGCTTTGTTATTGTGTTAATCTGTGAAATAATGTGTGAATATAATTGCATGTTTAGTTATATATAGACCAGACTACTAGACTAGATCTAAATTTGATTTATTATACAGTCGATACATTTATATATATGTTTTTTTTTCTTGTTATATGTAGGCTGGTCAAACAGTGATGGCATCAGCACAAGGAGCAGCTGATGCTGTGAAGAATGCAACTGGCATGAACAAAAATTGAATGAAGAGGGATGGATCCTGATCATTCAGTTTCAATTAATTTTTGTTTTTCCTTATTTGTTTTGCAAATTTCTTGTTGTTGCCAGGGCATTGTGTAAGAACATGCTCTAATTTGGTTTTTGTTTTGAGTGGTGCTCCTTTTTAGGAGCACTCTATGCTGTAGCTCTCATTTCATTAATCAATGAAATTTATCTTAGAATAATTTAATACTCTCCAGATTTCAATCATGATTCATGAATAACTTTTTTAAAGTTAATTAAACTAAATCAAAGATGTGTTTAATTATTCCAATCCTTGATCATACAGTGAGAAAACTAATGGAATCACTTTGATCGTACTCGAAAAAACTAATATTAAAAGCCAAGGCCTCCTACAAAATCAATCACTATTTATCTCAGATTACTAAATTATGATGATCAACAGGTTCTCTTAAATCCTCTTCTTATGTCAATATATATATTTTGGACCATTGTAGCCAAAGTAAATCAGATTGCAATGATTGATTGAAAACAAAGCTCATACTTATTTGAGTTTGCTTTTCCTTCTTTCTCATCAATAGCATTTCTATGAGTCCACAGGGACCACACGACCGCACACCAGATGGCATTCAGCTTAGGGATAAAGCTGTTGTACCTTAGAAAACATTCTTAACATTATAAATCAATCTAATTGTATAAGCACAGTGCTAAATGCTAATTTGTTTAAGGGCCGAGAGGGAGATGACCGGGGATAATTGTAAAAATGTGAATATATATTTTATCATGAAAATGGCTATCTAATTATTTCATCAATGTGCAAGCAAGGCTTACATTTTTATGTGGTAAATTTCGTATTTGAGTAATGGGATGGTTATGGTTGTAGGAAAAGTTCCATGTTCAAACATTTTTATGTTCACTCTAAGCTTGAAGGATGAGCTTAGCAAAAATTCATCACGAATAAAGGAGAAGCACAAGTTAAATCCGCATGTGGCCAGTTGGTTGGGTAGGTTTTAGCATTTATTGTGGTTTAGGTGTGTTTTTGTGACTTAATTTGATGCATAGTGGAAACTCGATTAATCACCTCTGCCCTTTATGTATTGTGCGGGAGAGTCAAACAAATGCTGAAAATAAAAGGAATGAAACTTTTTATATTTTAAAGTGCACTTGCATATATAAAAAGTTTAATGGATGAAAAGTTTGCCATAAATAATATTTGAAGTCACAATTGAAAATTGGAGAACTAAAATGTACTAATTAAATGCAAGTTTGGTTTACCATTCAACTTGTCTTGTACGATGTTTTTGCTATGGCAACTGAACCCAAAAGGAGGGGAAGATGTTTTTGCTAACATCCTTTTCCTACCAATGTCTGTTTACAAGAGTTACACAAACATATCCTATGATGTTACCAAAAACACTACAAAAGAATTGATCAGAAATGTAAAGACATGCTAAGGCCCAAAGAAGAAACGATATATTATTCTCGAATGGAAATTAAAGAACTATAGTAGATAAAGTTAAGAGTATCAAGTGATAGAATATATGTAATTATTGTAAATCTTTTATATTCTATCATCAAGTTCTTGTGTTTCCTCTACAAACGATAGTTACATAATTCTCATCATTTTGGGTCTTGGTACATGTAACTCATTCTGCTATCAGCAGATGTGTGTCCCCCATCAATAAGAAGATTGTGTGCTGTAATGAAGCCAGACTCATCACTAGCCAAGAACAAAGCAGCATGTGCCACATCTTCAATGGTTGCACCTTTCCCCTTAAGCAAACTTGCCCTGCTCCCAATCATTTCCTTCACCCCTTGAGGGGTAATATCATCATGTCCAAATCTTCTACAAGCACTGAGAAGCATCTCAGAGGGGACTCCATGTGGGGAAATGCAGTTAACACGAATCAAATGCTCTCCCAACTCACAAGCAGCACTTCTCACCAACCCATCAATTGCTGCTTTTGTCATGGTATATCCATGCAAGGCCAATCCACCCATGATGGATGCAGCACTTGAAGTACATATGATGGATCCTCCTTTGTTGTTACCTTTGATCATTGCCCTTGCAGCATGCTTGATTCCATGTATTGTTCCATAAAGATTGATGGAGAACAAGTGCCTCACTCGGTCCATTTCAAGGGTTGTGATGCTTCTTCCCTCTGGGCCTCCAATTCCAGCATTGCTGAGCATGATGTCTAGATGGCCCTTCCATGATAGTGCAAGGTTTATGGCTGATTCAACATCATCTTCCTTCGACACATCACAGTGTATGTAGTGGCCGCCAATGGACTTGGCCACGGTGGTGCCTAGTGTTGGAATATAAAATAAAAAATGAAGAAAAATAAATACGAAGAAGATGCAGAGTTTTGAATTAGATAACAAAATAATAGTAGCAAAATAAATTTAATTGACAAGAATAATGCATTATAACATACACTAAGCACAAGAAAAAAAAATTAGGGAAAGAAAGATATAGCCTGGGTTGAAGCGCGTAAACGTTATCCTTAGAGAGAAAACGTCTCACGGGTAAAAAAATTACCAATGCTCTTACTCTCAAGAAATAAATTATTTTATAAGAGAAGAAAGAAAATTTTGGGAGGAAAAGATGAGACTGTAGTTCTGGTATTCTCTCTCTGGAGAGGAAGAAAAATATATATAAGCATTTATGCAACAACAGAATAATATGACTGTTGAAAAATATGATCGTTAGATAACAACTTAGAGGTATCAAAACAACCTTAACAAATTATTTACTCATTAAAACAAAATCAGAAAATCTAAAATAAATATTTTATTTTATAAAATAGAATTAATATAATTAATATATATTTATAAATTTTAAATTAAAACACAAATATTTATCAACACCTAGTTCATCAAGCACATCAGCAATGACCACATGTGCTCCATTTTCAGCAAACAGTTTAGCTGCAGCTGCACCAATTCCTCTTGCACCACCAGTTATAACTGCCACCTTATCAGCTAGCCTTAACAAGAAAATATTAGAAAGATGATTCAATTACACAACAAATGTTATTATTCAGTTGAAATTTCTTTTGCATATCATATGATTATATATTGATTTGCAGGAAAATGAATGATATAGATAGTACTAACCTTTTTGTTGATGATTTTTGAGTTTCTATATTCTGATCAGTCACATGTTGTGGCTCCATTTTATGGTATTCTTTTTATGCATCATTGTATTAAGCAATTATATATTGATCAATTTGAGTGCTGCATAGAAAAGCCTCATTCCTTTGTGTAAACATGCTTAAGGTGCCTTGTAACTACTACTCAACTCCTTTTTGTTTGTTTATATTTTATTCTATTCATCCCATGTTCTTGGTTTATGTAATTTCATCCAAATCTCATGACAAAAACTTCTGAAACTAAATATAATAACATCAAACGAAGGAAAAACAATATAGTGCAATTTATTTTAACCTTCAAAAACGGCAATTGCTCCATTTATTTCATGGAAAATAATTAAAATAAAGCAAAGGAGAAAACATTCTCTTTCCTTTTATTAAAATATTTATTTATAAGCACAATTTTTTTTCAAACATCAAACAATTTAATCCCAAAATTTATCTTGAATTTTTTTATGAATAAATTAATATCTTAAAATGCAAAAAACTCGTCTTATTTCCAAAGTATCATCAACGGTGATAATATATTTCCAAGAACTATAAAGGTTAATCATAAGTCGGTTCATGGGAAAGACTCATAAAATTGGTATTTCTAATATTTAGAGAATAGGATAATTTTTTTATTTAAAATTTAGGTGTTATATATATCATATGATCATATATTTATTGTTATGTGTGATAAAATTATTAAGTTTTATAACATTTAGTTTTTCTGAGGAATAAGCTTTACAATAATTATTTTAAGAGTTATATAGAGATTTTTACGCTCCTTCTCAACAAAAATAAACGTATTAATATTTGCAAAAATAAATTAAAAAACATATTCTCCTTTTAATTTTATTTTACCTTAAAAGGCTGAAGCCCAATGGCATGGACAACAGACCATACTGTTTCTCCCAAATTAGTAAGCCCAAATCAAAACCCAAAACTACAATAAGAAAAAAAAAACCTTCATCTCCCTAAAACCCTAGTTACTGTTTCTATACCTTTCTTTCTCACACTCAAAATCTCGATTCATTTCGTGTCAAATCCCAATCCCTCGATTCGTTCGTGTTGCAGCAATGAGGCATCAATGGCGTCTTCTCCACCACCTTCTTCGCTCTCGCCCCCGCATTACCTATCACTCTCAGGTACTTCCCTATTCCTCTTCCATCCCTCGTCGTTTCGCCGCCAATTCCACGTTCCCGTTAAACCCTAGTTTCCGTCGTTTTTCCTCCGAACCCGTTCTCGCACAAGCCGACACTGACCACCTCCTCGTTGCCGACATTTTCTCCAAGCCTGTGGATTCCGAGGACTTCAAAACCCTCCTCGGGTCGAATCGCGTCTCCATTACCCACGACGCGGTCCTCGCGGTTCTGGGGAAGTTCGATTCCAACGTCGACGCGGCGCGGAGGTTCTTCCAATGGGTTTCGGAGAACCACCCCGAGAGGTTGAGCTCCAAGTGCTACAACTCGATGCTGTGCGTTTTGGGGACCAATGGTTTCGTTGACGAGTTTTGGGACTTGGTTAATGTGATGAAGAAAAAAGGGTATGGAGTTTCCAAGGGTGTGAAGGAGAGAGTGTTGGAGTCTTTTGAAAAAGGTGGAATGGATGGTGATGTGGCGAAGTTGAAGGGTTTGTTTGATAACTCCAAAGAGAAGAATATTGCTATAGTGTGTAGGATTGTGAGGAACAATGTGTGGGGTGATGATGTTGAGAAGCAGATTGAGGACTTGAATGTTGGGTTCTCCAGCGAAGTCGTTAAGACAGTTTTGGAGAGTTTGGTTTTGGAACCTGTGAAGGCGTTGATATTTTTCCGGTGGTTGGAGGAGAGTGGGCTGTTTAAGCATGATGGGAGAACTTACAATGCGATGGCGAGGGTGTTGGGGAGGGAGGATTCGATTGATCGGTTTTGGAAGCTTGTTGGTGACATGAGGAGTGCCGGGTTTGAGATGGAAGCTGAGACGTTTGTTAAGGTATTAGGGCGGTTTTGTAAGAGGAGAATGGTGAAGGATGCTGTTGAGCTTTACGAGTTTGCTATGGCCGGTGCAAATAAGCCTACGGTACAGTGCTGTGTCTTTCTGTTGAGGAAGGTTGCTGCTGGGAAAGAGTTGGATACGGATTTGTTTTCAAGGGTTTTGAAGGTTTTTACTGGAAATGGGAATGTGTTGACTGATTCTGTGGCTAATGCTGTGCTGAAGTCTTTGACCAGTGTTGGTAGGACTGGGGAGTGGAACAAGGTTTTGAAAGAAATGGAAGATTGTGGGTTTGTTGCTGGTGGTAGTTTACAGAGTAAAATTGCCTATAGACTTGGTGCAGCGGGTAACAAGGAACAAGCTCATGAGTTCATGAATAGAATTGAGGTGTCTGGATCCAATCCATATCGCAAGACATGGGAATCTTTAATTCAGGGGTACTGTGTAGCTGGGAACCTTGATAAAGCTTTTGAATCTTTTAAAGAGATTGTTGAGAAAGAGGGGGTTGCTTCTGCAGGCTATTCTTTTAATGTGTTAATGAATTCATATTGCCAAATGAATAGGGCGGTAGATGCAAGCAAGATTCTTTGCCGACTGGTGAATGAGAAACAGTTAAAGCCCTGGCATTCTACTTACAAGCTACTGGTAACCAAGTTACTGGTTCAAGGAGGATTTACAGATGCATTGAATATTTTGGGATTAATGAGAACCCACGGATTTCCACCTTTTACTGATCCATTTATTGAACACTTGTCAAAGAGTGGAAGTGGCGATGATGCTGTACTGTTTCTCAAGGCAATGACATCAAAGAGGTTTCCATCTACATCCATGTTTCTCCGTATGTTTGAAGCCTTTTTCAAGCACAGAAGGCATGAAGAAGCACAAAATTTCCTCTCTAAATGTCCACGCTACATCCGCAATCATGCTGATGTCTTGAATCTCTTTTGTTCCTTGAACTCTAAAGAAGCTGCTTCTTCTAGTATGTTGGCTGCTTAAGCTTTCAGAATATGGCTCATGTTGTACTCTTCAGAAGTATCTGCAATTGCATTTGTTCAGAAATTTTGGTGAGTGCTTATTCTTTTTTCCTTCATCTAATTTATTGAAAAAAGAGAGTTGAATTTTGCTTTGAATAATGCCAAACAAACCAAAATTTTTGACATTCTATGATTTTTGACATATGTACCTCATAATTCTTCTCTACAGCATCATTATTGATTGATGGACACCAATCGAATGCTTTGGTTGGTTGTTTGAAATTAGTAGACTTTGTAGTTCGATGCATCCTGGTTTACACTGTCTTAATTAATATACATTGTAGATTAAAGTGATGCTATATTAGCAAACATTTTACACACAACAAACTTGCAATTCCTTCCGCATTAGATTTACTTCCGGATCTGTTCAGTGTTATCTCACATTCTTTTTGCACAAATGCACATGCAGCTCTTCAGTATGGCATACTTGTTTCCTTCAATGTTGTTTGAACAACATTATTAGTAGAGTAACACCTTTAATATACTATGCAAGCTTCATCATTTGTTCTTGGACTGAACCCTTTTCATATAGGATAGTGGGATGATACTAATATGTTTCTAGTCGGGATTACGATAATGCAACAAGATCAAGAGTAGTTGCTAAGCTTGGTTTTTGTGTTTCTTGACCATTCACATTGGTCCATGAGGAGTCACAACCGTATATGGATTCGAGGATGACAAGAGTATGGTACTGTTTAAACCAAGACAATAGAAATTGTTTGTGTTTTACTCGATAGTTTGTGGATCATTTTCTAATAATTACAATGTCGTCGTCGTCCTTTGAAATCACTGATGTCCATGCTGTGCTTATGAGTTGTTATATTAATGGAATTTCATTCCGGGCTGTCTTGATTCCTTTTTCTCTTGCCCTGGGCCATTCTTTACACTCCTAATTATGACGTGTTCCTCTAAATCCACACTTTGCCCAAGATATTTGATAGTGGTCGATCTAGCGTTAACTTCCAAATGGGCCTTTACTATTGGACAACATTCCTGTCTTCTAACTATCGTCTATCGCGGATTTTATGAATGCAACTTCATGCCAAATTGCCAAAGAGGATTTGGTTTATGTAACGTTACGTGATCATAGACGACATGAAAATTTCCAATTCATTTTAATGGTGGATGTGAGGACAAGAGAGGCTGAATTCTTGCTCAAGTCAGGAGAAGACGGCTTATACTTTTAAGGGGAAAAGTTATTTCTTATGATACCCAGTCGTTAACCAAATAATTAAATTACCTCTCATTTTCATCCAGCTCCGAAACTATTAACTGTCATTAGGGTTGATAAAAAAACATTCATGATGTTTGCGTTTTATATTCTATTTAAGATTTAGGAACATTACTTTAAATATACCTTTGGGTATGTCTTTTTCTAACCATTGCTTTTGTATATTCTAGTTACAATAATTGAGATGGTTTCCCGGGTCCTCATGTTAAAGTTTTATGTTGGGCTTCACAAAAATAGGCCCCATTGGTAGATCCCTCAAAATCAGGTGGATGTAATCCGGCTCGTTGGGGACGGGGTACATAAAAGCACATTCTTGAGGAGGAAGCAAGAATTTTTCCCTTTTATTGAATTTGCCGATATGGAATGACACTGAAACAACTCATACAAGTAATAGAAAGGTCATATCATATGCCAATTTGCATTAAAGTGGAAACTATTTGAGGTGGAGTCGATTTTTAGTTTATAAAATTTTATTTTTCTTTTTTAATTTGAGTTGTAAAATCATTTATCAATGTTTTATGATTACCAACATTTTCAATTAATATATTTTAATATATAATTTTAGTAATTTTAATTTTGGAAATTTCGTTTAGCTATAGCAAAAGCTGTAGTATTGTGAATAATATTGAGTATTATTTTTTGGAAGTTATTATGAGTAATATATGTATTGGAAATCTTACTGTAAATCCTCCCATGTTTGTCTTTAATTCCGACTAACAAAAAAAATCACTCAACTCTTCATAACTTCCAATACTTATATGATGCACTTGATTAATTCTATGGTCCAGTTCAATTTTTCTAATCAATAGGACAATAATATGAAATACTAATGTTGATTACAATAACAATCAAGCCTTATTGAACAAGGTGAATACTAAATTTGATTTAAGGAGGAAGATGACAAATTAACAACAAAAGAATAGAAAGCTAAACACAGATAGGAGTTTTAACAATGAAATAAAATGGTGAAAGAATGAAGATAACTTGAATATTAGAAAATTAATATTTTTGAGGGGATAAAAAGTTATATAAATTAATGTCAAAAAAGTTTAAATATAAAATTAGAAATTGATTGTAGCAAATAATAGCAATTATTATTTTGATGATAGATTTATAACTTTAAGGTGACAAAGAAAACATAATAAGAAATTATTTTTAATAAAGAATTTCCTAACAAATTTTTTTATAAGCTTTTTAATTAAGAAATAAATATTTTTTTTATAGTTGCCCTATTTACTGAAGGCATCTCACGGTCGTGTATCCACACGTCTCGATATTTGAAGTATTCAATTCCACTTTTTTCTTTTTATGTAACAAGAAGCGTTTTTTTTAACTTAAATGAAAGATGAATTTGAGAGATAATTAATTGTTAGACGAAGCAAAAGAGAGAACTTTAATTAGGAACATCAGCTAGACAAAAAAAAAAAAAAATATAGAAAGCGAAATGAATTCCATTTTTATGTCCCCAACCATATTTCCTTTAAGAAAAAAAAAATAGCTTAAAAAGAAAAATGAAAATATCAACAAGCTATTGTCAAATGCCAACTAAGAGAGACGTGAATATGTGTGTCTTTTCCTCGGTGGTTAATTGTTTTATTCCCAACCACGGACCACCCTGTTTCTTGTAGTTCCAAAATCAATGGCCCTAAACTATGTTCTAAGTTATAACCACAACCACATTCTTCCTTTCTTTGAAAGCAAAGTAAGACTCTTCCCTTTATATGGTAGCCAATACTTTTAGCAGAAATTGAGGCTCGGTATGATATATAGATAGTACAATTAATCACTGCGTCTAAAACTAACGTTTATAATGTGACACTTTTTTTCGTTTTTTAACTTTCCTCCAACATTGCCTCAGAAACCGTGTTTTTATGTTTCTCAAGAAAGAAAAATAAAAGGCATAATGTGGTTGGCCATTGCACCCTCCCCTAACATAAAAAAATAAAATGTAACAATAATCAAACAAATGGAATAATAATAATAATAATGTGGCTGGAAAGAAGTTCCCTAACTTTCAATCAAAATTTAATTTATTTGTCATCATATTGATAAAGACTTATGGGATAGTTCTAAACAATGTTCTTTAAGTTCAAACTTTGATGCATTCCTTATGAAACATTCTGTAATGTATTATTATGATGTGTATAATAACTATGATTCTAGAGTCGACAATGAAAATGTTGGGGTTTGTTCTCCTAAAGGAGATCACAACAATGCTGCTTGAGACACGGAGGTCATTTTGGTTCCTATCTGCATCAAAGCCTCCAAGGAAGTGAAAGAGAAAGATAAGGTTTGTGTGTGGGGGGGACCAAAGCATGCATATACTTTTTGTTGTTCTATACATGCATGCTTTGATACTGCTAAAGTGACTGTCATGGGGAGGGAAGGAATTTTTAAAACTTCGCTTTTATTTCCATTTTGCCTTTGCAACAAGCATGCGTGTGGTCTTTATCTGCTCTTTGAATGCCATTTGGCTACCCATTTGCTGCTTCATTCATTGCAATATATCCCATGAGGGCTTGTTGATGCTCTTTGCCTTATAACACTATCTTCTTTTCTGCACACAAGGTAACTTTGTAGCTAATTAAAGATTTGAAGTATAGAAAATGGGTTAGTCCATTAAATGAATCTTAGTACATTGATTGATTAGCCTTTGGTTGTTGGCCAGAGGATATCAATCTTACGTACCCTAGTGTCATAAGACTCCTAGCTATGCAAAAGTACGGAAGATGGTCACTGTACACAATCTTATCCTTGTCTATGCAAAGAGACTGTTTTTAGATTTGAACTCATGACTAACTGGTCACCAAGGCATAATTTTACCATTGTGCCAGGGCTTGCCAAAAAGAAAGTACGAAAAAGTGAAAGACAAAACAATTGGTATGTTCCTTTGCACTTTAAATTACAACATCTAGTTGCACACTCATCATTAGCCTAATAATATGCAACTAGAGATTTCAATTTTAAGATGTGTCACACCCCTGACTAAGTGACACACAGAAGATGTATGAATATTAGGTGGTTTATTGTGTTTTGAGAAGCATATAGAAAATGATACTTCAAGTAACATATTCTTCATTTGCTCAAAAATACCTCATTCTTCTGGATTGTTTGGCTAAACATAACATCATTTTCATTTCTCAATCCGTGACAGCGTTGCCAGTCTGATAGCCAAAGAAGTTGAATGAGACTTATCAACAAACAAAGCGTGATGACTGAAGAGTTGAATGTGACCAAAGAAGCAGCACAATGCTGTCTTATTACATTTTATATTTTTTTATTCCTCAAAATTATTTACCTTGGCATCAAGTGCTTCTTTGAAGGTATTTTCCAAGTGGAAATGTTTCTTGGAGCTTTGTGCAGTGGCACCTTTAGTCCTTTGGGAAGACTTACAGAACCATAGAAAAGAAACAAAAGACAATTATATTCTTACACATAATGTGACAAAAAATACCATCATCTCGTGATGATTAGTAGCTATTGCTTCCCCCAAATCTAATGCGCATCAGTTCAAAGCCAAAATGGGACCAAACCTGAGAAGAAAGAATGCGTGCATCATAAATTGAACTGAACTAATGATATTAATAACGGTTAGGCTCAATTTCAGCTAAAGGCTAACTAATCAATTATCAGTGCCCCTTTTTAGATTTGGTTCACTCTATGGTGCAATTGACATGACTACTGATAACTGATGGTTTATGTTACCAAAAACTAATTAATAATGTACATTATGAATAACATAATGGGCAATATATATTACTTTCATGTGACTCTAAATGACAGTACATACATGTGACTCAAGGTTTTGGCTACCTTATCTAGTTAAGTCTCTTGTAATAACTGAAAATTACATTCAGTCTTTAATTGGATTTAGAAAAGTCAATTTATTACCTTCTATTCATGTCACCCGTGCTGCTAGATTTAGGATTAGATGACCACTAACAACTTTTGTGCAGTGCTGCTGGAATGGAATTCATGTAATAATTTTAATCATATCTCTATTCAAACCTTGTCGCCTGAGACCAAAGGTTTTGAGTTTTCTTTGTGGGTGGAAAGCATTTTAGAACTTTAATTGCTTCATATATAATTATAGATAACGGCTTCTTGTATAACTGCTTTACTACAATACAATATGATTCTATAGGCAATGAATATGTGTCTTTTGACACTCTTACCAAGTCACAATAGCATAGTCTTTATTTGAAAAAGCTAAGGCTACAAATGCCCTAGTTTTATTTTATTTTCCTCACTGGTAAGTGTTTTCTGTTACAAACAATTTTGTTCGAGACATGTTGGGATATCTCTCCCAACCATAATTCAAACTATAGTTCAACACGTTATGAGAAATGAACCCCTTCTTATAGTTCCAACTCTTGGTAATGTGTTAGTTATTATTCTTGTAAAAATGATTAGAACTCACTAAGCAGGCCTTAAAATGTTTATGCTGATCAACATTTGGACGGCGATGTTTTTTTCTTTATTTTACAAAGGGGGGCAAAAAAGAAAAAGGTGAATTTGGATAAGGGAGAGAAAATCATTGTTTGGATGTGGTAAGAAGTGAAAGATGAATAATGCAAAGGACCAAAGAGTGAATTATTGTGGGGGGAGTGCACAGGTATAATATAAAGTGGGGTTATTAGTTTTTGCAATCTTTTCAAGATGTTAAAACATCATTCTCACAAAGTAAGAAGAAAATGGGACACTTTGTAGTAGAGAGCGGAAAAAGCAAAAGTAGAAAATAGGACAAGTTGTTCCCACAATCAACCTTCCCCTAACCATGTTAGCTCCATCACTGTCTTTCATCTTGGGGACATATGAATCACTTTTACTTTCCTGTCAAAGACTCCCTTTGTCACATTTTCCCTGCTCTTCAACCACAAAATAATGGCAATTTTCTCTGTTTTTAGCTCTCTTGTTTCTTCTCTCCGCAGTTACTCAATTAATTAACACTTGGGGGTGATAAAATCAACTATAACAGGGATTCAATGGACCTACACTTTATTTATACATTATATTAATTTCAAGGTTGTACAACAATGAACAATCTTTTTTTTATTTTTTTTGCTGAATCAACAATGAAAAATATATTATAGACTGTCATAGGAAAAAATTTAATGCAAAATTCCTACTTAGTTACTTCAACAATTGGGCTGTCCATCTTGATAGTGCAAAAATTTCAACGGAACTTATTTAAGCTTATAAAAATGACTTATAACTTCAATAAATTATTTTTATTATTAAATTTATGATGTCAACACTCATATAATAAAAAATTATTAATGAAACGTTTAATTAAATTATTTTTACTCAACCACACTCAATATTATATATCAATTGAAATAACCAAATTGCAATAGCTATATGCTACTAAACAAATTGAGGGCTGATAGTGTTTTAAAAAAATTATTACACAATGCTATGGATTTGTATCACTTATTTGAGTTGTTACGTTATCAATGGCTTCCAGACATCCCTAATGATCTTCATACAGGGATAATGAGAAACATGGTTGACTTTTGAACCTGACATTAGTGTATCAAATCATGTAGCCACCTGCAATGCCAACATAGAAAAGGAAGATAAATTAGTTAGGAAAAAAATATAAGAGTAAAAGAAGTAAATTATTCACATGCTCTCAAATGCCCTTGATTAGGGTCATAGATAACAGTATATCACCTTGTCAAAAAGTTCTGATTCAAGTCTTAAAGGAGCCGAAGCTCAATAATGGTGGGCAAAGAAATGATGCCCATGTGCCGCAGAAAGGTTTTTGTGCCTTCTAAATTATCTCTATGAATTACCTTTAATTTCTATACGTTATCTTCAAAAAACAAATCTTTAGATTAGAAAATTATATTTTACTTTGATAAAGATTTAGAAATACTGGAACTATGGATAACTTATTTTTAAAACCAACAGACTGAAAAATCGTCAATCATGATTGTAATCATTTTGTTTCCCAAAAGTTTACCAATACATGGTATATAGTTATACAGAATGGATAATATACCCGTCAACATGTTTTAGAAGACAAATCTCTGCATACAACAGTCACTTACAATGATTTTTAATATACTAAAGAGACACCAGTGTATATATGCTTTTAAAATGAAAATTAAAGTTTGAACAAAACTCTTTCTTTTTCCCATCGGAAAGACAGTAAATTAAGCCGTAGACGATATTTTTCATTGTCAATAATTAATTTTTTTGAAAAATTTGGTTCATCAACTTTAAAATGGTGCTTCCCATTTTAATCACATTTTTTTTTCTATTTACAAGCTTAAATCTAAAATTATTCTTAAGAAAAATCTAAATTTAATACTATTTTAGTCACAAACTCATTAGTCATTTACACATTATTAACCTAAAAATGAAGTTTGGGGTAAATTGAAAAAAAATATATATATGCTAAATTACCATTAGATTTAATTGATAAATTAATGTTTTAAACTGACATTAAAGTTTTTTTAAAAGGAACTGACAAATAAGTTGAGGAAGGCTGAGTAGCATAAAAGTTCAATATTTTTTTTTTAAAAAATAAACTACAGGAATAAGGTGTGTAATTTATCCAACATACATTTCAATGAAGAATATACACAGTTTACCATTTTATTACTGTATATTAGATGTATGTGGAACCAAAAGACCATGTGTACAAGTACAATGGGAATGTAGACATTTTCAATACTCTAAAATGGACATTGTGTGATCATGCCATTAGATCCACTTTGGCAGCATCATTAGTCGATGAGGAAGTGGTCCATTTTCATGATGGAAACAGCTTCAATCAAATGAATGAGAAGAAGCAAAGAAGATTATAGAAAAGAGAAAGGTGGGAAGGCATTAATTTGAAGGGATCAGAAAAGGGCAATTAATTAGTACTAGAGGTGGTGTTTGTGATGCAATTGCAAGTACCTACAATGAGAGGAGTGTAAAGACTCTCAGAATGGGTTTTGAAATTCGGTCTAAACAGATAGGGTCCAATAAATCTGAACTTGAGCTTGGATGTTCTGCATTGTCTTCTAACTGAACAACACTGTCAAATTAGTATCACGTGACCATGAGTGAGTACTAGAAGTTTTTCAAAAGAAATCAACTTCAGACAACAAGAACTTGATGCAAATATAGCACTTTTTTTCTAATCTCCCCAACTCAATGTTCTGTAAACTTAATCAAGTGTAAAAATTATATTCACAAATTTATTCAGTTTTTCAAGTGTCCCAAGAGAGTGGAGATAAAACGAATAATATATTAAGCTTATATTCTATCTAGATGAATAAAAGGTTTAACCAACTTAATTTATATGTTCATTTCATTTTTAGGCTTAAACAGAAAAATACTTTGTTATAAATTATAAATTGTTTTTAAAAATTAAACTTTGACAACTATTGTATAACATAAAAATGGGTTGGAAATGATCAAAACAGTTTTACCTCATTTGGTTTTCATGTTTGTGCTGTGTATCTTTTATATTATATTCATTTACACAAAGTTACAAACCAACATACCTAAAATTTATAGGTACTTCACTACTAGCTAAACCTGCAGTGCACTAATTCTGATCGGGATCTAAGCTATTCAAGGGTACCATGATAAAGGGGTGGAACATACATAGCCTAATTTTCACACAAATGGTAACAAATCTTGTTTAGTCAGTGGCAACGTCATCTCTCCAATCAAATGCATGCATCCTTTCAAATGAAAAATGATCTTTTTTGTTTCAAAATTTTTAAGGGAAAGATTATACCTCGGTTCAAGATAAGAAAAACATATGAATTTAAAGAACACTTACAAATAACTAATATTTGCCTCACTCTGAGAAAATTAGTAGGGAGAAAAGTAAAAAGGTCTAAGCACGGATATATGCATTCTCATATAGAGAAAAAAATTTAAAAAAAAACCTTGAATGAATTTATTTTAAAAATAAACAAGTAAAATATACTTATTTTTATATCATTTAATAAATATAATTACAACTTGTAATTAATATATATACTTATTTTAAAGGAAAAATAAATAAATTTTTACTATGAAGCGCATATGACTCAACTTATATGAGTTATTTGAGCTTAATTTTAAATTTGAGTCATAAATATGCAGTTGAATAATTTGAAAGAAAATTTTGTTATTTACAATAATTTTATATGATTGGATATGAATTATCTTCATGGAAGATACATATTATATATATATATATATATATATATATATATATATATATATATATATATATATATATATAATTAAGGAAAAAATCCCTTATAATAATACTTTTATATACATAACATTTGCAATATACCTCTTACCAACCATGTAATGGCCTCGTGCAAATTAATTTCAAGAAGCTTTACCATTGCATTAGACCAACCAGCTGGTAACATCCTTGTCCAATTTAATGTAAAGAAGTTTTCTCATTAGAAGAGGCCACTGTCTTAAGTCCAAGCAAGACGTACACTTGGCATACTTTGATTGTTTGTCATGTTTGGATGTCCGTGACTGCATTGTCACCACAGGGTGATATCTGTAGCCAAAGACAAAACTAGTAGAAAAGACAGAGAAAATGCAGACGAATGGAGAGTTAACTTAAACTTGATCAAAGGTTACACATATATGGTCCTAAGATATGAGAGGGCCATTATTCCCTGTAGTTGCGATTTGTGAACAAAGGACAATATCATCCTAGCTGTTATCACTTTGCATTGGTCCTTAATTCGTGGATATTTTTGTCATTTTATATTATTTAAGTGTTGTGTTCTTTTCTTATGTTGGGTCAATTTTATTTTCTTTATTGCGTTATATAATTGGCCAATGCCCTCAACATCCACCATACAGATAGGCCTTATCTGCATGTAACACTATTTCTTCTTCTTCTTATTATTATTTTTATATTTAGCTGTCTTTTTGTGAAATCAGGGATATCATGCATGCGGGTCGATTATTTCAATTTTTAATCAAGCATGCTGGTTAGTAATTGACTGCATCGTACGTAGTTTTTCCACACCCATAACTATATTGAAATGCACCCTGCAAACCGTGATCGAGATGAGTATAAGCTTAATTAATGACACCATATGTATGAACTCTTTATTGGAAATATGAATTCAACATTTTGATCATCATCATCATATCCCTGCATGTATTTCAAATTGTACTATTTACACAAAATTTGCTGATTGTTTGTGACATCAATCTGACATATGCATGCATGATGGTAAAAATTATTATATAATACACTTGATGAGACTAATACCTAATAAATCATTAATCTGCGATGCCATTCTTGTATATGCCTTTCTATGATTGGTATTGGTTTGCAGTAAGAAAAACATAAGATTGATAATATTGGTTTTGAACATTTTTTTGTAATTTCCGCCTAATATGTATCCTTCACTAAAAATAATTCTCTTTACTTATCTTAATTTTTAGGACGATTATAAGAGATAAATTTTTTCTTTAAATATTTAGTTGTTGTATATCCAAGAATTGAACTTGATATCAATATATCAATAGTTAAACTGACCATATTAATTGATTTATGTGTTTTGATAGTTATGATCCCTCATGATTTTTTTTGTGTGTGTAATATGTTAAAAATAATTTATTAACTCAAAGTAAATAATAATATTTTACTAAATTCAATTATATTTTAAATTTTAGATTATCACATCAAATATATATAACGGTTGAATTTAATATGGTATACATTTATTTTTATAGATCAATAAATAATTTGCCACACTAAATATATAGTATGATTTTCCAGTAGGACAAATGAAGTCTAACTAAAATATTCCTGGCAAATACGACACTAAGTGGGATTTAGACTTTGCTAGAACATGTAAAGCATAGCTTCAAGGGCAACTTGGTGAAGATGTTGGAGAAATTTTTCAGTAATTGGAATTTACGCATGTTGAGCGTGCCTCTCGTGGTGTGCACGAGTCAGAGTTCATGCAATTTAAAGCATATTTATATTCTTAATTCTGCTGGCTTTCCTAACACATACAATTTCATGATAGTAAAAACAGAACTAAGGTTTGAGAATTTGAGATATTTGTGTAGGTTTCATTGATCAATAATTGTTACTTCTTGTCGTTACACTTATTGATCTCTATATAACAGAAGGTTCATCAATGCAAGTATATAACATATCTACCATATCAAAACTTTTCTCTTGGGAGAAAGATTCATTGATCGACCACTCTTATAGGTAGACTCCAATTCACGAAGCTATATATAGCCTAACATTAATTCTTCGTTTGAGAGCACCATTGGCAGTGTGTCACATCCCCCTTGATATAAACCATATACACATCCAAATACATTACTATCATCCAATTCATTATAGATACAATTAATATTTATATATAAACATGTATACAACGCGACTTTTTTGTCATATCATAATCTTTCACTCCAGTGGCAAACATTCTGATTACTGGATAGATGGCGTGCCACCTATGGAAATTATCTTATTAGTAAGCTATTAATTAATGCTAATATATTATCATCTAGTCTTTGCCATATCAGGATCAATGGCGATTCACCCATTAAAATTATCTTATTAGTAAACTACCATGCGCAATATATGTATTATGATCTAGTCTTTAACAAATCTAGATGACGTGTCTTCCACCCGAATTTTCTGCTTAATATTTATGTAGAATATATCCGCATCTAGTCTGCAACGAATCTATTGTGGGACTTGTGATGCGCAAATATGTCACATTCGATTTAAAACTCTATAAGAAAAATGTAATATTGATATTGGTCGGTTTAATATATATATAGAAACGTAAGTCGAGTTTATTTATTACATATTCTTCAATTATGAGGCATGTATGTTGCCCGGAATTTATGGACGATGTATTTTTATTATACATAAAACTAGTGATTTTAAGCTTTTAGCGTGTATATAGTTTTAGGGGTTATTTTTTCCTTAGTTTTAAAAGTTTATTATCAATTTTATATTGAAAAAAATCAAGAAAATTATGTAAAGTTGTTCATGTAAGTAATGGTGGATTCACCAAAAAAAATAAAATTGAGTAAGTAATGGTTGAATACTTGAATTTGATGCAAGTTACGAGTTATAACAAGTTAGGCAAAATAATCCCAAACCCAGTGAAAATCTTTTTTCTCTGGGCTAACACATATTATGAACTAAAAAGGTTCAGATTTAATTTTGAAAATTTAAATCTCAAACCCTACAGTTTATCAAGTAGACTAAGTAGGACTAGCTAGTGGGTCTGCTAGCTCTATATGCAAGTGGTGGAATGTTGGGAAGGGGAGTTAAATTCACTAAGAGTGTGTTTGGATGGAGGAATTTAAAATTTTGAGAAATTTTAAATACTTCAATTGAAATTTTTTTTATTTTTAAAATTTTGTGTTTGGATAAAAAAAGTTAAAATTATGATGGTGAAAAAAATGAATGAAAAAAAAGAAAAGATATGATTGGTGTGCTAGTTATACGTGTTCCTCTATGCTCAGATCTAATCGATAGTCCACAATCTCAAACGGTGTTTCTTGAAGAAGACTATAAGAAGATAATTTCAATTTCTCACCTTTTAGAAGGAAATTAAAATTTCAAATTTTTAATTGTTTAAAATTTTGTTTTAAAATTCTAAAATTTTAAATTATTCACAAAAAAACATTCAAACAATGAATTTTAGATTACAGAAATTTAAATTCTCTGATAAATTACTTTCCTCAATTAAAATTCTCTATCCAAACATATTCTACGGTGGTAGAGGTGAAAACAAGAGGTATAATGATAACAGACCTGATGCACATCAGCTCAATTTGAGACGATAGCTATATCGAGACAAGTCAAAAGGGTCAAATTCAATTTAGCTTCTAGAATGAATCCCAAGATCATTGAAAAACTGATTTTTATAAGTTTTGTGCATTTTTGCCAACTAAGACTAGATTAAGGCATGATCAAATTCTGCTAAAATCAAATAGGTTTGTATCGAATCAATTAGCTTGTCTTATTTTGTTACTTTTAGTGAAAATTGAATGAAAGGTGGGGAAGACATGATGAAAAGGGAAAGAAAATTTTCAAAAAAGACAGACAAATTCTGAAAACTTAAAACTATAATTAGAAAACTTTTTTTCTTCTCAAAAGTGATTTAAAATGATTTTTTACTCTCTTTTTATCTAAACAAGTTTTGTTTTTAAATTTAAGTTTAAAAACAAAAATTGGAAACTTGACACCACCCTAAATGTGATCTAAGGCAATATAATTAGAATTTAACTTTCATATCTTGATAATGTAAAAAAAAAAAAAAACTTACACTCTTAAATAATTAGAAAGTCCTCTAAATATATGAATTTCAAATTAATTATTACAAAAGTTATCAATCTTAATCTTATTATTATTATTATTATTATTATTATTATTATTATTTTTAAATTATTGGTTTTTAATTATTTGCAAAACTTAATTACTACTTTCAAAAGCATCATTTATATTATTAGTGAATGTTTGACTTATGTAATAGGTTGTATATGCACGAGTTATCTTTAAATTTTGGATTCAGGTCCACTGTTTAGAATAAAGTTCACTAGAAAAAAAATCAAAACAAAATATGCGAAGGAGTTATTTTTAATCATTAAAAATTTCTTTAAGAATTTTTTTTGAAATTTAATTTAGAGAAAAAAAATAGATTGAAAGAGATAAATAATTAAAAAATGAAATATACAAATAAAGATAAAAACAAAGTAATTTGAGATAATTGAGAGAAATATCTTTTGGTTAATTGCAGAGGTAATATATGAACGCACATTCTTATTGCAATTGCTTTGTGAAGTAAGGGTAAGTAGTTTTCTAATGAAAATATTATAAATTGTACAGACAACAAAATTAAAATATAGAATATTTTTTATTTCATAATAACTTAAATTTGCAAATGGAGGAAAACTTATAAAGTTAATATTTAAATGAAATATAAGGCTATTAAATTCTAGGGTTTTTTTTCTCATGTGTATCTTCCGTCATAAATGATAATGTTCGAGAGATAAGGTCGGACAATAATAATGAAAGTTTCTTTCTGTAAAAATTTGAATCTTGATTTGTTAAGTTATAGGAAATTAGTCTCTTCTGTTATATCTCACTCCAATTGATAATTTAAGGCTATTAGATTGTAGATTAAAAAAAAATATTGAAATTCTAGATAATCTTTTTAATCTTATTTGCATAAAAAAATATATCATTCAATATTTTTTTTTCTTAAAAGTATTGATATTCTTAAAAATTAATGATTGATATTTTATCACATGTTTTATATAAGTGGGTATTGAGTATTGACAAATATCATAATAAATCAATAAGAGATAATAGTATCTTATAAAAGAATAACACATAAAAATGTAACTTTTAAACTTCTCCATTAAAATCTTCTCAACAATTTAAAACATATATCTCCATGCTGGTTTAATCCATTTAATAGAAAAGACAAGGATCCTTGAAACCCCAGTCTTTAAAACGTTTTATTAAACAATAAAAAAATCAAGAAGAAACATAATGTTTTAAATTTGGACGTGGAATTGCACACAATTCTTTTGAAAATGCAAAGAATCCGCATCATTTTAAAGAAATTTCCCAAAGATCTAAAGTTAACCTCAACAGTAACACAAGCGTACTCCTTGATAAATGATCTTTCTCTTGCATGTAAAAGGTTGTTTTTTCTTGGTAACAACTACAAGAATCAAAGCAAAGCAATATATATAATGGAGCACGCGCTTTTGTTTGTTGAGTTAGAATATAGGACAATAGTATTAGTACTATAGTAGTGTTAGTGTTAAACTACTAAATGTTCACACTACAATATAATAAACACATAAGAAAAAGAAAGAAAGAAAGAAACGTATATAATTTGCATAAAGAAGATGGTGTGGGTCACAGAAAGAGAGAGGGGAATGGCACTGGCAGCTTTTGCTTTTCAAAGTTTTACTCTTTTTGAACAATTTTAGGGTAATGACTGTCTGCTGTGGGAATAGACCAAAGAGACCCAAGTGTGATCGTTAGCTCATAGTGGTTTATGGAATCTAAAAAGCACACACCCCATGCCATCACCCAACATTTACAGCACAAAAGATATCAACTTATCTTATATTATTATTATTATTATTAATTTATTTATATAAGCTAACATAGATTTTCATGGTTCATCTATAGTGGGTCACCAAATCCATCATCAATCTTGAGCCCCCAGAACACCCAATGTCCTCGAGATTCTCACATTCTCAATACCTTAATATTATAAAAATTAACTTTAGGACTTTACTAAATGGCCAAACTCGAGAGTTTTGGATTCTCCACGCAAGCATAACCCTTTCATACTTAAATTATATTAACTCATGTCAAGCTTTTGCTAATTCAACAAATTATAAAGAAAATACTCTTCTACAGTTGTACCAGTACTACTATTGACACGTAGGATTTTGGTTCTTTGCACCCAAAAAGGAAATAGAAGCACTACGGCATTTTTCTTTTATTCTAAATGTGTCTACATAATATTCATTAAAAAAATTCTAATAATATCTCTCATGCGCCAGTACTTTTATTTTTTCTTTTTTCATTTTTTTTTTTGCTTTATATACTACTTTGCTGATGCAAATATAGTTTCATGAAAACTTCTTTATGCTTTATGTGCATGTGCATGATTAAGCCACACTCAAATTGAATTTCCCATTCTCTCCCTGCCGCATATGCCATTGATTTTTTTTTACCTTCATATGGTTTATTATTCATCCGTTGTGTTCTAAGATTAAGGCCATTATATATAATATTTTGTTTACAACTTCCTGACTCAGTGACAGGCATGCTAGTTCCCTTTATGCTGTTCAAAAACATGTCTTTTTTCTCCCCCTTGGTCTGACACAAGATTTTTCGGTGAATGAGACTCTAGCATGGAAAGAAGGAAGTGAGTTTCTTTTCTTATTTTGAACACCACAGTGATGAACGAACACCCATTTGAGGACTGTTAACGTTCCATATTAACATCTTTGTTGGTTACACTTGAAGTTAGAAGCCTCAAGTGAAGTGTACTTGCATCTTGTTCTTGGAAAAGTTCAGTTGAATGGGGACTCAAAGAGGAATAGCTCTTCTCAGTTTCACATTCTTCTTGTTGTTGAGCTCAGCAAATGCTTTGCTTTCTCCTAAGGGAGTGAACTTTGAAGGTAAACTTGAAATTTTGTTTATTCTTTAGCTTCATATCTTTTCAAGAGTTTTGAATTTGGTCTCATTCTTATTGCAGTGCAAGCCTTAATGGGCATAAAAGATTCTTTAGAGGATCCACATGGTGTTCTAGATAATTGGGATGGGGATGCAGTTGATCCATGTAGCTGGACTATGGTCACTTGTTCTTCTGAAAACTTGGTCATTGGACTGTAAGTCTTCCTTCATTCTTCTAATTAAACTTGGTCATTAAACACTCAGCAGGTGTACCAGTTTGTGGTACAAATTGCTTCAAGCTTTGGTTGAAACTTGTGTTGTGTTGTTTTGGTGCAGGGGCACTCCAAGTCAAAGTTTATCTGGTACTCTATCTCCAAGCATAGGCAACTTAACCAACCTTCAGATTGTGTAAGTAATTGCAAAGCTCTATGCAATTTAATTTACCACGCTCAAGATGGATGCTTCTTTGTTCACTAAGAAGGGTGTTTTGGACTACTTTTCAGGCTGCTACAGAATAACAACATAAGTGGACCAATCCCTTCAGAGTTAGGCAAACTTTCAAGGCTTCAAACGCTTGATCTCTCTAACAACTTCTTCAGTGGGGGGATTCCTCCCTCTCTTGGTCACCTAAGAAGCCTCCAGTACCTGTAAGCATATATGAGCTAAGATTTGGAGTCTTGAGCTGAAGCAATTTTCAGTATCAATCTGTTGTGATGTCTAATGCTAAGAAGTTACTAAAAATGTTTCAGGAGATTCAATAATAACAGTCTTGTTGGTGAATGCCCAGAGTCACTGGCTAACATGACTCAGCTTAATTTTCTGTAATACGCATGAACTCTTCTTTTGTATAATTGTGTCTTATGCTTTATTCCAGTTTATATTTTTCCAGTTTTAGTATTCCTAAAGATATTTCTTGTTTTGTGATTATAATTCAGTGATTTGTCATACAACAATCTTAGTGGTCCGGTGCCTAGAATTTTAGCCAAATCATTCAGGTAATTCTCTGTCTCTCTCAGTGGTGTATGTGCATTTCTGCTTGACTGGAAAACTGAAAATTGGGTACTAACTGAAGGATTATTCTTATTCCCATTCCTTTTTTATTGTTTCAGCATTATTGGAAACCCCCTTGTTTGTGCCACGGGAAAAGAGCCAAACTGCCATGGGATGACATTGATGCCTATGTCCATGAACTTAAACAACACTGAAGGTAAGATCTTGTCAGTGTTGCTCTTTTTTCTTTTCTTTTTTTAAAAATTGGTTTCTCATTCATGCCTTGTGTCATTTTCCCATGTACTAGTGTACTCTGATACATACTGCATAGTCATTGTTTTGATGCTGACAGCAATGTCTTTGCTTCCCTAGATGCTTTACAATCAGGCAGACCAAAAACTCATAAAATGGCAATTGCCTTTGGCTTGAGTTTGGGATGTCTCTGCCTCATAGTTCTTGGTTTTGGACTTGTTCTTTGGTGGAGGCACAAACACAATCAACAAGCATTCTTTGATGTTAAAGGTACTTTCCAATTAACAAACCTTTAACTTGAGATCAAATATACATAATTATACAAGAATGTTCATGTGCAACAAAGGTTAACAATTTTGGTTCAAGTATGGTATAGTTCCTCAAAGTTATGCCATATTCTTAACTGTTTCAGACCGGCACCATGAAGAAGTCTACCTTGGAAACTTGAAGAGGTTCCAATTCAGAGAACTCCAGATTGCTACTAACAACTTCAGCAGCAAAAACATACTGGGAAAGGGTGGTTTTGGAAATGTCTACAAAGGAGTTTTCCCTGATGGCACTCTTGTGGCTGTCAAGAGGCTTAAAGATGGTAATGCCATTGGAGGAGAGATTCAATTTCAGACCGAAGTTGAAATGATCAGCCTAGCAGTGCACCGAAACCTCCTCAGACTGTATGGATTTTGCATGACACCAACGGAAAGGCTCTTGGTTTATCCATACATGTCCAATGGCAGTGTTGCTTCCCGTCTCAAGGGTAAGATCATTTTTAAAGTTTCATACTCAAATTTAGCCTACCTTATTTAAGGTATGTTTGGATGTCAGTTCAAAATGCCATGCACAAATTTCAAGGTAAATCTAATGGTCCACAAGCTCTGTTTTACAAAAGGAAGGATTTGGATGCTTCTTGAAAATGGAGGTTGGCCCAAACCTAGGTTTGGACCAAAAATCCAAACATGCGCTTAGTGTTATTTTGGAAAACATATTATGTTTTAACTTTTCATTAACATCAACAACAAAGTTTTATCCTACTATGTGAGATCAGGTACATGGATCTCACAACACCATTCAACTCATTTAAAGATCAAAGTTTGAGAGATGTATTTTCACTTCTCATAAAGAATATTGAAAATGTCACCCTTATGTGTTCAAATAGTGTTTTCCATGTAACAAATATTCAAAAATATACCCAATGCGACATTTTTTAATATTATTTGTGAAATAAAAATAGAAAACATTTTCTCAAGACAAATTGCACCTACGGTGATTTGATTCTAATACCAATTTGGTGATTATCAGGTAAGCCAGTGCTGGACTGGGGCACAAGGAAGCACATTGCTTTAGGAGCAGGAAGAGGACTACTTTACCTTCATGAGCAGTGTGATCCAAAGATAATCCATAGGGATGTGAAAGCTGCCAACATATTGCTTGATGACTATTATGAAGCTGTAGTTGGAGATTTTGGGTTGGCAAAGCTTTTGGATCACCAAGATTCACATGTCACAACTGCAGTGAGGGGCACTGTGGGGCATATTGCCCCAGAGTACTTATCCACAGGACAATCCTCTGAGAAGACTGATGTTTTTGGATTTGGCATTCTCCTCCTTGAATTGATCACAGGCCAAAGGGCTCTAGAGTTTGGAAAATCAGCTAACAACAAAGGAGCCATGCTTGATTGGGTGAGTTTGTTTCCCTTAATTCACCAAAACTCTTACCCTTTATCTCAAACCAAATGGTAAGTCTAAGTCACTAAGTCCTCATATTATTGACATTATTCAGGTAAAGAAAATTCATCAGGAGAAAAAGCTTGATATGCTAGTAGACAAGGATCTCAAGAACAACTATGACAGAATTGAGCTTGAGGAAATGGTTCAAGTGGCTCTCTTGTGTACTCAATATCTTCCCGGCCATAGACCAAAAATGTCTGAAGTGGTACGCATGCTTGAAGGTGATGGACTAGCAGAAAAATGGGAAGCTTCTCAAAGAGTTGACACAACAAAGTGCAAACCACAAGAGTCCTCTTCATCAGATAGGTATTCTGATCTCACTGATGACTCTTTGTTGTTAGTCCAAGCCATGGAACTCTCAGGACCCAGGTGAATTAATGTCTAATAGAACATTTTTATTTTTGTTTTAAAGGTTTTTAAAAGAAAGCATATGAAATTCAAGAGCATATGATAGTTGAATCTTTGTTATAAATCCCTTGAAGAAGATTATAATGTTGTATGATAGAGATCTACCGAAGCTGCAAAAAAAACGGCTTTGGTAATGTTTACTTTCAAATGTACAGAATCTGATTCGTTGAATGTTAATTTTGTAATGCAAATTTTGTAATATTGTTGAAAATGAATGAAGCCTGTATTGGTTTTGCACTGAAACATTCTGTGATTGTGTTAACATTGATCTCAACTTGCCTTATTTTGTTTTTTATTTTTCCTTCTTACATCTTAAGCACTACAAAAATTTGTTAATGCTATTTGTCTTTTTTCCATTTCCCACCTTACTTCAATGTGATATTTTAATTGATTGGTTATTTAAAATGCAAATAGTAATAGAGCAAGCATATAATCCAGACACGCTAGTTTGAGTGTCAAAATTGAATTAACGACATATCCCGCGTAAAAATAGAGCAATCATGACTAAAATGTTCAATTATTTACTTCCTTGGAATTTGTTTTGGGTACACATTTATTACCTTGGACTTGGACCAAGAGTTTCTTATAATTTTGGAAGACAAGGTCAAAGCATCAGTGAGATCAAAGAGTTTTTTTTTTTTTTTTACAAAACTAGCATATAAGTTAGTTAAAAGTTAAAAGCTGAAAACTAATTAACTAATTATTAAATTAGTTGGTACAAAATGACATCAAAAAAATATAAAATTTTGAGAATAAAAAAAGGGACAAATAATTAGGTGCTTGTAAGCTCAAATACCCGTGAAGTTACATTTTAAAGAATGCTACCTAACTATTACAAGCTAATAAAATAAGTTGTTTTTACCAAATAGGCCATTTGATCAAATACCCGTGAAGTCACATTTTAAAGAATGCTACCTGAATATTGCAAGCTAATAAAATAAGATGTTTTACCAAATAGGCCTAATTAAGTTAGACAAATAAGCTAAATACTGGCTTAAAAATCTTACCAAAGACATTAAAAAAAACCTCTTATTTTCATTAGGGACATGATATTTGATGTCCATATACTCTATTCCAATTTGTGAACCATTCAACAAATTAGTATGTCTCTGTATAAAGCAACTAGTTTTTTCTACTAGTTTTTTTTGTTACATTTTCTCTATTTGTTAGAACATATTAACATTGTTATAATACTCATTTTTAATTGATTCAAAATAATCATTTCTTCCATCTAAAACTAATGACACCAATCAAATAGAAATATTAATGGCTAAAAACTCTCGCAAACATTTTTTTTTCTTCCCTTCTTTCATTATTTATTCTTTTTTTTTTTTTTCTCTTTTCTCATCTGTTCTTCATCTCCGTGCTCTCGCTCTGTCAAGGGCCAATACCATGATGGTGCCACAACAAGCTATAACATCACCAGACGACATGTTCCTAACATTGGAGGAAGAATGCTAAGGTCATCAACTACGTCTTATTGGGATTCTTCCCAACATCATTAACGACTTACCACGAAATTTTTCGGATGAGTCTAAGCAATTATTATTCCATTTAAATCATTCCCACCATAGTCAATCAAATTTTGCTAACAAGATGCAAATTAAATGCCCCAAATGGAAATGATACAGAGGTTGAGTAAAGTGAACAACTCGAGAGTCTTACCTCAAAATTTACAATGTTACTTATGATGTTTTCTTTAGCTATATGTGTTGAATTCGGCTATACATCCCGGTTTTTAAAATTCAAACTACATTAACAATAATTAGACACGATCATAAATTCATAATCCATGTTTATGAAGATGTGATCCACTTAAGTGGTCCCATGATAAGGTGCAACGGTCCTTTTCTGTTTGGTAGCTGATCCATTTAGATTTGTCCCATGGCCATGGGAAGGTGCAATGGTCCTCTATTAATGGCCAAATATCTTTTCTTAAGTGGTCATGCTTTCCGTATAAAGCCTGGGATAAGGGGTATACCACGTTACCTAACAAGAATATATACAAGAATAGGTAGGAGGTGAGTTCAATTTCTCATAGTTAACCCACACCTCTTTTCTCATTTCCCTAACCAACACCACCCAACAAAATGTTCATTCTTTTATCTTGGCTCAAGTTATTCTATGTTTAACAAGAGAATGGGAAATAATATTAACATTGTCACGAAATATTTAACCTAGCTGAACAGGTATTCATAACTTTAATCTATATTTTGAATATAATACTTGGGTTTAACATACTTATTTGGAATTTCACCCAAAAAAAAACCCCCATTTATTTGGAATAGTTTTTTTTACTTGATCTAAAAGTTTATATAAAGGTTTACTATTTTTTATTTTTTTCAGGTTTACTATAACAGTCTTTAAATAAATATATGAAGCTACATTTTTAATGGCCTTAATTCGTTATATAAGTTAATAGGTTAACAAGAATATAATTTTAAGACATTAACTAAAAAATCAATAATAATGATGATAATAATATATTTAGTTAAGCAGGCAAATCCACTAATTTAAAGAGTATAAATGACATAAAATCAAGTACTAAAAAATACTTTTTAGTTAAATAACATTTACTGTCTCCTTTAGTAACTAAAATTAAATAAATCGTGAATGTAATCACGATTTTACTTTAATATGAAATAAAATGAACTCGCCAATACAAGCATGATTTAAATTTAATCATGTAAAAAAATCTAAATAACAGAAATCGTCAAGCACGATTTCTTCATCTCTAAGCACGATTTCTTTCGTATGTAAAATCATGCTTTCATTGTAAACTTACCAATTTCCATAATTAATTCAAAATTATCTATTCTGATAATTTTGAAGAAAAAAAAATTACACCTGATGATGGATAAAAAAGCCATCAAAGGTCCTGCTTTTGGAAACGTGGTTGGAATTGTTTGAACCATAATTCAAACATGCGTTAAATCAAGCTTAATATGATTTGGGTTACATGCATGTTTCAATTGACTGTCAAATAACTTGTTTGACGCACCCTTTTACTTACTTTACTTTCCAACAAAATATTGGTTCTTTGCCAATCCTCCAATGTAGGATGTGATGGATACATGTTAGTACTAGAGTAATGCCTTTAGCCGAGTGCATGTTTAGATTTACTTTATTTTTTTCTTCCAAAGGTTCGATTAATAAGATATTGATTATAAGTTAATTTAAATATAAATAAATTAATCCAAACGCACATCTCTTCCTTACGGATGGGGACAACCATAAGAACACCAACCAGGCAACCACCATCTTTGATTCTCATATGAACCCAAAATCATCAACTTTGATAGAAAGTATTTTCGTGCGCCAAGGAAAGAAAATCTCTTTAAAAATATGGAATATTTTCTATGCACTTAGCTATTTTTTTAGGTATTAAATGATGAATCATATTAATAATAGACTTGACACAACATTTTGACTAGTTTTGCATTCAAGAGTATTATTGTACGAGGTCTGTCAAAACTCAAATGAAACATGGAAAAAGCTTAAGTGTGATATTATGGATGTTTTCAATGTTATTCTTCAGTTAAAATTAATGTTTCATCATAATAATCTATACGATAAACTGATAAAGGATAGTTAGAGTATATTTTCAACGTAAAACTTCAATTTCGATTAAAAAACAATATTATTATAGATGCTTATAACATTTCACCCAAATTCGTGGAATATAACGTGTTGTCATGCTATTATGTAGGGTTATTATTAGGGACAAAGTTAGATGCGTCAAAACTTACAGCTTAAGAGAACATCTTAGGGCATGCTTTAGAGTTGGCTTTTAGAAAGAAAGGAAAGGAAGAACAGAATATTTATTTCTAATTAATATTATTTAATTTGAAACCCTTTAAAATAAAATAATATAAAAAAAAGTAGTCACACTTTCTCTGTCAATAAATTTCAGCTAAAATTTGGGATTTTTAATTATTTTTAATCAATAATTATAAAGGGAGCGTAAAAAGAGAATATAAAAAAGAATAGTTCAAACATTTCTCATGTTAGTATAAACTCAATATTTTAATATTTTTTCTAAATTTATAAACATTATTTAATTCTATTAATTTAAAAATTATTTTATTTCAAGACTATTTAGAAAAGAAAGTAATACTTTAAGTATTTAATTGATGGTTTAATCTTTTTATATGAAAGGGAGACAGATAATTGAATCGGTGCAGCCTCATGGCCCATGGGCTTTTCTGGATCCAGAATTGAGGTAATTTTGCACACGGATAACCCGTTAGGAAATGGGCCACCTTTCTTGGATTTTTACCCATATCAGTTAGGCTTGGCAAATGAAAGAACCCGGAAACAAAATAATTAAGCTATATTGAGCAGCATGATTGGGTATTTGGAACCCAATTGTAATGGATAAGTTAAAAACAATTTATAAATTAATTATTATTTGTTAAAAATATATTGAAAAGTTTAATTCATTTATAGTCATAATTCATCAATAAAAGTAATATAATTTATTGGCTAGATAGATATTCAACTGATCCATTTAAAGTACATGTATCCTTTTTTTTGAAAAAGTTATTTTCATAAAATGAAGTTCAATACTTATCAAATTCTTTTACGCAATCATTATAGAGTTCAAGATTTTCCTTTTAAAGACCTACAGCCAGTTCATGAATTCTGAACCACTTGATGTAATGAATTACAAAAAATATGTTTTCTTTACAGAAATTACAAAAATATGTTGGACAATTCATTATTAATAAAATAGAAAATAAGTCTTTTAGGCTATCACAATCAAATTTAAAACATCTCAATCATCCATTGAAGTCGCTCTATGTATTTTTTTCTCGACTAAAGAAGCGGCTCACATTTAATGTTTCGTTATGTTTCCAAAATATACTTATAGAAGAAGAAAAAAAAAGCTATACATGCTAGGGTATCTAAAAAGTTTTCACTTGAGAATCTATCAATGTCAAAATAAAAAATATTTTTTTTTAGTATATTGTAAAATTATTAACTTTTTATAATAAATACTTTAATTAACATATTTTTTTATCTATAATTTTGATGTAAAATATTCATTAACTTTGTTGATAACTAATATTTATAAAAAATTATTTTTAATAAATTTAGATGACTCAAATTCAAGACTTTATTAACAAGAGGATTAGGTTAGGATTGAGTTTAGTATCATTTTAACCAATAAGTTATTGTTATTGGTTTTAATTAACATATTTAAAATTATTTTTAATTGATTCATGATAGTATAGAATTTTTTTCATAATCGTTAGAGAGAGAGTTTTGCATTTTGTCTACAAGGGAAATACCATAATTAGCAATACACTTGGTGTGAAATTCTTCTGTTTTAGAATATGATTTTGTTTCCCCCCCTCAATTTGTGGGGTTGGGGACATTCATATTTAGGCGACCCAGGAGGAGGTAGATAAGGACCAGTCATAATGTCAATTAACAGCTACAAAATTGAATTCTGATATTCAGTGATAAAAATTGAGCCCCTCTATCCCTAACTAGTGGGAATGGTTGGTGTTAGTGTGTGGCTCTGATTTGATGTGGGATAACATAACAAAGCAGTATGTTTAATTGAAAACCAAGTTTAGTCTAGCAAGCAAATCTAGCTGCAAACGATGTCCAATAGTGTGATCTCCACAATCTTTCAACGTTTCATAGCATTTCGTGAGTTTTGAGCCACATGTTTTGTCCTCACAACTATTCCTATCAAAAGGGTCATTGTAATTTCATGTCACGTTGATCTACACAGTGACCGTGCTGTGCATGTCTTTATTGTCCCCAACCCCAGAAATAACTTGTCAGTGCTTATCTTAATTGCATTCCTCTCAAAGTGCAGGTGCAGGCCTTCTTATGTTTGTTTCGATCAAAGTTGATAAAATATTTTTTAAATGAAATTAATTTTATAGTATAAAATTATATTAAGAATAAAATTTTAAATATAACACAAAAAATATTCAAAATTATTTTAATTTACAATCTATTATGAGCCTAAAATTAATTCTGAATTATTTTCTAATGTGAAATTAAATATATGAAAATGTATTTAAAATCAATTTTAAATTCAAAATTAATTTTGTAGCACCAAATTAATAAGACAGGCTCTTAAGTTTTGGCTCATTTTCATGAAGAAGGATATTATATGGACCCATCACATGCATGTATGTATGGGCCACAATATTTTCACATGCAATTCATATAATATTCTGCACTGGTCAAGTTTATATTGTTTCATGGCTAGTTTTTCTTTCGTTGTAGTAATTGCTATGCATGATTATCGCGTTGAAAAGAAATTAAGTAACACAAATCCATGGCTTTTATTGTTCAAGTGCTAGTGCCAGACAATGCAAACAGAACCTCATAATAAATACATAATTGGAATTTGGAAATGATATGTATTTTTCAGATATAAAAGGCATTGAGCCACTTAGTGTGGACTTACAATTAGCGATGCATCTTATCAAATATTAAATACTAGTACTTTAAAATAAATATTTAAGCAGCTTAATAAGAAACCATTATAAAATATTCCTTTAGTGACAATAGGAACCGCGTACATGCTCTATCTAAAGTCCAAGATGCTATGACATGAGATGCTGATCCTAATTAATAGTAATTCGTATTTGTTTATCTATAAAATAAAATATTTTACGTACTAGGATTTCCGCTGCTTGTATTTATTTATTTTTAATTAAAAATAGTAATAAAGATCTCGATCTAGTTTAAGTATTACTAGCAGACATCGATTAAACCCTAAGCACCAGTACTTCAGATTAACTGCCATCTATTGAGTGAGGTCCGCAAGTGTTGAATACTTTTAGATACTTTAGAGTAAAATATATATCAAAATATTATTAATTTACTAATTTATAAAATATTAACATTGATCAAATTTATGATTTTATTTTTATTTTTATGCATAACATATATATGCACATGCACGGACAAACATCGTTGTATAAATTACAAAAAATACTAATAATTTAGTATTAAACTATTTGTCTATTCCCCCATTTTAAAAATCTTCGTTTAACAAAAAATATTTGATAGTATATATAAGGATTGTAAGTATATATAATTAACAATATATAATTCACTAGTATAAGTTATTGATATATAATTAATATTCGTGCAAAATATTAATACTTAGTGTACATTTATAGTTTATACTAATAATTTAACTCTTTTTAAATTACATAATATCTTTTTACATTGATAAATTGTATTTTTAGTAATTTCTAAAGTTAAAAATATTCCTATATGAGCATCACATCATATCCATGTACTAACATTTTATCTTGGCTTTCTTTGTCAAAATTAAACGACGCGTGACTGAGTACCTTCGAAAATCTTTTCCTTTAACAGGTTTAATTTGACAAATTACAGCATTAAAGTTCCCATATGTAAAATTCTATGATCGGTTTGGTATGTGGTCCTCAGAATCATGATGCTCTAGACTAATCTTCCTACAAATCCAAAGATTTATGGTTGATCTACCGGAGACAACATTTTTCGTAATTAAGTAGGAAAGTAAGGGGAATTTTATCCTATCTCTTACATTTTAGGAACTAACCTTCTCCTATATACTTTTATATAACGAAATAATCCTTCATTCGAATTTTACTTACACATATATGCAAGCTATATTTGAACTTACAAATGAAATTAAATTAATCTCATTTGTTCGTGATACTTATATATATATATATATAATCACTTTGAATTACCGATATTAGTTTAGATCGAATTTCTAGTCCAAGTTGCCAAACGTCGCTGCATGTGATCTTTGGTAACAAAATGAGTAGTCTCTAGTCAACAACAAAGGAGAAAGGGAAGAAAAAAGAATACAAAGAAAGTAAAGAAACACATACAAAATGAGGAGTGTTACTTCTGTGTATACTTGAATCTCTTTGAAGAGTCTATCATGCATGATTGAAACTTGAAGGCAAAGCAAATTTGAATTAGTCCCCCTCTTCCCACAAAGTTAAATATTTGAGTGTGATTGGGATCACTAGGGAAAGGAAGGTCCATTTTTTTTATTTTTTTATATTTTTGTTGGAGCAGCAATTGACGAAAAACACAACCTCTTGAGTGACCCACAGGCCATGTGAGGAGAATAGATAAGGGTCAGCGTCCTAGCTAGGACCACCAACCCTTTGTGGTGTACATGCATCCTAATCTAATGGCTTCCTACGTGGCACCTTAATATTCGATATTATAAATTTCCCTAAGTTTATTTGACTCATCTCTTATGCTGTTGTGGTCGATGCATTTAGTTGCTTCCACGTCATCATAGACTCTGACATGTGACAACTACGGTAAATAAGTTGAAACATGTCAGCATTGGGGATGCTGACGTGTTGTACTGTGCTTAAGTTCAAGTTGATACCTTGTTCCTTGTTATGTGCTAGCTAGATACCGTGTCTTTACTATATATATTTACTCCCAGATATTTACGGCAAATTGCTACCACTAGTTTTCTTCTTTTGTCACTTTTTTCCACTTAAACCAAGATGCACTTTATCAAAGAGATTACATCCACTAACATAAAGTAACTGAGATTTACTTCTTTATGGTGTGGCATCATTTAAATTTTAAATTAAACTATTTTTTTTTATGAAACTCGTTAATAAATTTCTTAAAAATATATACTAATTAATTAAGAAAATAAAAAACAAAAAAATTATTAAAAACAGTGTGTGTTACATGTATTAGGAATCTCAAAACGGATTAAAATCATCAAGCTAACTCATTTCACATGTAAAAAGAGTTAACTTTGTGATTTCATCTTTTAATTCACATATTCCGCCAACTCAGCTAGTAAGTTAGGCTGGATTAACCATTGAGTTTAAAAAAAATTCTCTTGGTTGTTTTGACGGATTGATTTGGTTAAATATTATTTCATTTAGACGACATAATATTTAATTTATAAACTATTATGAATTTTGTTATTTTATTATTTTGTTCTACCTATATTTAACTTGTGATGATATATAGCTTCTAAAAAAACATTTATGTCAAAACAATTTAATAAGATAATATTTATATGATTGTGACATTATAATTATATGTATTTATTTATTTGTTTGGTTAACTAACAAATCATTTTGTTCTTATAACTTTGTCAACCCAACTAACAATCCAACCAAAACTGGTTTGAGTTGAGATTTTAAACCCAATATCAAACATAATCAATCTAATTTGATCCATTTTTTTATAGGTTAAAGGTGAGTTGGTTTTACAATTTGAGATTCCTACCAGGTAGCTAGTAGACTAAATCTAGTGAGATAAAATTTTGTTATCATTCATGTATTTATCCTTGTACGTACAAGCTAAAATATTAGTATACTTCTATATTAAAAATTAAAATACACAATTTGCAGAGTGAGTTACTCTCTCCATTTTCTCTTCTAGATGTGAATTTTATATATTACTCCCATGACTAACAAAAAAAAATCTCACTCAACCATCTTAAACAACTCTCATTTATCTTTATCTTTATATTTGATTTTTTTAACAGTCTCTTTTAATTTACCCTCCTCTATCCCTGTTTTCAAATGAATTTTTATAGTTTTTTAAAGAAGAGATTGTCAATAATTAAAAATATCTTTATATCACAATTTAAATTTTTTATTGTAAATTAAAAATAAAATTATATATTTAAACTTATTTATTATAATATAATTTATAAATATTTATTTATTATAAAAAAATTTATGTAAAAATAAACTTAAATGGTACATAAGTTAAAATACTATGTCACTAACAAATTATTTTAACAAAGTGTTTCCCTTTTAAAAGAAAAAATAATAGTAAGTTTAAATGAATTTTTGTCCCTATAAAATAGCATTTTTTTGTTTTAATCCTTTAAAAATTTATTCATTTAATCTTTCATATCAATAATAATATTAATTGATGACATAATAACAATATTAAAAACTTACTGAGTTGTGATTTCTAGAAGTCTAACAAGATCCTCATAACACAAAAATAAAACAAAATAAATCTTCAAAAGAATATAATCATAAAAAAAAATCTTTAAAGCATTAAAATATATTTCTTTTTCATTTTACACAAAGATTAAAAGGTTATTTAAAATTTTAAGCCTTAATTTCTCTTTCCTTTTGTCACACAAGTTCATTATTTCCCACACATTAATCTCCATCGATAGGCAAGAAAATAGTTACACAACATCCAGCAAGTTTCTATCTTGCAATACTACCAACTTGTGTTGTCAATTGTGTCTTCCCTCTCCTACTTAATCAATTGCCCTACCACAGGCGACGCCCTCTGGCCACCTACTAACCTGGCAAACCCAATTTCTATTAAATCTTGGTTTTTTCCTTCTCATTAATTCCACTGTACCTAACTACGTACGACCAACCTAAATCAATACGTGGGAGGGAAGTAGTTTATATATGGTTTATCAAGTGTCTCCAATTAATTCAATAGTAGTCATTGTAACATATAGAAAGCAAAATACCAATAAACTATTACTCCCCAGTGAATCATAGAAATTATTAGTTGATGACTATTTAATATTCTATTCTCCCATTGAATGCTCCTAACTATGTCACATCTTGGACACTTACTGTCTTACATTACTAACATAAAAAAATTAAGTAACAGTGTGCCTCACCAGACTTATGTTTCAATACGCCAATTAGTCCTCCCTCATTCCTGAACGTAACTAGCCATTGAGGGTGCAAAGACATTCAGTATGAATTGTTGCCCCACCACATTTTTTTATGTTTACCTAGGTGCCTCACACTATATGCTAGCTCCACAACATGTAATCCACATTTTCTTCGTAGGTGCTGTTTCAATCCCTTTCTGTCATTGAAATTACCTACACATTTTATCAACATTTTCAGCATGCATGTGGATCTGCCTCATAATTAATCTTTGCCACATTTCAGTGTTTTGACCAAAAAACTATACATATTTCAATACTCTATGTAGTATATAGTAATACATATACATACCTACACTTAACCTAACACACACACACGCATATATACTTACCTATTTACAAAAAATTAGGATCATTTTTCATATCAATTAGCCCAACCACTAACTCCCAACTCCATTTATCCATACCCTGGATAAGACGTTATCTCTTGCAAGCCCCAAACATCATCTTCTACTTGTGTTGCAGTCACCCAATGTATGGACTATGCTACAAATCATTATTCAACTTCCCTATCAATTTGCCCGACTTTATAAAACGTCAAAATAATCTAGCCTTACTACTGTTCTAGCAATATAATATAAGAAGACGGCAGAACTCCTACAGAGTATAAAACTCAATCAAGAAAAATAATATAAAATTTGTGAAGTGAGAGTGTTGAACCTCTCAAGTTACACACACACAAAGTTCACTTCTCGCGTCATTAAAAAAATGGAAGTCAACAAAAAGTAGTCAACCAAGTTGTATGGGTTAATTAAAAAAATGAAACCTAGGCCAGGATTCAAATCCTTTTCTAAACCCAATCAAAGCAAATAATATACACTATAGCTGATTTACTGAATAAATAAAAGTAGATCCAAGATCCTACCTATAATCAGGAAAATAAATATTATAAATTTAAACCTACGTACATCCCATGCAAAACTTCGTCCCCTTTAGCCTTCTGATATGTTATGGTCTCATCACGATCTTCATTTCTGGATGTAATTAAATCCATCCCCACCCAACGTTAGCACTTTCAAAACAAATTCTCAAGAGGTACGTTTTCAGCTGTCCCTTATTTTCATTTAAGAAATTTCCCCTCTTAGACATTAAATTGAACTATATTAATAGTAATTAAGGGAACATATAAATGCACCAAGTTATAGGATTTAATTAAAGCTTTCTTTTAAATAGATGCTAAGAGCACCACCAATTATCATATTTAGTGTAACAACTGGAGATTAATTTTAAGTAATTCAACATAACATATAAATATTCTCCAATGATAAAAAAAAAAAAACTAAGCAGCAACAGTTTAAAATAAGAAACTCAGAAAGCAATGTGTATTAGAGATGTTTTAAGTATCCAAAACTACAAGATTTTTTTTAGTTTTTTAATTAGTGTTCTTAAATACTACTTTTCAATGTTAGATTTACACGGATATATACAAAACTAAAAAGTATTATTTGGTTGTGTAGAATGAAATAAAAAAAATTAACAAGAAATATTTAAATTAATGTAATATAATAAAAGTGTGAGATTCACATTAAATAGTGAAAAAAGTTTCTCCTTTCTCATCAATTTCATTTCAACCAAACCAAGGCTAAAAGTCTATAATGTACTTATCTGGTCTCAAATATATAAAAAAAAAAAAAATTCTTAAAGATAAAATTTTTTAGTTAACTTTATTTTATTTGATATTATTATCTTAAAAATATTCTTCTTGAGGTTTTAGTTCCAATGATTTCTTTTTATTTCTAATATCAAGTTTTAAAAAATATAAGTTGAAAAAAAATTAAATTTTAATCAAGACTGATATAATTAATGCAATTAACTAACTTTTTTTTAACGTAAATCAGTTTTAGTTTTTATAATTTAGACCATGAATAGCATGTAAAAAGAAAGTTGCATAGCTGTAATAGCATATTTAATTGAGAATTTCTTAAGTGAATTTTTAAATTATTTTTTGTTGTTTATATAATATTTTTTGTGGTCCTCATAATATCATGCTATTATAAGAAATCCATACATAATTTTATTTTAATAATAAAAAATTCTAAAAAAATTAAAAAAATTCACATTTTTATATTTTTATTTTTACTTAATTATAATATTATTATGTGTCAGATAAATATTATTTTTTATTATTAAGAAAAAACTTTTATCGTTTCTTTGAAAAAATATATAAATCTTATTTTTTTTCAAAAAAAATTCATATCACATCAATTTATTCCGATGAAAAAAAACTATAAGGAATTGTGATAGGCAAAAATGATCGAAAACAAAGCCGGTGACGTAGGAGGTACGTGATGCTGAGATTGACCAATGAACAGTGCATCTAAGCGAAGATATGACCCATTTCTTCAATATTCCAACTCTATTCAAGTACCAGTGACATACTCTCACACATGCCTACTTTACATTCTCTTCCAAACAAACAACAATCCTGCCTCTTTATCAGTTTTAACACACTTTTCCTAATATATTTATTAGAAAAAACCATCTGATAAAAATACTATATTAAATGATCCTATATTGCTATCATTCCTTTCTTAAGTTAAGAAACATAGATTTGATATAACACGTGTTAGTGTTAACCTAAGGGAGGAACTAGTTGTTACTACTGGCCAGTAATGTTCCCATCTCCATCAAGCTCCAAAAGACAAAGGAAATGAGAGACTAGGGTAAAATGATTAGATTATTTCTCATGAGAATTTTTCAAATGATTAGATTATTTCTCTACTAAAAGAGATTAATTTTTAACTCTTTTGGTCGAAACATACCTTTAGTTAAAAAAAAAAATTTCTCCAATCCTAAGTCAGGGCCCACCTTAAAGCACAGCCACCCAGAAGATAGATAATGTCCCAACTTTCCGACACCACTAAGTATCCGCCACGTGTCGCAGAGAGATTCTCCCGCTGGCACAAGTAAGTAACAGTACAAAGTCAGAAACTTAGTTCCATTTTCTTTCTTGAGTTTCTTCTCTTCACTCTCAGAACACTAACTCCCCCAATGTTGGAGGGCCAAGCAACAACGCCCACGTGGCCGCGCATGTGCGACACGTGCCGCTCCGTCCCCTCCACCGTCTTCTGCCGCTCCCACACCGCCTTTCTCTGCGCCACGTGCGACACTCGCCTCCACGTCTCGCTCACGTGGCACGAGCGCGTGTGGGTGTGCGAGGCGTGCGAGCGCGCCCCGGCGGCGTTCCTCTGCAAGGCCGACGCCGCCTCCCTCTGCGCCTCCTGCGACGCCGACATCCACGCCGCCAACCCCCTCGCCAGCCGCCACCACCGCGTCCCCATCCTCCCCATCGCCGCCGCCAACAACAACAACAACGACGACGACGACGTTGCTGACATTGACGACGAAGACGAAACCGCTTCATGGCTCTTGCTCAACCCTATCAAGAGTGCTACTGTCCCTAACACCAATAACAATAACAATAATAACGGGTTCTTGTATAACGGTGAGGTTGATGAGTATTTGGACCTTGTTGATAATTGTAACTCTTGTGGTGATAATAATCACTTCGCTTCAGCTGCTGCTACTACTGATCATTACGCTCAGCACCAACATTTCGCTGGTGTTTCTCAGAAGAGTTATGCTGGGGACAGTGTTGTTCCGGTTCAGCAACACCAGCATTTTCAGCTTGGGTTGGAGTTTGACAACTCCAAACCTGCCTTCAGTTACAATGGTTCTGTTAGTCAAAGTGTAAGCCTTCCAAATTCCATTTTACTCTCTCTCTTTTCTATCTTTTCAAAACACTGGGAACTCTAAATGAGAACATTTTTCTCACTACACTCAACTCTAATTGGATGTTTTTACAATAAAATAAAATCAGTATAAATTTTGGATCCAACAACGGCAGAAGTTACTTAAACTTTTTCAAGTTTCTAACTCAATCAATTTTAAATTATTTTTTAACATGAAATCAAACATATCAAAATATATTCAAAATTAATTTTGAATTCATCAGTATTATGTAACCAAACACGCATCAAGCTCTTAAGTGGGGAAATTGGTGGTTTTCATTTTATTTCGGTTTGACTCGGGATGTGGAAAATATTATATACTATGAACTACATGTTTCTTCTTTTGGGGTGGTGGTTTTCTTGCTTTTGGTCTTCCCATGACATGTTTTTGCCAAAGATGGATTCACAATTAAGTAGTTTCCATTCGTGGCATGTTCAATGCCAACTTGAACTTTCTATTTACCTTGTTTTTGGCCGGGTTTATCTACATAATCTGTCTTTATTGGATTGTTTTCCATTAATTTGACTTGTTCCGAGCTCGTGTTTCATGTTTGGTTTAATTTGTTCAGAAATGGTGTCTCGGTTCGTTCTCCAACTTTTTTGCTCTCTTTACCCTTTTTTCTTTTCACTTTTTCTCTTTAGTGGAAGGAATCTATGGGGAAATTAAGTATCATGCTTTCTTGCTTTGAAAACTTTTTTTGTTTTTGTTTTTCCAAATGTCAAAGTGAGATTTGATCATTTTTCTATATCTGATATGGATGCAGTTGCTTTTCCTTCATTAAAATTTATTCTGTAGTATATTCCTTAATTTGTGTGCTTTTTAGTTTACCAAGGAGCTAACAAGTTGTGTCACTGACTTGCTCCAAAGCCTTAAAAGCTTTCCCACTAGATTCTCATACTTTTGTTATCTCAAGCAGTGATAAATATAGGAATAGTTATCTGTCAGGGAAATATTCATCAATTTTTTAGCCTCCATGATTGGATTCCCCAAAAATTGACTTCTATATATGTTCTTTCTTTGTCAAGAAATTCCTCAACCTGTTCAGCTGATTCCATCAGTCGTTTATTTAGCTAGAATTTTCAGTACCCAATATACAAACCAGAACCTAGAATCATATAAAAAAAATGTCAATTATTGGTCTCATCAGCATCATGGATATGACTACTAGTACTGCTCAGAAAATTTATCTTGAACTTGTGATCTCGGGAATATTTATTAACTAGTATCTGTTTCCTTTTTCATTGAAATCAGGTTTCAGTTTCATCAATGGATATTGGTGTTGTACCTGAATCACCAATGAGGGATGTCTCAATTGCCCATACAAGACCCCCCAAAGGGACAATTGACCTATTTTCTGGACCTCCAATTCAGGTGCCTTCCCATTTTTCTCCAATGGACAGGGAGGCCAGAGTCCTAAGGTACAGGGAGAAAAAGAAGATGAGAAAATTTGAGAAGACAATCAGGTATGCCTCAAGGAAGGCCTATGCAGAGACTAGACCTCGTATAAAAGGTCGATTTGCCAAGAGAACAGATGTAGAAGCTGAAGTGGATCAGATGTTCTCGACAACACTAATTACAGAAGTTGGATATGGAATTGTTCCCTCTTTCTGAATATGCTGTGTAGAACAAATGGCCAGAAGACATTGAAGATGCTAGAGGATCATGATTAATAGAAATGGAAACCACTTGTGTACTAAGTTATTCTGCTGATAATGTATTTTTTATGTAATCTAATTGCTTGCAGTTGTACTAATCGGATGCTTTATTATTTTGTTTATTGTCTTTTGAATGAAACTTGTATTTGTAAATACAGTCCTTGTATTAAATTATTAAATTACAGTCAAGTCAATCATATCTCGAAAATTTTTCATTTTCTCAATTTCTATCATGGTGTGTAATTGCTAGAATGATAAGCAACTAATAAACTTCTGTTTGCGTTATTTGTTCATTTCATTTAGGTAAAATCACTTCAATCAAATTAAGTATTGAACTGACATTAAGGGACCAAAACTAATTATCTTCATTAAACATCATTCTGGTACACTGAACTTGACTGTTGTTTGAGTTTTGGTTGATATACTCACGATCCTGATCTGACTACAGTAAAAAAGAGGACAGAAAACTGAAGAAATTAATCATAAGGCATATAATTCCTTAATCATTTTTTCCCCTTGGAAGAAGGTCAAAGGCCAAAGCATGTTAATTATATCTATGTTTCTCTTCTCTTACCATCTATGTTTCCACTGCTCATCTTTCCTCTGCATATAATTCACCTATATCATCGAGTGATCATGAGGGTTTTTGGCAGATTTAGATGAATGTGAGAGTTCTACTTTGGAGAAAAAGATGCATTTATATTCATTGATTAGAAAATTAATGATTAAGATTGCAACAGCTTTAGAGGTTGTTATAAATGGACTCATTTCATTTAATCTCAAAAGTTGATTTTCTAATTAACTGTTGTAAGTGTACTTTATCCTTTAAGTAAATGCTTAATTGGAGAAGTCAAATATGCTTTCATAGCAATATAGCATATTCTAACAGAAGAAAAGAGATGATTGTCTTCTGACCATATATGCCAAATTACTTTCTGAAAAGTTCTGCACAATTGTTGACGGTTTTATCACATACAGAATGCATGAACTTACTTTTAAAACTTCAGCTTTATTTTAGTCTAGAGGTTGAATGAGAAGAGATTGAAGAAACAAATAAATATTTTTTTTACAGTGAAACCGTGGCTACAGGTTGGGTTGACGAAATATCATGCTAACGCTTTAAGCTATGTTTGTTTTGCAGTTCTAATTGTGGCAGCGTGAATTCCCATTCTTTTCACCGCATAAGTAACACGAGATGTTTCTCAAAACGTTGGTGGAGCGGTGAAACAAACATGCACTTAATTTCCATGATGGAAATTCCATCTGAAATGAAATATAGAAGACATGTAATATAAGATTTTCTTTCAATAGGAGTGAGCTCTAGAGGAATCAATATATATGATCCTGCACTTCCACGTAGTGAAAAGGTAATGTTTTGTCCCCTTCCCAAGTGGTATATTTCGTACAGTAAATTGAAAGTGCTATAACAATGTTCCCTTGCACTTTTGGCCCTCGTGGGAGATCGAGTGAATATTTGACAAAAAGTAGAAGTAAATGAATCTATGGGAGAGTCATCCATGACCATGAGAATGCTATATACCCAATGATCAGAAATCCTGAATCAAAGTGATTCTTTTTGCTTTAAGTTTCAGGTTGACACATGGTCCATAAATATTTAAATAATCAATATCAGCCACCATTCTTTCCCACATTTCATGACTGCAAAGCAAAGGGTTACTGATTAGAATATTCTTTCACTACTATGTCAGAAGTTTCTCAAGTGGTAAGTGTTTCCATAGTAAGTAGTATCGTTACTATTTTAATGTAAAGTATACTCATCTTTCAATGAATCAAGACAAATCAGCACTAAAATCCACTAATATAACTCTTTTTTCTGAAAAATTAGAATACCACTTATTTTAATTTTGTACTCTCTGTTAAATAAATTTATGTTGGAATCATTCGCGGAATATTAGATTCAGTAAAAAAATTTGATATTCACGTTAAGAGTAAGCCTCACCAATGAAAAAGAAAGATACCAATACTCATTGAACGAAACCTTGAGAAAGTTTTCTTCATAAATGCAGGTAACAAGTATTTATAGTAGTGTCACTTTACTCTTTTATATTCTTTATGCAACTATATTTTTCACCTTCTTAAGATTTAAAAGCACCCTTAGGATATACTTGTTAGGATGATCCTATTAAAAGAAAAATAACAGAAATAACCTTGTTTTATATCTCGGTAAAGTTTTCTTCATAAAATTTGTAAGTTTAAATAGCTTCACTATACTCAGTCATATAGTGATCCTCAATTTAAAAGTGGTTGCACTTGTTTATTTTATGAAAGGCATGACATACAAGTAGAACATAGTAGAACTCGTGGAGGCTATTGTTACATATGTACAAGGATTGATACCCTTCGTTTGATCTTGCATGTCACTCAAACTTCAAACTTCACTCAGACAGGTACATGCACCATCCAAATTGATTCTAAAGACGAAAAGCACACTGATTCTCGTTCCACTTTTTTTTTTTTTGAGAAAAAAGTTTCATGCCTTGAAAGATCATGAATTACTTGCCAAACATCTTGGAAGTTTTAGATCAAATGTTTGGTAATGGCATAACCAGATTGTTCAATACCGCAGAATAGAGTAGGCAGGCTTGTATTTCATTTTAAATATTTTTAATATACATATCATCTGTGCTACTCAGAATAGACTATATATATATATATATATATATATATAATCATGGTACATAGCATTAAGGGGGAAAATGGTTCTTTAGATGAAAGAGTTACTTCAACCTAGAAAAGCAAACATGTGCGTGGCCTCAAATTACAGTGAAAGATGGCCAAAATATATGTTGCTTTTGCTCTTAAGATCCACAAACTCTTCCGGCTTGCTAATTGGTCAAGCCGGCAGCAAAGAAAAACATGTGACAAAATATATGTGTCCACAATTTTTAGTGTATAGATAGCTTCTACTCTAGCAAAAAAGTAGCATAAAAACAGTGACAAAAGTGTCCCAAATATTATTGATGAAATATGGTACACGTTTCCACCATATATGAAGGCACAAAGAAAAACATGCCGACAAAGGGGGGTTATTGTCTTACTTTAAAAAGCAACACATGCAAATGCAAGTGTAATTAATTCCCATTAGCACATTTCAAATTAAGTCCTTAAGTCATTTATGATAGTATCTTAGTTATTCAGAATAGCTGGTCTATCTATTCCCGGTTTGATCTTTACGCTTTTGACAGTACCCACTCATCCTCCAGCCAGGAGCAACAACTTAATTACACAAAAAAGTGTATATAAGAATGCATAAATAACGAGTATAAAAGTAAGTTTGCATTATAATCTTTGTATATATTTTTAAGTACTAGTTATTATAGTCTTTGTATATATTTAAATAGAAGTACTAAAATAACTTGTAAAATTCCTAAAGTACTAGTAATCCTACCGAATAAAATTATTTACCAATCACATCTATGTAATCCTTTGAGTGGACCTTTGCTGATAATCACATCATGTTATTGATACCCTACTTGATAGTCTAATTATTGAATTTTATCACTTTTAGTAAAAAAGAAAGAACTTTGTTTTTGTAGTTAAAAAAGTACCAGTAACTATGTATAATAAAAAGAATTATTGGCGTTATGATTAAATGGGAATAAAATAGATAAAAACATATATAGCTTAATTCATACGACAGAAACATGTTTTCGTTGAGTAAGAGCAGGCGCCAAAAAAATGTACAACCAAAACTTGATTCTGTTATGCATTTTTTTTATATCCTTTACATAATGGAAACATGATTTTATTTATTTTGTCAACAAAATCATGATTTAGTGGGAAGAGCGTCTTGGAATAAAGAAAAAACCATTCAAGAGGGTGGTGAGAATAGCAGGTCCCAAGATACAATTGGAGCGAGGCTTAAGCCCAAAGTAAAACAGAAGAAGCCCAATAGATATAAGCCCATCTTAACTGGGTTATTAAAGGGCCCGACCCAACTTAACTCTTTGGGATTCTGAGAAGGAGAAAAAACCTTTGCCGCCACTCATTGTCGTACGTACGTCATTCTTCTTCTCTTGTCTTCACTTGAACTCCACAGAGCAAGGGTTCGCAGGTACGAGCCTTGTGATTTCATATGTGTGTTTGTGTTTATGGGAACTAAGGAGGGTAAATGGGTCAGTGCCATTTTTTTTAATTGTAAATTTTGGTTCTTTGGTGTGGCAGATTTTGAAGCAAAAATAATGGGAAAGAAGAGAAAACACAGTGAGACTACTCAAAGTGTGGCACAGCCCAAAAAGGAAGATGCTGCTCCAGAGAGACCAGCAAGGACCCTTTTGGGGTGGAAGGATAAGAATCAAGTTGAGGATAATAATAGTGCTGATTCACCAATATTTAGGAACAAAGAGAAGCTATTGGTCACTTGCTCTAGGCGCATCAATTACAGGTAATCGTTTCGAGTTTCGATTACTTTATTACTTTATTTTCTGTTACAAATTTAAAATTATAATCAAATTGCTTTCTTGGTGTGTAAAATTTAAGAATAGATAAATTTTGTCTTGTTTTGTGGTTTTGTTTTTGTATATGATATTCATGGAGTGAAGTGTTTTCTTTTCCATTAAATTTATAGGTACCGGCATTTGATGTTGAATTTGGTGACACTTTTGCCCCATTGCAAGAAGGATAACAAAGTTGAATCAAAGGAAACTGAAGGAGCCACCCTCAACGAGCTTGTTGAGCTCAAAAATTGTTCCTCTTGTTTATTTTTTGAGGTATTTTGTTTACCTTCTTACTACAAATTAGGTTTGATGTGTTATGATGTTGTTTGCTAGATTAGTATATGCATTATGTTTGTTGTATTCTTGGATTGGAAAATTTTAAAGTATGGTTATAGTTTAAGGAATTCTTTTGTTGGTCACAAATGTCGTTGACGTTATTTCTATGTGATATGTTATTGTTGGCCATCTTTAGTTTCATATCGGCATGATCACTTCCTTTTTCTGATTGGATTAAATGTGATTGTTTTAAATTTTTATTTTATAGATTCATGCTTGTTATAATTTGAACAATGACTGTTGAGTATAGTAATATTTGACACTCTAATTCTTAGTCATCACCGAGTCCTGTCATCTTATATTCTGATTTGTGTCTTCTCCCCTTTCAAGTGCAGGAAGCATAAAGATCTTTATCTCTGGATGGCAAAATGCCCCAATGGCCCATCTGTAAAATTTCTAGTTAGTGCTGGTAATAGTTTCATCTGATTATAGTCATAAGGTTAATACAATATCATTTTTCTTGCTATGATGATTTAGTGTTCTGATTTCTGTATACTCTAGTTGGCATTTTTCTTGTTGGATTATGATTTTTTGTGTTTCTCTCACTCTCAACTATTTCTGATGTACTTTTACTGATTTCTGTGTTTCCTCCACTGCTTTCCAGTTCACACAATGGAGGAATTGAAGCTTACGGGAAATCACCTACAGGGTTCCCGTCCAATTTTGACATTTTCAGCAAATTTTGAAAAAGATGCACATTGGAAACTATTAAAGGAGATGTTGTTACAGGTATGTGGTTGGTTTCTTTCCTCGTAAGTAGTATTTCAGTATTGTCCACCTAGTTTCTTATGAAAAAAAGTTAGGAAATCAACAAACCTCATGTTGATTACCCGTTTACTCTTATATGTACCATTTCATAAATAGTAAAGGTTAGTTTAATGATTTCATCTTAGTTTGTTGCTTCATGGTGTTGTACACTATGAATTTGCTAGCCTAATTAAAAATTGTTTCACGTGCTCTTTCCTGATGTGTATTTGGGATCTTATACTATGGTTGCCATATATCTGCCTAGGAGTATTTTCTTAATTTGTCGTTATTGATCAGAGAGAATTCAATTAATGTTATTTTTATTCCATCTATTGTTAGTTTAAATTGAGTAAGATGTGGAGATATGTTCCATGCATGTTTTCCTGTCTACAATTTTCTCTATTTCTGATGCTCTTGTCCAAGTACTGTATTTGATTATTACTGATATACTATTTCTTTCTTTTATTCAGATATTTGAAACACCAAAGGACCACAGAAAGGCTAAGCCTTTCCATGATCACGTTTTTGTTTTCTCAATAGTTGATGACCATATATGGTTCCGGAATTACCAGGTTTATATTTATTTAGTATTTAAAGAATGTCCTTAACCTATTGCATTAATTTATGGATTAAAATCTGGAGATTTGTTGTTTTGGCATCCAATCCAACTACTTCCAAACAAACTAAAAGTGTGTACATTGTGAATGTAATTATGTTTGGTTTTGTTAACCATGGCTTAATGATTGAAGTGAAGTTTGAGTTGAAAATTTGAAACTTTTTCTTTGTTATGAACATTACTGAAGAATCAAAGTTTATATTCTTTACATTTCAACTTGAAGGATTAGCTTTTTGGGTTTCTTAACAATAGTCTTCAGTATTAAATAAGAATGCTTAAACACAACACAACTTTGAACACGGAGGATAATTGGCCATTATGATAAGAGTTTAAATTTGATCTTCTGCCAACGTATAACATTTTACTTATAAATGAATTAAGATGTTCCACTATGGATTTTTTTACTAAGCTTGTGAGTTGTGGGTAAGCTTTCAACCAATTCTCTGTTTTGAATAACTGGCTCCATATGGTTCACTGATAGTGCAAAGCACCCAGAAGTAGCATTGGCCCTTATTGTAATATCCAATACATGTAATGTTTCATTTTTTTTTCTTAAACTGCAGTTAGACAGGTTTTGACATCCCAACTATGTTGGCATGCCAAAACCCGCTAACTAATGTTTCATTTTACTACAACACTTTATTTGTTTAATTATGTCTGGCTTACCAAATCGGTGATGATTGTATCAAGTCTTGATTTTGGATTGGTTGCAGTGTGAGCCTGCAATTGATGTTCTTGTAGGACACTAAATCATCAGATTGGGTCATTTGTATTGTACTTGTGAAATAGTTATTAGTGGACAATTGTTATTCTTCGAGTTGTGAGGCTTGTTTCAGCCCCATGTGAATCTGACTTTGCCACGCCATAGTGTTGTCTCATTTTCTTCCTGTTGCTGATGCCTACTGAGCAATGTAACATCTTTATTCCCTTGCAGATCTCTGTTCATCATAATGAAGCGGACAAATTACCTAGAGGTGGCCTTGATAAAATGACATTGATTGAGGTCCGAAAATTGTTATTGGTTAATGATTTATATTTTGATCTGTCAATTTCTAATCTTCATTTAACCTGTGTGTAAACTACTTGGTTAGGTCGGCCCGCGATTCTGCTTGAACCCAATTAAAATATTTGGTGGCAGTTTTGGAGGCCCAACTTTATACGAGAATCCACTCTATGTGTCACCGAATCAGGTACTTACCAATATATTTTCCATCTATATTTATAATTTCCCAAGCTTTCCACTTACTAACTATGTATCATCATTGGTTGCTGGTTCTTATAGATTCGAGCTTTGGAGAAAAAGAAGAAGGCCGGAAAGTTTGCAAAGAAGGTCAAAGCAAAGACAAGGAGGAAAATGCACGAGATGTCCAATCCTCTGGAGCCTGATGAGTTTGCAGATATGTGGAAAGATTGATTTTATACATCATGAAATGGTTCATTTTAGTTGGTGGTAACTCAAGCTTTGCAGCAGCTTGTGATGTGAATTGCTTTATATGATATAGGCTGTAGTTCTGTTTATCCTCGCATTATATTCCTTAACATGAAAGGAAGATTTTGTGATCTATAGTGTTATTTTTTGTAATCCTTGTGGGGGCTGGTTATTCTCTTATCATGCATTGAACTGGTGGAAATTAAATTTTGGCCGAGAAGATTTCAGTGTTGGGTCTGACTGATATGCTACTAGTATATTAACCGAGTATTATTTCAACTTTATTTTAGGACCTATTTGGATACAAGTTACAAGTGCTTTTGAGATCTTTTCTACGGGAAATATAGAGTTTTTTTAGTAGAGTACTTCTAGCCTTGTATCCAAACAGACTCAAGTCTCATTTTTAAAGATGCTTTCATCTTAGATGTGATTTTTGTTGTGAGCTTTTCCCCCTGTAGTCAGCTGCCGTTTTTTCTCTTTATTTCACAGGACAACTAACTAATTCCCTATATATCACTATGTAGAGAATACTTGCATAAAAACGTCTAATTTTAGTATAAAATGGCCCAGTTCAAAATTAAAAATATTTCCATAAAATTAACCATTTAAAACATTGAATTAAAGCAATCTTATACTTCGATATAAAGAATTTACAAAAAATAATAAGATGCTTTTATCAATATGATTAATCAGAATTTAAAACCTATAGATATGATATTTCGCGTACAAAGCATTTCACTTTTTATGTACACTGCAAATGAAAGATTTTTTTGCAAAAATTTCCTCGAAAAAGAAAAAGAAAAAGGAAAAGAAAATTTCTTCATTTTTTATTGGCAAACCTTTGTCAATAAACTTTTTCTTGCATATTCTAATAAGTTTACTATTTTAAAAAATACCGATAGCAAATTTGAATGTGAAAATGTTCTTTTTTTCATTTGAGTGAATTTAAAAAATATTGGCATTATTTAGAAATAAAAAAATATTAATGGGATGTAACTCAGGAAAAAGTAATGTCAAAAAAATTATTATACCAGTAATGAGTTAATTTTATGATAGTAAATGTAAAAAAAAAATGATAGTGAACGGTAGATTTTAAAGAGACAACATAAAAGAAAAGTATGAATAACAGATATGAAAATATTAAGATAAATATATGTTCATGTAAGAAAAGATAAAATATGAAATTATTATATACAAGAAAAGATTAATGTTTCAGTACTTATTGAGAAAAGATATCAAAAATTGATTAAGATGATTTGAACACGCAACGACAAAGTTTAAAAAAAATATATTAGATCATATATTTTTAGTCATGTAAAAAGAAAAAGAGACCAAAAAGGAAATCAAAGGATTTTTTAAGCAAGATATCAAACTACATAATATTTTTAAAATGTTAAATTTTAATCATACCAAATGATATTGTGTAATATTGTGTAATTCATGTAACTAATGTCATCAAGGGAAACAAAGCTTTGGTGTTGTTGCTTAGTAATATAAACAATTGTTAATCATGAATATTTTTATATGATCTTTTTATGATACACCACCAACTCACCAAGAGTCTTGTCTGTAGCATTACATTTTAGAGATAATAAATGCAGCATGTCCCGCTGGTTATCCTGCAACAACAAAATCCAAAACATGTCACTTTGATTTATAACTCGGCTCTACACTCCAAACAACTTAACAACATTATATTTACATTGGGATAAAGAATAGAAATATACCAAAAATGAAATTGAAAAGAATAGCAGAGATTGCATAAGCTCAAAGGTTCAGTTATACAAAGGCAAACACTTCAAATGAATACCTTGGGATCATGTATGACGAAATCCAGGATTTGCATCACTTTTTTTTTAATCTAAGGTTCACATGTGGACCAAAAATAAATTCCACCAAGCTATAGGATTCTACTAAACTCTTGATTCATGGAAATTCGTACTTCAATAATTCAATATGCTTTAGTATCCAATACGGTAATGTTATATGATTTCTTAATGGAATCTGAGTCTGTTATGTGCACATTCCCCATTAATTGTGAATCTCAACTTTTAGCATAACATCTGTTTCCTTTAGCTAGATCAATAGATATGATACACATCAATAATGAGCTATAATCTCTGATTTGATCTCAAATTTTTTATGTGAATCAATTTTCTGGAAGAGTAGTCTTTGGTAAGCACTTAAAGTCACGGTCATAAAATAAATGCTGGCCTCACGTAACTCCAAAAGGAACAGAACATATTCCAATTTTAACTCAAACCAAAAAATCCGATCACCATCTCATCTTTGCCTTTTTTGTTCCAATTGGTTGTATTTGGTTGAAGACATGAACTGAGACATCTTATCATCACACCATTGTCACATATATTTAAATATTTTTATGTGGACTTAAAATATGTGAGTGCTGTGTGGCCCTCCAACAAATTTCTTCACCCCATCTGTTCATAAGTCTTAAGGACAAGAACCCCTCCATCAACCACTCCCACTGAGTTATTTTATACCAATTTACCCCACACAAGTTTTTCTTTTTCCTCACCTTAATCCACCTTGTGAGTGACCATTAATTCCATCTTCATTCTATTTTCCACGTATCTCCATTAATAACGCACCAAATCCATTATGTGTTAGACCACAGTTTTGTCATGTTAGAGCACCATAGATCACATAATTAAAGCACTTAACTAGCTGATTCGATTAAAAAAACAACCCATCATGTGTTTGTCCATTGTTTTGTAATGGCATAGCATAATAATTGAAGTTCTTAATTTGCTGACATACACTTGTTAGAACAGTATCTTTGATACATTGAATATGTAATTGCTGCTTTTATCATCTTAAAGCATGGATTTCTACAAATTCATGCTTCTTTGGATTAAAGTTAAAAATATTATACGTTCGTTTCAATGCAAATCCAACAAATAAAAGTAAAATAAAAATAAGAATAAGGATCGTGATCCTTTTAATATTTTGATTCGAAAATACTTTTTCAGCTGAAAATCAAACATTTTATTGTAACGTTTATTGTGTTTAATCAATAATCATTATTACTGTGAATAGGTGCCCCGCCGTTGTTTTAGGCAAAAGATCTTCGTGTTCCCTCTTCACACTGAATTATGAAAAGGTGTTTTTATCTTAAAGCATGGCCTACTGTAAATTTCTTGTAACAATCGTTGTGTTCAATCATTATTTGGATGAATATATACACCGTCATTTTAGCTAAAGATCTTCATGTTTCCTCTTTCACAGTGTTGGTGATTCTATAAATTTAAATTACTAGAAAATAAAAAAATAAAAATATTTGCATAACATATTTAGATTAATTTGGGATTACCTTTCAGTGGAGTATACACGTTGTATAGACAAAAAAACAGATTAATTTACATAAAAAAGAGTAACTTCATTTATTTTCTTAGAATTATTTACCGAAATATTTTTAATATTGCCTTTTTAATTCATTTCTGAAAACACTTAATCATCATTAATATTTTTTTTATTCAGTTACTTTAAAAGTAAAAATTAAAAAATAACGTGAGCATGAGCCTTCAATTCTACATATAACACTTTAAAATTAGGAGTGTTAATGGGCCGGTTCGGGTCAGTTTTGACCAAATTCAACACCCAATTCAATCAAATTTGATGGGTTCGATCTAGTTTTCATAATTTTTTTTAAACCCAACTCAACTCATTCATAAATAGTTTGGTTCGGTTCGGGTCGACAGGTTATCCATTTATATTTTATCTTTTTTTTTCTTAGAACTATTATTTTATATTATGATCCATGCAAATATCAAATATAATTAGCACACTATTATCAAATGTATGACAGTAATAAAATTAATTCATTTAATATCATCAATATAATATTCTAAAATAGGTCAATACAAATGAAAATAAAGTATTCTTCGATGAAATTTACTACAATAGTTTAAATCATAATTATTTCTTACAAATTAATTTCTTGCAATAAGCTTTGCTGAAATAAATAAACAAAATATGATTCATTAATATTATAAATATGACAGCAAAAATAGATATGAAGAAAGGTGAAACAAATAACAATGTAATTGAAAGTAATACCGTAGGAAATTACACTAGTAGTTCAAGCACTTGCAATTCCAACACTTCAAATCTCAATACTTGGTTAAAGTCAAACCAAACAACTTTAAATTTTTTGATCGATTCAATTCAATTTTGATCGAATTTATAAATCTAAATCAGTGACTCAACTCTTACATGGACGATTTGAATTGATTTAATTCGATTTTGATTCAAATTCATAAATGACTCATCCCAAACTATTCATATCAAATTGGATCAATTTGGATTCACGAATGACTCATACCCCTAAACACCCCAGTTCAAAATCACATATTGGGCAATATTTTTACACTTACCTTATGGACAATATGATTGTCAATTTTAGTTTTTTATCATTATCAATTTTAGTTTTGTCAGACATAAATAATTTTTATTTTAAATAATGTTAATCAATATTTCTTATTATAATAATTTTTCATTATAATCATAAATTTAATATTGCTGATACATCAATTAATATTCTTCTTCTTCTCCCTATACAAGGAACTTTCATGAAGTAAGCACGTGACAAATGAGATAAGCTAATTTTGATCGGATAATCATATTTAAAGATTAGTTTAAACATGTTACCTAATTTAAGGCGTTACATTATGATAAGGGACTTGATGCTTTGTTTATTTTCATCAAATAAATATTCTTTAAGGAATCTCATCCGGATAAGCTGTGATTTAGTATTGGGTTAGTTGTTTTGTAATACTGCCAACATGGATGATTCATGTTATATCAATTAAGCAACGAACACGAAAAAGAAGAAGAAATCTGAAATTATTGGGCCATGGAAGTCTCTAACAACCAACCCAATACTAAATCACAGTTTATCCGGATGAGATTATCCCTTAAAGGATATTTAATTATGAAGGATACATCAAATGTTTCGTGATTTAGTGATTTAATTTAGAGTGATGTTCTTTGTTACGAAAGTAAACTCATACTAATTGCACAAAACATAGAATGAACGGTTGCGATTTTTTAAAATAAATATTGATTAAAAGATTTAAATATTGCACAAAAATCAAACGCCGTGCAGTTATTATGAAACCCACGTTCAATTCATAACAAACAATATTTTCTTTTAATTTATTTCGAGGAAAAGGCGATCTTTTTTTATATAATATTTTTAGATATAAACGTTAAAAAACAGTTTTTCAAACTTAATCTTAAACGTAATCATTAATTCGATTCTATCAACAACAAAAAAATGCGAACACAGATTTAATCTACCAAAAAGCACTTATACAAGTCAACATAAGTCAACGATAAACATAAGGATTCTTTATCCGCGCATAAGGATATATAATTAAACTTAAAAAAATCGTTTAGCAATATTATCAAACAAAATAAAATAAAAAATATTTAGAGATAGACTTATTATATATATTGAGAAAAATCCAAACCTGATGTTTAAGATTAATAAAAAAAAGATCACCCATCAAATTCAAGAAATATTAAACGTGAGAAGATGTGTTGAAAAAACTCAAATTTTAAATTATTTAATAATAAAATCAAATTAAAATATAAAAATGAAAAATAACTCTCATCCCTTGCAACTAATTTTTGAAATTGAGTTATCATAGACTCAAAGATTCTAAGAATATATGGATCGACAGAAAACTGACCAAAAAGATTGTCTCAAAGATTGTCTGAGACCATGTTCCGGAAGCTCTCCTTTGTATAAGATAGAAGAAATACAAAAGCCTGGAAACTTCCATCAGAAACATTCCACGATATGATGCTCCAAACACTACAGAGAATCAATAATAACGATTTGAAGCTTCGGATAACCTCAAAGAATTTAATAACAAAAATACCATTGACAAATAATACATGACCATTTTAGTAACTTCACACCATCCCCTTTCATTTAAGATCTCATCACTATGGTACATGTACTTATGTACTATAAATTGGTTAAATTCAATCCCATCCACACCATCCCATTCCAATAGCAAACACCCAAATCAGCTTCAAGAGAAGAAAGCAAATAGAAGTAATTTTGAAAAGAAGAAAAAAAAACACACACACACACAAAAATGAACTCAACCATGAGTGAATCAGGAGCAGGTGGTTTCAAAACCTTGAGTTCTCCCATTCCTTACCTCTTTGGTGGCTTAGCCATCATGCTAGCACTCATAGCAGTTGCATTACTCATCTTAGCTTGGTCTTATCGTAAACAATACTATACTACTTCTTCTAACTCAGCCAGTGATGAAGAGAAACCACCACAAATCAAGATGGTGGAAAAGGAGGAGAATGTTTCAGAACCAAAGATTGTTGTGATCATGGCTGGAGAGGGCAACCCTACTTACTTGGCCAAGCCAGTTCCATCCACAAGCCATAATGAACAAGCCCTAATTTCAAAGTAGCAGTGGGAAGATCAGAGTCTAGAGTAATCATATATATATATATATATATATATATATATATATATATATATATATATATATTCTTAGAAATTTTCTTGTTCTGGGATTTAATTTTCTTTAACTTATATAAATACATTTTTATAGCTCTTTAAACTTTTGTTGAATTAATCTGCGAGATGTAAATTGAAGAGAATGAAATGGATTGGATATGGGAGTGTTGAGATGTTGTTTCTTGTGCATATATAGCATGTGTCTTTCATTTCTTGCAGCAAGGCTATATAGATTGGTGGATCAATTAAGGATATTGTATGAGTTGTTAAATCCTCATCCGAAAAATTAAATAGAAAGAAGGAGCCAGAAAATTAGTTTTCAGTTCAAACTTTAAAGTTAGTGATAAACAAGTTCATGACGCAAAGTACGCTTCCTTTGAAATCAGTCTCCATACAAAGAAAATAAGATGAAAAGACAAACGAGTTTTATACATTAATTCTCACTTGTTTTATTTTTTAATTAATGTATTGTCTAAAATTAATAAAATTGATGTGACCTTAAAATATGTATGTCTGTCCTCTTAGTCTTGACACCAAAGCACAAACCTAACTCATTTAGCAGTAGTACTATTGGACTGAAAAGTTATTAATAAATATTTATATATTTAAATTTTAATAATAATATTATTTTTTTATCAAGTTACAAATACGTACTTATCTACTAACAATGAATTATCTATAAGTGATGAATACAAGCTATGAATTATCTATTAATTATTATCTACAAGTTATGAATTATCTACTGATTATTATCTATAAATTAAGAATCATCTACATCATTAACAACTCATACAATTAAAGATTTGAAGCTTCTATCTCATGCTATAAATATTATCTCACTCTTTTCATTTCATTCAACTCACTTACTTGTGGGTGTCAAAGTACTTTATATTGTATGTTCTCCTTTATTTTTCCCAATGAAAGGTAAAGGATATCTATAGTAGTCTGACATGTGAGATTCTGGAGCTTATTTTGACTAAATTGACCTTGACATCACTAAGTTTAAGAGTTCAATATGAACAATAAAAATAGGGAGAAAATTTTAGTATGTGAGGGCTCTAATTATATTCTGCTGTCAAATAATTACACAAAAAGACACAATTATTATCCTTGTTAAGATAAATATACCATCAATTTTAATTTTTTATATATATATATATATATATATATATATATATATATATATATATATATATATTCAACTTCTAAAATATGGATAAAAAGAGAAATATGTCTTTAGTTTGTAGTAAAATATTAAAATTATATTATATTTTTATTAAAAATATAAAATAAATAATTTTTTTATAAGAATTAAACAAAAAAATATCATATTTTTAAGATTATACATGCATTATTTCATAGGTTTCCAAATTATTTGATAATTTTTAATTGGCTCTCTGAATTTTTTTTTCAATTAAATCCTTGAAAGAAAGATTCTAAATTTTTGCTCAATATTAAAAGTCTACCTTTTATTTTTTCCACTGATATTTATTTCCATTTTGAAAGTTATTTATAAAATTTTTTAGAAAATTATTTGTATCAAATAACATTTAAATATAATTTAATTCTTTCTTATATAGAGATACCTGCTTGTAAGTGATGAAAAAAACTACGGGAAAATCACACACTGATAGTGTTTATTTCTATAATTTTGTAAATTAAATATTTTGCAAATTTTTAGTGTAACTAACACTGTTAGAAAAACACAGATTAGCCACCAATAAATATTGATGAAAAACTGCGATCAAAATTAAAGATTTATAACATTAGTTGCCGTTTGCACAAAGCAACGATTATATTTGTGATTGAATGACTCGGTGGCAACGGAAATAGTCGCTAATTCGTTTGCTTTAAAAAAATGTTTGAAAATTCTTGTGATTAGATAGACTAATAATGCATTGACTATTATTTGATTTAGCTTTTTTAAGTTTCCCTTAGATAGACTAAACACATTTTTTAAAAAATATTAAAAAGTTAAATATTTTTAATTGATAAAAAATATTTTTTAAAAAAATATTTTTCCGCTCTTTTTTCATCCCCACTCCCTCCCTCCCTCCCTCTTATCTTTCACTCTCTCTTCTCTTCCTCCTTTCCTTCTCTATAATCTTTCTCTCTTTTACTTTTTTAGGATAATTTTCTTTTAAATAAAAAATAAGCAAAGTTAGACATAATCTTATTATAAGTTTTAATTTTAAAGTAACTTTTTAAGTTATAACAAACATGAGAGAAACATAGCCAACTAGTATAGCCGACCTATTTTATCATGCTATGTTTATTGTTGGGGAAGAAAAAGGGGTTGGCAATGGCATGGGCAATGTTATGTCCGAAGTTGAAGTTGAAAAGAATATGCATGAACATGAGATACACCTCCATTTTCTTTTTCATCCAAAAAAATTACATTAGACTACGATTAGAAAAATAAAAGAGGCGGCGTCTCGAGAATAAAAGAGGCTGTTGTAGGTGATATGATATGTATCATATTTTTTGGAAAGATCGTACCCATATTTAATACTGATAAAAAAAAAAGAGTCAAGTATATATTAATTGTACCTTGATCATTTTTTTATTATCAAGGAGATGTTATTATTATTCTAGAAAATAATTTCTTAAACAAGTGTTAAATTAAAATAACTTAATGTGTTATAATTTTTTTAAAAAAAAACCATAATATTGATCCTTTTAATAATATTTAAAGAAGGTGGAAATTAACAAGTCTGAGGGGAAACAGGAACTCCATTAGTCCATATGATAATCTTTTTTATAGTGGGAGACAGGTGAGAGATAGCAACATCAATTCCACTGATGACTGCTACCTCAGATAGGTTTCACATTTTTCTCGTTTAGTTAGACATCATTAACGTAAGATGTTTTCCTTTTGCTTTTAGATTGTGGTGTACACATCTTTGAATTGGAACCTTGGTTGTCCGTCAAAATAACAAATCCACACTACTGGAATTTGTTACGAACCTAACACACATGAATTGCAGAAAAGTGCTGCATGTGGAGTGTGGAACGGTGGCAAACCCAAAGATTAATTTTAAGGAAAGAAAATGTTAATTTGCAGAAATTAATTGACTCTCTTTAGAGTTTTGAATCAACATTTTTTATTAATAAATATTAATTTATTAGAAATATAGTAAGAGATTCGATATTTTTTTTCTCCTTTCATTTTTAAGTTTTCCTTCTCAAGCGGTAAATTATTCTTGTATCTTCGTATTAAGAGATATAAAATGATTGGATGATTAAAAAAAAACACAGATATTCTGCTAACAAAAAATAATAATTAATATTTATTAATAAGAAAAACTTATAACTCCGGTTAAATTCAGATGTTATGTTATCTCACTTTTATTTTTATTTTTATTTTCTTTTTCTTTTCTTCGTTACATCACTCATCTATCACTTTGTTTCTTTTTTTTTTCTTTCCACCACAATCTACCTCAAAATGGGGTGTACATTAATTTAGTAGTTTTCATTGATGAATATCACACTGGACTTATTTAAAAAACCTGTTTAAATAAGAACAGAAATTGAACTTATTTTATCTAGTTTCTTCATGCGGGTCAACCGTTTGATTGTTTCGCTTGTTTATTGCAGGTCAATAGAGGGTCCGGTCAAGTTAGTCCGTTTTGTTATTACTAAAAGCTAAAGAAAGAGTTACTTTTCATAAGCGTACATTACACCTCTTTCCGATGTTTACGCAAACATAAGCATATGCATGGCCATTTGAACCAAACATCAATTTTTTAAAGGACATTAAAAAAAAAATTAAAAAGCACAACCAAGACCCAAACAAATAGCTAGGTAACAAATTGAAAATATCATTACTTATAATAACTCGAACATCGGGTTTACATAATGGCTTTTTAAAATTCTCAATAAGTAAAAATATAAGATCGAGTCCACACTTATTATTTTATCATTAATTTAATTTGGACTACACTCTAATGCAAAATTATCTCATGTTTTATAAACAACATCACAAGTACATGTGCGTTTATTCTTGGAACGGTCGTCGTTTTTACAAGCCCATGCATCCAACGTCATATCTTTGGGGCAAAACCGGATATTCCCTGTTGTGTTGCAACATTATAAAAGAAACATTAATATGATTGATCAAATACATAGATCACGATTCAGTTTACTTAAATATATATTGTAATGCATATTCTTTTTTAAAATTCGCGCGTAGCAATTCTAATAAAAAAAATTACAAATATGATAAGAATTGCACCACAAGTGTGGCTGAAGAGAGCAAACAAAGCCCACACAATAAGGAGAATGCTTTGTAGCTTCATGATATGATATTTGCTCAACACAATTTTTCTTATAAACCTAAACTTTTGAAATTGTTGGACATTGTTGCATCCAAATGAGAGACTATATACAGCATGTATGATGAACACGTAATGTACTTATCTTGAGGTATTATTCGGGGAAATATTTGTAGAGTTTGAAGCTAAAAAATTAAGTGTATTTAATGTATAGTAAAAATTAATTTTTATCAAGGTTTAGATAATTTAAATGTAAAGTGAAATATTGTATTTTACTAGATAAAGGTTATTTGAATGACTGCAATAAAAATTATTTTTGTTTCAACTTTCAAAAGAACTTATTCATTATAGTTGGTGACAATCTTTACTAGAAAAGAAAATTATTGGAGAAGACATACACAACGAGAGAATGTGTGAGAAGAGAGATTGTGAAACAAAATCACTTTGTTGATAAGAAAATATCTTATCATTTATTATAATCATTGAGTGGAGTAATCAGATTTGTAGAGTGATACACAATTTATAATTTACTGTAAGCTATAATTTATAGTCATTTTTGTGACAGGAAAATACTTTTGAGACAATTACATGGACATATATAAGTGTTGTCGAGTCACACTAAATTCTTATATTTGGTATTATTTTTTATATAATATAATATTTATTATGTTCTTATATGAATAATTTTATTTGAGAAAGTTTTGATTACCTATTAATATTAACTTATTACTTTCGGAGCAAAGATAGAGTTACTTTGAAAATCATATAATATATATCAGTTTTTTTACTGAAATATAATACTGGAGTATCAGTTTTTATTGACCAAATAATTTTTTTTTTTGAATTAAATATATATACCAAATAATATCATATATTATCATTCAATTAATTCACAAATTCAAAAATTATATATTGTCAATTAGTTGTTTATTTAATATAGAGACAAACTCATATTCAGTAATTTTAGTTCATTCCTCATACGATTGTTGCAATTTGTCAATGATAACTTGTGGCTTTATTGAGGATTATCCCCTTGGCTGAGATTCTAGAAAAAAAAAATGAAGATGAAGATGGTGCGGTGGTGGGTTTGGACAGAAGGAAAGGCAAGGGTGAAATTGGTTTTTTACAAAAGAAAATTGTTTTTATTTAAAATTTATTTTTAACAGAAAACTTAACATTGTTAGTGTAGGGGGCTAGAAGTAATAGGAACAAGAGAAGGGCCGAGCGTAATTAAGGCCAATCTCAAGGGGATATTTGTAATTTACTAAATTAAGATATCGTAAAAGTAACGGCATGATAAAAAAAATCGTAAAAGTAACGGCATGATGATAGATCTCATAAAAAAAATTAATGGATGGATAAATAAATAGTAAAAGTAACAGTGCGGTGTAATAAATATATTTAATTATATTTTTAACATTAAATGCACATTCTTTTTTGTTTTTCATTAATTTATTAAATTCATTAATGACTTTCAGAAAATACTAGTACTTCTTTCCTTATTTAATACATTAATTTACTAAAGTCATTTTTTTTTAAGTTGTCAATGACGTTTTTTTAGAGTAAGTGAGAAAAAGCTAAGGAATATAATTAATTAGCAACATAAGTTGAATATGTGAGAAAAAACTTGAGTTCAATCTATATTAAATATATTCTTAAAAAGATATAATAAACTTTAAACATGACTGAGTTCAAGTGAAAATTAGTCTTATGTCTGAAACTTGCATATACCTTAGAGTATTATTGGAGAACCTAAAATTCTAATTAAGATGATTATCAAATAAAAAAAAAAGGATAGACAGAAAAAGAATAAATTTGGAAAATATCACATTCAATTTTCTTATTGCATAATCTGAAACTTTGCTTTTCCTGTATCAAAATAGATATATTTAGTATTTTTATTTTAGAAAATTTGTAATTTTACTTTTATTTTTTATTTCTTACATTTAAACTAACTAAATCATCTCTTGATGATATTTTAAACGAATATATGTCTAAGATTTATTGAAATAAAAGAAATACAACATAAGTAAAACTCAATATTAAATTAAAATTATGAATTTTTTTAAAATAAAATAATCAAATATTTTTATTTTAAAATAAAAAAATCAAAATTATATATTGAACAAAACAAGAGGACAGAAGTTGTATAAAACCTTTTTTATAAAAATGTACTAAGAAAATAAAAAAAAATAAAAAAAAACCGAGACCCAAACAAATTTAGATAACAAATTGAAAATATCATTAACTATAAGAACTGGAACATTAGATGATGGGCTTTTAAAATTCTCAACTTATGTAGAGAAATTACAAGATCAGTACACGTTTTTTTATTTTATGAATAATTTGGACTGAAGTGCACTCTAGAGGCAAAATTGTCTCATGTGTTACACACAACATTACAAGTGCATTGGCGTTTATTATGGGAAGGATCATCTTTGCAAGAGCAATTCATAGGCATGGCACTTGCTCCCAATCTATTCAGGAATTCCAGAAAGCAACTTTCCCCTGAAGTCCCAAGTGGACATGACCCATCCAACGTCATTTCTTTTGGGCAAAAACGGATTTCCCCTGTTTTTCATTATAAACAAGAATATTTGATTAATATCATTTCACAAATATTACCTAGATCACCTTCAGTTATTGTAACATATACTATTCTCTTTTGAAACTTTTTATGAACCACATGAAGAGTAGCAATTATAATCAACTATAAATCGTAATAATAGTTGTACCATAAGCGTGGCTCAAGAGAGCAAACAAAGCCCACACAATAAGGAGAATGCTTCTTAGCTTCATGATGGTATTTTTCTCCAACACAATTTGAACTCTTCTTGCATCCAAATCAGAGTATATATACACACACTGATGCATCTCTCGAGGCACTATTAGGACAAGTATTTATTACTTTTAAATTACATTAATTGAAAGTAATATAATAAATACGTATATCACAGTTTTTATTGACCAAATGATGTTACAATTCAATTCCTAAATATTTTATTTTTATTTTTAATATTTCTTATTTTTATTAGATTTTTTTATATCCTCTTTGACTTTTCATTATCTTGACCTTTCAAATTGTTGTAAATATTTTTAAAAATAATTAAGCAAATAATAATGAAATTTATTATTTTCTAGAAAATATATAATCATAAATGTTTTCTACTTTGACTAGAATTTATGATTTCTAGCCAATAAATAAATAAAATATACAGAATGGTTTGGACTAATAAATAAAAATAATTATATTTTCAACATTAAATGCACATTATTTGTTGTTTTCATTAATTTACTAAATTCATTAATGACTTTCAAAAAATACTAGTACTTCTTTCCTTATTTAATACATATTAATTTATTAAAGTCATTTTTTTAAGTTGTGAATGACTTTTTTTTAGAGTAAGTGAGAAAAATCTAACGAGTATAATTAATTAGCAATATAAGTTGAATTTGTGAGAAAGAACTTGAGTTAAATCCATATTAATTTTTTTTAAATGAATATATATTGACCAAATGATGTTACAATTCAATTCCTAAATAATTTTTTTTTAAATATAATATTGTTATTTTCAAATTTTATTTTGTTAATATAATATTTCAAGATCTATAATTCTTTTCTACATTATAAAAATCATCTAAATTTTCTTTAGTATTAAAAGTATTTATTAGCATTTTTTATTAGTAAATTATTTATTAGTATTATCTATTTTATTATTTATAAGATATAGTCAACAATTTTTTTATTCTTTATTATAAGACCTCATTTCATTTTTCTTGTACATTCATTATTTTTTAATAACATATTTTTAATTATATTTTTTTCTCTCCTGGAGATGGGAGAAGTGAGTAAGTTTTTAATAAAGTTAATGATAAATTTAAAAATATTATAAAAGTTTTGTTAATAAATTTTCTTAGGACATTAGTTAACAAACTAAAAAGAAAAAATATTTATGATAAAAATCATAAAAAAGCATAAAAATGTAATAAAATATAATTTTATGCATCTCGATGAAAAAAAAATCCTTCTAATTTTTTAACCAAGGTGTTACGGGTATTGGTTATCATTTGTCATATTATAAATATAATCAGATTTAATGCTAATTAATTTTTTTAATAAATATAAATTAGTCAATTATATTTTATATTTTTTTAATTAGAAATGGATAGCGTATATTTTATCTTCTGACACTTACTCATGCATCGTACGAATGAGAAATTAGTAGCATATTATTAATTTTTAATATGATGGCACTTTGTATTTATTACTATATTTATGATTTTCATTAACATTAAATAAACTATATTTAAGATTTTATATAGCAATGAATACACATTTTAAATGGAATCAATAACAGCATTAACATTCAATACACTATATTTATTATTTCATTAAATACATATTAATAAATTATTTCTTCTGAAAAAAAAAACTCATTAATGTTAGCAACTCAAGTGGCCACCTAGTGACTACTATGCCATCATCTAATTTTTCTTTTAATCAATGTCATCATCTAATGATATACTACTTGACGATAAAAACCAAAAATGTTAATGAAATAAAAATATAAAGATCAAGACCGGTCAATTTATTTAATTAAATATTAAATAAATATTAAATTTCTTTCATAATAATTGTCCTGTGTTGTTTTTTTTTAAATTTCATTTTCTTTTTTAATATTTTCTATTTTTATTAGATTTTTTTATATCCTCTTTGACTTTTCATTTTCTTGACCTTTCAAATTGTTATAAATATTTTTAAAAATATTTAAGCAAATAATAACGAAATTTATCATTTTTAATAAATTAAAATATCCATATTTATTACATATATTAATCCTAAATATATGAAAACCATGCATTATCTTCCTCTTCGAAAATTTTGAATTATGTGATTTATAATTTTGTAAAACAAATAGAATTATTACATGTGCTTTAATTTTTAATAAATCATGAAAATATATCTTCTTTTTTTATTGATTATCATAAGTAATATAAAACTATATATTAGCTACTATTTTAACTTATTATAACGCAATTTTATGCTTAATTAATGATATTAATAATATATATTTATATTGATAAAATAAATATCAATTAAAAGTACATTAATTCTTAATAAATTGTAAAACTGCATGTATTTTATTGCATGATTTTTTTTATAAATAGAAACATTATAAATTTAATATATTTACAGTTCAGTTCAGTTTTGAATATAGAAATAAAAAAAAACAAATAAAAGTGTAGTTTTTTTTTGTTTATTAGTTATTTGATTTTGTTATTTTTTAGAATAATTTAACGATTTAAAACAGTTTAGATATGTTCCTAGACACTCTAATGCAGTCAAACAAGCATTACATGCACAATAACACAAGCAAATTAATGGAAACTCTCGCCACTGTTCAACATCTCTGGTCAAGGATATTAATCAATTGTACGGAAGAGAGTTTAGAGTGCACATGACATTTTCATATATAGGAAATTCATTGTTTATATATATATATATATATATATATATGAAAATGGAACTGAGAATGATCATTTTCGGTTGGAGAAACGCTTTAAAAAATAATAATGGAAATGTTTGGTGGAGAAGAATCACTTTGACTTTTTAAGCTTCGAAATAACGCATAAGACATAAGAGCTTCAACTGTTTGACCTACCAATTTGTCTCAATTTTTGACATGACAGAGAATCACACATATCAATAATTTCAACAATTCACATGGGGATGAGTTTGGAAAAACCAATGTTTATCAGGTGTGGCCACCATGGTCTTCGTATTATTTTTCCCACTAACATAAAATTAAACGTGAGAAAATCAATAGCCATATGCATGTATGTGAGTAAGATTATGTCATCAAATTACCAAGGTTTTATCTAACTACAATGTGGGTGTATTATTAAATCTTGAAATAACAATCTTTTATTCAACGTTATTATATTAATTCCACTAACTATTTATTAATTAACAAGTCTTTCACATTTTATTACTGTTTTATTTAGCAACTTTCAATTGCACGGGGGATTACATCAAACTAGGGAAGGAATAATAAGAGTTACATAATTTAGGTTAATTTTGGTTTTTCCAACACTAGTTCTTTAGATCTGTATTGCATCAAGGATGAGGTTTTATATCTAAGAACTATATTTTCATAAAGTGCCGAAATTAATCATGCTATGTCAAGTATTTGAAAATGAACGTAATATCATGTGCACATGAAAGAGAGCACCCTCTACATGCAACCTGCTTGCAATATTGTCCAAAAAAAATTATATTGATCAAGTCATCAAATTCTAACAAGACACCAAGGCATATATCATCACGATGGAAGGGTTAATTCTTTAGAGAAATGAAAAAAAGCATGAAAACATATTTTTTTAAACAATGTGAAGTAAGTATCGAAAGTTCAAATTAAATTATATAGATATGCCCGTTGAAAATCTCTTGCTGGTCAAAGATTCCTTTGTAGGCCAATTGCTTTTCACATTTTATTTCCCAAGCTTTAATTGGATATTACTTTCTTTTTATTTTTCTAGCAATAGAAAAGTAGGCTCAAACTAAGTAAAATTTCATTTGCATGTAAACTTTAATAGGATTTCTTAAAATATGATTCTCCCCCTAAAAGGATATGTGTATATGCATGTATAAATATTATAAATAGGGATGGGTGTTTTATTCCGAACACTTCCCTATGTGTTAGTTCAAGACAAAACACGTATATTCTCCAAATTAGAGTAAAATCTTATGATTTTTTTCACCTGAAAAATAACTAAAGATGTCCTTAGAATAGCAACTGAAATTGGGTTTCTATTTGGTCTCTGTGGCTTGGTGGACGCGACAACTGGGGAATGTAAAGATGCTATTACTTTTGTTTTTTTACTATAATGATAATGATGAAGCATGGGTGAGTCAGAAATGAAGTGGAGGCCGTGAGAAGATTTTCTTCAACCTTTTCTCGAAGAAGGATAAAATATTTTCCCACTAATGGTGTTGGGTTTTGGTAAGAAAACATTGATAGGCTTATTATTTAATTTGGAAGTTTGGGAAGAAGAAGATTACAACATAGAAAAGGTTATCTACGGAGATGGGTTAGTTGACATGATTCATGCACATTCTATCTGATTCTTTCAGTGGGTGGCATGTCTTTGTACAAGCTTTTCATTTCATTGTGTTGTGGCCACCCCCAATAGGATCTATCACTATTTTTTGGCGGAAAGAAACCGTTAACTACAAATGTATAGGAGCAAATTTCATAGAAAGAGGCAGAGAGAAAAAGGGAAAAAAAAAACTTATTCCAGGGCTTTGATGATTATACAATTAGATAAAAAAAAATAGTTAATTAAAACTCCATAGCTTTATTTGCTTATATTCCTCATAATCATATTAAATAAAATTTAAAAAAGAAACAAACTAACTACCGAAATAAAATTTAATCAAATATTTTCTGTTTCACTCTTAAGTATATTATTGTTGGTGTATTAAAAAAATCTAAAGAAAATTAACACCCTAATTAAAAACAACCGAAATTTGTTTTCAATATATTTAACTCATCAATATCTCAAGAAATCAGGGCGAAACATATATTAGGATTGGTTAATATACTTGATATAGAAATTCCTTCAAAAAAAATTCTTGATGTATAAATTGTGAAGTTTTTGGACAAAGTTGCGTTAAATGTTAATATAGACTCAAATTCTCCTGGCTCAAGCCCTTCTTCGGGGGTGCTTCTGTTTTTTAGCCTTTTATTTGCTTTGTTTTAATTTTTCACAATGTACTAAAAAAGACTCAAATTCACAGCAGATGCGGCAATATATTCACAATTAAAGTTCAAATATTAATTATTTAATTTTTTTTTACAAAATGATGGATATATGCTATACTTCAAGAAACTAATTATTTAACATTTTGCAATTCGTGAAACTCATTTATGATAAATATATATTTACATCGATCCCGAGTAAAATCTTTGTCAATACTAATATATGTAATCCTCTTGCCACTTTCAAAGTTGACTTTAGAACCGCTTCGTATAATTATATTGTATATGTACGATAGGACAGAAAAGAAAAATGCGTAATGGAGGAGAATATTGTATTATTATTATTCAAAGAGATATAAATTACAATTTTTATATAAAAAATAGCCGTACATCTAATAGGGCCCCCAATTTCTACAGTTACTCAAACAAAGGGAACAGGGAACGCTACATTAGGGATAAGGAATTTCCTTTTCTTATATCTAGATTTTTATTTTATTTTATTAATTTTTGCTTTGAAATTGGTTTGTCCACTACAAGGAACCCTTTATTTTAATGTAGACTTTAGAGCTTAAAATGCTAGCTAAAGCCTTAAGCATATAACGTCATCTCTAATATTCTTCATCAACAAAACCTGAATTTTAGACAAAGTAAAGATATGAAGACCCAAAATCCAAATTATGAAGGGAATTGGGATGGCAAGTATCTAATTCCTGCACCCTTTCATCTATTGAAGCGTTCCATTTATATCAAAGAACTGTTCATGGCAATACTTTAAAGTATTGGAAGTATGTTACTTTATTTTATCATTGTGATTTATAAAATGGAAATGTGTCACTTTATTTCACCATCAAGAATCACATGTTTCCTATGTTTAAAGTTGATAGTGGAATAATTTGACGATAATGAAACTTCAGGGAAGAAGCAAGAGAGGGTAATTGTTAAGACTTGGACCACTTTCTGGCCGTTGTTTTTTCCAAATTCATGAAGGCTTCGATTTTCCACATGATTATTAGCCACACTTACATTCACAAACAATTTATGATTATGAGGATGTTCCGTTCACGTCAACTTTGCAACTAGCACAGTGTAAGCCTGTGCCATGGTTGAGTAGACATTTAGAATATCACTGATATAATGCCCTTGGAACATGTTACTGATAAAAGTTAATTTCAATAATTTGCCTTTGTTTTCTCCCTAGTCCTTATCATGGTTCGTGACCCATGTAGATGCCTCCACAGATGAGGAGTTTCTAATGCCTCTTACCATAGTTTGGCTAGAGAAGCTACTGTCTTTTGCACTTTGAACCATTCAGAGAAAGAAAAAAAATTGGCTTGCAAGTGACTAGATACAAACTAAGAAGAATACAAAAAATTGCTAACAAAAGTAGTTTGATATTTAGGTTCTTTAACCAAGAATTGGAACTTCATCCTCAGTTTGGAATGGAATTGCGATTAAAGATATTATTATTTTACCTTAAAATAGATGGATTTGGTTAGAAAGAAATTAGTTAAATGTTAAATAAAAACTTCAAATACCTACTCAGGAATAAAAAAGACTAAGAAAAATTGTAAAAGTATTTGAACACATGTTAAGAAATATTTGCATATTAACGCTCATGTGATTTCTTGAAATTCCACACAAAACTCATTTATATAATATTTATAGTAACTTTGGAGATCCCATGTGAAATTCACACAAAACTCATAAGTGTGACAATGTAATTTGTCTTTCAAGTTTTATATGTTTTTAATTTTGCTGAATTCATTCTTAATTAAAATTATTTTGAAGAAGAACGATTTTCATCTTGAAATTTTTTATAATAAAACTTAATATAAAATTCTAAAAAAAAATTGTTTCCTACCACATTTTTCTGATTGAAACATTATTCAAAAGTTTTATTTTTTCTAAACAAGTTTGAAAATGAGAGACTTTGTGGGGAAGATGCAGCCAAGTGCTTAGGTACTACAAAACTATAACCAAAGAATTATTACCAATAAATCATTTGTTTAACTAGTCTTGCACTCAATCCCTTAAGTAAGATTTTAATTTTAATGTGATTGGGAGAAAATACATCATTAAAGATTATTTACCAAATTTTTTGATAAAAATTAAGCAACAAAATAAAATTAGTGAATACTCCACACCAATTTCATCACACAAAAAAAAAAACTATCCATTCAATAACACCAAATTTTGACATGAGGCAATAAAAACACTCTTTATTTTGAAAACAAAGGAATAATAACATATTTACCAAAATCTGAAATTGACTGACGTTAGGATAGATGCAGTCTGGAACACGAGGGGAATTTACAAAACAAAATATTCAAATAAGGACATGAGTGAGTTTAGAATGAAATGAAAAGGGTGAGATAAAACTCACTATTTATAGTGTGGGATATGAACTTCGCGTCCTTAATAGTAGAAACTGTTATAATGACTTAACAACTCTTTTAGAGATAATTCATTACTTATAAATAATAGTTTAACAAATAATTCATAGTTTATACATGATAAATAATCCATAACTTGTAAATAATAACTAGTAAATAATTTATAACTTGTAAATAATTTATCACTTATAGATAATCCAATGAATTATAAAAAAAAAATATTATCATTAAGATTCAAATATATAGATGCAATAGTCTGATTACCGAGAGAGAAGAACTGACGTGCACATTCTAAGGCCACATTAATTTTCTAGATCCCAACCATTACAAGAATAAACAATCTTAGTATTTATCCCCATGTTACGCACTTCTAAAATCTCAAAACCACTAATGTAATAATTTCACCCCTCACAATATCATCTCAGGTCTATGAAGCATTTAGCCAACCACAAAAAAGGAATCTTCCTCAATGCCAAAAGGGTACTCTTGTAAATCAAAATGTGTCAATTCTGCTATAAATTTCATAACCACCACCTCACTTCATTTCACTTCCATCTAGAGAGAGAGAGAAATGAGGCCAATAAACAGTGTATCACCATCATCACCAATGCGTGCCAGTGGGGTTAATATATGGAAGTCTCCAATTCCTTACTTGTTTGGAGGCTTAGCTGTGATGCTGGCTATCATATCTATGGCATTGGTGATCCTTGTTTGCTCATACAGAAAACGTGATTCTCAGTCATCATCATCTGAAGTTAATGAAGACGTGAAATCACAAGCAATGGCCAAGAATTTAGAGACAAACTCAGAGCCTGAAGTTCTTGTCATAATGGCTGGTAATCACAACCCCACATACCTTGCAAAACCAATCACTTCTTCTTCAATTTTCTGCACGTGTGGGGCTCAACCAAGTGAACCAAACCCTTCATCAACCTCAACAACTGAGTGAAGACTAACCAATTATCAACATGCCAAGTTCAACAAAATTTTGCTCTACACTTTTCTTCCTTCTCAATTTTCATATTCTTGTGGTTTTGTGTGAGCACAGAATGTGACTACTGAAGATGAGTGCTTTCTTTTTTTGAGAATTTTGCTTTTCCATAATGAAATTATCTGACGGCTTATTAGACTTTATACTGATACATATATTTTGCTACTAGGTATGCTTTTCATTTCTTTAATTTCTTACAACATATATCTGACCAAGTTATTTTTCTGCAATATTAAGTTTTCTTTCTTTAATTTATTAGTTTTTGTTTTTTTTTGCAACCGCACCGTCAAAGTTTTTTGAGTCTCCATAACCCTATTGGCCGCATTAATTTGTCTACAATCACGAACGAAGTAACTGCAACGGTAATTTAAGTCAATGGACTTTAATGCTGAAATTAATCTCCTTATATTAAGCATAGCAATGAATGAAAGTGAAAACAAGAAACGGTAGAGGAACAAATTAAGACAGCACCAACCACCCCACAAAGAGCTACATATATCAATTTCATATTCTTTTTTTTCCAATGCTATATCTTTAAGTCATGCCTGGGAATTGCATTCTGTTGAATACAGTCCATGAGTTAAAAAAAAAAAAAGAAGATAGGGTATATTGGCATGTCACTTAACACAAAAGAAATTGTTTTATCTGTTAGCCAAGCTTTCTATCTTTTCTTTCTTTCCACCTTTTTTCTTTTGTGTTTCAATGTAGCATATGATT